>NC_072440.2:57085000-57707500 GCF_028878055.3 Symphalangus syndactylus
TACAACCATCCCGCTTTCCCTGACCTGCAACAATAGGACACAAGCCCCAGCCCTGTTCACTCTGCAAGGGCCCCTCCCTACTCCTCTGAGTAACTTAGACAGCCAGTGATGAATCAGAGCTTGAGAGAGCTGGAAGGTTCCTAGGGGTCAGCTGAGAAAAAGACAGCTCAGAAAAAGTAATGGATGTGCCTAGACCTTGCAGCTGGTCAACAGCCACAGGCACCCCAAGGCCAGCATCTAACTCCCCGTCCAGGGAGCTCTCCAAGCACCTGCCCTCCTGTACCCACAGCACCCGCCTGACCCCTCACCGAACACACAAAGGACTTGAGCAGGTGTTTGCTGAGCAGGCTTAGGGATGCCGGCCTAGAGAACAGCATGACATCTGGAGTGCCCTGCAGAGGCAAGACAGGTGGTCAGACGAAGCCACTGGTGCTGTGACCAGGCGCCCGTGCTCTGTGGGAAGCCTGACCTCCATGAGAGAGCAGTACAGGAAAGGCCCCTGGGAGATGACGAGGTTGGTGCAAAGGCAGCTGGCAATGGTCTGCTGGGTGGCTCGCAGCTGCTTCTTGGCGAGTTCCAGGCCATGGTACAGCTTGTCCAGGTTACTCCTGTAACAGGGCAGACACATGGCTTTGGTGGTGCTTGTCAGGAACTCCTGGTAAAATACCAAAGTCACAAATAGATTGCTTGGTTCCTGGTTCAGGAAGAGGTTTGGGGATAAGAATTTATCTTCTGTCCCTCCTGAGTTCTCTTTCACATGAAAGGAATTTTTTAAAATGTATAAACCCACAGCAATGCAAATGAGAGGTGGAGGGGGTGCAAGTATCAGAAGACAGGAGACTAAAAGCCAACAGAGGGAAGATCCTGAAGGCCCTGGAGGACTCTGACACAGGGGAGGCTTGGGCAAGGGCTGGAGGTTGGACAAGGGATCCCCTCAAACCCAACAGATAGATTTTTACTCTTCCCCGCAAAAAGGGAGGCTCCCCTCTGAGTACATGAAATGTACCATCTGTGGATAAGTAGAGTCCTCAAGCAAAGCCTCTGGGCCCTACAGTGGGGAGTCCCAAAGTGTCACAGTTGGCTCCTGCCTGCTAAGGTGAAACGATGTCTTATGACCAGTAAGCTGTGCCCAGATACCCATGGCTCAGCCAAGGGTCCACGATCCCCTTCTTGAATATGAAAGACATCAGACCATTTGAGAAATGCCTATGGCCTGAAAAAATAACCCTGAAGGAAACAGATAATTTGGAGAACAAAAGAAAGTTAAAATGAACTCTAATTAATGTCTTCAGAGAGATGTGCGCAACTCTTACATTCCTAAACCAGGAACAGGATGCTATGAAAAAGGAAGAGTTAAAAACTAGGAAATGTTGATGGAAATTAAAACAGTTGCAAAAGATAAAATATCCACTCCAAGTCCAGAGGATAAGTCAAGAAAAACTTCCTCAACATAGATAACAAGACAAAGCTATGGAAAATGTAAGGCAAAAAAATAAGACAGAGCATCATCATTCCAGGAAGCCTGAAAAGCAAGAATAAAAAACACAGATGTTTTCTGTGGGGGGAATAGTAAAGAAATAGTAAAATAAAGATATTGTCAGATATATAAGAACTCAGAAAGTTTATCTCACATGCGCCCTTTCTTTGAATTTTACTTAAGAACTGTGCTCTAATTTAATGAGGGAGTAAATGAAACAAAGATGAAGATCCCAAGAAACACTGGACCAAACTAAGAGGCACAGCCAAGATTTGGACATCCATGGGGACAGTGGAAAGCAGGCCTTGAGAGCTGTAGGTCCAGGCTGTGGTGGGAAGACAGAACCCCAGACTCTCCAGCAAAAAAGGGCTCAGAGAAAAACAGCTGGAAGGAGTTTGGAGGAGAAAAAAATGGATGCGATAAAGGAGGTAATTTAAAACAGCAGGAGACCGGGTGCGGTGGCTCACGCTTGTAATCCCAGCACTTTGGGAGGCCGAGGCGGGCGGATCACGAGGTCAGGAGATCGAGACCACGTCTCAGTGAAACCCCGTCTCTACTAAAAATACAAAAAATTAGCCGGGCGTGGTGGCGGGCGCCTGTAGTCCCAGCTACTCGGAGAGGCTGAGGCAGGAGAATGGCGTGAACCCGGGAGGCGGAGCTTGCAGTGAGCCGAGATCGCGCCACTGCACTCCAGCCTGGGCGACAGAGCGAGACTCCGTCTCAAAAAAAAATAAATAAATAAAATAAAAAATAAAAACAGCAGGAAAAACAAAGAGCTGTGCCAGATAGTAATCTATTACTACACATGATTGTCTCTGGAATAGTTTATTAGCACAATAAAGTAAAACTATTTGTTTATTTTCAACTTTTAAAATCAACCTATAACCAAAGATAAGACAATTTATATCTTTTTCTCTAACCCAAAATTGTTATCAGTCTTGAAAACGTAAAAGCACAAATTTCAGAAAGTACTGAGCAGCGCTGAAGAGCAAAGTAAGGCTGTTTCTACAGCTTGGATATTTGTCCCCTCAAAACCTCATGTTGAAATCTAATCCAAGATCTTAGAGGTGGGGTCTAGTGGGAAGTGTTGGGTCACGGGGCAGACCCCTCATGAATAGATGAATGCTCTCCCTGGGGCTAGGGGGTGTAAGTAAGTTCTTACTCTATTAGTTCCAGTGATAGCTGGTTGTTAAAAAGAGCCTAGTACCTTCCTCCTCTCTCTTCCTTCCTCCATTACCACATGGTCTCTGCACACACCAGCTCCCCTTCTGCCATGAGTGGAAGCAGCCTGAGGCCCTCACCAGATGCAGATGCCCAATCTTGAGCGTTCCAGCCATCAGAATTGTGAGCCAAATAAACCTTTTCTCTTTATAAATTACCCAGCCTCAGGTATTCCTTTATAGCAACACAAAATGGACTAAGAGTGTTTTAAATATCCTTTTCTTACAAAGTAGGGAGACAAGACACTCGTGATGAAAGAAGACATAAATATGTTAAAGTTACAAAGAAGTTAAAAATAGTGGCAAAACTGTACCAACAGGAGGGAAATGGACAAGATTGGGATAAATGCTCCTTTGTCATAGCAGGAAGTTGGTAGACAATGTCTAAAGCCTACCCATCAATGCTGGGATGATGGCAGCAACAGTGGTAAAATAGTTTTTGGATTTTCCCAAATTTCTAGATAAAAGTAGAGCAACTAGATTGCAAAACCAAAAACCTAGGACCCACATTTGCAACAAATTAAGAGAACAAGGGAACACTTGAAAGCCCAAAGTGTAAGCAGGTAAAAAGAGACCATGAACAGCCAGACAGGTATACTATCTACATCAGTGCAAGAGAAAGCCGAGAGGTAGTGAGACCTAAGAAGACTTAAAACTCCAGGCAACTGGAAAGCAGTGGCCCAAACTGAGAGTTTTGCCCTGTGCAAGAGCAGGTGAGTGCAGTGGGCCAAGGGAAAGTTTAAGGAGCCTCCCTAGAGTGCAAGGAGTCCTGGTAATGAGCAAGCGGTCCTATTAAACAGCAAGGGAGCCTGGTAAAGTATAAGGGGGCATGGTAAAGAGCAAGGGGCCTTGGTAAAGTGTAAGGAGACTATAGTAAAGAGTAAGGGGCCCAGCCTGACCAACACGTCTCTACAAAAAATACAAAAATTAGCCAGGTGCAGTGGCACATGCCTGTAGCCCCAGCTACCTGGGAGGCAGAGGTTGCAGTGAGTGGAAATCGTGCCACTGCACGCCAGCTTAAGTGACAGAGTAAGACCCTGTCTCAAAAAAAAAAAAAAAAAAAAAAAAACCTCCAATGAATCATACTCCTAATGTAAGAGCTAAAACTATAAAAGTGTTAGTAGAAAAAATAATGTGAAATCTTCATGACCTTGGGTTAGGCAATGGTTTCTTAGACACGACACCAAAAACACAAGAAACAAAGGAAAAAGTAGGTAACTTAAATGTCATCAAAATTAACAAATCTTATACTTCACAGGACACTGCTAAAGTGAAAAGCCAGCCTACGGAATGGGAGAAAATACTTGCAAATTACTTATCTGATAAGGGATTTGTATGTAGAATATATAAAAGTTTTAGGCTGGGCACAGTGGTTCATACCTATAATCCCAGTGCTTTGGGAGGCCAAGGCTGGAAGATTGCTTGAGCCCAGGAGTTTGAGACCAGCCTGAGCAACATGGTAAGACCTCATCTCTATTAAAAATTAAAAAATTAGCAGGTGTGGTAGCTCCTGCCTGTAATCCCACCTACTCAGGAGGCTGAGGTGGGAGGATGGCTTGAGCCAAGGAGTTTGAGGCTGCAGTGAGCCATGACTGTACCACTGCACTCCAGCTTGAGCAACACAGTGACACCCTGTCTCAAAAAAAAAAAAAAAAAAAGACAAAGGACTTGAATAGACAATTCTCCTAACAAGATACACAAATGACCAATAAGCACATGAGAAGATGCTCAACACTATTAGTCATCAGTAAAATGCAAATCAAAACCATAACGAGATACCACTTCATACTCACTAGGATGGCTGTAATCCAAAAGATGGACAATAACAAGTGTCGGTGAGGATGTGAAGAAATTGAAACCCTCCCTCCTGGTGGGAATGTAAAATGGTGCAGCTGCTGTGGAAAACAGTCTGGCAGTTCCTCAAAAATCTGGCAGTTCCTCAAAACCTAGTGTTACCACGTCACCCAGCATTTCCACATGTAGGTATATAACCAAAAGAAACAAAGAAATGACTACACAAAGACTTGTACATGCAAGTTCACAGCAGCATTAGTCATAATTGTCAACAGGTGGAAACAAACCACATGTCCATCAACTTATGAATGGATAAATGAAATAGAATATATCCATCCAGTGGAATATTATTTACAATAAAAAGACATTGGCCGGGCATGGTGGCTCATGCCTGTAATCCCAGCACTTTGGGAGGCCAAGGCAGGCGGATCACGAGGTCAGGAGTTCAAGACCAGCCTGAACAACATGGTGAAACCCCGTCTCTATTAAAACTACAAAAATTAGCTGGGCTTGGTGGCACGTGCTTGTAATCCCAGCTACTCGGGAGGCTGAGGCAGGAGAATTGCTTTAACCCATGAGGCAGAGGTCGCAGTGAGCCGAGAGCGTGCCACTGGACTACAGCCTGGGCGAGAGTGAGACTGTCTTGGGAGGCAGACGGGGGAAAAGACATATAATCCTGATACATCCTACAATATAGATGAGCCTTGCAAATATGATGCTAAGTGAAGAACCCAGTCACAAAGAACCATATCTTATATGATCCCATTTGTATGAAATGCTCAGAACAGCCAATTCGTAAAGACAAAAGGGAGACTGGTGGTTGCCAGAGGCTGGGAGGATCTCTCTGGGGCAATGAAAATGCTCTAAAATTAGATAGTGGTGATTGCTGCACAACCTTGCAAAACCTAACTGCAACCTACTAAAAGTCATTGCAGGCTGGGTGCGGTGGCTCATGCCTGTTCCTCCCAGCACTTTGGGAGGCTGAGGTGAAAGGATTGCTTGAGCCTAGGAATTTGAGACCAGTCTGGGCCACATAGTGATACCACATCTTTACAAAAATTTTAAACATTAGCAAGGCATGGTGGCATGCACCTGTCATCCCAGCTACTCAAGGGGCTGAGGTAGGAAGATTGCTTGAGACTGGGAGGTCAAGGCTGCTGTGAACTATGATCATGCCACTGCATTCCAGCCTGGGCAACAGAGCAAGACCCTGTCTCTAAAAAAATACAAATAAAATAAATAAAAGCCATCACATTGTACACTTTAAATGGGTGAATTGTATGGCATGCAAATTGTATCTCAATAAAGCTGTAGAAAAAAAAGTGTGCTTGGGAGCAGAACCAGGAAATCCCAGAAAGCAGGCCCCCATATGTACGTATGCATCTTTACCACTGCACAAAAGCAACAGAAGTGGCAGCTCTGTGAAGCCAGAAAAGCTGTCCGAATCATGCCTCCTTATCCTGAAAAGTCAGGGAAATGAAATTTATAAATAAAGAGGATGAGACAAGTAGCAAAGTCAAATCCCCTCAAAGTCACTATTAGAAAAAAAGAGAATAAGGGACAGAATAACACCTCTCTGGACAATGAAAGTACACTAATGTGAAAGTTGCAGATCCCAGGATGAAATCACTTTTTGTCAGGCCCAAACAAATTAAAGCTGGGAAAGCACCAAGGAGAGCTCCTGCTTGCATGTCTGGAATAAAGACTCAAAGACTTTCTAAATAACCCCACCAGAAATCCCTTCTTTAGGACTGCAACAATTCAGATAAGATGCTCTTAAAATATAACACTTGCCCAGTAATGCATCTTCACCAATGAACTGATGCCAACTCTGGCTTTGAGTCTCTGAAACCAATGAATTGTTTCCAAGCTAGCTTACGTGAACTTCTCCTTTTGCCAATAAAAGCTTCCCCTCAGCCTCCTCTCTTTGGATGCATATTTGGCTTACCATAGATGTGCATCGCAGACAGTATAATCCTCTTTTCTAATTCCCAAATAAATTCAATGTATTTGGAGATATTTTTCTCTGATGTCTTTAGTCTGACACTAGAAAGACATGCTAAAAAAAAGATCCAAATTGTCACATTCCATTTCAAAACAAGTGAAAAGACATGGAAAAATATAGGACATCTCAGGAAGTGAGATAAGAAAGAACTGGAAAATTTAAAAATTGAGAAATGACAACTAAACTATAAGATTAAACACAAGAACGAATATACACAACAAATAATGCCTTTTGTTAAGAGATACAAAAGGTAAAAAAAGAGAAAATTTTAAAAATCAAAAAGAAAACAGAGCCAAAAAAGATTCAAGAGAAAGTGACAAATACTGAAGAGGGGCAGGTAATGTGTCAGGTGCACGCCACACTGGCACTGTGATTCCAGTTCACCCAAGCAGTTTCTGCAGGACACAGTCACTCCCACAGCCCTGGGGTCCCCGTAACTGACCTCCCTGGGCAGTGAGAACCAGTGGTGGCCCCATAAGGCAAACCCACAGCCCTCCTGCTACCTGGACAGGCTGTCCAGAGCCTGGATGAAGTGATCTGTCCCTGAGCCATCCTTCTCGGGGCTCTCCATCAAAGACATGGTGGCAAAGACCACGTCACTGGCCAGGAACTTGTGCTTGAACCCAAAATGAATGCTGAAAGTCTGCACGCGCATGTCCTTCATCCTGTCATGGGAGCAAACACAGCTGTCACCCTCAAATTGTGGGCAAGCTCTCACTGCCAGACAGGCCAACAGATGTGCTAATGTCCCTCACAGGCCCAAGCCAATGCTTCCAGCACAGCCATGCTGCTCAGAGGATGAGGCAGGTCAGAACGTCCAGACATACCAGCCCTGCAGCCCAGAGTGGCCAAGTGCCTTCTTGTCAACAGCTGTTCGGCTGGCTTAGGGGGTGTGTGGGGTCCTCTCCTTAGCATGGTTCTCACACCTTAGCAAGCCAGCTGTCTGGGGTGGGAGAAGCCAGGGGCCTCCAGGAGTGCCCATGGACTTGGTTGGGCAGAGTTCACCTAAACCTGGCCCTGTAGCCCATTTGCTGTCTCCAGTGAAATAGACTGGGGTCGACCTCACAGGTCCCACAGCAGCCCTAGGATTCAAGGATCCTAGGATCCTCAACCTCACAAGCTTGAAGAAGTCCTATTTTTAACCCAAAAAAGAACTCAAGACTTCAGGAATGGCCAGACGCGGATAACACTCATTTGTACATTCTTGAGTTGCTGTTTTTTTTTGCATTATTTTAGGAGCACATTGTTTTTTTTGCATTATTTTAGGAGCACAGTTAAAGTAGAACCCTTCACTTTAATGAACCTGGATTTAATGAAGCTAAATCCAGAAAAATGTGTTTACCCAAATTTATTTGCAGACTCTTCAATCATTTCCCGCAAATTCTCCTTCAAGGAGATGTCCATGGCCTGGAACTTCTGCTTCACCTGCTTCAGGGGAAGACTGGAAAGAGCAAGCCCAAGCCACATGAGTGAGGTCACCACGCACCTACAGGGTGGAAGGAAACCCAAACCAAGGGCAAGCGAGGATGTCCCTGCACCAGCATTCAGAGGATATTCTGGGATCTAGGGCAAGGAGCTTATGGCAGAACAGGCTGCATTTTATAACTAAGTTGGTCACAACAAAGCAGAGGGGCTTTTCCCTTGGGGGTGGCCAGGGCTGGCGCTGCAGAGGCCCAGGCAGTCACTCACCCCATGTCTGCGAGGAACTCCTGGAGCCGCTTCTGTCCGTGCACAGACCACAGCTTGAACCTGGCTGCAGTATAGCTGGTGTTGCACAGGCTGTCATGGAGGGACCAGTGCTGGTAGAGCGCCAGGCGGAGGCTGGGCCTGCAGTCAAGGAGCATGCAAGCACCCACTGGCCGCCCTGAGCACACAGCCCCACTCTCGTAACTCCAGCAGGTTGGCCACTCTGATGGCAGGGCCCTTCCTCACCAGGCCTGCCTGCAAAACCAGGTATCCCAAGGGTGACCTGGAGCCCTTTGACCTTCTTAGCTTAAGCTGACCCATACAGAGAGCCTGTGAAGTGACAGGCATAGACCACCATCCCTGTCTGACAGGCAGAGAATCTGGAGCACAGGGGTCTGCAGAGTCCAGGTGCTGTGGTCACATGGAGCAGTCATGGCCACACATGACATGGGAGGCTGGGCATCACCAGCTTGTCCTGTACCTCCTGCTCCACCTAGCCCAGCCCTCCCTACAACCCATTCCTCCGGAGAGCCCTCCACTGGGACCCCATCCACGAAGCACCCCCATCCTCAGCCCTTTTTTCTTTTTTTTTTTTTTGAGGCGGAGTCTCGCTCTGTCACCCAGGCTGGAGTGCAGTGGTGCGATCTCGGCTTGCTGCAAGCTCCACCTTCTGGGTTCACGCCATTCTCCTGCCTCAGCCTCCTGAGTAGCTGGGACTATAGGCGCCTGCCACCATGCCTAGCTAATTTTTTGTATTTTTCATAGAGATGAGGTTTCACTGTGTTAGCCAGGATTGTCTCGATCTCCTGACCTCGTGATCCATCGCCTTGGCCTCCCAGAGTGCTGGGATTACAGGCGTGAGGCACCACGCCCGACCTCCTCAGCCCTTTTCTTAAACATATCCATCACTGCTCCTGGCACCGTGAGAGCAGCTGTGAGTATGAACTGTCCCCCACGGTGGATTTCCCCTCTACAGGACGAGAGCCTGGTCCTGCCTGCTTCCTCGGCATGCTCAGTTCCCACCACTGCCCCTCCCAACTCCTGGGGACTCCCAGGCCTTCAGACCACCATGCTCCCTGCCCACACTCCAGCAGCTTCCTCAAGCCCCGGCGTCCTCAGCTCCGACTCCTTCCCTCCTGTCTCAGTCACACACTCCCATGATCCCTGGGTAAGTGAGCCCACCCTGCCACGCACATGATGGGACCAGCTCCTGTGCACAACGGCTCCCCACCCCAGGAGTTCAGCCAGCTCCGCCCCGCTCCCCAGGCTCTGATGGCCACCTGACTACTAACGTGTCCACACTCACTCTTCCTCCTTCCTAGCCATCACAGTGCAGAGACAGGGCAGCTCCATCCCTGACATCATGCTATCTGACTGCTCACAGCCACTGCTGCAGTCTGGGCCAAGCCACTATTGTGTGGCCTTGGAGAGCAGTGACCATCTCCTTGCCCCCAACCTACCTCTACTGGGCAGCCCAGGGACCTTTTAAAAACCCTGACTCAAACTCTGGTCACTCCACAGCCTTCCGCTGCCCTTGGCTCACAAGGCTTGCTCTTGCTTCCCGACACCTGACCCCAGCCAGTCTCCCAGCACCTCCTGTGCTCAGTACAGCAGCTGCCACACTGAGTGTGGCTGAGACTGTGTGAGATGTGGTCTCCCCATGGTCTTTCCTGAGCACTCCACCGATGTCCCATGTGCTTCGCAAAGACACATCACCCTGTGTGATTACACGGCAGCTCCCTTCTTTCCTGACTGCATGAACCACTGCCCGCACTGCTACCATGTCCAGAGCCAGGCCCACAATAAGCACTTTACAGGGATGTGCTGGAGAAGGGTGATACTTCTAAACTCAGCTCTGGCATTTAGAAGCCAAAGCCACACAGATGAGCTGGGGTAGCACACTACAGCCCCTTCCCCCAAAACTTCCTGCCCCACCTGCTTTCCCTCCTGGGGATGTGGCCAGAACACCCAGAGGGTGACAAAGCAAACAAGGCCCGCTGAGCAGAACCCTGGAGGCGGGAGTGCTGCCTGTGCCCCTCAGGCTGGGCCACAAGGATACTCATACTCAAAGGAGATCCGTGTGCAGTCCACGGAGAGCGTGTTCTCCTCATCCTCGTTCCGGTGGTTGTGGCGGGAAACGTGGCGCTGCAGGACACCGACATCAGTCACGTATTTCATTCTGGAAAAAAAAGTAGCACAAGCCTCGGCTGGTTCCCTCCAGCTCTTACCAGGCAGGCTAAGCCTAGGCTCCATTCCCGCTCAAGGCCTTCCTCAGGGGCCTGCTCACCACAGGAGCTGTTCTCATGCAGAGACTAAGGACATGCAGCCTGCATAGAAACCAAGCACCCAGGAAAACATGATTGGATGGAGCTGGGGGGTGTGGTCTCTAGCCTTGCCCACCTCCGGTCCTCATGGGTCTCACACCTCCTGAGAATGGGCACCGCAGAGGCCACAGCCCACACAGCCAAGATGACAGACTCCGTAAGTGACAGGGATCCACAGCAGAGTGGGTGAAATGTTCCCTATAAACTTTACAAAATTCATGAGGGCAGGGGGAGGGGAGAAATGAAAATGAACCCAGCTCGCAGCACATCAGCATCAGTCACTAGGTCGGCGTGCTCTCTGACTGTTTCCTCATAGCTGCGTGGTGTCTATTGCCTCAGAAGCATGTAGACCCTGTCACAAGATTGTAGTTCCCCTAACTGCTCTGTAGATCACAACTTGAACCTTAGGAAGTGCTGTTTTCCCTTTGAGATATTCCTTTGGGTCCTGTATACTGATGGAGCTACTGACTCAGTTGCTCCAAAGGACCCCACGAGGAGCTGACTAAACCAAGAGTGTAGTTTGTACACCCTGATGATTTCATCCCCCTTGCCCTACCAATCAACTACCCCAATTTTCCAGCCCCTCACCCTCCAGTCCCCTTAAAAGCCCCAGCCCAGGCCGGTTGCGGTGGCTCATGCCTGTAATCCCAGCACTTTGGGAGGCCGAGGTGGGCAGATCGCCTGAGGGCAGGAGTTTGAGACCAGCCTGACCAACATAGAGAAACCCTGTCTCTACTACAAATACAAAATTAGCCGGGCGTGGTGGTGCATACTGGTAATCCCAGCTACTTGGGAGGGTGAGGCAGGAGAATCACTTCAATCTGGGAGGCGGAGGTTGCAATGAGCCGAGATAGTGCCATTGCACTGCAGCCTGGGCAACAAGAGCGAACTCCGTCTCAAAAACAAACAAACAAACAAAAACAAAAAAGCCCAGCACAGAACTCCTCAAGGAGATGGATTTGAAGGTCTCCTCCCATCTTCTCACTCGGTGCCCTGCAATCATGAAACTCTTCCTCTGCTGCAAACTCTGCTGTCTCAGTGTAACAAGTCTGTTACTGCACAGCAGGCATACAAACCTGCTGGTCCTACAACACATTATGATGAGTCTAGCCTCGAGCCCCTTGTGGGCATTTGCCTGCGGCTTGGTGTGCCTTCGCTGTTCAGTGGGAAAGACCCAGAGACAAGCCCAAAGCCCAAGCGGCCACTGGGTTCCATTTAACTATGGGCTGCCGCCTGTGCCCTGCCTGTTGACAGGGCAATGTCAACCTTTGGTGCATAGACTGTTCGCAGCAAAGCAAGCTTCTGGTTTTGAAAGGCATCTTAGGTAAGTTTTTTCCATGCAACCAGCACCCCTTTCTCCTCTGATTTGCTGGCCTCTTTGGAGGTCCTGTGGCCTCTTCAAAGGTTTTGTGGCTCCCTCTGAAGTCTCGAGTCCTCTTCTGAGGTCTTGTCCACCCTCCCTAGTAATAGGAAGGGCCTCATTTGAGGGGACTTCCTCTACATTGGAAGGAGACCAAAGAGCACTGCTTGGGAGAAATCCTCTTGACTTCTGAAATTTGGAACTTGATTTCGGAAGGCCTTTTGTTTGTCTTTGTCTTGTTATGTATGTTTATGTTTATGAAAGGGATCCCTGAAGGAATTGCTAGCAAAAGCTTAGCAGGCCTAACTCAGGTTGACCATATTTCATCTTTTTCATCTTGCCCAGAGACCACCTGCTGAACTCCTGGTTGGAGGTAGTTCCTCCCAACTTTGAGTAGATCAAAGGTGCTGGGGGCTGACAGGGGCAAGTGTGAGCCTCACCACGTCAAATCTGGGCGCAGAGTGGAGTGATTAGTGTCTGCATTTTTGTTGTGTGTATATCGTCTCAGCTGGAATGAGAAATATTGATTTGGTTACTCCAAGCTGGGCACTGGGCTGCATCTTGTGAAACTGGGAAGACAAGAGACGTATATCTTCATCAGGTTAGTGCAGTGGGTAACTTACCCACTAAAATAAGAAATTCCTGTGGAAAAACTATGAGAAAGCTTCTGCCTGCTTTCTTTTTTTAAAACAGGGTCTCACTCTGTTGCCCAGGCTGGAGGACAGTGGCACAATCATAGCTCACTGCAGCTTTGACCTCCCGGGTTCAAGTAATCTTCCCACTTCAGCCTCCCAAGCAGCTGGGACCACAGGCATGCACCACCATGCCCAGCTTTTTTTTTTTATTTTTGTAGAGAGGGGTTCTATGTTACCTAGGTTGGATTCCTACAATCCTCCCACCCCCGACAAAGTGCTGGGATTACAGGCATGAGCCATCACCCCCTGTCTCTTTTCTGTCTGCTTTGAATCTGGTGTTATTAAGCTACTGGTATTAAGACTCACTGTTTATGGTATTACTAATTCAGAGCTACTTGGAGATTTTGTTTTGCTTATACAGCTCAGCCAGCTGTAGCTAAAATGTAATCATTGAAAACTTGAAACTGCAGAAAAAAAGAAAGGGTAAGTTTTTAAAATCAAACTGCTATAGAAACTGCTTTATTCAAAATTTTAGTTCACAGCCTTCACTGAATTACCTATTGGGATAAACAAAGTTTATTTATGTGAATGGTTCCAATTTTGTCAAAAATAATTTGGATCCAGCCCTCTTTTATAAACTGGTGAGTTTGTACTGTTGTCTCATGGCTAGAGTTCTGCAGTAAAAGCTGTATCTTCGTATGTGTGTGTATGTAGGTTAAAAAAAATTTAGATGTATGTATGTGTTATGTGTTGTGTCTACATGGTACCAAATTGGCTTATAAATAAATGAGTGCTCATAAACAAAGTAAATAAGTTCAAATATTTTTCAACTTCATGTGACTTAAATGATCTTTAGTAAATAAGCTGGCTTTAAAATTATTGTTAAATAAAAATAGAAATGTCTTCAAAACTATCAGCATACATCTTTTTTCTGAGTTTATTGACTGAACGATTTTACATTTGTCTCTATTGGATATTTAGGGTGTCAGGACTTTGCATAGAAGGTTTTAAGACTATAAAACTAACCAAAACCAGAATGATCTTTGTATGATTTTTTGATAAATAAGATGAATATTGTTGGTTTAACGATACCAGCTGAATCTTCCGAGTTGTCAGCAAAAATACACATGCATTTAACTTTAAGGTTCTTAGGTGAACATCTGATGGTCACAGGCTATAAAAATGATTAAGAAGGCCAGGAGTGGCAACTCACATCTGTAATCCCAGCACTTTGGGAAGCTGAGGAGGGAGGATTGCTTGAGCCTAGGAGTTTGAGACCAGCCTGGGCAATGTAAGACCCCATCTCTACAAAAAAATAAAAAAAATTAGCCAGGCATGGTGACACATGCCTGTAGTCCCAGCTACATGGGAGGCTAAGGTGGTAGGATTGCTTGATCCCAGGAGGTCAAAGCTGCAGTGAGTTACGTTCATGCCAATGCACTCCAGCCTGTGAGACAGAGCAAGACCCCATTTCAAAAAAAAGAAAAAGGTTAACGATAAAATAATTTGAAATGACTAGTTTTGTCTAATATCTCAGTTTTCATTAAGTAATCTAGGCAAACTTAAAAATGCATGAAATGTAAATTGTATGAATGCTTGTAGGCAAATGTTCCATGTAGCTTAAAATCCTAAAATTATTTTAGATGCTTGTTGGGTGTCTGGGTCATTTCCAGTTAAGAAAGGGTTATAATATGCCACAAGATTCTGAGGAGGCCGCAAGACCTCCAAGGAGGCCAGCAAATCAGAAGAGAAAGGGGTGCCGGTTGCATGGAGAAAACTTTCCTAATGCCTTTCAAAACCAGAAACTGTCTTTGCTGCGAGCAGTTTATGCACCGAAGGTTGACACTGCTCCGTCAACAGGCAGGGCACCAGCAACAGCCCATATTTCAATGGAGCCCAGTGGCCACTTGGGCTTGTCTCTGGGTCCTGCCCACTGAACAGCAAAGGGCACCTAGGCGCAGGCAAATACCCACAAGGGGCTTCAGGTAGGCTCTCCATAATTTTTTGTTTGTTTTGGTTTGGTTTTTTTTTGAGACGGAGTCTTGTTCTGTTGCCCAAACTGGAGTGCAGTGGCACGATCTCAGCTCACTGCAGCCTCCGCCTCCTGGGTTCAAGCGATTCCTCTGTCTCACCCTCCCCAGTAGCTGGGACTACAGTACAGGTGTGTGCCATCATGCTCAGCTAATTTTTCTATTTTTAGTAGAGACGGTGTTTCGCCATATTGGCCAGGCAGGTCTCGAACTCCTGACCTCAGGTGATCCACTCACCTCTGCCTCCCAAAGTGCTGGGATTACAGGGGTGAGCCATCGCGCCTGGCCTCCAAAATGTGTTATAGGACCAGGAGGCCCATATGTCCGCTGTGCAGTAACAGACCTGTTACACTGAGACAGCAGAGTTTGCAGCAGAGGAAGAGATTCATGATTGCAGGGCACCGAGTAAGGAGATGGGAGGAGACCCTCAAATCCATCTCCTTCAGGAGTTCTGGGCTGGGGCTTTTAGGGAGACTGTGGAGGGCTGGAAAATTGGGATAGTTGATTGGTGGGGCAAGGGGGATGAAATCATCAGGGTGTACAAACTGCACTCTTGGTTTAGTCAGCTCCTCATGGGGTCCTTCGGAGCAGCTAAGTCAGTAGCTCCATCAGTATGTGGGACCCAAAGAAATATCTCAAAGGGAAAACAGCGTTTTCTAAGGTTCAAGTTGTGATCTACGGAGCAGTTAGGGGAACTACAATCTTGTGACAGGGTCTACATGTTTCAGAGGCAATAAGACACCAAGCAGCTACGAGGAAGCAGTCAGAGAGCACGCCAACTTAGTGATTGATGCTGATGTGCTGCGAGCTGGGTTCATTTTCATTTCTCCCCTCCCCCTGCCCTCATTAATTTTGTAAAGTTTATAGGGACAGTTTCAGGTACAGATCCTGTACAGGAAGTGCCACTGAACACAATGAGAGCAGGAAGACCCCACTCTAGGTTCCAAAGGGCCACCAACCAGGACAGTGACCGTGGGGGCCTCACCTGAGAGACTGCTACAGACCAGGAACAGCGCCTATCAGTGCATGCACCATGGTGTTTCTAGCCCCTACATTATCTGTGCACAAATTCCATGCTACTCTTAACACAGGAAGGGACTCAGGCCTAACAGGGCAGTGGGCTGTGCCAAGGTGACCTGTCCAGGAAGTAGCTCCAGGCCTGAAACTTGGGCTTCTCCTGCCTTGTGGGCCTTATTGCAGGACCCAGACAGGGGCAGGGCTGGGGAGGCAGGAAATAGTGGCATGAGGCCTATTCAAACTGCATGAGGAGACCAGCACCCAATTGGAGGCTGTGCCTAGGGCTGTGCCAGGTGACAGCCTGGGGACATCTACATGGGTCCTCTAGGAGAGGACCAGCATGTTGGGGTCTAGGTCCATGCTAATCCCTAAGAGATTCTGCCTGATGGCCACTAGAGAAGGATGGGCCACTTTGTGCATTAGCGGGGATGAAAGAAGCAGCCAACCCCCACTTCGCCCTGCAGCATCTGCATTCTGAGGCAGCCTTGCAGCTCACCGTCAGTCTATCAGATAGGGAGCTCACCACTGAGGGCAAAAGGGGTTCTGCTTCACACCAGACCCCTTAAAATCCTCTGGAGCCTTCCCCTTACCTTTGGGGTCAAACCCCTACTGCTTGGCACGATACTCAGGGTCCTCACTAGGGGCTCTCATCCCGCCCCCAACCTGCTTCTGTGTTGTCTTCCCCCAACCCCCCACCTACTGCAAGGGCCACACCTCAGCACCTGCCTCTAAGCCTGGCCCTGCCAGTAGCACCCAGCACAGGCAGGGCACTGGGAGAGAACTGGGGAGGCTGGCTCTACCTGCCAGATGAAGAGGCCACACAAGGCCACAGTTACTTGGCTGGTACTCAGTTAGCCCTTCCTCAGTGACAAATGCGTGGGCCCAAGGAGGAGGGCCAGCCCTCACTTCTCAACAGGACCCTACAGGGACCCTGCTAAAAACTTAGTGGCTATGGTCAGGCTGTGCACCTGGCCACAGCACAGGGCTGACCCTGCAAGGCAAGGGAATGTGTCCTTACTGAGTGATCTTGTCTTGCACCCACTGGTCCGTTAGTCCAACGATGGCCCACCTGGAGGAAGAGAAGGCAGTGGAGCCAGCCTATAGCCCACCTGGGCTCAATGAGGCCTGGGGGATGGAGTGAGATGATGGAACAGGCCCAAGCTCAGCACTCTGGGGAATGTCCTGCCAGTGGGGCCAGACCCTGGCTTGCCTCAGTCAGGTGGTCTCTCTCCTTGAGGTGGAGAGGTTAAAAGAGTAACTGGAGCCTCGCAGTGCAGTGTCTGCCACTGTGGGAGCTTTAGGTACTCAGAGGAGGAAAACCTCCCAGGACAGCCATGGGAGCTATAACAGGAGCCAGCACTCTTGTCCACTCCCAGGCCACACTCTGCTCTTGTCCTGCACTCCTGACCCCAACACTCGAAGTGGAGTTGATGCAATATCACGGCAGAGGCCTGTGCTGAGCTGTTCGTGACTGTGGTATCACTTCATCTCTCTGAGCCCCTCATGTCACATGCCTCCAGCACAGGGGGCCCTAGTTGTGTTCACATCTACTCATCCTGCAGCTTAAAGTAGCAGGATGTAGAGTAGCAGTGTTTAGGCCTCTGGTGAGCCTTCGAGGCTCCCATCTTCAGGCTCATCTTTTACCTGAGACCCAGGCAAGGCCTGGCTTCCCCAGCATGACGGCCTCCCCACGGCAAGAGTGACTGGGCCCCACTGTGCCCAGTCATGCCAGGTGCAGCCCGCACAGCGGACTCAGAGGAGGGATGATGGTTCTTCCTACATCAAATTTTGCCACCATATGACAGGACTGCAAGGATGCCTAGCAAGAGCTGCCTCCTTTTCTGCAGAAAGCATCTCACTCTGTCACCCAGGCTGGAGTACAATGGCACAATTGTAGCTCATTGCAGCCCTGAACTTCTGGGCTCAGGAAATCTTCCTACCTTAGCTTCCTGAGTAGCTTGGACTACAGGTACATACTACGACACTTGGCTAATTTTTGAGACAGAGTTTCATTCTTGTTGCCCAGGCTGGAGTGTAATGGCACAGTCTCGGCTCACTAAAACCTCTGCCTTCCGGATTCAAGCGATTCTCCTACCTCAGCCTCCTGAGTAGCTAGGATTACGGGCACCCACCACCAGGCCCGGCTAATTTTTTTTTTTCTATTTTTGGTAGACAAGGTTATACCATGTTGGTCAGGCGGGTCTCGAATTCCTGACCTTCCAAAGTGCTGGGATTACAGGGGTGAGCCACCACACCCGGCCAGTTTTTTTTTTTTTGAGACAGGGTTTCACTTCATTGCCCAGGCTAGTCTCAAACTCCTGCACTCAAGTGATGCTCCTGTCTCGGCCTCCCAAAGTACTGGGATTAGGGAAGTAGGATTAAGGATGTGAGCCACTGCAAAGGCTGCCTCCTTCAAACCTCACACTCCTCCTGTCACTTGAATTTACTGAGTACAGGCTGAGCAGCAGGAGTGGGGAGGGTGAAGCTGTACCGTATTCTCTTCTTCTGCATCTCCAACACTCCAAGTCCCATGTTTGCGTGAAGCTCCCAGAGCTTCACAGTTAGGAAAAAGACCAAAATCACACACATTCCCAGAAAGGGGCTGCATCTGACACTCCTGGTGGGGACAAGGGAAGCGCTCTCCCTGTGGGAGGACAGAGCTGCTTATGTGGCACTGACCAAGGCAACAAACACTCCCACACAGCTGCCGCAGGGGCTACGTACCACAGCATGTCATTCAGGTCCTTGGACAGCATCCAAGCCAGCTCAAACATCACCATGGCTGACTGTAAGGAAGCAGAGAAGTCTAAGGCTCGTGGGAGGGGCGCGTGCTGGGGCTGGGCCATGCAGCCAGGCTGGACTTGAGCCAGAAGGGCCCTGGCAAACCCCTGCGGATGGAGGGTCTGCCTGGCCAGGGCATGTGGGTGGATTCCAGCCCCACATGTGGGATGAGTACACTAAACAGAAGAGGAGGACTGAAAGTAACTCCTTTGCTAGCTAAAATCATTACTGTCTGTATACTTTATCCTGTAGCAAGGGAAGAATTCACTTGGTAGGGGCAGCCCGGGTGCAGCACTGGCTGGGGCCTCTTTGCATCTCCCTGTGTTCCTGAGTGATGCCCAAGGCAGGCACTGAATCCCGAAGGCCAGGAGACCCCATCATTTGCCTGGCTCTGCATCCGCACACTCCTCCTGCTTGGCTGGCGTCCTCAAACACATTCCCAGGAAGGCCAGGTGAGGAAGAGCCCTGGGTCCAATTATTTGAATATTAAAGAGGGAGGGGCCTCAGCACCTCTGGTGAGGAGGGTCTTTCCAACAGGGCTGTCCACATTGGAGCATTTAACTCCCATAAGCAGAGGATCTCTATTTGGTAAAAGACCTTGAGGAAGACTGGCGTCTGACCAGAAGACCCTAAGATCCCCTTTGCCAGGAAATGCGGGCTTCCTCCAGGGAGAGAATTTCCAAGGGAACTGGCTCCATATATCTGGAGGGAGGTATCTTCTCTAAGTAAGCATCAACACCCTCCCCACCAACTGCTTAGAATTTTCCATTTGCAAGGACTGAGCAGAGACAGCAAAAGGATGATCCTTCAAAGGACAATGGAACCTTGACAATAAAAGGGAGACTGGAAACATGGTGCTTAGAGCTCAAGGTCCCAGTATTAAATTCTAAGACTAAATACAGGATGTTTTATTGAAACTTATTTCCTAGGGCTCCTTAAGACCTTGAGCTCTGCTCAACACTATCGACATAGTAGGTTTTCTACACTAAATTCTGTTTTGTAAAAGACACACACTGATGGGCCGTTATAAGTCTATAGCGTTTTATCTTCTCGCACAGAGACTGGTACAAACTCATTCTGTATTTTTGATGATGAACAAAAATAAACGCTGCTCTTTGATCACCTATTGGGTGCAAACGATCATCTGAATAATTACCTCTGAAATGAGGATTATTCTCTTTACAGAGGAGGAGGTGTTTAAGGCTTAGAGAGCTTGCAACACCTGCCCAAGGTCACACAGGGGGAAGACATGGAGCTCAGATTCAAACCAGGCTTTTGTGGCTCTAAAATCTACGTTTCTTCTTCACATTTGAGGACACTGACCCCTGGAGTCAGAACTTTATAGTGAGTTCCACCTATTCATACTTACCGATGTCCCATGATATTCATACTGCTCGTAGTCAAAGAGGATGTCTCTTCTGTAATGACATAAAATGCAGGTCTTCAGCAGGAAGTAGCAGTACAGGAAGCCAAATATTTTGGAAAAATGCTAAACTTGACAGTATTCAATGAAATGCAAATTAAATCACGGTACTATTTGTTTTCACATATTGACTCTTGGTTGTTTTTTTTGTTGAGACAGGTTCTTGCTCTGTCTCCCAGGCTGAAGTGCAGTGGTGTGATCACAGCTCACTGCAGCCTTGACATCCTGGGCTCAAGTGATCCTCCTAACTCAGCCTCCTAAGTAGATGGGGCTACAGGCATGTGCCACTACACCCAGCTAATTTTAAAAAAAAATTTTAATAGAGACAAAGTCTCACTATGTTGTCCAGGTTGGTCTCAAACTCCTGGGCTCAAGCAATCCTTCCACCTTGGCTTCCCAAAGTATTGGGATTATAGGCATGAGCCATAACACCTGGCCACTTATTGACTCTAGCAGAATGTATACGTATAACGTTGGGAAATTAACACAAACTGCCAGTGGCAATGTATGATGTAAAGAGGTATAGTTCAGAATTCCAATTCAGAGAAATTGTCCCATAATTACAATTCAAAGGAAAAAGCAAGACAAAACTTGCTGTGTGCACAAAGTAAGTCACTGAAGCCTTATTTATAATGGCAAAATATTGGAAGTAACCTACATTTCAAAAAGAAGGGAAATTGCCAATTAAGTACTAGGCTGTTTAGAAAGCCTGTTCAGAACTATTTTAAATGGTTATATTAAGTAGAAAGATGGAAAATCAGATGTATATCATGTAAAATATGCACAAGTATGTAAACCCAGGAATAGAAATCCAAACCCAGAATCTCTTTGAATTAGGCAGTGTGATTATGGGTTATTTTCACTTTTCTTTCCTTATGCTTCCTGAAATGGTTTTATATTATCCTTTCCTGGTTTGTTTTTAGAGATAAGGTCTCGCTCTGTCACCCAGGCTGGAGGGCAATGCACAATCATAGTTCACTGCAGCCTTGAACTCTCCTGGATTCTCCTGCCTGGGCCTCCCAAAGTGTTGGGAATACAGGCATGAGCCACCACACCTGTCTTACGTTGTCCTTATCCGAGGGGGCAGCCTTCCTCCTGTGGCAGTGGCAGGAGTGCATGCCCTCAGCTGAAACAGGGGGAACATCAGCTGGATGGCCTGGGAGACCTTCCATGACAGATCCAGCAAGGGCTTCCCCTGGGACCCACCTCAAGGGCACTGCTGCATGCTCACTTCAAGCTAGAATAACCTTTCCAATATTTTCATTTTAGCGCACTTCTTATAAATAATTTGTAAATCAAAGTATCTACACTGGAAAAACTTGATAAAAATAAAGAGCCGGGGCCATGGTCTCTAATGGATGGCATGTACCTGGGAGACCTTGGGGCTGTCCTGTCACTCATAGGACCGGGGAACAACCTGGAGCTCTTCTCCAATGCAGCGGCCACAGGTTCACTCCCAGAGCCACTGGCCCAAAGGTTCTAAACTCAATGAATTATCCTGAGACAGAAAGTCAGAGGTATGGATGGCACTACAGACCCCGAGGCAAGTGGGCTCCTGGTGCTGGGAGCAGCTGGAAGCACAGACTCACCTCCGGGCCTCCCACTCTTGCCGCTGCCTCCTCCGCATGGTTCGCTCCACTATCTCCTGATATAGGGACAAAGAGAACAAAAGGTGGAGCAAATGCACCAGGAATTTATTCCCACAGCCCAAGAAGGTTCCAATTTGGCAGAAGTCAGTAGGCCCAGACCCCTGAGAGAGAACACGGTCACACCAGTGCCCCAAGCACACCCTGTTCCTACGGAAGAGAAGCATGGAGGCAAGGGATGGCTGTGACCCCTTCTGGCTCCCAGCTCTCCACACACCATGGGCAGAAAGAGTAGGGGCTTCCCAAGCACCTGCCCCAGGTAAAACTGTGTTCATCCACCCTAGCTGCTGTCACCCACAGCACTATGGGATCCAAGGTAAGCTCACACCCACTTTGTACCAGCTTCCACATCAGGATGGATGAGAACTAAATTTCTTATATTCGATCATGCGTTAGGAACTATTCTAATGTTACAGGCACAACCTCGTTTAATCTTCACATCAAAGGCATGGAATAATGTGGTAGGTTTAGAAATCCATGGTCCCGAGACTCCTGCTTCTGGGAAAATGGAGTAAATATGTTTTTCCCCATACATTCATTAAATATACCAAAAACGCTTCGACATCATAGATCAAACAAACAAAGTAAGGCTGGGCACAGTGGCTCACGCCTGTAATCCCAGCACTTTGGGAGACAGAGGCAGGCAGATCACATGAGGTCAGGAGTTAAAGACCAGCTGGCCAACATGGTAAAGCTCCGTCTCTACTTAAAATACAAAAATTAGCGGGCGTGGTGGCACATGCCTGTAATCCCAGCTACTTGGGAGGCTGAGGAGGAGAACTGCCTGAACCCAGGAGGTGGAGGTAGCAGTGAGCCGAGATTGTGCCACTGCACTCCAGCCTGGGTAACAGAGCAAGACTCTGCCTCAGAAACATACAAACAACAACAACAACAAAAAAAAAAACAAAGTAAGACTCTGAAAGGTAGAGGTGAAGGCAGAGCAGTTAGGGACTCTGGGACATGAGGAACAACACAGTGTTCCTTGAGTTTTCCTTCTGGCTCATATATGCCAGACTTGGAGCTGAAAAGCCAGCAACCTAGAAATACCAACAGGTGGAGACAAAAAAACAAAACAAAACAAAAAAAACCCCACAAAACCTGCTCTGTCTAGTCAAAGGACTAGGAAGGAGCAGCCTCCCAAGACAGAAAGCTTTTAGGCAATAGCCCATCTACTCTAGCCACCACCACCAAGAACATCCATATCCACCCCAGCAAAGGCCCAGTGGGAGCCTAGGCTCCCATCCTTGCGAAGCTGTAGCAAGGCACCCCAAGCCCTCTGTCTGGTGGTATCAGAGAAGCCAAGGAGGGAACTGAGACTGCAACCCCTGCTGGTTGGTGACAAGTCCATACCCCACCTCTGGGTGGGAGAACCAATGGTGGGAGAACCCAGACTTCCACCCCCACCTTCCAGTAATGAGAAATTCCTCCCCTCCCTGCTAGGAGGGTATCAGAGGCAGCAAAGTGGGAAGCGTGGACCTTCACTGCCCCAGGTGATAGACATCAGGTGGGGAACCTGATCTTTTACCTCTACCTGGCATCACTCACTCTCTTTGCCAGAGCCATGTCAGAGAAAGCCAACTAAAACAGAAGACTTAAAGAAGACACGAAATCTCATCACATAATACAAAAATCTCCTGGTTTCACTTGAAAATCACTCATCATACCAAGAACTACGATGATCTCAAAATGAATGAAAAAAGACAACCCACCGATGCCAACATCAAGATGACAGAGTTGTTAGAATTATCTGCCCAAGATTTTAAAGCAGCCATAATAAAAATGCTTCAATGAGCAATGACAAACGATTGAAACAAATGAAAGCCGGGAAGCCTCAGCAAAGAAATAAGAGATCTAAAGAAGAGACAAGTGTTCTAAACAAAGTTTAAGAAAGAAAGAAAAAAAATATATATATATATATGAAGAAAAAAGTTTAGAACTGAAAAATACAACTGGAATATTAACTCAGCAAATAGGCTCGAGAACAGAATGAAGGGGACAGAGGGAAGAATTAGTGAACTGGCAGAAAGACAGAAATTACCCAATCCGAGCAACGGAGAAAAAATAGACCAAAAAAACTAGAACCTCTGGGACTTGTGGGGCTACAACAAAAGAGCTAACATTCACGTCATCAGTGCCCTGAAGGAGGAGAAAGAGGGTGCACTCAAAATACACTTGAAGAAATAATGGCTGGAAATTTGGCAAAAGCTGCTGGCTGGGTGTGGTGGTTCACACCTGTAATCCCAATACTTTGGGAGGCCGAGGCAGGCAGATTGCTTGAGGCCAGGAGTTTGAGACCAGCCTGGCCAACATGGAAAAACCTCATCTCTACTAAAAATACAAAAAAAGTAGCCAGGCATGGTGGCACATGCCTATAATCCCAACTACTCAGGAGGCTGAGGCAGAATTGCTTGAACCCAGGAGGCAGAGGTTGCAGGTCCTCCAGCCTGGGTGACAGAGTGAGACTCTGCCTCGAAGAAAAAAAAAAAAAAGACATAAACTTGCAGATTCAAGAAGCTGGGTAATGGGAGGTGGAGGTTACAGTGAGCTGAGATCGTGCCACTGCATTCCAGCCTGGGAGACGGGGCAAGACTCTGTCTCAAAAAAATAAGAGAAACAAATAGGGTAGACACAAATCCACACCAAGACACATCCTAACATCCTAATTAAACTTCTGAACACTCAAACAAAACCAAAATATCTCAAAAACAGCCAAAGAAAAATGAGACTTTCATGATAGGGAAAAAGCCTGAATGACAGACGATTTCTCATGAGAAATCACGGCAGCCAGAGTAAGTGGCACAGTATTTTCCAAATGCTGGAAGAAAATAAGTATTAACCCAGAATTCTACATCCAGTAAAAGTATCTTTTAGGAACAACAACAACAAAAAAAAAAATCAATAAATTCTCAAAGATGGAAAACTAAGGGAATTTATCTCCAGCAGCTCTCCCCTAAAGGAACGGTTAAAGGAGACACTTAAATAGAAAGGAAATGGAAAAGAAACCTTATAATACTGGAAAGGAAGAAAAAAATACAAGAAGCAAAAATGAGGTAAATACAATAGGCTTTCCTTACTTATCCTCTTGAGTTTGTAATTATGCTTAATTACTGAAGCAAAAATTATGACACTGTATATGTGGAGGAAATATTTAAGAAAATTATATTATAAATGGGGCAGAGTAAAAGACATTAAGAGAAGACAAGGCCAGGAACAGTGGCTTATGCTTGTAATTCCAGCACTTTGGGAGGCTGAGGCAGGTGGATCACCTGAGGTCGGGAGTTTGAGACGAACCTGGCCAACATAGTGAAATCCATCTCTACTAAAAATACAAAAATTAGCTGGGCATGGTGGCGCACACCTGGGGTCCCAGCTACTCGGGAGGCTGAGGCAGGAGTACTGCTTGAGCCCGAGAGGTGGAGGTTGTAGTAAGCTGAGATTGTGCCACTGCACACCAGCCTAGGTGACAAAGTGAGACTCCACCTCAAAAAAAAAAAAAGAAGGTAAGGTTTCTACATGTGACTCAACTGGTAAAATGATACCAGTAGACTGTGATAAGTTATGGATATGTAATGTAATCACCTGAAACAACCACTAAAAAATCTATACAAGGAGATAGACTCACAAACACTAGAGGAAAGAAAAAGAAAGAAAACAGGCTGGATGCAGTGGCTCACGCCTGTAATCCCAGCACTTTGGGAGGCTGAGGTGGGCGGATCACCTGAGGTCAGGAGTTTGAGGCCAGCCTGCCCAACAAGGTGAAACCCCATCTCTACTAAAAATACAAAAAATTAGCTGGGTGTGGTGGCACGTGCCTGTAGTCCCAGCTACTCGGGAGGCTGAGGCAGGAGAATCGCTTGAACCTGGGAGGCAGAGGTTGCAGTGAGCCAAGATCACGCCACTGCACTCCAGCCTGGGCAACAAGAGCGAAACTCCATCTCAAAAAAATAAATAAATAAAAAAGAAAAAGAAAATAGAATTAAAAAAAACAGAGACCAGGAAACAGAAAATGTCAGACTTAAGCCCTAACATGTCAATAACTAAAATAAATGTAAGTGAGCTAAGTTTATCAATTAAGAGATAGAGAATGGCTTTAAAAAACATGATTTAAAAATATGACCCAACTGTATGCTGTTTTAAAAAATTCACTGCAAATGTAACAATATAGGCAGAATGAAACTAAAGAATGTGAAAAGATATATCATGTAAACATTAATCAAAGGAAAGCAGGAGTGGCAATATTAATATCAGATAAATCACACTTCAGAGCAAAGCATATTACCAGAGACAGAGTGGGACACTAAGTGAATGAAAGGGTCAATCCACCAAAAGGACACCACAATCCTAAATGTGTACGCACAAGAAAGCTATAAATACGTGAAGTAAAAAGTGATAGAACTGAAAGGAGAAACAAACAAATCTATAATCAGAGTTGGGGTCTTCAATGTCCCTTTCTGAAGAGTTGAAAGTATTACTAGCCAGAAAAGCGGCAGGCCAACAGAACTCAACACCACCACCAACTCTCAGTATGTAAGTGACATTTCTAAAACACTCTACCCAACAACAGCAGACTATGCATTTTTTTGACTGACTGCAAATGATATTGTATTTTAAATTTTGGTGTCCATGTATTTATGGCTAGTACGTAGAAATAATAAAAATTGTTTGTTTTTATATAGGTATAAATCTAACAAAAACAGAAAATGTATACACTGAAAAGTGCACAATGCTGATGGACGAAAAAAGGAATGAGCCATTGATACAAGCAAACATGGATGAATCTCCAAGAATTATGCAGAGCGAAAAAAAGCCAATCCCAAAAGGCTACATACTGTATAATTCCATTTCCATTTCCATAATATTGTTGAAGTGAAATTACAGAAATGGAGCTCTCTAGTGGTTACCAGGCAGTAGACAAGCGGGTGTGGCTATAAAAGGGCAACAGAGGGATCCTTACAGTGGAAATGTTCTGTATCTTTTTTTTTTTTTTTTTAAGCAATACCCATGGGTTATTTTGGCGGTTTCTGAATACATATATGGAATAGACATATTCAGTTTCTGGCAGAACTTTCACAGTGATTTCTAACCTTTAGAGTGCCAACTGAAAAATCACATGATTTATACATTTAGAAAGGAGACTTTCTTTTCTTTAGAAATAGTCTCACACTGTTGCCCAGGTTGGAATGCAGTCGTGCGCTCACAGCTCACTGCAGCCTCGACTTACTGGGCTCAGGTGATTCTTCCACCTCAGCCCCCTGAGTAGCTGGGACCATAGGTGTGCACCACCACACCTGGCTAATTTTTGTAGTTTTTGTAGAGACAGGGTTTTGCCATTTTGCCCAGGCTGGTCTCCAACTCCTGGGCTCAAGCAATCCGCTGCCTCAGCCTCCCATCCTGACTGTGATACTATACTACAGGATTTTACCATTGGGGGAAGCTGGGCAAAGTATATAAGTGATCTCTCTATATTACTTCTTACAACTACATGTGAATCTATAATTATCTCAAAAGAAAAACTTTAATTAAAAAAAAGCCATGGTCCTGGTGAGGAAACTTTTTGCGGGTAATGGAATTGTTCTCTATCATGGTGGGATGGTGGTTGCATCTTTATACATTTGTTAAATCTCATTGAATTGTACCACCTAGTGAATTGTGTAGACATTATGCCTCAATAAAGTAACAAAATTCCCACAGCCTGAGACTTCTTTGACCCTGCCACAATGCATGGTGGGGTCCTGTCCCCTCCCTTGTGGCTACAGGATGCTGAGGTACTCCAAGGCTGGTCGGGACAGCCATGCAGTGGCTGCCTGGGTGACTGGAATATTCATGCTGGAAGCCTGAGCAGTCATGTTGTAAGGAAGTCACATGCAATGGAGAGACCCTGCAGGTGCTTGGCTCAGTAGTCCTAGTTTGGAGCCGTCCCAGCAGGTGTCTGAGCCATGCTTCCAGTTCTTAACCATTGAGTCCCCACCTGAGGGCCCAGATATCACAGAGCAAAAACATGTCATCCTCGCTGGGCTCTGCCCAAATTCCTAACTTACAAAATCCATGAGCATAAGGAAAAGGTTGTTTTAAGGTGCTAGGTTCTGGAGTAATTTGTTAAACATCAGTAGGAGCCAAAACAATTAAGTCTAGTTATTCTCCTTATTTTACAACGGCACACAGAGGTTAAGTCACTTGCCTACAGTCACAAAGCTGTTATAGCAGATACAAAATTTGAAACCCGTGACCTGAGCCACGATATTATAGCACCTATAGATTAAGTATAATTATGGTTATTTTTATAGCGGAATCTCATCTTTGCTGGGGTCCAGCTCTAACATCCAACCTTTAAAAGACAAGCAAAAATGATTCTTGACCGCATGTCTCACCTTTTCTTTATAGCAGAACTTTTTTTTTTTTTTGAGACGGAGTCTTGCTCTGTTGCCCAGGCTGGAGTGCAGTGGTGGATCTCAGCTCACTGCAAGCTCTGCTTCCAGGATTCACGCCATCCTCCTGCCTCAGCCTCCTGAGTAGCTGGGACTACAAGTGCCTGTCACCATGCCCGGGGAATTTTTTGTATTTTTAGTAGAGATGGGGTTTCACCGTGTTAGCAGGATGGTCTCAATCTCTTGACCTCGTGATTCACCCGCCTCAGCCTCCCAAAGTGCTGGGATTACAGGCATGAGCCACCACACCCGGCCTATAGCAGAACTCCTTAAAATAATTATTTATAACCTATTGTCTCTAAACCTCTTTGAATGTGCACCCCTATTAATAAAAATATTTCATTCTTTTTAAGAGATGAGGTCTTGCTCTGTTGCCCAGGCTGGAGTGCAGTGATGTGATCATGGATCACTGCAGCCTCAACCAACCTCCTGGTCTCAAGGCATCCTCCCACTCTAGCCTCCCAAGTAGCTGGGCCTATGGGACCATGCCACCATGCCTGGCTAATTTTTATTTTTTTTGTAGAGACAGTGTCTTGCTATGTTGTCCAGTCTGGTAAAAATATTTTCTTTTTTTTTTTTTGAGACAGAGTATTGCTCTGTCGCCCAGGCTGGAGTGCAGTGGCGTGATCTTGGCTCACTGCAACCTCCGCCTCCCAAGTTCAAGCAATTCTCCTGCCTCAGCCTCTCGAATAGCTGAGATTACCGGCATCTGCCATTGCTCCTGGCTAATTTTTGTATTTAGTAGAGACAGGGTTTCTCCATGTTGGTCAGGCTGGTCTCAAACTCCTGACCTCAGGTGATCTGCCCACCTCGGCCTCCCAAAGTGCTGGGATTACAGGCTTGAGCCACCAACGCCAGGCTGGTAAAAATATTTCTAAGAATATACCTCTAAAAAGCGGCTGGGCACGGTGGCTCACACCTGTAATCCCAGCACTTTGGGAAGCCGAGGTGGGAGGATCACGAGGTCAGGAGATCAAGACCATCCTGGCTAACACGGTGAAACCCCATCTCTACTAAAAATACAAAAAATTAGCTGGGCGTGGTGGCGGGCACCTGTAGTCCCAGCTACTTGGGAGGCTGAGGCAGGAGAATGGCATGAACCAGGGAGCTTGCAGTGAGCCGAGACTGCGCCACTGCACTCCAGCCTGGGCGACAGAGCGAGACTCTGTCTCAAAAAAATATATATATACCACGAATATACACATACTTAGTTATAAATCATGCACAGGTTTTAATTATATAAAAAGTATTCTTCTCAAGAATGCTTTATGTTGTTAAAATCAATGCTCTAGACCTAATTTACAGATCATAGAAAATGCAGGGATAGAGAAGCAAGTTAAAGTACTCCATGAAGAAACAAGTAGTAGTAAATATTAGAAAAGAGGACTGGTATCCAATGTCATTAAAAACAAAACGAAAGAAAAAAAGAGGTAAGGTACGGTTCTAGGTTAAGACAGTAAAGAGAAATAGCTAAATGTGTTAACCTTGATTGGAGAATAGTTCAGAAATAAAAATAGCTGCAAAATATATTTTGAGGACAATTAAAGAGACCTGAATATGGGCCGAATATTACATGATATTAGGATATTATTCATTTCTTATGTATGACAATGGCATTGTGTTTATGGGGAAGAATGTCCTTATTCTTAGGAGCTGCTTATGAAAGAATGTGTAGAAGATCATGGTTTCTGGCTGGGTGTGGCAGTGCATGCCTGTAATCCTAGCTACTTGGGAGGCTGAGGCAGGAGAATCACTTGAAGCCAGAAGACAGAGGTTGAAGGGAGCCAAGATCGTGCCACTGCACCCCAGCCTCAGTGACAGAGTGAGACTCCATCTCAAGAAAAAAAAAATAAAAAAAATAAAAAAGAATATCACAGTTTCTGCAACCTATTCTCAAATGATACAGAAAAAAGAATACATAGAGAGAAAGCAAATGTGGCAAATGTGAAAAACTGTTTTTGTTTTTTTTGACACAGGGTCTCTTCATGTTGCCCAGGCTGTTCTCGAATTCCTGGGCTTCATCAATCCTCCTGCCTTGGCCTCCCAAGTAGCTGAGACCGCCTACAGTCATGATCCACTGTTGACTCTAGATTGAAGGTATATGGATATTCACTGTACTATCCTTTCAACCACTGTACACATTTCAAAAAATTTCAAAATAAAAACTTGGTGGGAAATTATGCCTATTACATTCCATGAATATTATGTTAAACATTTACAAACACTGATTCCAAATTGATGTGTTAAGCATGTAAAAGGAAACACTGATATTTTCTTGTATCTCATCAAGACTCCTTCTCTTTGTTGCCAAACCCACTGGTCTGTTCTCATTTGCCTGTTCCTTTGGCACTGCTGGCCGAGCCTTCCTTGAAACTTTCCTTCCCACCTCAGAGCCGCAGTGTCTATGGATGCTCTGCCCAGGAATCCTCCTGGCTCCATCCCCCACTAACTCATGTTTGGTACCTGAAAGCTTTCCCTAATTGTGCTCATTTACTTGATCAGTATCTGTCTCCTGCAATGGAAAGCTTTGCAAAGGCAGGACTTTGCTCTCATCCCCGCACCCCAGGGCCTAACTGGTACCTGGCATATAGTAAGTGCTTAAAAAATATTTGTTTATTAGTCAGAGTGGAAAATTCCAAGACTTATCCATAGAACATGACTGTTTCCCGGGAAATCCCATTGGATACTGACATTTGGGAACCAGTGAAATGCAGCTCATCAATAGTTAAAAGAATGCTATATAAAAAAAACATTCAGAGAACAAAAAGGACTCCTCACAAATCAAAGATTAGAAGATAAAGACCAAGCTGAGTGTAGTGGCATGTGCTTAGTCTCAGCTACTTGGGAGGCTGAAGTGGGAAGATCGAGTGAGCCCAGAAGTTTGAGGCCAGCCTGGGAAACAGAGACAGACCCTGTCTGGGGGAAAAAAAAAGACAAAAACAAACAAACAAAAAGTCTTCCAAAAAATAGAACAAAAAGCTGGGTAAGAGGTAAGAAAATATAAGAGTAGGTCCAAGAGGTTCCCTATGAGACACCCAAACCTAGTGAAAGGGGTGACAAAGGTGAGAAAGAAGAGAGAAGCATGCCTCAGTTTGAAGGGCATTGCCCCTTCCCCAAATGGGGAATGTCTTGAACATCTCAAATATGGCTCAGAAAGGCTTCCCAAAAGCACATTACTGGGAAATGTCAGGCTGAGGATGAAGGTAAGACCCTAGAACATTATGGGGGCAAATTCTAGGTCACACACCAAGATCAGGAGCCAGAGGGCATCTTCAAAAGCATCACATGTCCCTTCGTGCTATGGGAACAACCACCTTCTGCCTGTGATTTTACATCTTGCAGAAGCTGTAGCGGTGAGTAGGCCACTGGGCCCAGCCCCAGATCACTAAGCAGCTCAGACCCAAGGTCCACCTGGTGAAAACCATTTGTATCTCCACATAAAAGATACCTCCCCTGGAGTAATTGTCTGGGACTGGGCCTGGCCAAGGGATGCAGACCCACATTGCTCCTCTGCAGTGACTGCACAGTAAGTGATGCTAGAAGACAGTAGAAAAGGAAGGGGTGGGGGTTCCACTATTTATTGCTTCTCTACATTATTTTTTTGCTATCTAGCTGCAGAGCTGAGCTGTCTTAAATTTCATTTCTTCTGACAGGATCCTATTGGACAGATAAGCCACTATTTAGGGAAGTCCAGTAACCTGCCTGAGGCCACATAACCAGGGGACAGCAGAGCCCAGGGTCAGCATCCATGCCTGCTAACTTCTCCACTTCCCACTGCCCTCGGCCTGGCAGGCTTCAGGATGACCTCTGACCTTTGGGAGTGCAAGTTTCTCCGGGATTACTGTGAAAGACCCCAACTCACCTCTTCTAACCGTGTGCGCTTCTCAGAAGGCTCTGACCCATCGCTGTCATTTCTTGAATGCTCTTCATCCTCCTCTTCATCCCTGAAGATGTCTTCATAGGCGGGAACTTCAAGGTCATCATCTTGTTTAATGAGTAATTTGATCTAAGTTCAAAACAAAAAGGAATTAAGCCTCTCCTCTTTCTATGGAAAACTATACAATATGTTCTTCTGCAGAATCTTATCATTTCCTAATAAGCTGACTCAGTTTCCTGTTCATACAAATAGCTACCTATTTAACAAGAGTTCCAGGCTTCTAAGGAATTCTCTTGTTTTCATTACCAGTGAAGCACCAGAGTTACACCACACGTGGTATGCAGAAATTATGAAAATCTGAAAACAATTGAGAACCATCTAGTCTACTTAAGTCTAGAAACACAGCATCCTCTTACATCATACACCAATAAAATGAACGCCCCACAACTTGGTCTCTGATATACGACATGAAGATGTGTAACCCCCAAGTGACTAAAACTCCTGTCTAAAAGCAACTCCAGGCTGATTTTTCTTTTCTTTTCTTTTTTTTTGGAGACGGAGTCTTGCTCTGTCACCCAGGCTGGAGTGCAGTGGCACGATCTCGGCTCACTGCAAGCTCTGCCTCCCAGGTTCATACCATTCTCTTGCCTCAGCCTCCTGAGTAGCTGGGACTACAGGCGCCCACCACTACGCCCGGCTAATTTTTTGTATTTTTAGTAGAGACAGGGTTTCACCATGTTAGCCAGGATGATCTCAGTCTTCTGACCTCGTGATCCGCCCTCCTCGGCCTCCCAAAGTGCTGGGATTACAGGCGTGAGCCACCGCGCCCGGCCAAGACTCCATTTCAACAAAAATAACAACAAATATTTGCTGGGCGTGGTGGCATGTGCCTGTAGTCCCACCTACTAAGGAGGCTGAGGCAGGAAGAGTCAGTTGAACCCAGGAGTTTGAGGCACAGTGAGCCATGATTGTGCCAGTGTACTCCAGCCTCTTTAAAAAAAAAAAAAAAAAAAAAAAGATGACAAAGACCAAGTTTTTGTGTTCAGGCTGTTCCCAGTCCCACAGGGTAGTCAGACACACGCCTTACCAAGAACACCAGGTGAGACATTGTACATGGCATAAAAAGTACAGACAGTTTGAGGGCATAGCACAAAAAGTACCTGGGTATCGTTGTATACATTGACGACATTGACTGGCCTATGGGTGTCACACACAAAGAATATAGTGTCTTCATCAGGTTGAAGAATATCCAATAGGTCTACATTAGCTCCACAGTTTATGAGAATAAAATAACGAAACTGAAAAAAAGGAAGATATTGTAAAGTAGCTATATCGAGGAGGCCCCTTTCCCTTCATCACTAAGCCTCTGAGTTATTCTGCTTAAACTCACTACGTCCCTGACATGTGGCGAGGCCCACGTGGCAAGGGACTCCAAAAAACAGCCAGGCTGGCATGATAAGTGCTTTGGCATGGTGACACAGCAGGGTGGGCCCTGGGGCTCCCAGTTTTCCCCAGGAGAACGCTGAGACTCAGCAAGCCCAAGTCTCATGGACAGGCTCAAGAAACTAATGAGGAGCAGACCAAGACTTCAAGTACGTGACCGTGTCTCTCCAGACCTCACAGTACTATGCTGCGTGCCTCTCCAGGCTGATGGCATCGTACAGGTTTAAGTTTTTAGCAAATACTTTATGGGTACTTACATATTAAGTCCTTTATCATACTCTATCACTATGGCATATTCTTTCCTTATGAATACCAAGCTGGTGCAGGTCCTTGACATAATAACAGGAACACCAAGAGAGGATTTGTCTCTGCCAAAACAATCCTAGATATGGCTAGGGACTCCAGGGACCCTCTTCCATGTCCCATCCCCTCTCTGTGGGGTGTACAATGTTCCATCTCTCATTTGGCCCCATGCAGAGATGGGAGGAATCCTGGCATCTATTGTTTAAATGTATTCCTGGATTTTAAGTTGGAAACCAGGATGCATTTTCTCAGAGAAATAATATAAAATAGTAGTGTACTCTAAAATAATTTTAACTAATTCCAGCACTTTGGGAGGCTGAGGCAGGCGGATCACTTGAGGTCAGGAGTTTGAGACCAGCCTGGCCAATGTGGTGAAACCCCGTCTCTACTAGAAATACAAAAATTAGCCAGGCGTGGTGGTGGGCACTTGTAATCCCAGCTAGTTAGGAGGCTGAGGCAGGAGAATCGCTTGAACCCAGAAGGCGGAGGTTGCAGTGAGCCAAGATTGCACCATGACACTCCAGCCTGGGTGACAGAGCGAGATTCTGTCTCAAAAATAAATAAATAAAGGTTGGGAGTGGCGGCTCATGCCTGTAATCCCAGCACTTTCGGAGGTGGGCAGATCACGAGGTCAGGAGATCGAGACCATCCTGGCTAACATGGTGAAACCCCGTCTCTACTAAAAATAGAAAAACATTAGCCGGGTGTAGTGGCGGGCACCTGTAGTCCCAGCTACTCAGGAGGCTGAGGCAGAAGAATGGCATGAACCCAGGAGACCGAGCTTGCAGTGAGCTGAGATCGTGCCACTGCACTCCAGCCTGGGCGACAGAGCCAGACTCCATTTCAAAAAAAATAAAAAAAAAATAAGTAAACCAAAATAAAATAAAATAATTTTAACTAGACCATATTAAAAGCTGCTAGATTCCAAGCACCTTACAATCAAATTTCTGCAAAACAAGTTCAAAGTTGGGGCTATCCACATTCATTATCTTTTTTTGCTGTCAATTTTGCTTCTACAACTTGGGCGTAAGTCACCAGTATATACAGCATGTTTTTCTCTTCCATACTGCCTAATGTAGCTGATACTTAAATACACACTTAATCTATCGTGGAAACAGAATGCTGTGTCAAGAAATTACAATCGAGTAAAAAGCCACGTTATTCTAAAATGCATCTTCAATACCTGTTCTTTATGCTCAAGAAATGCAGTTTCAAGTTCTTGCCACCCAGAAACTGGAACCAGCGTATATTGCACGTGGTCACACTGGAACAAGGCCTGGAAAGAGAGTGTTTTCAAAGCCTATCTTATTTAGGACATTAGCAATTTACCTTGAAAAGAAACTGAGGAAGATTAGACTGGTTGAGAGACAAAAGACACGGGATAACATTAAAGTTAGTGAAATGCTTACAGGAAAAGCTAGGTGCTAGGGATATGAGCGTTTACCATACCATTCTGTGAATTTTGCAAATTACCAAAGTAAAACATCGGGGAGAAATGCTGATTTAACTTCCAGGCCTTCTGAAAAGTTCCTGATCCAAGGGCCTGACCGAAACAACATAAATACTATGCCCTATTCAAAACCAAACTAACGATCTTCCCTAATAGACTAGGGGCTCCCATATTCCCAGCAACACCTATGACACGACTATACCCACAGTTGTCACAGATTCCTCTCTCTCAAATCCCCGATTTGAGAGGCCACTACAGATCCAAAGTTTCCCCCAAATGTAACTGCTTTGTTCACCTATTAAAATTAATAGCTTATTGCAAAAATACAAACTAGTCTCTTTACCTTTTACTTAATCCTTTATCCCACCCCATACCGTTGGGACAGGGAGGCAACCTCTCCTCCGAGTCTCTCTCCTCTCACTTGCTGCTCACCTCCTGCCCTGCTCCCTCTCCCACCCTAAGCCCTCAGCCCCCGTCCTGACACTCGGCCTGCCCTGCGCCCCCACGCAGCACCCTCACCCTCACCTCTCGGGCGGGCCCCGCCCTCCTAGGGTCCGCAGAACTCACCTGAAGGATCTTGCACGCACACAGAGCATCCACGTCCGAGGCCACGAAGAGAAGGACCCTCTATGGGGGAAGAGAAGACCGGCTGAACGCGGCGACCCGAACCCCGGCCCTCCCCTGCCTCCCGGTCACCCACGGCCGCTCCCCCTCATCCCTTCCCCACCGGCAAGGCCTTGGCGTCACCTGGCTCTGGACCACCTCGTAGAACTCTTTGCGGAAATCGGACACGAACATCGCCACGGCGGCCGGACGCCTGGCGCTAGCGCTGAGGTACCAAGAGCCCAGGCGGCGGTCAAGACTCCCGCCAAATCACGGCTCCTCCGATTGGTCCAGGGATCACCAACCAATAGCTTCTTAGTTCCCAGCCTTCCTTTCTTTCTGATTGGGCCACATTGGAGGCGGCCACTAGCACTCTGCCATTCACGGCTAGAAAACTCCAGCCCGCCCCCAAAGAAGCGTCACCTCTGAGGCCGACCGCAAACACTGTTGCCCCCTTCAACTCTGACTCGCTTTTACCCAGAAACGCGACGCTCGGCGGACATCTTTACTTTGGGAAGAGAAACCTACTGCCTCCCACTGGGAACCCTCAGGGAAAGTATACGTCTAGCCATACATTAAACTCAGTCACATACCGAATGGGGCAGCATTTACGTTTGCAATAGATTTTTGGTGTGGTTTGAAGAAGGATTTGTAGTTTAGTTCCGCCCGAGTCCTCGATGGCTGAAGCAGAGGCATTCTGGGTAGTGCATTGTGGGTAGTGTAGTCGTAAGAACAATAGGCCCTACTAAATTCGTCTGTAGGGGAATACTATCAACACGTAATTTAAAATAAATTTAAAAAATACCTATAAACGGGGAAATAAATCACGAAAGGGCATTTTAGTGCTTCTGCTGAGGGTGTTTTAGAGCCTAGCGTCTTCGCCTGGCCTTTTCTCTTTTGCAGCCGACGCTTTGTCCCGGGCATCCCCCTCCGGGTCTCGGGTCCGGCACTTCCGGTGAGCCTCTGGGGCGTACCGGCTTGGCGCGGCGGCGGCGGCGGCTAGAAGAGCGGTCGGCGGGGTTCCTTCGTTGCATTGCCCGAGAGAAGCGGAGTCTGCGAGGTGGTGCCCATCATGGTAAGCGCTGACGGGCAGCGGTCGGGGGCTGGGGCCCTGGCCCGGGGCCTGAGGTAGGGCCCGGCTGGGCGGGGCGGGGCGGCGGCGGAGGTGCCGAGTCACCCGGGCCCGAGTCCGGCCTGCCGGCTCATGGGCCGCACCGGGCACAAGCAGGACCCTTGACCACTAACCGCCTGTGGTCGCGTCCGCCGGTCCTGAACGTGGCTCGCATTCCGTCTCAGCCGGACTTGCCCTCCTTCACGAAAGAAAGGGAGGTTTGTGTCCATTCACGGGTTTACCAAGTGCTGGACGCGCAACAGGTTTCCATAAACCCAAAGTTAGTTGCAAGGTTGCTGGGGATGGGAACAGAATCAGGCGCTCCCCAGGGAGAATCCGTAGCGGGCATTCCCACTGTTGGGGGACACCCAGCTCTTGCCCCAGTTCCGTGAGCTCCGTGCCTACGGGTTCGTGCCTTCGGATCTGTACAGCGGTGTTGTGTTCGGTAATGATAACGATGGAAGCTAATACCTGCTGGTACATTTCCTGTTACACAGCTTTTAACACCTGTACTCCCTCATCACGCCTTATTTCTTTTACTGTGCCTAATTTGTAAATTAAATTTTTTTTTTTTGAGACAGAGTCTTGCTCTGTTGCCCAGGCTGGAATGCAGTCGCACGATCTCGGCTCACTACAACCTCCGCCTCCTGGGTTCAAGCGATTCTTCTGCCTCAGCCTCCTGAGTAGCTGGGATTACAGGCGTGTACCACCATGCCCGGCTAATTTTTGTATTTTTAGTAGAGAGGGGGTTTCACTATGTTGGCCAGGCTGGTCTCAAACTCCTGACCTCAGGTAATCCACCTGCCTCTGCCTCCCAAAGTGCTGGGATTATAGGCGTGAGCCACCACACCCAGCCCATAAATTAAACTTTATTGTAGATATGTATAAGAAAAAAACATAGTATATATAGGTTTTGGTATTATCTGTGGTTTCAGGCATCCACTGGGGATGTTGGAATGTATACCCCTGTGGATATGGGGGGGTGGTGGGAGGAATACTGTACTTTGAGAAAACCTTCAAATTGATACATGTTTGCTAAGCCTCATCTTAGTCTACAGTTTAAGATCTAGGATCTTTTTAATGGCATCATGTTTTAGATTTGCTTGTTGCTGTAAGAAAGCATCACAACATAGTGTGACGTGTACCTACTTTGTGCTGTGAGAGCACACTGGAGGGGCACTAGACCTCACCCTCAGCAGAGCAAGAGAGGCTTCCTGGGGAAAGGAAAGGATGGTAATTGGAACCCAGGGGAAGGGGTGCAACCACTGGGTACCTGTTCTTCCTGCTGCCTGGAATGTCTTTCCCTATTTTTTGCCTGGCTCCCTCTCATAGCATTCAGGTCTTTGTGCAGAGTCCGTTCCTAACCACTTATTTAAAATAGCATTCCCGGCCGGGTGCGGTGGCTCACGCTTGTAATCTCAGCACTTTGGGAGGCCGAGGCAGGCGGATCACGAGGTCAGGAGATCAAGACTGCGGTGAAACCTCGTCTCTACTAAAAAAAAATACAAAAAAATTAGCCGGGCGTGGTGGCGGGCGCCTGTAGTCCCAGCTACTCGGAGAGGCTGAGGCAGGAGAATGGCGTGAACCCGGGAGGTGGAGCTTGCAGTGAGCTGAGATTGCGCCACTGCACTCCAGCCTGGGTGACAGAGCGAGACTCCGTCTCAAGAAAAATAAATAGATAAATAAATAAAATAAAATAAAATAAAATAGCATTCCCAGGAGCCCTGTGTCTACTTACCTTGCTGCCTGTCTTCAGAACTGCCAGACACACGTGTGTGTGTCCCTTGCTTTGAGTGTATATCTCTCTTGCTTTGAGTGTCATTTTCACCAGGACAGGGTGGTATCTATTTCACCACAGGGTCGTATCTATTTTGTTAGTGGACAGACATCACTAGAGTGGTGCTTCCCTTGTGCTCATGTCAGAGCTTGGCAGACAGTAGGCACTCAATAAAGAGATGTTTCAATTAACAAATATTGTTTAGATTAATGATAATAGGAAAAATGTTCAAGGCAGAGGAACTAGCCCAGGCAAGAGTCTGTGGGGCTGTCAGTACAAGTCTCTGAGGTATGCAAGAGGTTGGGCCTTGATCCTGAGGATGAAGATGGGAGCACAGCCCTGAAAAAGGTTCAGGACGGGCTTGGCATGGCCTGTTTTGTATTTAGTAAGATTACATTGAAGATTTCAGTACATTTTGTTCTCTGACAATGTTTAGTAGCATTAATTACTCTGACATGTTTTGGCTTTTGACATGAAGAAATGTACCTTTGTTTTAATACTTGTTTCTCTTTCCTCCTTCCAGTTCTCTTTCAACATGTTCGACCACCCAATTCCCAGGGTCTTCCAAAACCGCTTCTCCACACAGTACCGCTGCTTCTCTGTGTCCATGCTAGCAGGGCCTAATGACAGGTCAGATGTGGAGAAAGGAGGGAAGAGTATGTGCTTGTTTTTATTTGAATAGTAACTTTTCCTGCCCTAAGTCTGCAATGCTGTAGCCTTCAACAGTACTTACTTTGCATGTGGGAGTCAGAAGCTAGTGTTACTGTGAAAATGGTGCTGGGATTTATCCCAGACTTGCTCTGTTGGGGTGGGGTGCTAATTATGGTTAGGTTTATGGCTGATAACCATTCAGTTCCCAAAATAAATTACATCAAGTAAGATTCTTTATGAAAGATCACTGGGACATTCTGGCTACCCTAAAAACAGTTTAAGGCTTTTTGTTAGATATAAAGAAACTGCATCTTGCCTTTGGTCTGTCCTTTTTATTTTTATTTTTTAATATTTCTTAAATGTTCTTTCCACAGTAATTATGCCGCCCTCAGCCCTGGACCAACTCAGTAAGTATCTTCTGAGTGACTTAAGAACTTAGATAATGTAAATATGGACACCAGGAGTCAGCATGGGCTCCTCAGTACATCCAGACATCAGTGCCCTTTGTCAACATCTGGTTGTGAATTGTCCCTGGAGGGCATGCGCTGGGCTGGGAGAACCTGGGTCACAGGTACCTAGGACGAGGCCAGGGCCCCTGAACCTCAGCTTCATCACTGCCCTGGGTGCTTCAGGTTCCTCCTCTGTGAAGGGGGTTCTCTTTGCCTTCCTGATCACCACCTCCACCCGCTCCCCAACTTTTCTCAGTATTCTGTCAGGATTAAATGAAGGTACAAGTATCAAGTGCTTTGCACAGTGTCAGGGCAGCTGATGCCATTGGCTGGGCTCATTAGATTTTTTTCCTAAAGGAAGAATTGGTCAGCTCACAAGAGGGCGCTGTGAAGCAGGTTCCTTATCCCCTCACCAAACATCTTTCCTGAGCTACAGACCCCCATTTCTTTTCATTTATTTATTTATTTATTTATTTTGAGACAGAGTTTTGCTCTTAGCACCCAGGCTGGAGTGCAGTGGCACAATCTGGGCTCACTGCAACCTCTGCCTCCCAGGTTCAAGTGATCCTCCTGCCTCAGCCTCCCAAGTAGCTGGGATTACAGGCACCCACCACCACGCCAGGCTAATTTTTTGTATTTTTAGTAGAGACGGGGTTTCACCATGTTGGGCAAGCTGGTCTTGAACTCCTGACCTCAGGTGATCCACCTTCCTCGGCCTCCCAAAGTGCCGGGATTATAAGTGTGAACCACCATGCCCGGCCCAGACCCCCATTTCTAATCTCCAGTGCACCAGTGCATCCTCAGCATGTCAAAAACTGAGCTATTGTCTTCCATCCAGAAGCCACTCCTCTTGCTGGGCTCCTGCCTCTTACCAGGAGTGAGATAGGCCCACAGGGGTGGTAAGAGTGGCCACATTCTTCCTCCCTTTTCTCTGACCCCTTATCCCACGAGAGCAACCTGGAAACCCATGCCCTAGCCCCATACTACACAGGCACAGAAAATCCCAATCATGGACAACCCAATCAAGGATGCAGTCATTGCCTTCCAGACTTAAGAGTGTTTCTGGTGTGTATTCTTCCTGTGTGAGCCAGGAGACTGGGGTTGGCCAGGAGGACAGGTTCATGCTTGGTGTTGGGGGCCTCTGGTGGCAGCAAGCAGAGAACAGATGCTGGCTGTGGTGTGACTCACCTCAGGCTCTTTGCCCAGCCTGACTCCAGAGTAGCAACTTGACCTCTCTGAACCTCAATGTCCTCTTCTTTGACTGGGGATATCTACAGTGTCTGTGCATCAGAAGTAGGTTGTCTGCGACAACCTGAGCTATCCGATTCCAACTACAAGGTGGAGGTAGCCCCTGAGCCAGCACCAGCTGCGGCTATACCCAGTGGAGGCCTCAGCTCAACCAGTAGGTCAACAGAGCTATGGAGTTCACAGTTATCACGAAGACCCTGTCATTACAGAGGAGAGAACAGGCTCCCTAAAAAGGTCTTTCTTTCAAGTTATGCTGACCCAGGAGCCAGACACCAGCTGTGACCCTTGGCACAGGTGTCCAGAAGAGACTCAGGAGCTGGGTCATTGAGGTGTAGCTCAGATCAGTGTTGTTCAAATCTTTTAAGTGATGGGAGAAACTCTTTCTGTCTAAATCTTACAGGAAGTCCTCTAATTCATAAAATGAGGTTCTCTGCTCTTTTTGGAGGAAGTGAGGGAGTACAGAGGGACTGGGAGCCCCAGGGCTCTGGGAGCCTTTAAGTCACAAAATGCAGTTTGCGAGTCAGTGGACTGAGGGACATTGGAGTCTCTTTCACTTGCAACAATCTCAGACCCTTGGCTGGGCCCAGTCCAGTTTACTGTGGACCAGCTGTAGGTCAGCTCCATGGCTCTGCAGCTGAGAGGTGGACCGGGACAGAAGTCCTGGCCCCTTTACTGCCAGTGTGAGAGTCACCCTTGGTGATAGGAGGGAGTGCCCACTCGTACTGTACCTCCATGCTACTCCCAGAGGTTCTCTGTAGCTTCCTGCCCAAGCTTTTAACTTGATTTGCTTTATTAGAATTTTTAGGGAGATCTCAAATGGAATCTGCGTTACTTCCTAACACTAAGTGTGATTTTTGTTGGAATATTTGCCTAAACTAACAAGCTAAATTCTGCTTTGATGGTTGAATCCCTGGACTTAAGCCAGCAGCCTTGGTTTGAATCCTGGCATCACCACTTGTGTGCTGTGAGGTCTTGGGTGTGTTACTTAACCTGTGGGCCTTAGTTTCCCCATAGATAGAAGGGGATAATGATAGTACCTACCTGACTGTTCTGGGAAGACTGGACAAGGGCCTTACACATGGCAGACACCATCACTACCATCAGTTCCTTTTCGGTCCTCTCCCCTGGGGCCCTGTGTCTCCTGGGTTTTCCTGCCTCTTTTTGCCAGCCCCTCCTTTATGTGCCTGTGCACCTCTTGGGTCAGCGTGTCACCAGTCCAGCTTACTTGCCTCTGGCCCTGCTTTCAACCCACACCTCAAGGTCCACCAAAGAGAGGGGGCGTCCTATGTCATGACCCTGCTGAGAACCCACACTGCCCGCTGGGCCCAGGCCCTAGGTTCTACCCCGTGTGGTGCCCCTCCCCTTCCCAACCACTCCCACACCTGTCCCCGGCCTGTCTTGCCTAATTGTCCACCATTTCTGAACTGCCTGGGCTCCTCTTCCCTTCTATGCCTTTGCTCAGGCTGCCACCTCTGCCTGGATTTCCTCCCAGGTCTGCCCACCCAGTGCCCAGCCGAAATAACTCGGCCCCAGGAGCCTAGCCCAGTAGCTCTGCCCCCTCCTGCCAGCTCTTCCCACAGCACCTGCAGCATCTGGTTGTGGTTGTTTTCTTTGTTGGAAGGTTTCTACCTTCAAACTAGAAACCTTTGAAGGTCGGGATTTTGTCCAGGGCATGGTGGGCACTGAAATTATTTATGAATAAATGAATGAACACATCACTTTTTAAAATGTCGACTTCAGAAAATCATAAGTCTATGCCAGTGCTGTGTTACCGAGTTGCCAGGTTCCTCCTTGAGCCATGCACTGTGCTCTCACAGAGGGGGATTCATCTGCCAGAGGAGTGTGGGGTTGCGGGCAGGGTTGTGGGGAGGCTCCTTCTATGGGAAGGCATGGGCCGAACAGGTGTCCCCTTCATAGGAGTTGTGCCTCATAGTCTCTCTCTTATTTTCAGGCCGACTTAACATTACCTATCCCATGTTGTTCAAACTGACCAATAAGAATTCGGACCGCATGACGCATTGTGGCGTGCTGGAGTTTGTGGCTGATGAGGGCATCTGCTACCTCCCACACTGGGTGAGTGGGGCTGCCAGGGTCTCTAGAGAGCAGCCACTTAGGCAGAGACATCCCCTGCACTCGAGAGTCCTGGCCCTGGAGCAGGTGGCCCAGCCTACTCCTCCTGCTCAGTGTCTTAGCCTGACCTGACCCAGCGAGAGAGAAGGGATCCAGAGCAGTGCACTGTGCCTTATGCGGGCTGGTGGGCTCTGGACGCACCTGTGGGCCACTGTGCTGTGGGAGCGGCCTTTTCTTTGATAGTTGCGCAGGTAGTTGTCCAGAAACCACAGCTGAACTGTTCATCCGTGATTTCCTGGGTGAGGCTTTTTAAAAAATAATGGAGCAACAGTATTTTTTAGGTGGTCTAGTAAGTAGGGTGTTTGAGGTTTTTATGCTTTTCCCCTACTTTTAGTAGTCTGTCACAGCATACATGTTTTCAGTTACCTCTGACTTAGTCTCCCAAATCTCTCAACTGAGCTGCCATAGGAGTGACGTCTTTCTCCTTAACAAGCAGGCTCTCTTTGGAAAGTTGACTTGAAGGATGTCATTGCAGATCTGAGCTGGGATATCCAGGGCATGTGAGCCACCAGAGCCTGCCCTCGAGGCTGTACCCCTCAGAGAAGTGAGCAGAACTGTGCCAGTGCTGTAGGGAGGAGTCTGCAGCAGTGAGAGTTCCACACAGGTAGCTGTGGTCCACTTGGCTCCTTCTTCTCCTCACTCTCCCCAGCTCTGGCACATTAGGGAAGTTAACAAAGGGACCTGCTTGTCCTTCTGTTTGTGCTTGGATTACATCAGGCATACTGAGTGACCCTGCAGTGAGCTGTGGGCTGGGAACTCTCAGGAGTGCTTGCTTGGCTGACACCAGGGAGGTGGTCTGAAGCACAGCCCACCTCTCCTACTGATGCCTTATCATGGTGGCCGCCAGACATTCAGAAGGGATGGCCTTAACTAATATCTTCTGAGATTAAATATGAATTGAAATTCTGGCCAGGTACGGTGGCTCACGCCTCTAATCCCAGCACTTCGGAAGGCCGAAGTGGGCAGATCACTTGAGGTCAGGAGTTCGAGACTAGCCTGGCCAACATGGTGAAACCCCGTCTTTACTAAAAATACAAAGACTAGCTGGGCATGGTGGCACATGCCTGTGGTCCTAGCTACTTGGGAGACTGAGGCAAGAGAATGGCTTAAACCCAGGAGGCTTAGGTTGCAGTGAGCCGAGATCACACCATTGCACTCCAGCCTGGGCGACAGAGCGAGACTCCATCTCAAAAAAAAAAAAAAAAAAGAATAATATGAATCAAAATTCTGAAGGTCCCTTTCCTCCTGTAGCTGGTGACCTTGCCCATGCTGCCATAGTAGTGGCGTCCTCTTCAGCCTGGGTCCCAGGGTCCTTCCCAAGGTCTTGGCCTGGCCAGTGTCTCCCCGACAAGAGCCCTGCACTCCCATTGCACCTCCTAGTGCCTGGCCTTCCCATGCTGCCTCCTCACCTCAGCTGACCAGCCCTGCCCACCCTGGCCTATGGGGGGCTTTTATGCCTCAAAGCCCAGATTGGCTCACCTGCCCTCCCCAGTATTTGCTGCTCAGCCCCTTGCTATTCTTGTGTTTGTCTGCAGGTGCCCCCAAGGGCCTGAGGCTGTGTTCTGCTCATCCGGTAGAACACCTGGTCACTGAAGCCACTCTAGGTAGCTGAAGTGTCAGGCAGTGACTACTTCCCCAGTCCCTTCTGTGGCTCACCTATAAGAGGAGGTGGTGATGCTGGGGATACACTGTACCTCGAAGGTTCTCCTTTAACCCATAGACTTGAAGTTTGGGTGGCCTCTTGTCCAAACTGTTGGACTGCTTTAGACCAGGAAACTAATTGAATCCCTTTCTCCCCTGGAAAGCCTCTTCAGGTAGCCTGGAGCTGGTTTGGGGTGTGAAGCCATCAGGCCACCTCTTCCCCTGAGCTGGCCTTCCAGCTCCTGGCATGGGCAGGCGGGTGACAGGTATCCCCCATCTGCTGTCTTGGAGGGCGTGTGAGCCAGTGCTTTTTCTCGGCTGGCTGGTGGACTCCATCCCACCCATGCTCCGAAGCTTCTTCAGGACAAGCCAGCCTGGAATAGGTACTGGCCTTTTTCCTTGTGGCCAAGGCTTTGTCTGCTGCCCTAGATCCGAGCCCTGGACTAGCTGCTTGTGACATGTGGGTACTCGGCTGCCCGTTGTGCTGTATGCTCTAAAATGCTGCATGGGGAGGGCCAGGCTTCAGCTCCTCCTGCCTGCTTAGTGCTCTCAGGCCTCTTCCAGCAGCCCATTTCTCACCTCAAGCCCTAGTCTGACCTCTCTGCCTCTCCTCCTCACATCACCTATGGCAGTGTCCTGCCTCTGGCTGAGGAAGCCACCCCCGATCCCTGGCCAGACATCCCTCAGGCTTGCGATTGCAGCCCAGTATCCTTCCCCTCGCTGACAGATTTCCCACAAAAATCTACCCAGGGACAGTGCGCCTGGCCTGCGGCTGGCTAACTGAGCCTTAGAATACTTCCTGTTAGAACATCACTCCTGGGGATGCCAGACCCCAGTTACCAAGGCCAGTCACCTCTGCGTCCTTCTGTGCCTGCCTGTGGCATCTGGTACGGTGACCACCCTCTATTTCTGCCCTTACTAGCCTGACAAGCAGCTGTCAGCGTGAGTGCATGGGGTCCTCTGCAAGCCTGTCCGCAGGGCCCACCACTCAGGCTTCACTCATGGCCTAGGCACAGCCTCCCAGGCACAGCCTTGGCCTCAGCATGCCTCTCCCTCCTCATGAGCTCCCTCTCATTTGTGACACAGCCCTCAGCCCCCTTTTCCCTTGGCTGTTAAAGTCACCTTCTCACTGCCACTCCCGATGAAACATTCTTGAAGGGATGTGATACCTGGGATTTGCTTCAGGGCATCTAGTGTGGCTTGGGACTGGGTGTGAGGTAGTGCTGATCGATGGACTGAGCCACGATGTGAGCACTGTCTAACCGTCAGGGCTGGGTGCGTGGGAGCTCTCCTCTACGGCTCTTTCTACTCATGTATATGTCTGACACTCCTTTTAAGACGGTTCCAAGTAAGACAAGCAAAATTCATTGCAAGAGACATAGAGCCTCTGACCTGAGTCTGGACTCCCTGCACACCCAGTACTCACAGGCATTGTTTATCTCTTTCCATCTCACTTCTCAGCCGTCGTCTACCTGGCTGGGTTATTTAATAGAGACATGTGGAGGCTTTGTCAGATTTTTATAACCTCCATAGCAGAGACCTCTGGGGTCTTGTCACCATCTTGCAGCCTCAGCTGTGGTGGGCCATTCCATTGCCAGGTCAGCCTTGCCTTGTGCTGCTTTTGTCCTACCTCAGGTGCAGCCCTACTTGCCGCAGGGCCTTATAAGTTGCTTCTGGGACAGCTTGGAAGTACGGTGAGTGACTGTTCCAGGAAAATGCTCTGCCCCTGGGAAGCCTGGAGCTAGTGAGTAATCTGGGTGGCCCTGCAGAGATGCGTTCACACTGTGAGCTTTACAGCTTCAGTAGCACCCCTTTATTGGCCTTCTTCCTTCCACATCACTTGAATTTTCCCTCCTTCCTGACATAGTATCACGAATTACTTATCTTGCCTCAGGTTCCTCTTCCAAGGACCCAAGTAAGACAGGCCTGCCCAGTGTATAGGGAGCAGTGGTTGTGGAGGCTACTTCATCTCTAGGAGTCTCATGTAACCTCTTCTTCCTTTCAGATGATGCAGAACTTACTCTTGGAAGAAGGCGGCCTGGTCCAGGTGGAGAGCGTCAACCTTCAAGTGGCCACCTACTCCAAATTCCAACCTCAGAGCCCTGACTTCTTGGACATCACCAACCCCAAAGCTGTGTATCTTTTTCAAATAAGCGGAGTTCTTTTAGACAAAGGAGAGTGTGCTGGCGGTTGTTAAACATCATGTACTGTATTGAATCTGTGTCTGCTTTGGGGATAACACATTTGTGATTCAAGTTGTGATTTGAGAATAATGGGGTTCAGCTAGCACATCTGCGTGGCCCTGGCCAAGTGCACTGGGTGCTGTCTGGGCCACCTCTGTCACTTTCCAGACATTTCCTGGAGACCACAATGAAGCCCTTCTTTCAATTGGTCTGTGTTACCTGGCACAAAGCCAGGATGCACAGTATGTCCAGTGGAAGGAGGGAGCAGCTCATCTGCCTTCAGCTCCAGCCCCTTCTGTGGCTCCCTAGTACCTCCGCCCAGCGGTGCACTGGCCTGTCAACCTCACTGCATGCCAGCCTGAGAGCTGATTCACTCCAGGCCAATAGGTAGCAATGACTGCAGTTTCCATGTCACCAAGCAGAAAGCAAAGGTATCAGGTTTTCGTGGATTCTTTATGTTCACCTCTGAACTTAAGCCAGGTGTATGTGTTGACAGAATCAGGAAGTAGGCAGTGCAGGTACGGGACGGTGCTGTGTGCACCAATCAAGATCTCTAGCTCCATGGCCCTGATTTTTCCTGTTAAGATCATGGCATAAGAGTGGCCACTCCATTCTACTTCTTTTTTTTTTTAATTTTTTTTTTTTAATGAATACTTGAAAAAACAAACAGTTGAACAACACAGACAGAAAGTTAAGAAAAGCTGCCTCCCTTCCCAGTAGCCCTCTCTCCAGATGTTTTCTTAGGAGCAAGGCGCTGCTGGTTGTGCTCTGGATGCATATGGGCCGTGTATATTCTTTGCTGCCCATGTTCTGGACACGATGGCCTTGTTGAGCCTCCTGTCCCACAGGCAGAGGGATGTCCTATGGGAAGAGCTAGTTAACTTGTCCGTCAGAGCTCTAACCTAGACATGCTTGTTTGGCTGTCAGTGACCAGGAATGGGCCATGCCCATTTTCTCAGGGTTTTTACATGTGTTGCAATGCACACTTTTTTTTTGAGATGGAGTCTCACTCTGTTGCTCAGGTTGGAGTGCAGTGGCACAGTCTCAGCTAACTGCAAACTCTGCCTCCCAGATTCAAGTGATTCTCCTGCCTCAGCCTCCTGAGTAGCTGGGATTACAGGTGTGCACCACCACGCCCGGCTAATTTTTGTATTTTTAGTAGAGATGGAGTTTCACCATGTTGCCTAAGCTGGTCTCAAACTCCTGACCTCAGGTGCTCCACCTGCCTCAGCCTCCCAAAGTGCTGGGATGACGTGCATGAGCCACTGCGCCCTGCCCCAATGCAGACTTACCAGGTTGATCTCAGATGCTGTTTTTGTCAGCACAATTAACTTGTTAGTGTGTGGAGAAAGGGCGTCACTTCCATCAGTTGAGAGCCTGGTGTTTTCTGGTCCGGCTGAGGTCTGGATGAAAGCGGTCTTGGCGCTGAGCAGAGAAAGTGGGAAGCTGGTGCTGCAGCAGGTGCCAGAGTATGCAGAGGCCAGCCATATGGGGAGCCAGCCCTGCCCGCACAGGCCTCGTGTTCTCAGCCTGAGGGCTCTGGCTCTGCTCCTCCAGCTGCCGCAGTGGAAGTCAGAGAAGATTCCCTGGCAGGGTCACTAGAGGAGTGGAGGGAAGGGCACTCTACCGTGGCACTTCATGTGTGGGAGCAAAGAAAGCATCCGCCACATAAGGCACTTTTCACAAAGTTGCTCTGGTTCTGGAAAGCTGTTTGACCAAGTGAGGTGAACCTAGATAGCCTCACCCTTTCATCCTCAAGTTAGACTCTCACAGTGGCAGGCTCTGGAGCCACGTTTCATGTGACCTTTTTATGTAAAGTAATTCAGCAAATTGATGAGGAAGACATGGTTAAAATATTCCACCTGAATAGACATTTCCTTGTGTGGGCATTTGGGTTCTACAGTTTTACTGTTATAAAAAGTATATTCTGGTTTATTTAAATTTTTATTAACTAAAGTTATCAGCTCAAAAGATAGAAACAACAAAAGTATAAATGAAAGCATCTTTGATTTTGAGGAACTTTTGAGAGGACCTGTCTGACTCATTAAATCTTTTTTGTTCTTTTGTACTCCCATAGGATTTTTTAAAATCCCACGGTATAATTTGTATACAATAAAATGCACACAGTTCAGCCAGTTTGAAAATGTATACACCCATGTAACCAGAACATTTCCATGTTCCCAAAAGGTCCTTTTCTGCCAGTACCCACCTGATCCCCTGGCCCGGAAACCTCTCAGCTACCTCCCATCCTCATAGATCTGTCTTTCTCAGGGTTCTATGTGGATGGAATCTCACTGCCTTTTTGTGGTTGGTTATTTCCCCTTCCCCCAGCTTGGCATTTGTGAGATTCATCCATATTATTGCATATTAGGAGTTCCATCCTTCTTTATTGTCAAGTAGTACTTCATTGTATTAAAGCTTCGTGTTTGAAGTACCATCATGATATAGTCTCTGCCTACCAGTAATCATCTAACCCCTCATGGAAACTTGTTTCAGATTAAGGTATCCATCTTGCCATGTTGCCTTGACAGTGTGTCTGCAGATTAGAAAACGCACTTAGGAACTTTGCCTGTCTGACCACCGGGGATGTGATTGCCATCAACTATAATGAAAAGGTGAGCCCAGTTCATGCAGGTCATGCCTGACAAGAGCCACCTGCAGTGTCCATTCTAATGTTTGAATGGGGCTTCTTTTTAAGCAGCGTATGCCTGGATCTTATCACCTAATTACTGCCTACTGTTTGGTTATTAGGTTTTCCCGGGTTCATATTTAGAGCCCTAATTCATTTGGTAACTCTGTTTTGAGGATAGATTGCATTTACAGGGGAACATTGATAGACTTATTAGTCATACCTCTGTGTACCTTGGTGGCAAGGCTGCTGGTTCTGTCTTGGTTTGAAAGGTCCCCACTGCACCTCTAATCTGAGCTAAACGCTTTGCGGGGCTGTGGAGACACAATAACAACCCTGCTGGGTCCTTGTCCTTGGGATCCCTGCCCCACAGAAGCTGACAGGCCCTTCAGTGGGGCCAAGTGCTGTGTGGCATCTGAGAAGCAGAGCCTGGCTCTGCCTTAGGGCAACACCTCCTAGGCTCACCTCTCCTCCTGGGAGCCCACATCCTCCTCCACCTCCTCCTGTTTTCTTCAGCTTCCGTTTTCACTTAGCAGCTTCTCTAGGCTTGACCTTTCTGACACAAGTCTCTCAGGTCTGAATGCCTCTGTTTTCATCCCTGATTTTATGCTGTTTAGGTGTCTGGATCTAGACAATTTAACTGTAAAGTGAAATGACAGGACTTACTCCAAAATTCAAGAAAGCATTCACTTTCCTATTACCTATGGGAACATGCCTGCAGGAGGATGTAATAGTTGGCAATCCTGCCATCAGGCTGTCCCACCACAGGCATGGAGCACAGTAATATAGGTGCCCCTATTCACTGTGACTGTTGACAATTGACCCTCCCACAGAGCTGTTGCCAGAGCTAGCCTTAGTGTTCAGGAGTGACCACAGCCTGGCTTGGCTGGGCTTTCCCTGAAGCTAGCACTTAGCTCCTTCACAGCACTCTCTGGTCCCTTCAGGGACTGGGCCTTCACAGCTGTGTCACAGCTGCCTGTGGTTTAGCCAGTTACTCCCTTGGTGTCAGTGCAGGGATCCAGCTTATTCTCTGGCAGTTTCCTCGTATTTGAGGTGTCTGACCTTATTTTTCAGTTTTGTGGGTTTCGAATCACACTTTCTTTTTTCCTTTTAATAAACTGAGAAATAATCTTGTTCCCTTTAGCTTTGTAGAGAACATTTTAGGTATCGTTTACCTTAACTGAATACTCTAAGCTTTTATAATTAATTACAGGCAGTTTAATGTTATTGTTTTTAATGTTAAGGTAGTAATACTAAATATAACTCCTAAACTGATGATAAAGGATAGCACTGATACTTTGCACTGTAAGGGAGGGTACATTATATAGAGTATATGTAAAATTGAAACACAGGTTTGAACTTCCACTTTTAGAAGTAGATACTCTAATGGGCCCTTCTGATTAATGTACTGTTGTGCTTATAGAGAATTTTAAAGACTCTAAGCTGGGTTGCCCTGAGGGCAGATGGCCATATCAGTGCTCTAGTGGGAGATCTGAATCAGAGATCAGGATTGAACTGGAACCCTTAAAAGCAGTAAAATAGACACAGAGGTGGGTGTTGTCATTGTCTCAGGAGAAATAAACACAGATCCTCTCTGGAAAAAGCACTCCGGTTTAGTTAAGTCTTTGGGATTGCTGTCAATTGAACAAGCAAAGAACGCATAATTTAACCACAGCAAAGCAGAGACAGTAAAAATTAGATCCCTAAGGAAATCGGCATTAGAATTTCTAGATACAAATGTAAAATAATTAGATATAAAATGTTCAAAGATATTTTTAAAAATGGAATTATAATAGCGAGCAACAAAAGGCTATCAAAAATAACCAGAAAGATTTGAAAAACAAAACGTTAAACAACAGCTATAAAAGAGTTAATGGAAGATGAATCTGAAGAAATAACAGAATTTCACACAGAGGAGCAAGGGGGATGGAACATATGAGAGCCTGAGATGTTGAAGACACTGAGAAAGTCAAACATGCTCATTGCAATCTCAGTAGGAAAGAATGGAGGAATTGCAATAATCTGAAGAGATGGTAACTGAAATTGATTTAGAATTGGTGGTCTGCCCATCACTACAGGAAATTTATAATGTATAACAAACAGAATAAGCTACAGGTAGAAAATACCAAATACAGAGAGGTAAGCAGGGAGAAAACACAGTACCTTCAGAAGAACAGCAAGTAGCATGTCTTTGAATAGCAACAGTTACAGCCAGTATCAAGTAACTATCATCAAAACCTTCCTTAAAGAATAAGGGCAAAGTAAAAATATTTTCAGATGAACCAAATCTGAGAGAGGTTATTTACCAATGGAATTTTAAAAGCATGTACTTTAGGAATAAGCATTATCCTAGAAGGAAAGCAAGAAGGAATAGGGAATAAATAAACTGGCAAATATGAATCCAGGGTAAATGTTGCCATATAAAGCAGTAATAATGTTTAATGTGTGAAGCTTAAAAAATGACATCCAAAATGTTGGAAAAGAGTAAGTCTTTAGACTTGCTCTCTTTTTTTTTTTTGAGAGAGTCTGTCTTTGTCTCACCCTGGCTGGAGTGCAGTGGCGCAATCTTGGTTCACTGCAGCTACCACCTCCTGGGTTCGAGTGATTCTCCTGTCTCATCTCAGCCACCTGAGTAGCTGGGACTACAGGCATGTGCCACCACATAGGGCTAATTTTGTATTTTTAGTAGAGACGAGGTTTCACCATGTTGGCCAGGCTGGTCTCGAACTCCTGACCTCAGGTGATCCATCAGCCTCAGCCTCCCAAAGTGCTGGGATTATAAATGTGAGCCACCGCGCTCGGCCTAGACTTACTCTCTTGAGAGAGTTGTTTAGAATTAAAGTGTTCTCTGTTTACAATTCAATAAAGTTAATAAAAAAGATAGCTGAAGCTGGGTGTGGTAGCTCACACCTGTAATCCCAGCAATTTGGGAGGCTGAGGTGGGCGGATCACTTAAGTCCAGGAGTTTGAGACCAGACTGGGCAACATGGCAAAACCCCATCTCGACAAAAAATATAAAAATTAGCTGGGCATGGTGGCATGCACCTGTAGTCCCAGCTACTCGGGAGGCTGAAGTGGGAGGATCACTTGAGTCCGGGAGGCAGAAGTTACAGTGAACAGTGACCGTGCCACTGCACTCCAGCCTAGGTGATAAAGCGAGACCTTGCCTCAAACAAAAAAAAAGCAAACCCTGAAAAGTCTACATACATATTGAATGTTTAAAAACATAAAATGACTTAGATAAAGCAAATATCTTGAAAGATAAAACTGTGAAAACTTTTATACTAAGAAATGAGCCAACTTATTTGACACTGATAAATTATTTCTTAGAGAAAAGTGTAATTGAAGTTTGACTAAAGAAAAAAAAAACAGCCTAAATAATTGTATAGCCAGTCAAGTAATTCAATCAGAAAAATCTTAATCCAGGAAACCCAGGCCCAGATGGTTATATATGCAAGTTCTTCCTCACACGCAAGAAATAAATTGCTCTTGGATATTCTAAAAATAGAGAAAGAAAATATTCCCCAGCTCATTCTCTGAGGTCAGTATAGCCTTGATCACCAAAACCACACAAGGATAGGAGAAAGGTAAACTACAGATCATTGTCACTTGATACAGATACATAGATTGTAAATAAAATATTGACAAAAGAATCTGGTCATATATATAAGGAAGATTCTATATGGCAGCTGAGTGTAATAAAGCTCCAGTAGTTAAGATGCCATATGGCATTGGTTCTGGAATAGACAAGTAGGCCAGTGGAACAAAGCTTTATATACAAAGAATCTTGGTCCACCACTGAGGCAGCATTGATGTCACCAGGCAAAGGAGATAACTGGGGTTGGGGAATCTGGGATATTGACTATTCCTAAGATGAAAAAACAAATTGAGTTCCTAACTCACACCATAGTCAAAAATAAATTGCAGATGAATGGGTAAATAATATGTGGTATACACATACAATGTAATATTATTCAACATTAAAAAGGAAGGGAATTCTGACACATGCTACCACATGGATGAACATTCTGCTCAGTGAAATAAACCAGATGCAGACAGACAAATACTGCATTCCGCTTACATGAGTACTTAGAGTAGTCAAATTCATGGGAGACAGAAAGTAGAATCACCTGGACACCATGGCTCACACCTGGCATCCCAGCACTTTGGGAGGCGAAGGTTGGAGGATTGTTTGAGCCTGGGAGTTTGAGAGTAGCCTGGGTAACATAGTGTGATCCTGTCACTACAAAAAATTAATGCAAAAATTTTAAAATTAGCTGGGCGTGGTGGCATGTGCCTAGTTACAGCTATTCAGGAGGCTGAGGCGGGAAGATGAGTTAAGTCTGCAGTGAGCCAGGGTCATGGCACTGCACTCCAGCCTGGGGGACAGAGCAAGACCCTGCCTCAAGGAAAAAAAAAAAAAAGAAAGAATGGTGGTTGCCAGGGCCTCGAGGAAGCAGAATCAAAAGTGAATGTTTAGAAATGTATAGTAATTTGGCATTGTCATAACCTCCACACACATGGCCACAGAACCAGTCCTTGTCCTGGTGAGCTCTGGGCGTCTGGTGTGTGTTGTGTCTTGCTTCTGTGCAGGAGGACCCCATGGCAGTCCAGCAGACTGCACATTTTTAAAAACTAGGTCTTCCCAGGTAGTTTGAGGAGCACCAACCTAGAAAATTGGTCCCATAGTTTAAAAAAAAAGTGTTTAATATTATGCCAGTACATAAAAGTAAATGGAAATGTCACAGGAATATTTATCCTTACTAAATGCAATACATTCTGGTACTTCTAGAGTACTACCTTCCAATTCTTTCCTTTTCAATTCTGTTGCAGCCCTGTTGGTTTTATGACCCACTGATTGGTTGTGGCCTGCAATTTGAAAACGTGAAAACAGTAGAGAAGCATGAGCCAAGCCCTAGGAGACATGTTTGAATGTTTATAGTAGTGTCATTAACATAGCAAAATGATTGGAAACAGGCCGGATGCTCAGTGGATAAGTGGTAGTATATCCACACAATGACAGATCCTTTTTTTATTCCTTGTCTATTCAATAATTATGACACTTTTAAAAGTAGATTTGGCCCTGCTTAGGTTTTTTTTTTAAGTGGTGGTACTATCCAGACTTTTTAAAATGGCTGTAAAAGCAGGACATACTGGCTGGGCGTGGTGGCTCACGCCTGTAATCCTAGCACTTTGGGAGGCTGAGGCGGGTGGATCACAAGGTCACGAGTTCAAGGCCAGCCTGGCCAACATAGTGAAACCCCATCTCTACCAAAAACACAAAAATTAGCTGGGTGTGGTGGCACGCACCTGTAGTCCCAGTTACTTGGGAGGCTGAGGCAAAAGAATCACTTGAACCCGGGAGGCTGAGGTTGCAGTGAGCCGAGACTGCACCATTGTACTCCAGCTTGGGCGCCAGAGCGAGCCTCCATCTCTTAAAAAAAACAAAACAAAACAAAAAAGCAAGACAGACTTTAGATAAAAGCAAAGAACCTGAAATGATGCAGGAAAAAGTAGATAGGGCCACTTTTAATTTCTATGCTTCTGTAGTTTTTTTTTTTTTTTTTTTTTAGATGGAGTCTCACTCTGTTGCCCAGGCTGGAGTACAGTGGCGTGATCTCAGCTTACTGCAAGCTCCACCTCCTGGGTTTACACCATTCTCCTGCCTCAGCCTCCTGAATAGCTAGGACTACAGGCACCTGCCACCACTCCCAGCTAATTTTTTGTATTTTTTAGTAGAGACGGGGTTTCACCATGTTAGCCAGGATGGTCTCGTTCGCCTGACCTCGTGATCTGCCCTCCTCGGCCTCCCAAAATGCTGGGATTACAGGCGTGAGCCACCACGCACGGCCCTGCTTCTGGACATTTTTTATGTGCATTTTTTACATACGTGAGGTCATCTTAGACACAGGCAACGTGACTGGTTTTAAAATTATTTTCCTGTTGGCTGCGTAGCATACCATTGTATAACTATAAATTTATATATGAAGAAATATAATTCAGCTGCATTTTGAGGATACAGACAGTCCCTGACTATGGTTCTACCTAGAATTTTTCAACTTTATTATGATGCAAACATGATACACATTCAGTAAAAACCATACTTTGAATACCTATACAACCATTCTGTTTTTGATTTTCAGTACAGTATTCAATAAATTACATGAGTTATTCAACATTTTATTATAAAATAAGCTTTACAGTAGATGATTTTGCCCAACTGTAGGCTAATGTATGTGTTCTGAGAATGGTTAAGGCAGGCTGCACTATGATGTTTGGTAGGTTAGGAATATTAATACATTTTTAACTTATGATAAGTTTATGGGACTTGGTTCCATCGTAAGTCAAGGAGCATCTGTACAGTGGTATTAGTGACATTGGTATGAGCATTCTTAGGATTTTCTCATTGGGTATAGCTAGTTATTTACTTAGAATAAATTTCGAAGGCCGAGTGCGGTGGCTTACGTCTGTAATCCCAGTTCTTTGTATGGCCGAGGTGGGTGGATCACCTGAGGTCAGGATTTCGAGACCAGCCTGGCCAACATGGTGAAACCCCATCTCTACAACAATACAAAAATTAGCCAGGTGTGGTGGCGCATGCCTATAGTCCCAGCTACTAGGGAGGCTGAGGCAGGAGAAGTGCTTGAATCCTGGAGGCAGAGGTTGCAGTGAGCCGAGATTGCACCACTGCACTCCAGCCTGGGCGACAGAGCGAGATTCTGTCCAAAAATAAATAAATAAAATAAATATTAAAGTTCCAGAAGTGAACTTTCTGGGTTAAAGGTTGTTAGTGTCTTTTGCAGTTAGCTGTATAACTACCTTGTCTAACTTGAACCACATCTGGGGAACAGCATCTCTTCAGCGATGGGCACAGGGCAGCCTGTCCCTTATGGCAGGGTTGTCACAGCAAGAAGTGCAGCTGTAGGTTGTGTCATGGGCATGAATGCTGTGTCATTCGCAGGAGCCAGTAGAGCCACAGTAACATGGACAGCGACAGCTCCAGTGCTGCCAGGAAACCATCCAACTGATTTCTGTGTTTGCCCCACAGATCTACGAACTGCGTGTGATGGAGACCAAACCCGACAAGGCAGTGTCCATCATTGAGTGTGACATGAACGTGAGTGGCTCTGTCCAGTTACAGTGAGCCTGGGCCCTGGGAGGATGGGCAGTTGGTGACCACTGCAGCCCAGGGTGTCAGGAGGGCATCAAACAGCCCGTGGGACTCTGGGTAAAGAGAAAGAAGATGCTGTCAGAACATCATGAGGAGACTGTGACCTTGTGATCTATCTCAGGGCCAGTTGGGGCAACAGAGTTTGCTGCCAGTGCTGCCATGGTTAGCTCTGACCCGCTGAGGAGTGAATATTCTATTTTTTTTGAGACGGAGTTTCACTCCTGTTGCCCAGGCTGGAGTGCAGTGGTGCGATCTTGGCTCACTACAACCTCCACCTCCCAGGTTCAAGCGATTCTCCTGCCTCAGCCTCCCGAGTAGCTGGGATCACAGGCATGTGCCACCATGCCCGGCTAGTTTTTTATTTTAGTAGAGATGGGGTTTTACCATGTTGGCCAAGCTGGTCTCAAACTCCTGACCTCAGGTAATCCACCCGCCTTGGCCTCCCAAAGTGCTGAGATTACAGGCGTGGGCCACTGCGCCCGGCCGAGGAGTGAATATGCTTAAGAGGTAAGGAAGTGTACTGAACCTTCTGAGTAGGAATGAAATGCTGATGCACACAGCATCCTGGTTGTATTACTAGGGAATACTGCTAAGCAAAAAAGGCCAATCCCAAAAAGTTACTTCATTATATAACATCCTCAAAGTGACAACTTTAGAAGTGGAAGATAGACTAGTAGTTGCCAGGGCTTAGGACTGGTGGAGGGGGCTGGGAGACAGCTGGGTATGGTTATAAAAAGACAACACGGGCAATCCTAGTGGTGGTGAAACTGTTCTACATCTCAACTGTGGTGGATACATGCCCTACACAGTGATTACATTGTGTAGAACTAAAGATACGCATGAACAAAAACATGTAAAACTGGGGAAATCTGAATAACAGCAGTGGGTTGTGCCAGTGTTGATATCCTGGCAGCAATACTTTACTGTAATTTTGTAAGATGCTACCATTGGGAAAACTGGGCAAGTGTACAAGGCATCTTCGTATTATTTCTTAAAACTGCATGTGAATCTACAGTTGTCTCAATTAAAAACAAAAAAGATAAGGAAGCCAAGGGTGACCATGTCTCAATATTTTACTTTTAAAATCCTGGAAACACAGGTGGACTTTGATGCTCCCCTGGGCTACAAAGAACCCGAAAGACAAGTCCAGCATGAAGAGTCGACAGTAAGTGTTATCCCCAGTGTCCTTTGCTGTCCTGCTGCACGCTGCTTTTGAGTTCCTGGCAGTGGCTCGTGGGTGGCCTCTGCTGGTGTTGGTGTAGTCATATCCTCTGCATCCCTTCCAGCCATGCTTCCGGGGGACATCCTAGCCGGGGGTGGGGGTGAGAGGGAAGCTGAGTGTCCCTGCTGAGGATCTTACCTGTTTTTCTTTTTCACTGTCAGGAAGGTGAAGCCGACCACAGTGGCTATGCTGGAGAGCTGGGCTTCCGCGTGAGTACCAGACCACTTGACTTACATTGCTGTGCCCTCTGCTTCTTGAAATTGGAGCACTCACTCAGAGTGTTCTCCATGATGCTCGATGGACATCAGCAGGGGCTAGGCCTCTGGGTACCTGTGCACATGCAAATCTGCCACTTGCTGAGTTACCAAACCCTTTTGTATCCACTCTCTCCTGGAATCTTCCCAACAGCCCCATAAGGCAGCCCAGATTTTTAAGAATTTCTAACCTACCGAAGAGTTTAAATAGTACAGTACACATATACTCTTCCCTTAGGTTCACCAAAAGTTACCACATTTACTTTCTCTCTCTTGTAAATCATGTTTCCTTTTTTCTTTGCCTGTACCATGTAGGTTGCAAACATGACCCTTAGCATAACCACTGGCAAGGCTCCATGGGAAACAGGTGGAGGTGGCTCATGTGTGGGCACTGAGGTAGCAGGAGGTGCCAGGAAGCAGCAGAGAGGGCAGAATGATGGGAAGCTGAGCTATGGGGCAGTCACAACAGTAGCCTTAGCCCACCCATAGAGCTTGGACTGGGTGGCCCTGCAGAGGCAGGGATCAGGCATTTTAACCCAACACTGACTGCTGGCTGCCCTTGGCCAAGTGGCTCTCTTCAGCTCATGGCCACCCCCTGAGGAACAGGGCAGAGTTCTTAGCTGCCAGCACCCCAGCAGTTGAGGAGTCAGGGCTTCAGTCCTGAAGGGGTCTGCACAGCACCCCCAGCTCACATCGCTGCAGCGATCTCCAAGCAAAGGACATACCGTCCTCACACTTGGGCTCATTATATGACTCACGTACTTCCTGTCTAGGCTTTCTCTGGATCTGGCAATAGACTGGATGGAAAGAAGAAAGGGGTAGAGCCCAGCCCCTCCCCAATCAAGCCTGGAGATATTAAAAGGTATGTCTGTCCTGGCTCTCCTCCAGGACAGGAGGAGGATCTGTGCCAGCCCCCTGGGGTCGGGCAGCCTCACCCCAGTTCTGGAGACAAAGCCTGGGTCAGTAGTCTCCCAAGGGACGAAAACCCTTAGCTGCTCTCCTTGGTGGGGTGGAGCACAACATGTCCCTCCTTCCACAGTGCCACCCCCAGTACCACTGTGGTCCAGCCTCTCTCCATACCTCCAATTCAGCCTCTTCTTGCCCCCACTGGCTTTCCTAAGATGCACGTCTGATCAGATCTGTCTCTTACTCAAAACCTTTCTGGTCCCTATTTGGTGATCTGCCTATTTTCCTGTTTTGTGACTTTGAATTATTAATCAGGTCACATTATCTCAGTTCCCCTGAAAGTTCCCTGAGGAGCTACTTCAGATGTGCTTCTGTTGCTGGGTCCAGGGACCCACAGCAGACCCTTCCTCTGGTGGCCATCATGGCAGGGGCAGGGCTGAGGTGTGTTAGTTGTCTGTTGTGTGTGTGAAATCAGAATACTGGAGTGAGAGTCTAGCCACCTCAGAGGGTTCTGTGAAGCTCAGGACAGTGAGAGTGAGGGCTTCCCAATCCTTCAGATGACCCCTCTCCATAGACAGGTACAGAGTCTAAAGCCCCTGGCCCTATACCCAATGTTGATACCAAACCAAGAAGTCAGTTACTTTCTGCTTCCCTCCTGGGAGGATGCCAGGAAGCACCAAAGGGCCCAGGTGGGGTGCAGCAGCATCTTTTCTGCATTCCTCTTGACTGTCAAAAATGAATTTTAGTCCTTTTTTCCTGGAAATAACATTTCTGTGTCTCTCTGTCTCTTCTTACAGAGGAATTCCCAATTATGAATTTAAACTTGGTAAGATAACTTTCATCAGAAATTCACGTCCCCTTGTCAAAAAGGTTGAAGAGGTGAGTGTATTTCCTTGTATTTCCTTGGTTGGTAGTGAGGAGATTTATTTGCTAGTGATGACTGAAGTTCTTGGCATTCCGAGTAGGGGTGTGTATTAGTCTGTTTCCAAGCTGCTGGTAAAGACATACCCAAGACTGGGCAATTTACAAAAGAAAGAGGTTTAATGGACTTACAGTTCACATGGCTGGGGAGGCCTCACAATCATGGCAGAAGGCAAGGAGGAGCAAGTCACATCTTACATGGATGGTAGCAGGCAGAGAAAAAGCTGGTGCAGGGAAACACCTCCTTATAAAACCATCAGATCTCATGAGACTTATTCACTATCACGATAACAGCACGGAAAAGACCTGCTCTCATGACTCAGTTACCTCCCACCGACTCAGTTACCTCCCACCTGGTCCCTCCCACAACACGTGGGAATTTGAGATGAGATTTGGGTGGGGACGCAGCCAAACCACATCAGGGTGTCATGTTTTCCCTTTCCTAGGGTCCCTCTGCTCCCTGGTGCCCTGTTTTTTTATGTAGAGCTGGTGTGGGGTGTGTGAAACAGAAGACTTGCAGCATGGGGGTCAGGAGCTCTGTCTTGCTCTAGAGCTGACTCCAGGCTCTGTTATCACAGAACTGTGTGCCCTGGATGGGCTTCCTCTTCCAACAGAGACCTTGAACTTCAAATATAGGCAGCACCTTCTAGTGGAGCAGGGTGGTGGTGGGACAGAGGAAGGCAAGGGCTGAGCATCCTGTAGACATGGGCACTTTGTGGGAGTGTGGCCAGGCCTGGCAGCAACTGGAATGCAGTCACCTCTGTGTGATAAGGATTTCTACAACACCAGTGCTTCAGACCCATGGCTCTCCTGGTTCCTTTTCTCAAAGGATTGGACCCTTGAGGATCCAGGAGTAGGGCAGAGGGCAGATGTACTGAGCCACCCATTCAGGACCAGCTGCTACATGGGACCCATCCCGATTACTGAACTCCTCTCTAGCACTTGGGGTGGTTGGGGACAGAGACCACTGTGAAGTCTGCACACCTGGTCCTACTCACAACCACTTCTGGGCTCAATGTTCAAGTTGAAACAGCATTGGGCATTGGGACCTTTCAGGCTCAGAGGAGCAAACATAGTGGCCAGTCAGACCTCACCCTCCAGCTCCTCCTTCAGGCACCATCCAGGCTTCACCAGCTACAGGCTGCCTTTCTCACTAAAAGCCAGTGCCTGACTCAGACCTAAGACCTCAGCGTGGGACGTCCCCCAGGCTGACTGTGACCTGATTGTTGCAAATTTACAGAAGGCGGGGGAGGCCAGTGGGCACAGCAGGCCTGTTTGACATAAATATGTATTTAAGAAGTATATGTTTAAAGATGGGATTGAAGACATATTTAGCTCTACTCCATCCTGCAGCCCCACTAAGGCTGTGGCTAAAGGTCATGAGGTAAGAAAGACAGTGGAAGAGGAGGCAACTACAAGGCTTTGGAAGCCCCAGGTACCTTAGTAGACCATAGAAAGCCTAGAAGTAGTTCTGTGTAGATTGTAGAATTCTCAAAAGGCACCTCTAGAAATGAGGGACTAAAGACAGAATTCTGTTACTAAGCAGTTAGAGCTGCATTACCCTCCCTCCCCCACCCCTGAAGGCTGGAGGCTTGACTCCAGTAGGTCTCTAGACTACTACCTCTAAAGTGAAGGCCACAGTCAGAAAGCTTCCCATTCCAACATCTAAATAATAGAGGATTTGTGGGAAGAACAGCCACAGAAACCAAAGGAGCAGAAATCATCAGGGAAATAGTTTCCCCAAAGATGGGCACAAGTTTACAGATTTGAAGGGCCCACTGAGTTCCAGCAAAATGAATGAAAATAGCCCCACTTTGAGGCAAAGAAAGATCCTAAAGCTTCTGGAGAGAGAACAGAGGTATCACCATGGATCAAGGACCTCATCAGCCAAGCGCCATGGTTCACACCTGTAATCCCAACACTTGGGGAGGCTGATGTGGGAAGATCATTTGAGCCCAGGAGTTTGAGACCAGCCTGGGCAATATAGGGAGACTCTGTCTCTACAGAAAATTTTAAAAATTGGCCAAGCATGGCAGCACACACCTGTAGTCCCAGCTACTTTGATGCTGAGTTAGGAGCATCACTTGAGCCTGGGAAGTGGAGGCTGCTATGAGCTGAGATCACACCACCGCACTCCAGCCTGGGTAACAGTAAGACCCTATCTCCCAAAAAGAGGGACATCATCTTAGCAGGACACACAGGAAACTAGAAGATAGTGGAGCAATATACTCAAAATTCTGAGGGGAAATTTTTTCCAACCTAAAATTCTGTACCAACTCTTAGGAGCTGGATTGTGTCCCTCCAGTGTTTCTGTGTTGAAGCCCTAACCCCCAGTAACTCAGATAGGGCCATTTAAAGAAGCAATTAAGTTAAAATAAGACCATTAGAGTTGGCCCTAATTCAATCTGGTGTCCTTTTAAGAAGAGGAAATTTGGACATAGGAAGGGCCATGTGAGGACACAGCAAGAAGGCAGCCATCTGCAAGCCAAGGAAAAGGGCGTCAGAGGAAACCAAACCTGCTGACACCTTGATCCTGCACTTCTAGCCTCCAAAACTATGAAGAATAAATTTCTGTTGTTTGAGCCACCCTATCTTTGGCATTTTACATGGCAGCCCTAGCAGACTAACATACCAACCAGCCTATCAATGAAATATGAGACTAGAAAAAAGGAACTCACAAGAAGATAATCCTCATGCATCTTTTCTCAGGAAGCTCCTAGAAGGTGTCCCTCACTAAAATGAAGGAATAAGGTAGAAATAAGAAAGTCATAGAATCCAGGAAATAAGGAGCCCCCACTAACATGTACGGCACCTAGAGAAAGGCCAGTCCAGGTGCGGCAGGGCGAAGGCCCAGGAGACACAGGTTTGTCAAAACAGATGAACTCCATGCAATGCAGGCTGTGATTGAATATATAAAGAAGCCAAACACAGCTATTGACACCAGGATAAATGGAAGGCTGTGTGGCAAAGGAAGACTAAATGCAGCTGTGACTCAAATTTACATGAATGTTACCACATAAATACTAACCGTGCTCTATTGCAGGTATAACATGCTACAGTTAGTGGGGAGCCAGGTGCAGGGATGTGTGTTGAACATTCCAGAATCCTCTTCTTCCTAGGGAAAAGTTGAGATAATGCCTCAGACTGACTAGCAATAAAAGCATGTGAAAAAAAATATGTGCAGTTTTCAAAGGCTTGGGAAAAAACAATCCCTCTTTCTGCTGATGGAAGGATAGCTTAGTGGAATGTTTCTGAGGGCTGGTTGGTCTCTATATGTTAAAAGCATTAAAAGTGTGTACACACTTTGACCCAGGAATTTGAGGTCTAAAAAAAATCAGAGCTGTGTGCAAATACATTAAGCTGCTTACCACAGCAATGTCCACTGGTAGAAAACTGGCCCTCCTATGTGTTGGAATTTTTTTTTACAGAATTCATTTCTGTAGCCTTGGGAGTATACTAGACAGGAAGTTTATTGGCATGAGACTTCAGAATTAAGTGGGAAAACAATTCTTTAAGCATGTACAGAAAAGTGACCTGAAATGTTTTTGGGTGATGAACTTACAGATTTTTTTTTTTTTTTTTTTTTTGAGGCAGGGTCTTGCTCTGTTGCTCTGCCATCCAGGCTGGAGTGCAGTGGCACAATCATAGCTCACTATGGCCCTGGCTCAAACCATCCTCCCATCTCAGCCTCCCAAGTAGCTGGGACCATAGGCACATACCACACGGAGCTATTTTTGGTAGAAATGGGATCTCACTATGTTGCCCAGGCTGGTCTTGAACTCCTGGGCTCAAGCGATCCTCCCACCTTGGCCTCCCAAAGTGCTGGGATTACAGGTGTCAGCTACCATGTCCAGCCTGAGATATTTCTTATGAGTAATGTGGATGGTACGTGAGTCCATAGAGTAAGGCATTTATTGTAAACCTCCAGGGAGTCTGAAAATAGTATCTTCTCTTCACACCTAGGATGAAGCTGGAGGCAGATTCGTCGCTTTCTCTGGAGAAGGACAGTCGTTGCGTAAAAAGGGAAGAAAGCCCTAAGTGAGGACTGTTGGCTGATTGGAAAATAATAAAAGAATCATTTGCAACATCTTGGCTTTTAGTTACTGGCACTGACAGGGACAAGTCTCATCAGAGAATACTCTGTTACTTAAGATTTATTTAGAGTTACCTAAGAATTATCAAGTTTGACTTGGAAGTGGAGCAGCAGGACTTTGTAGTTGTAGGCTTGATTTGGGGAAAGACAAACAGCTGTCCCTGAGGGCCTGTAGGTAGCTGCCTCCTCACCTCTTCACGCTTTCAGCTTGAGGGGGGCTGCCACTGCCTCAGCAGGAGCAATTCTGCATCCCTAATTCTGTCAAAACCTATGGAGGTGACTAAATTGTCTAACATGAAGTGTTCTTTCTTTTTCTTCATTTATCCTTTCTTTTCCTAGGTCAATTGCATAGGTGTCAGTCTTTGGCCTAAAAAAAGGGTTTAAATAGACATATGTTCTATAAATAGTGGCTGTCCCACTACTGTGGCTGCAATTTAAGTATTTGACAAAGAATGTTTCTATTTTTATTTTACATATTTTTTTCAAAAACACCACTCAGAAGAACCTGATCTGAATGAGCTTGCACTTTTATTCTCATTTCATATGGACATAACTGGCTCTTTAGTGAACCTGTTCATACTGAAACAACTCCATGGAGAAGCAAACGTGAATGTTAGAATGAACAAATGCTAAAGAGATGTTCCTCTCTTTCCTTCTTCCCTACTCCCCAACTCCCAATTTTAATTTATTAAATCATCCAAGCTTCTGCTGGCCTGTCTTTATTTTTTATCAGTATTTATTTGGTCTTAGATCTTCACTTTCTATAACATGAGATCTTTTGACATGCTAATCTCATTATTTTAAATTTGTTCCCATGAGCTACTGTGCCTGGCCCCATTGGGAATAATTCTAAGCCAAGAATTTCAAGTAGGCTGGGCGCGGTGGCTCACGCTTGTAATCCCAGCACTTTGGGAGGCCGAGGCGGGCGGATCACGAGGTCAGGAGATCAAGACCATGGTGAAACGCCGTCTCTACTAAATACAAAAAAATTAGCCAGGCGTGGTGGCGGGCGCCTGTAGTCCCAGCTACTCGGAGAGGCCGAGGCAGGAGAATGGCGTGAACCCGGGAGGCAGAGCTTGCAGTGAGCCGAGATTGCACCACTGCACTCCAGCCTGGGCAACAGAGCGAGACTCCGTCTCAAAAAAAAAAAAAAAAAAAAAGAATTTCAAGTAAAAACAGCAATAACTAAAGCCTAAATCTAAATGATTAGGTACTAACACAGACTGGTGGTTGGGCCTCTGACCAGAACTGAAGGAAGGCCTGTTGGCAGGTGCCCCATGTTCCATCTCACCACTAGAAAAGTGTCCCTCTGGGGCCTCTCCTGGAGAAAGTAGGAAGAAACAAGGCTGCCTGATCCCTAGGTGGCAATGGCTAAGCCCAGCAGGGTCCCCCATGAGCCAGGGCTAACCCTGCTTCCAGGCATGGGGGTCCTGCCCTCGTCAGGGCCCCTCCAACACTCCAGAGAGGAGAGAATGGTGGCCCCAGGGTCTATCTACATGTCTTCAGTGAAGAGTATAAGTGTCATGATGTTCAGTACTTGGCCTGTGGCACAAACCATCATCACTGGAAATGGGCGTGGTTTTGGAAGGCGTGAGCACTGTGGGGACTTCCCTGACCCTCCACTGACAAAGTCTCAGTTTTACTAGCAGAGGGAGAAACCCTCCTTGGTGGGTAGACAGCTTTCATTTGCAGGATCACATCAGCTAACAGATTGTCACCTTATGCATAATGAAGAATGTTACAGTACCTCTGGCTCTGGGTTTTTGTCTTCACTAAGCAACACCTGCTGTGTATGCAGTGAAACGCCTGGTCCTTTGCTGGAGGCACACTCCCCTGCCTGGACCAGGATGGATTCCATTGCAGGGCCTTTTAATGACAGAGTGGGGCCAGTTGGAGCACTGATCCTGGTCATTACTCCTGCACCCTGGCCTGCAGTCTTCCTCTCAGTGTCTTATTTGGGCTTGGTCCTTGAGCCAGCTGCCTCAACAGCAGGACCCCTGGTAAAACTGCAGCTTTCTTTTTTTTTTTTTTTTGAGACGGAGTCTCGCTCTGTCACCCAGGCTGGAGTGCAGTGGCGCAATCTCGGCTCACTGCAAGCTCCGCCTCCTGGGTTCACGCCATCCTCCTGCCTCAGCCTCTCTGAGTAGCTGGGACTACAGGCGCCCGCCACCACGCCCGGCTAATTTTTTTGTATTTTTAGTAGAGACGGGGTTTCACCGTGGTCTCGATCTCCTGACCTCGTGATCCGCCCGCCTCGGCCTCCCAAAGTGCTGGGATTACAAGCGTGAGCCACCGCGCCCGGCCAAAACTGCAGCTTTCTGATCCACCTCCAGGGAGTCTGTCCCAGTGTCATTCCTGGGACTGGCCCAGCAGTCCCAGGATTTGTATCAGTGGATACTGAGGATTTGTTATCAGTGAAGAGGCAGAACCGCAGCATAGGTACTGCAGGGCGTTTCTGCAAGCCCACCAGCCTCCTCTTTACTTGCCTTTGTTGCCTCTTGTGCATTGCTCCTTTTTACAAACGTTCCGGCCAGGCACTGGAGCTCAGCCTATAATCCTAGCACTTTGGGAGGCCAAAGTGAGAGGGTCGCTTGAGGCCAAACTAGCCTGGGTAACTTAGCAAGTCGCCATCTTTACAAAAAAAAAATTAAAAATTAGCCTGGTGAGGCTGTGCATGCTTGTGGTCCCAGCTGTTCGGAGTCCCGGAGTTTCAGGTTTCAGTGAGCCATGAACACGCCATGCCACTGCACTAAGCCTGGGTGACACAGCAAGACCCTGTCTCAAAAAATGAATACGGTAAATGTTACATGTCTCCCGCACCCTTAGAATAGAACTACAGACATCCAAGCCACTCCTACCCCGCTCACCCCTGCTACACACCGCCTCCATACCTTTGACCGGCCTATGGCCGTACTCGGATTGCATTCTCAGCCTCCACTTCAAGCCTGCGTTCCCTGGGGAGGTCATTCAACCCTAGATCCACCACATGTCATGCCCAACCAACCTCGGTTACTTTGCGAGTTCACCTTCATCCTGAGTGGACGCTCAGGCAAGACCGCTGGAGCTGCAGATCTGGGAGGTTCGCTGCACCACCTTGATGCTCAGTATGTACTTTTGAAAATATACCGGATTGTTGAGATTTGAGAAAATCTCATAAAGCTGCTGAAAAGAACTGGCCAGAGCCGTGTGATTTTAGAGGCGGCTGACGTAAAGTAGCTGCGCGGCCCAGGATGCCCGCCTGGCCCGGGGTGAATGGCGAGGTCGTCGCGGTGGCCGCGTAGGCTCCGCGCCAGGCCTCGCCCGGGACTTACCCTGCGACCGCGGCCCTCCGCGCGCGCCGCAGCCGCCCTCGGTTGCTATTGGTTGCTCGTCCCGTTTGTCGGCGCTTCTCGAAGAGGGGGGCGAAGACGTAATTGAATGTTTCGGTGCTCATTAGTTCTTCTGTCAGTCGATCACGAGGTGCCGTTTTCTTCATTCTTCATTGGGTGGCGGACTGAGGGGCGGGCTTGGCGCGCCGGTCGCCCAGACATGGCGGACGGCAGCGGTTGGCAGGTGAGTGTGCTCGGTCGGAGCCGGGAACCACCGGGGTTTTACGGAGGGAGGGAACGGGACAGGCTCGGGGCGTGGGGCGCGGCCGCCGGGCCCCGCTCAGGCGCCGCCTCTCGCCGCAGCCGCCGCGCCCCTGCGAGGCCTACCGCGCCGAGTGGAAGCTGTGCCGCAGCGCCAGGCACTTCCTACACCACTACTACGTCCACGGCGAGCGGCCGGCTTGCGAACAGTGGCAGCGCGACCTGGCCAGCTGCCGCGACTGGGAGGAGCGCCGGAGCGCCGAGGCCCAGGTGCGCCGGGAGGGAGCGGGGCGGCGCTTCGGAGCGCCTTGCAGGGCCCAGCTTTCCCCACCCCTCCACGCCCCAGGCCCCGCGACCTAGCCGGGGACTGTCGGGGTCCCTACCCTCCTCACGCTTCCCTTCTTTTGAGAGATTGTGTAAGTTAGCATATCAACAGGACTTTCAGAGGGCGTGAAAGACAACGAAGGAGACTAGCAAGGAGGGTGTAGAGTGGTTTAGAGAGGGAAGAGGGCAGCCGTCCAGTGTTAGGGTCATCGGCTGGCCTACGCAGGAGGTGATGTTGCTGAGTCCTGAGTGACCAGGAGCCAGCCTTCATCCAGCCCCGGTAGACACCGCTGAGAAACAGATAAGGCCTTGGTTCCTGAAGCAGAGGGTAGGTGGATGGTTGGAGAGCGGTATACCAGCGACCTGGCGGGCCTTGATACGGAGTTTAGAGTTTAGTCTAAAGTGTGCTGGGAAGCATAATTCGATTTATATCTTTAAAAGATCAGTCTGTTAGCAAAGTGTGGTGGCGTGCACCTGTGGTCCCAGCTACTTGGGAAGGTGAGGCGGGAGGATCGCCTAAGCCCAGGAGTTCAAAGCTGCAATGAGCTATGATCACACCACTGCACACCAGCCTGGGCAACAGAGGGAGACCTGTCTCAGGAAAAAAAAAAAAAAAGAGAGAGGGAAAAAAAGTTCAATCTCTTTGCTAGGGTGTAGAGAATATATTACAAGAGCAGAGAGACCGGTAAGGAGGTGGTTCTGGTTGTTTTTTCGTCCAGCAAATACGTATCACATTGGGTGCTCTTGGGGATGCACGAGTGATAAGAGTCTCTGCCCTCCTGGCACCCACACGGTAGTGTAGAATATAGTGCTATAGTGGACCCCTTGTGGGAGAGGAGAAGGAGAGAAGCCAGCCGCAAGGTGCGAGGCTCATGGGGAGTGCCGAGGAATGAGAATCAATGGGACTGATCAACACTTCAACATTGTTAGGTGTATACAGTGATCTGAAAGAGATGAACTGATGTGGAAACCAGACTGCTGTATAAAAGACAGTGATGACTATTCCATAATATGTGAAAGTCAAAAAAATGTAAGAAAGCTGACAGCTTATATAGCAAGAGATTGATAACTTTAATGTATACATATGTGCGTGTGTGTGTATAAAGAGCTGTTATATATATATATCAATAAGAAATATAGGGATTATTTCAGAATGGAAAAATGGCCAAAGGACACAAGCAATTCATTAAAAAAGAAAGCCAGCTGGGCATGGTGGTGGGCACCTGTAATCTCAGCACTTTGGGAGGCCAAGGCAAGAGGATCGCTTGAGCCCAGGAGCTTGAGACCAGCCATGGGCAACATGGTGAGACTCCATCTTTATAAAAATAATAAAAAAGGAAAAAAGCTTGGGCGTGGTGGCTCATGCCCGTAATCCTAGCACTTTGGGAGGCCAAGGTGGGCAGATCACCTGAGGTCAGGAGTTCGAGACCAGCCTGGCAACATGGTGAAACCCCATCTCTACTAAAAATATGAAAATTAGCCACGCATGGTGGCACACACCTGTAACCCCAGCTACTCGGGAGGCTGAGATAGGAGAATTGCTTGAACCTGGGAGGCGGAGGTTGCAATGAGCCGAGATCGTGTCACTGCAGGCCAGCCTGGGCAACAGAGTAAGACTCCCTCTCAAGAAAAAAAAAAGAAAAAACCAAATGGCCAGGTGTTAGGTATATAAGTCTAAATGACAGTAACAGCGGGTTTTGCCCAGCAGAAAGTGGTAAGTGTTGATAGAGTTTTGAAGAATTCTGGGTAGTTGTGTAGTGTTGGTGGGGGTGTCGGGTGTTCTGATTATGTAAATGTCAGATACATACCTTTTGACCTTAAGTTTTACTTCTGGAACTTTATCCTAGGGAAGTAATTGGATAACGGTGTACAGTTAAAAGTTCAGAATGCTAATTATGTTTTTGATACTGCAAAAGCTGAAAACAACCTAAATTTCACTAATAGACATTTGACCAAATAGCTTTTTCCACAAAGTGAAATACCGGATAGCCTTTGGAAAGAATGGTCAGTCATCTACCTGGGTATAGAAAAGTGCCTACAGTGTATTGTTTAGTGAAAAGAAAGCAGGAAGTAGACTAGCTAGCAGAAGATTATCCCATCTTTAGGGAAACATATGTTAGCTCTAAAATTTGGACCAAAAAATGGTATCAGGGAAGCTGTTAACTGCCACATTGGGAATGGACATTTGGGCATCTTTAATATTCTGTACTACATTTCTGATAGCTTTTTAACCACGATCAAAATATTTTATTTGAGGCAATAGAGCTTGAACAAAGACAGACATGTAGACAGATTAAATTATCTGTGTAAAGAGGCTCACATAGCACCTGATACCTACCAAGGGCCCACAGCAAAGGTCACCCATGTTGTGATACACTGACTTGTGTCTGTATTGGGAGACAGCAGCCAAGAGAAGCTGATGTGTTAAGTGGCACTTGTGGCACCACTCAGGCGGGTGGTCTGTCCTCTGGACTCTTCCCGCCCTTCCAGGATACCCAGGACATGTATTTCTTCCTCGTCTTCCTCCCTTCTCCCTAACACATTCCTCCCTGCAGCTCCCCACAGCTGCTCTCTCAGACTCTTCTCTCATCTCCACTCAGCACCCCCAGGCTCACTCTCAGAAGGTGAATATGCCCCAGACTCATGAGGTCAACCAGAGCCATTGAGCCCCGAGGTCCAGGAGAATATATTTAAAAATTCCTCAAATTATTATGACCTATTCAGTAGTTTTTCACAGTAGCTTGTGAGGAAAAAAATGATCTCCATCTCTGTGCACTAATATGGAAGAATCGCCAAAGTATAGTAGGTGGAAGCAGCTGTGCTGCAGAGTGGTGTATACCATAGGCCCTGCCCGTCCATCTGTGTTTCAGAGGGTGATGAGTGGGGGGAGGTACAGGGGTCTTGAGGGTGTTCAGAGCCTGGGGAGTGACTAGAGTCTCATTTGCACAGCAATCCCTCTGTGAGAGCGAGCGGGCACGAGTCCGGGCTACACGGAAGCACATCCTGGTGTGGGCCCCGAGGCAGAGCCCCCCTCCAGATTGGCATCTCCCTCTGCCGCAGGAGAAGGACGAGTGACAAGCACCCCTGCCATTGGCCTGTGCAGCTTCCTCAGTCTGTTTCAAGTTGCTGTTGCGCAGCCCTGGGGACTGTGACCAGCCTACACAGTCTAATGGGTCCCTGTGAGCTCTTGCTCACAGGAACATGGAGCAGGACATTGCTAGCCCTACTTGCCCACCCCTCACCTGCATGCAGGATACCCTGACACTGCGATGTTCTGCAGGACAATTGCACCGCTTTAGAGCTTCCAGGAGGCCCAGCATTATGGCAGGTACTTGTGAGCAGCCAGGTCAGGCTGGGCATGGTAGCATAGGAGATGGTGGTCCTGAGGTCTAGGCTTCTCAGGTAAATTGAAGGGTAGGCCTGACCTGTGTGGACACACAGGTGGATCATAATGAGGTAGCTAAACAGTTGTGCCACTGTGAATGTCTTTCCTAGTCCTTGGGAAACTGCCTGCCACGTCCCAGGTTTGGTGAGCATTGTGAGTGCTCACACTCTGCTCCACTCGCTCAGTTCCACTGCACATGCAGGCAGGTGTGCCAAGCAGGCAGGGCTTGCTGGCCCCTCTGCACCAGCAGGCTTCACTTCTTAGGCTCCCAGGTCGGCCCCTGGAGACTCTGGTTTTTAAGACATGCACACAGCTACAGAACACACAACCTTGCATAAAGAGTGTTTGTGGACTCAGCTGAAGAAATCCAAGTCCAAGACATATAGAATTAAGGACTCCTTCCCTCAAAATTTCCGCTGGTGGTTAATGTATCAAAAGCCATTTCATCTGATTTCAAATAGAAGCTGAAAATTAACTTCACATTTGTTAGATTTTGTGTGTAACAGTGTTGTACCTGGACAGTTGTAGAAATTTGTATGCTTATTCTCTTGTGTTTTAAAATGTATGAACCACCAAAAACACTATTTCTTGAAGAGGTCTCTTTATTACTAATAGAATGGTTTCTCATCCTGTGGTGGCCCTGTCGTGTGATGCTGAGGGCTAGGCTGGGTCTGTGCCCAGCACCCTCCCTGCTCTTTTCCTGGACACAGGCAGCAAGTTGAATATCTTTTAATTTGTTCTTTGGGGCAGAAGAATCTATCACTTCAGAAGGGTGTCCATTAAAGAACAGTATTTCCCCACTTGAGTGTGTTTTCTCCTGTGCTCCCTAAGAGCCCCTGTCTGTGTCTGCGAACAGTGGGGGCGGGGGTGGGGGTTGTGCTCACGGGATCCCAAGATCAGGAGCATCTAAAGAGGAGCCAGCGTTCCCCCATCATCAGGGGAGTATTGGTGTGTCTAAGGCAACCAGGGTGCCTCCAGCATGGCTGTGGCTGGTTTAATAATGAGCATTTCCACCCAGTGAGGGAAGAGAGGAAGACTGCTAGAGATCTACAAGGTTTTTCTTACTCTTAAACACAGGGAAGGGGCATCTGAATTTGCAGTCTGCTGTAATCCCAGCACTTTGGGAGGCCGAGGCGGGTGGATCACTTGAGGTCAGAAGTTTGAGACCAGCCTGGCCAACATGGTGAAACCCCATCTCTATTAAAAATACAAAAATTAGCTGGGCATGGTGGCACATGCCTGTGATCCCAGCTACTCGGGAAGCTGAGACAGGAGAATCACTTGAACCCCAGAGGCAAAGGTTGCAGTGAGCTGAGATCGTGCCACTGTACTCCAGCCTGGCCGACAGAGTGAGACTCTGTCTCAAAAATAAAATAATAAAATGAATTTGCAGCCTGCATGTGATGCCTGGGATTGCAGCAGCTGCCTTCAGGTTCCCGGGGCGGAGCTGGAGAGTGCAGCAAAAGCCAGGGCATGCCAGCCAGCACCCCAGTCCATGAGGGGCCTCCCCTCAGTGCAGCCACGCTCCCTGCCACCTGCTTGTTTAGCAAGGTATGCAGTGTGCGGCTTCATGCTCTGTTAGGAAGCATTAAGTCCTGCCTCTGTAGTGCGACTATCATATTTTGCCTCCTTCACTACTCAAGTTCCACATCAACAGATAATCTCTCTGGACAGGATGTTCCTGCATTTGTTTCTGTGTCAATTCCTTCACAACATCTGAGTGTCCACATGTTGGACAGGGTTTGAGGCTTAGAAGACGACAGTTTTGAAACAGACAAGTTGTCTTCAAAGAGTTTCTGTTGTAGTTTGGGTAAAAGACAGACATTAAACATCAATAAATAGGAATTTAAAATGGTGGCCGGATGTGGTGGCTCACGGCTGTTATCCCAGCACTTTGGGAGGCTGAGGTGGGAGGATTGCTTGAGCCCAGGAGTTCGAGACCAGCCTGGGCAACGTAACAAGACCCCATCTCTACAAAAAATAAATGAGCTATGCATGGTGGCGCGCATTTGTAGTTCCAGCTACTTGGGAGGCTGAGATAGGAGGATCGTTTGAGCCCAGGAGTTTGAGGCTGCAGTGAGCCATGATTGTGCCCCAGTGCACTTCAACCTGGGTGACAGAGCGATATCCTGTCTCAAAATAAAAATAAAATGGTGGTAATTTCTGAAGCAGTTTGGATAATTTTTTTTATGGTGGTGGTATGAAGAAAACAAATACTGTAATAAGAGCAATATCTTTCAAACTTTTTGGACAGGTGCTAGGTGTGGCTCACACCTGTAATCTCAGCTACTTGGGAGGCTGAGGCAGAAGAATCACTTGAGGATAGGAGTTTGAGGTTGCAGTCAGCTATGATCGTGCCACTGCACTCCAGCCTGGGCAACAGAGTGAGACCCCGTCTCTAAATAAATATTTTAAAAATAAAAATAAATGTTTTGGATAAAACCCCATATTAATAATAAGTATTTTACATCATTATCTGGCATCGACTATTATATATAGCATATTATTGTTGAAATACAAGACAATATGTATCCGTACTATATGTGATATAGTGCCATTTTCAGTAACTGCTGTACACACAGCAACTCAGATGAAACTCAAGGAAATTCTTCAGAGCAAAAACAGCCAATCTTGAAAACATACATGTAGCAGGATTCCATTTATGTAACATTGGTGAAATAATGTAATTATAGAGATGGAAAACAGATTAAAGGTTACCAGGGGTTAGGTTAGGGATGGTGAGGGGGTGGTTCACACGAGGGAGTCCTGTGGTGTTGAAAACCATCTGTCAGCCTGACTGGTGGTTACACAGTGCTATAAATGAAGTTAAAATTGTGTAGAGTTAGGTACACAAAGCAGTACAGATGTAACTGGGGAAACTGAGTATGTTCTGTAGACTGTACCAATGTCAATTTCTGGGTCCTGACGCTGTGCTGTAGTGTATAAGGTGTTAATATTGGGGGAGTCTGGGGCAAGGGTACCCAGGACCTCCCTAGACAACCTCCTATGCAACCTCCTGTGAATCTATAATTACTTCAAAATAAAAAGTTGAAAACAAACTGTCGGCCATGACCTACTGAACTGATTTTACAACCTAACAGATGAAACCTACTGTTTTAAAAAAGCACTGCTATCAAGCACCTGTGCTGGACACGTACCTTGAGCGGGGAGGTGGGGAAGGCCTCAGTGTCTGAGCCCAAACCTGGATGAAGAGGCTCAACTCCTGTCAGGCAGAGAAAGGGACCCACAAAGGCAGAGGGACCTGACACCATGTGTTGACCGGAGGGGGTGCTGTGAGCTGTGATCAGGAATCTGGGTATGAGATTCTCTGGGTGGCAGGTAGCCAAAGACCTGACCTGACCTGGTTCTAGAGACCTCTGGCTGCTGTTCAGAGAAGGGGTGGGGTGCTTAGATCGGTTGGCCACTGCAATAGAACAGGCAAAACCTGACGATGACGTGGACCTCAGAGGCAGCAGTGGAGGTTGTGAAAAGTAGGTTCCATTCAGCATTTGTCTCAGGTGGGGCCAAAGGACTTAGAATCCTTAGGGAACATTTTTATCCAGGACTGATAAGAGTTTTAAAACGAAGTTTTTTTTTTTAAAAAAGCAGTAGTCCCAGCTACTTGGAAGGCTGAGGTAAGAGGATCGCCCAGGCTATGGAAAGGACAGTCTTTTCAACAAATGGTTGATGCCTGGAAACTGGATATCCAAGAGTGAAGTTGGACCCTTACCAAACATCATATACGAAAGTTAACTCAAAATTGACCGAAATTGTAAGAGCTTAAAATTAAATATAGGGAATATCTTCACAACGTTGGATTTGGTAGTAGTTTCTTGGATATGACACCAAAGTCATCAACATTAAAAAGAAAAAATAGACAAATTGGACTTCATGAAAATTAAAGGCACTAAATTTCACATCAAAAGACTATCGGCCGGGCATAGTGGCTCACTCCTGTAGTCCCAGCACTATTGGAGGCCGAGGTGGAAGGATCACTTGAGCCCAGGAGTTCAAGACCAGCCTGGGCAACATAGTAAAACCCTGCCTCCATTCCTTCTAGAAGAATTTTTTTAAAAAACACACTATCAGGCCAGGCACTGTAGATCATGTCTGTAATCCCAGCATTTCGGGAGGCTGACATAAGGGGATTGCTTGAGGCCAGGAGTTCAAGACCAGCTTGGACAATATAGCAAGACCCCATCTCTACAAGTTTAAGAAAAAAGGTAGCTGGGCATGGTGGTGTCTGTCTATAGTCCTAGCTACTCAGGAGGCTGAGGTAGGAGAATTGCTTGGGCCCAGGAGTTTGAGGTTACAGTGAGCTATGATTGCACTATTGCACTCTAGCCTGGGTGACAGAGCAAGACCCTATCTCTTAAAAAAAAAAAAAAAGACACATCGACAGAATAAAAAGGCAATCCACAGAATGGGAGAAAATATTTGCAAATCATATCTCTAATAAGAGATTAGTAGAATTATAGAGAACTCCTAAAACTCAATGAGAAAAAAAGTTCAAAAATGGGCAAGGGGCTGGGCACTGTGGCTTAGGCCTGTAATCCCAGCACTTTGGGAGGCTGAGGCAGGCGGATCACCTGAAGTCAGCAGTTCAAGACCAGCCTGGCCAACATGGTGAAACCCCATCTCTACTAAAAATATAAAAATTAGCCAGGTGTGGTGGCATGCACCTGTAATCCCAGCTGCTTGGGAGACTGAGGCAGGAGATTTGTTTGAACCCGGGAGGCGGAGGTTGCAGTGAGCCGAGATTACGCCACTGTACTGCAGCGTGGGTAACAGGGTGAGACTGTTTCAAAAAAAAAAAAGGCAAGGACTTGAATAGACATACAAATGGCCAAAAAGCACATAAAAAGATGCTCAACATCACTGGCCATTAGGGAAATGCAAGTCAAAACCACAGTGGGATACCACCTCACACCTATTAGGATGGCTACTATTAAAAAAAAAAAAAGTGTGGTAAGGATGTAGAAAAATTGGAACCTTGGCTGGGTGTGGTAGCTCACATATGTAATCCTAGCACTTTGGGAGGCCAAGGCAGGTGGATCACCTGAGGTGAGGAATTCGAGACCAGCCTGGCCAACATGGCGAAACCCCATCTTTACTAAAAATACAAAAAAAAAAAATTAGCTGGGCATGGTAGCACACGCCTGTAGTCCCGGCTCAGCAGGCTGAGGCAGGAGAATTGCTTGAACCTGGGAGGTGGTGGTTGCAGTGAGCCAAGATCATGCCACTGCATTCCAGCCTGGGCGACAGAGTGAAACTCCGACTCCAAAAAAAAAAAAAGAAAAATTGGAATCCTTGTGCACTATTGGTGGGAATATATAATGTTACAGCAGCCATGGAAAGCCTTATGGCACTTCCTCAAAAAATTAAAAATAGAGTCACCATATGATCCAGCAGTTCCACTTCTGGGTGTATATTTAAAATAAAGCACAGTCTTGAAGAGATATTTGTACTCCTGTGTTCATAGAAGCATTATTCACAATAGTAAAATGCGGAAGGTAACCCAAGTGTCCATCAACAGATGGATAAGGAAAATGTGGCATACATATAATAGAACATTAATTCAGCCACGAAAAGGAAATTTGATACGTGCTATATAACATGGATGAACCCTGAGGATTATGCTCAGTGAAATAAGCCAGTTACAAAAAGACAAACACTATGATTCCACTTCTGTGAGGTACTTAAGAATAGTTAAAATCACAGAAAAGGTAGAATGGTGGTTGCCAGGGGTTGGGGGAAGAGGGGAACAGGGAATTATGGTTTAATGGGTAGAGTTCAGTTTTGCAATGAAGAGTTCTGGAGATGGATGGATGGTGGTGATGTTGTCTGATGGTATGAATGTCCTCAATACCACTGAGCCATACAGTTAGAAATGATGAAGATAGTAAAGTTTATGTGTATTTTACCACTACTTTCTTTTTTTTGAGGGGGAGTTTCACTCTTCTTGCCCAGGCTGGAGTGCAGTGGTGTGATCTCAGCTTACTACCTCCACTTCCCGGATTCAAGCGATTCTCCTTCCTCAGCCTCCCGAGTAGCTGGGATTACAGGCATGTGCCACCACACCTAGCTAATTTTGTATTTTTAGTAGAGACGGGGTTTCACCATGTTGGTCAGGCTGGTCTCGAACTCCTGACCTCAGATGATCTGCCCACCTAGGCCTCCCAAAGTGCTGGGATTACAGGCGTGAGCCATGGTGCCTGGCCACCATAATTTTTAAAAAAGGGAAAAAAGTGAACTACACGCTAGGAAGACAACCTAACTTCTTATTCCAGTGAAATGTTTTCCTGGTTTACCTGCACTAAGGTGGTAAAAAAAACAAAAAAAAACAATCCTTTCTGAGGTTGTGATCCAAGCCACTGGGGAAAATGGCTCTATTCATACACTGGGCCTGTACTGTGACCGGCTGAATTGTGTCCCCTACAGTTCCTATGTTGAAGTCCTACCCATACGACCCTCCCACTCCCCCCAACGCCATACCTCAGAATGTGACTGTATTAGGAGGCATTTGGAGGTAGCATCGTTAAAGAGATAATTAAGTTATAATGAGGTCATTAGGTGGGCCCTATTCCAGTATAACTGGTGTCTATAAAAAATTAGGAAACAGACTGGGACGACCCTCTGAGGGAAAAGGTGGCCATCTGCAAGCTAAGGAGAAAGACTCAGAAAACAAGCCTGCTGGTACCTTGATCTCAGGAGTTCTAGCCCCCAGAATTGTGAGAAAATAAATTTCTGTTGTTTAAGCCACCCAGTCTATGGTAGTTTATAATGGCAGCCTGAGGCCTCACACCCTCTTGGGGGCCACAGCATCTTTATTAACTAGTATGTCCCTGGCCTGCTCCACACTCTTCTGCCTCCCCCTAACCCCAGCTGAAAACACAAAGGTGGTTCTTCGGTCTTTCCTATCAGGAAGGCCCTGCTTCTCCGCATGCCTTTCCAGCTGGCAACTTCCTTTCCCACCACTCCTCTGTTACTTTGACTCCTGTTGGTATTTTCACTATACCCTTGGAATCTTCTTTGTACACATTTTTTTTTCCCCATTTGAGGGCAGTGGTTGATGTCTTTGTCATCTTCTTCCCATTACCTGGCGAAGGGCAGCATCTGTCACCTCCATCCATCTTAGGTGAATTAACTTTTTCTTTGAGATGTAGTCTTGCTCTTTCACCCAGGCTGGAGTGCAGTGGTGTGATCTCAGCTCACTGCAAGCTCCACCTCCCAGGTTCACACCATTCTCCTGCCTCAGCCTCTCGATTAGCTGGGACTACAGGCGCCCGCCACCATGCCCAGCTAATTTTTTTTTGTATTTTTAGTAGAGACGGGGTTACACTGTGTTAGCTAGGATGGTCTCGATCTCCTGACCTCATTTCGTGATCCACCTGCCTTGGCCTCCCAAAGTGCCGGGATTACAGGCATGAGCCACTGAGCCTGGCCTGGTGAATTAATTTTAATTCTGGCTGGGCGTGGTGGCTGACACCTATAATCCCAGTGCTTTGGGAGGCCAAGGTAGGCGGATCACTTGAGGTCAGGATTTCGAGACCAGCCTGGCCAACATGGCAAAACTCTGTCTCCTAAAAATACAAAAATTAGCCACACGTGGTGGCACACACTTGTAATCCCAGATACTCAGGAGGCTGACACAGGAGAATCGCTTGAACCAGAGAGACAGAGTTTGCAGTGAGCCGAGATTGTGTCACTGCACTCAGCCTGGGCAACAGAGTGAGACTCTGTCTCAAAAAAAAAAATTAAAAAAAAAATTCTAATACAAGACAAAGGAGCATTTTGATTAAACCAGTATTTATTAACAGCATGCCTGATTCTGTGGAAAGCAGACTTGAACCCTGGTCATTCCTACTCTCAGGGGCAGCATGTTAACAAAAGCAGCCTGCAAGTCTATCTCTTAAACTCCACTTGTGTGTACACCTTGGTGATGTCATTGTACCTGCCTTCAGGGGGCTGGTAGTTAGGGATCGGTGGTGTGTAATGTGGCCCTTCCTTCTCAAAGGGGAACAGGTTAGGATCCCGCTTGATGGCCTCAGCATGGAGCTTCGGGGATTCGAGTCGCAGTTCCTCCAGAGCTTCCTGCTGGGCTTCTAGCATAGCCCTGATGGTGTCCCTCTCCGTCTTATGCTCTTGCTGCTTGTACAAGGACCACTTCTTCAGAAGCACAGCTCTCCTCTCAGTCTCCTCAAAGGTGAGCTCCACCTGAGGCCGCTCTCTGCAAAGAAGCTAAGGGTTACCAACCTCACTGGCATGTAAATCTGTGACTGCAACTGACACAAGTATTCCCATTGCCAGACACAGACAGGACTTAGGAGATAAAACAAGTTTGGGACAAATTAAGAAATGGAATGTTGAATATGGCTGCAGCTGCAACTGATGCTGGGAACCAAGGTCATTTGCTGTCAGAAGAACAGATGATCTGAGGAGACTGGTAGCACTTCCTCTGCCCAAGCAAATACTCCCTTGGGTGAGAGATGACTTTAACACCTGTCCCTTTATAGATGGTGCACACTGCTTACAAAACGGTAGTAGGAGCTGTTAACCCTGCAAACAGTAGAATCCCAACAAATACCAACTAAAGGTATCTGCATGATAAAACAAGAGGCCAAGGGTTTTCTACTGTTAGGATGAGGTGAGGGCTTCAGACTCCAGGCCCAAGGGATCAGAAACAGCCAAGACTCCTCATGCATGACAGCAACAACATGAACTCCAGAGCAGTGCTTAAGTATCTGGATTATTAGATGTCTTAGGTTCTTTCCCACCCAGAGCCATTCAAGAGTACCACCCAAGGATGCTTTCTCCTGCTCCCAAAAGGAGCAAGGACTCATTAGGGCCAAGTCAGCTGAAGCCAGCCTACTGACCAGTGACTATCACAGGTGTGAACTACAGACACAACTACCTGAAGTTGATATTACTCCTTTGTCCTGAGGACTTCATCCCTAGAGAAGGATCCTTACCTTGCTTTATCCAAGAACTTTAGAGGGGTAATAAAATCTTCAATAGGAATTAGCTCTTGAGTAGCCTTTTCCAGTTTTCGGATTTTCCTTTTCAAGCGCTCCTTTGCTTCTTGGTCTTTTTTAGGATCTACCTTCTTCTTCTTTCGAGGAGGTTCTGATCTAATAGATAAAGCAAATATTAAACATTTTCCTCTTTGGTCTCATGAACCTACTGAGAGACAAGATGGTAAGTACCCCATATTGACCTCTCCACTGGGGGAAGGAGCTGTGCATGACTGACTCATGAGCTCAGCATGGTGAGGAGGTACTCCACCCCACAGTACTTGTGAGACCTGTGTGGGTGCCATCAATTACAAGAAACAGTGCAAAAGCAGCCGGGTTTAGTGGCTCACGCCTGTAATCCCAGCACTTTGGGAGGCAAAGGCGGGCAGATCGCCCAAGATCAGGAGTTCGAGACCAGCCTGGCCAACATGGCGAAACCCTGTCTCTACTAAAAATACAAAAATTAGCCGGGTGTGGTGGTGCACACCTGTAATCCCAGCTTCTCGGGAAGCTGAGGCAGGAGAATCACTTGAGCCTGGGAGGTGGAGGTTGCAGTGGGATGAGATCACGCCACTGCACTCCAGCTTGAGTAACAGAGCGAGACTCTGTCTCAAAAAAAAAAAAAAAAAGTACAAAAGCAACAAGAGGCATCAGGGTATAAAATCAGGGGAAGTGTTCCTCTTCACTGCTGGGATTCAGGTGTGCCTTGGGATTACACTCAAAAGTGAAAATATCAAACTGTTAGATTAGAAGCTCATTACTATTAAAATTGATTTGTGGACCGGGTGCGGTGGCTCAGGCCTGTAATCCCAGCACTGGGGGGGGGCTGAGGTGGGTGGATCACCTGAGATCAGGAGTTCCAGACCAGCCTGACCAACATGGTAAAACCTCATCTCTACTAAAAATACAAAAATTAGCCGGGCGTGGTGGTGGGCGCCTGTAATCCCAGCTACTTGGGAGGCTGAGGCAGAATTAGTTAAACCCAAGAGGCGAAGGTTGCAGTGATCCGAGGTCACACCACTGCACTCCAGCCTGGGTGACACAGTGAGACTCCATCTCAAAAAAAAAAAAAAAAAAAAAGAAAAATCAAATCCTTTACCATCAAGATTGACTGAATCAAGTATCTACAAAGAGTCGAGAGTGCCAGATGGAAATACCTTTAATACTTGCATCTTCCCCACACTCTCCAGGGCCTCAGAATGGGCAGGGAAGAGGAAGGCTCATGAAGAAACAGAAACTTAAGCTGTGTCCTTTAAAACACACAAGAATCCCTTCAAGGAGAATACTTACTTAAACTCAAATTTTAAAAATTACAAACAGCAATCTATGGTTTGGAAAATGTTGGAAAGACAGAAAAGCATCGGCCTAAATTTAACTGAGAAACTTTGTAGGCTGTTAATTTTGCAAACCACACATCCAGCATTCTTGGTTTGTTCTCTACACATCGACTGACACCTATACCCCCAGAGGTCAGGCCCTCGGTTGAGTTTTACCTCATGGGAATGAGTTCCCAGAAAGACAACAATGACGCTCGCTGGTGAGTCTCTCTAATCTGCCTCTGCCAAGTTCCCAGAAACCTGAAAGATACAAGAGCATGTATAAATATCTGCTTTTCGAGGCTAGGCGCGGTTGCTCACGTCTGTAATCCCAGCATTTTGGGAGGCCAAGGCGGGTGGATCGCGAAGTCAGGAGCTCAAGACCAGCTTGGCCAACATGGTGAAACCCCGTCTCTACTAAAAATACAAAAATTAGCCGGGCATGGTGTTGGGTGCCTGTAATCCGAACTACTCGGGAGGCCGGGGCAGAACTGCCTGAACCCGGGAGGCAGAGGTTGCAGTGAGCCGAAATCGCGCCACTGCACTCCAGCCTGGGCGACAGAGCGAGACTCTGTCTCTAATAAATAAATATCTGATTCTCTCCCACTTCACAGGAAAATAAAAAATTACAATGCTCCCGAACCCGGGGCACTTGTAACTACTTGATGTGACAGCAAGGTCAACGTGGGAGATTTTTCAAAATCTTTCGTTCACACCACAGAGGACTTGAGCAGGACCCCTGCTTGCCAGGGTGCTCAGATTTTCATGCATAAGAGTCACGATCAGATGGCTCATCCCTGAGATATTCGTGGACTGGGAGGCGAGCAGGGAGCACAGGCGAGTCCTGGCGGACAGGCGCGAAGACCCCGCACGCGCCCTGGGCACTCCGCTATCCGGCCAGCGTCCGCACTCACCCGCTAGTCCGGCGCAGGGCTAGCGAGATACCTCGCAACACGGAGGCCGTCATGGCTACCATCGCCGCTTCCGGGCGTGCGCCCCTCCGCAGTCCGGCCCGCGGTGCCCCCTGCTGAGATCCGGCAGACCAGCCGCCCAGCGCTCAGGCGTTCCGGCTGCGGGGGCTGGGACGCGCCTGTCCCCGCCCCCGACGCAGCCCCGCCTCGGGCGTCCGCTGCGCACACACGAGCGCCTTGCGCTTCACGCGGCTCGGGGTCCTCCCTTCCGTCCCCGCCCTGGGCTGCGAGCGCGCCTCTGCAGCGGGCACAGTCCCGCCAGCCAGGCCCTAGCCGGTTGGTCGGTCTGCGCCCTCGCGCGGGCCGCGGTCCCACAGTGCAGCCGGAGCGGCCGAGGGGGCGTCCCTGTGCTCCTCCGAGTCCAAATGGTCATGTCTAGGCAAACGGCCCCGATCTTCTAATAAACGCGTCCGCCCCAGCCTCCCCCACCAGGGTTGGCTCGTCCCCCGCATTCGTTCGAGTCCGAAGCCCGGATCGCATTCTGGCGCCGGCGCGGAACCCGGCGCTCGCAAGATGCTCAATAGCGCGTGTTGATGAATGACGGAAGCTAGTTAATAAGTCGGACTCAGCCTGGCAAGGCAGAGCTGGTGACGGGCGGTCCACGCCACCTGGGCCCCGCCTGCCTCTGCGGCCGGCCCGGGTTGCAACTCCAGGCCCCGCTCGCTGTCCGCCGTCCAGGCGAACCGCCCCTTCTCTGGGCGCCCGGGCCCGACCCGAAGCCCCTGCCAGCCGAGGAGCCGGGGCGGCCCAGTCCGCGTGGGGAGCGGTTTCCCGCCGGGGCGATTTGGCAGGTGCGCGCCGTGACTTCCGGCGTTGCCCGGGAGCCGCCTGAGGAGGAGCGGCGCAGGGGATGCGGCTGTGGTGGCGGCGGCGGCGGCCGAGCGCGGGTGGCGGCTGTGGCGGCGGAGGGGGGCGCGGGCCGGCGATGGCGCGGCGGCCCTGAGGGCGCGGGGCGGGCGGCGGCCGGAGGGCGGGCGGCGCGGGAGGAAGCGGCGGCGGTGGCTCCATGGCCCGGGCGCGCTGAGGGACCCGGCGCTTGCCTCAGCCCGGCGGCGGCGGCGGCCGAACAATGAAGCTCCTGAAGCCGACCTGGGTCAACCACAATGGTGAGTGCGCGCAGGGGTCGCGGGAGGCCGAGCCCGAAGTCGGGTCGGGGTCTGGAGTCAAGTCGGGGCGCGCGCAAGTCCTGCCTGTCTCGCCCCTGACGCCCAGTACCCGGTGCCCAAGCCAAGAAGCCGGCGGGAGCGGACTTTGTCCTCAGCACGGAGAGGCCGGTGAGCGCCAGCACGTGCTCCGGGTTGACCGTAGCGAGGGCCATCTTCGCCCCTGGCCTTTGCTCCGAGTCTTCCGCTGCCCACCTGTGGTCCTTGGAGGGGCCGCGGCCTGGCTCCCAGGAGCGGGCCTTGGTGCCAGCCAGTGCCTTCCACTGGTCTGCATCGCCCGAGAAGTGCTCAGACGGTCCTGAAGGTGAAACCGGGACGAAATCCCCCTTGTGGCCTTTCAGTGGCAGGATGAAGATCCGAAATCTGCAAGAGGGACTGTTACTGCCCCTCTGGATCTGGTGACAGTGCCCCCAGTTGGGGAATTGTGGTCCCTGAATAGGAGGGTTTGGGGGCCCAGGGCCCCCGCGAGGGATCCACGATTAATGCTGAGCTGGGACATCACGGTGAACTAGGGTTGGGCAGATAGGGCACAGGTGTGTTCTAGGAGAGGCGCTTCCTTAGCTCTGTGGCAGTGGCCTCAAAGCACACCCTTGGGGAACAGACTCATCCACCCCGTATCTTGACTCTGATACAGAGAGGCTAGTGGTAATCAGTTTCGTCATAGTTCTGCCTTGTTGGCAGAACTGCTGCAGGAGTTGGTGTTTGCTCCCCAGGGAGATGAAAAAAGCGCGCACCCCCTCCCCCACCCCACTCTGCTGACAGCACTGTAGCACAGAAATCAACCCAGGGAGACTCCTCCAGCCCAGGGCCTGATTCTGGCCTGTCTGACTGTTGACAGGCAAAGGGTCACCCTAATGCTGTCTTGTTCCTCATTTCTACTTTGCAATGCGACTAGAGGGTGCTACCGTTTTCTTTAAGAGCGAGAATAGATATTTTAACATGTGGCTTTTTCGTTTTGAATTTGGTCCCAGGATGCTCTCTACTACCACAACTAAACTGAACTGATAATGTGTGTGTTCTCCTCCTGCCACCTCTCTCTCCTTCCATCTTGTGTGACATCTTTCCCATTTTTCAGGAGTAAGTGAGGTCACGTGTTTCTTTTGAAACTGTTCATCCTGAGTTACCCCGGTAGATGTGCTGTATCACTGTCTGTGTGTTTTGCCTTGCATGGAAGGTGTGAGGGTACTTTCCATATGCCCCCAGGGTAGGGACTGCCTCAATCCCTTCTGTATGCCCTGCTGCATTGAGCAACCTCTTCCACATGATGGGTATGTGATAAATATTGGCTAAAACAGGTAAGAAAGCTGAGGTTTTCATAATTTATCAAGATGAAGTTAGGTTTACTGTGCATGAAAGCAGAAGCCTTGAGTTTTAGTTTCATTTCTCCTGTTGATCTCCAAGAGCATTTCCTGATGTGTACTGTGCAGATCTTTCCCTGGAGAACTGGACAAATATTGTAATTATGAATTATGCTTGTGATTAGGAAAGGAAAAATGTTATTATGAACTAGTTTACTGTGTGAAGGTCTGATGGAATTTTTATTTTAAAATGCTTTACCTAAATCAGTTTTTGTGAATAGCCTACCCTTCTCCAGCCTCTCTTCTACTGTCATATAACTCGTTCCCTTTTGATAAGCTCCTTTGTAGGCCAAAAGTTTTATGCTATGTAAACATAAGTCAAGATGCTTAAGTGATGAACTAGGTACAAATGAATAAGAGACTACACTTAGATCAGCAGCCAAGTGCATCAGCCTGGCGGAGCAAGCACAACAGTGGCCCTTATTGCTGAGGGCCTCTCTACAGCCCTAGAATGGAGCATGATAATATCTACTCTAACCACTTCATAGTATGCTTGTGATACTCAGTTGGGAGCGTAGATATAAAAAATGCTCCCCAAACTGTAAAGTGCTTTAGAAATCTGAGATAATAAGTAATAATGAAAAGAGGCTGGGCACAGTGGCTCACACCTGTAATCGCACAGTGGCTCACACCTGTAGTCCCAGCACTTTGGGAGGCTGAGGCGGGCGGATCACTAGGTCAAGAGATCGAGACCATCCTGGCCAACATGGTGAAACCCCATCTCTACTAAAAATACAAAAATTAGCTGGGCATGGTGGCGTGCACCTGTAGTCCCAGCTACTGGGGAGGCTGAGGCAGGAGAATCGCTTGAACCCTGGAGGTAGAGGTTGCAGTGAGCCGAGATCGCACCATAGCACTCCTGCCTGAGCAACAGGGCGAGACTCCATCTCAAAAAAAAAAAAAAAAAAAGATACGGCAACTCTGGCAGAATGGGATTTAACTTCTTTTAAACTTGTTCTTTGTCAAATTTCCTTTCTTTTAAAATCTCGTGGAATGTTCAGAAGGACTGTCAGAGGTAAATTACCACTGCCCTGGAGGAAATGATGCTGATCTGAATCACTGCCGAGCAGGCCTTTAAAGACTATAGGAGTATTGGTGGCTGCTGGGAGCAGGGGCTGCTCAGCCAGAAGCCTGAGGGGTGGGTAGTGGCCAGTAAAATTGTGCTTGCTTTTGGAAAGCACATCATTACACTTTCTGGCTTCCTTGCTCTGTATTCATGTCTCCTATTTTGTGAAGCACAAACATAACTTTTTTTTTTTTAATAGAAATGGGATCTTGCAATGTTGCCCAGGCTAGACTCAAATACCTGGGCTCAAGGGATCTTCCTGCCTCAGCATCCTGAGTAGCTGGGACTACAGGCGTGAGCCACTGCACCCAGCATGAACATACTTTTTCTGTTTTTCGAGAGTCTAAAGAGGGAAGTAGCAGAGAGCTCAGCATTTTTCTCTGGTGTGGCAGGGAATCCATTCAAAGTGGAGAGGGTAGCTAGAACAGGAGAAGTATTTGTTGAAGTGTAGGTGTACTTTGGTCTTCATTTTCTTGGCTGATAATAGAGACACCTCTAAGGTAGGGTTTCCCAACTTCAGCAGGTTGACATTTTGGGCCATAAAATTGTGTGATTGTCATCTATGTTATAGAATGTTTCTAGTATCCTTGGCCTCTACCCACCAGATGCCAGTAGCACTTCACAAACACCTTCTTAGAGTAAGTTGATACAACTTCTGGTTGTATCAACCAAAAATATCTCCAGTCATTGCCAATGTCCATTGGTAGCCAAAATCACCCCCAATTGAGAAGCACTTGTCTAAGGTTATCAATAAGTTAATCTTGAAGTTGTCACGTTGCAGTGAAATGAGCCTTGAATGCGGAATCAGACTGGGTTCAAAACTGCATCATTTACTAGCTGTAAATTCTTGGACTTAAAACTCTACTTCTGGGCCTTGGTAAAATAAGACTTACCTCTTCCATTTTATCCTATGACCAAATATAAAAGATTGTTAAATTGAGATATGTAATGATAGCTATCATTTATATACAAGTTATGTGTCAAGTATTGTTCATACATACACATTTTACTTTGTGTTCTTGATATAGTATTCTCTATATATTTTATTTTAGAATTGACCAAAATAAGCTTTATTTCTAAGTTAGGTTAAGGTCAGAAAGTAAAAACAACTGGGTTTCTGGTTTTAAAGTTTGTAGAAATATGGAGTTTGTATGTTTAGAAAATCTCGTTGAGATTCATGGCTCTTCCCAACTCTGGGCCTTTGCTCCTGAGTTTTTTTCTGGAATTCTCATGCCTGGGCAGACAGCGCTCATGCTCAGCTCTTTGGTGAAGCCAGTTCTAACCAAGAGGGCCAAGACTGAAAGAGCTCTTGTCCACCTTTGGCCTTTGGTTCACACTTTGATGGCAGTGTTATGAAAAGGGATTTGGGAAATTTTCAAGAATAGGGTAACTTGCTGGTAATCACATGGCCTTATGGTGTGTGTTTTCTCCTGTCCTGCGATTGGATTATTTTTACCCCTACCTTGTGTTATTCTGAAAAGGATTTGAAGCTGTCCTACTGAGACATCAGCATGAAAATTAAATAATTCAGCTTGAAGGGAAAATATAAGCAGAATCATATAATGATAAAATCAGGAGTTGGGTGGGTAAGGTCCAGCCTGCTGCCGGAGGGCACTGCAGACTTATGTCTGAGAATTGACAGGGAAAGGATCCTAATGGTGAGGTTATATGATTGCAGTGGTTGAGAGATAAACTTGGCAGTTGCTTTGATCAGTGGTTCTACAGGGCAATGTCTAGAGACATTTGTGGTTGTCACAACAGGGTTGGGCAGGGTAAGTGCTACTGGCATCGAGTGGGTAGGGGACAAATCTGTTAAACATTGTATGGCATGCAGGACATCCCACACATGGAGAATTATCTAGCCCCAAATATCAATAGTGCTAAGGGTGAGAAACCCCGCTCTGAATAAGTTATTTGCCTTTTGGTGTATTTGTCTTATAGTTCTGACTAGACTGTAAGTTTCTTGAGAACAAGAATTTTGTCTTCTGTTTTTGGAATCAGATATCCTGCTCTGGAGTCTCTGTGCCCTGCTGTTTACTAAATATGTGACATAAAAAGTTTTTCCATCTCTTTTCCTAATCTGTTCATGAAGTCAATAATTCTTGCCTCACCTGCTCCATATGATAGCTCAGAAAATGCAAATTCTCTCAGTAATTTCTCTCCTGACTTATGCCTGAAGACAGTAGGTTGATTTAGGAAAATAAGCAGAGTACATCTGAAGAGTCAGAAGAAAACTGGGTGAGATTTTGCTGTGGATTTTTCACTAATTTATGCAACAAACATTGAACCTTGCTGGTAAGAGTTTTGTGGGGACCAGAGGTAAATAAGGCTCTGTCTCTGAACAGAAAGCTGTGTGGAAAATAGATGAGAGAGATTGACATACAAACCGTATTCTAGAATGCAGGGCAGGGGAAACAGGAGCTAGAGGAATAAGCATGATAGCCCAAGGAGGAAGGGCACTTCACCAGCAGAGTCGGGTTTGTGGATGTGTCCTTGGACTGAACCTTGACATGACTAGAATTGTGAGGGCAGAGAAGGTGCTACAGCACATGAGACCATCAGGAGAAAAGGCCCAGAGGGTGAAAGCATTTAGGAAAAGACATAGAACATGTTAGGAGGGAGGCTAAACAGGGCAAGAGGGAGAATGGGGCTGGGAGGCAGAGCCTTGCCAGCAGCTTGAACTTCCTTCTTGGGGTTAGCGGAGAGAGGAGAGCATTGAGGCTTCTGAGGAAGCTGGATAAAACACCCAACCTGTGTCTTAGGTAGGACCTAGAGGAGTTAAGAGTTTCCAGTCTTGGTGAGATGCTCAGGGAGACAGGGAGGTCACAGGTGACGGAGGTGAGAAATAGAGAGGCACTAAAGACAGGGTAGAGGTAGAATTAATGGGACTTGGCCATATAGGCAGGTGACTGTAGATTTGGGCCACTGTGAATTTATTTACTTATATATTTTATTTATTTATTTTGAGACAGAGTCTTGCTCTGTCACCTAGGCTGGAGTGCAGTGGCATGATCTCAGCTCACTGCAACCTCCACCTCCCGGATTCAAGTGATTCTCCTACCTCAGCCTCCCGAGTAGCTTGGATTACAGGCACATGCCACCACGCCTGGCTAATTTTTGTATTTTTAGTGTTTGGTATTTAGTATTTTTGTATTTTTAATACACATTTTCTCCATGTTGGCCTGGCTGGTCTCGAACTCCTGACCTCAGGTGATCCACCCGCCTCAGCCTCCCAAAGTGCTAGTATTACAGGTGTGAGCCACCGTGCCCAGCCACTCTCTGAATTAATTTCTTTAATATGCTGCAGAAAGAGTATGGATGAAGGCCAGGAAATGGGATTTTCTTAAACATTTGTTTTACTCTAAGAAGTGGTTGAAAAGCTATTTTCACTGTATGAGCAGAATCATAGTTACACAGCTGGGAGGGACTTCTGAGGAGCGTCTGGCCTTGACCACTGAAGCCAAGTAGGAGACCTGCTGCCACTGTGCTGATCTTGGGTCCTGTCGGTGACCAGGAAGAGGATGCTCTGTGTTTGGCTTGACCCCTCCCTTTCCCTAGAGGTTGCTAGCACGTTCTGTTCATCCAGGGTGTTTGCCTATGGACTGCAGAAGTGTCTAGCACATGAACCAGAGGTATGGAATGAGCCCTGGGGACCAAAAATTTATGCAAAGCACATTTTATCATCCTGCCAGAGTCAGCAACAACACCTAGAAGTGAGTGGGATTGTGAACAGTGTGCATATTGTCAAATAGCACAAAGGGAATGTTGCAAATATTGTAGGGTTGCCTGCCTTGTTCCTTGTTAGCAGAACCCCAATTTTTTTGGTCTGCCTTCTGCAGGCCAAGCTGCTGATAGCCCTAAGCTGGTGTGGGGGTAAGTGCCAAGGATTTGTTGAGGAACAGCCATGTGATGCCATTTTGGCCCTTGAGACTAGGAGGGGACGTCTGCTGGGACCTCCTAGGGAATTAAATAAGAGGAGATGCTTGAAAGGCTAGTCTCTTCTGCTGGACTTCATTAGGTCTGCGTGTAAAAGCCAGCTTGGAACAGGGCCAACACTGATGACAGGAGAGGAAGACAGAGGGACATGTCTCTTTAAGTTGCTAAATTTTTTTTTTTTTTTTTTTTTTTTTTTTTTTTTTTTTTTTTTTTTTGAGACGGAGTCTCGCTCTGTCGCCCAGGCTGGAGTGCAGTGGCGCAATCTCGGCTCACTGCAAGCTCCGCCTCCCGGGTTCACGCCATTCTCCTGCCTCAGCCTCTCCGAGTAGCTGGGACTACAGGCGCCTGCCACCGCGCCCGGCTAATTTTTTGTATTTTTAGTAGAGACGGGGTTTCACCGTGGTCTCGATCTCCTGACCTCGTGATCCGCCCGCCTCGGCCTCCCAAAGTGCTGGGATTACAAGCGTGAGCCACCGCGCCCGGCCTAAGTTGCTAAATTAATGCACCCTGAAGCTGACCTATCTCAGGACTTGTTATATATGATAGAAGATTACCCTTGAAATTCTCTATGACTTGCAGCATTACAGTTCGCAGATGGAAATTGAGGCTGAGTGAGATGAGGTGACCCCCTGGCACCAAGATTCCACTAGATGTGATGGAGATGTGTTGAGAGTCACACTTAGACTCCAGCTCAAGCCCAGACTTACTCTTTCTAATTTGCTAAGCACTGGTCTCTGTGCTGAGGCTGGCCACTCTGTCCTGGGGAGCTTCAGGCCCATTTCCTCCTCAGAAGGACAGCTTTCAGAAACCACGTGATACAGCATGGGACCAGGAGTCTGGTCCCTGGAGCTTGTCCTCTGACTGCTTCTGTAGCCATTCTGAGTTCCTTGGGGCTTCTAACCTGGTAGGTTTCTCTTGAAGTGTGCTTGGTGAGCCTTCTCTGGCATTTGGTTTTCAAGAGTTCTCTGGTTGTGGGATATTGAGAATGTTTTCAGTGAGAAGCAGAAGGGAGAGATCTGTGGACTTGGAGTTTGGGTCTTCCGCATTGGCCTGATTGGTACAACTAGGTCATGTGCCCTCTCTTGCATCAATCATCGTTGCCTACTGGCTTACATAACGGGCAGAGTGGATATCTGAATAAAACTGGAGTTCTATTAGATACCTCCCCTGGGGAACATATGCTCCTGGAAAACAGACTTTGTCTTTGCTCATACCCTTTTCCAGGGGCCAGGAATGGTAGTTGGTACACACCATAGTAGTCACTCAGTAAATGTTGAAGGAGTGCTGAGTGCTGGAAGTTGGTGTTGGAAAGTGGCTGATGGATGGGCAGCTAACAGGATCTGTTGTCCTTGGCTGGTAGAGTTGATGTACTGCAAATAAACTTCTTGTTCATCCTGGCTGGCTCTTTCTGGTGGAATCTGCTGGCAGTTCCAATGATGAGAGGAAACACTCTGCCCAAGCCTTACCCAAGGAGTTCATTTACATGATTCTGTCTTCTAGAGGCTTCCATTTTAGGAAAGGAAGTGGATGAAACAGATAGCAAATGGTTTTAAAACACTCCTGGCAAAAAGAAAACCCATTTAGATTAACATTTGTTGCTCCTAAAAGCACTATCTGCCTCAATGCATTAACAAACCTAGGGTAGGCCAATTCCCTGGGAGGCTACCCCGGCAAAAGCCACTGTGGTGAAGACCAGACAGAAGGGACAGCAGGCCTTATTTGAGGTCCAGGGATAGACCTACGTTGGAGCAGACTCCAGGTCTGCTGCATCCTCTAACAGAAGGTCTCGCATGGAAAAAACACTTGATAAATTCACTGCTGTTTTAAGAGCTGAAAATGTGTGTGTGTGTGTGTGTGTGTGTGTCTGTGCATGTGTATGTGTATGCATGTGTGTGAGTCAGTGTGTGTATGTTTTCAGCTCTTAAAACAGCAGTGAACCAAGCCGCATGCCAGGCTCTTGAGGAGCAGCCTGTTATGCATCCCGGCCAGTGAGACTGGGATGGGATCTGCTGGGGGTTTCCTGTGTAAGTGGAAAAGAGGAGATGTGGGAGGGGAGCTTCCTGGTGAGACACACAGCGGAATCACAAACAAGATCCTGTGAATTGGAGAAACGGCAGACTTAGAGATGAGGAATGCTGAGGCAGAGGCGGGGGATAGACGGGTTTAAGTGGGACGCTTTGGCAAAGCCTGAGTGGAAAGGTAGCATTTGAGCAAAGACCTTGTTGCAGGAGTCAAATTCTGAGCTGCAGATTTTTGCATGCAGGATTACTGGGGAGGGCTCTTGGGATCCACACCATTGAAGGAGTGAAGGAAGCAGGACCAGGCAGAGGGAGAAGGCAAGCTGTGATGTAAGCACAGAGAAAGCCGCAGCCAGCCCTGCTGGGAATTCTGGAGCTGGGGAAGCCCTTCAGAGTTGTCCTGGATTGGGGTGGGAGACCAAGGCCCTTTACTCCCGTGTCCACAGCCTGAATATAGGCTGTTTTGGAAAGGAGACCTGACCCTGCCGAAAGAGTTCTTCCACTGAGGGCAGGTCTGACCTGGAGAAAGACTACAGGGAGCTGTTGGGGCTGCCAACACTTCACAGATAGCTGTGGGAGTGTGCTTTAGTCCCTGGAGGGTAGGGACCTGGGCATGATACCACAGCATTCGCTGCAGGCCTGATGGAGATGAGGAAGGTGCCATCTGAGGGAAGAGCATTCCAGGCAGAAAGAAGAGCTGGAACTTGCCTGGAGGGTTTGAGCAGTAGCACTGATGTCATTGTGGTTGGAGCAAGGCAAGGGCTGTGAGAGAGGAGGCCAGAGAGTGAATAGCAGACTGATTGGGAGAGCCTAGTAGGCTACTAGAAGGCCTTGATTCTCACTGCAAGGGGAGCAGAGGACTACTGTGATCTGATGTGGGTTTTAGAGATCTTTCTGATTGCTACGTGGAGACTAGATTGGTTGTGGGGGACCAGAGGGAGGGAGGAGCCAGGAGACCAGTTATAACGCCAACTACTGGTAGTAATGTAAGCAAGAGATGGTCTGGATCAGGATGGTGATGGCTGTGATGGCAAGAAATGGTTGGAGCTGGTGGGGGAGACTCTGTGTGTGTGTTTATGTAATACATTACATGTATATATGTGTTTATATGTATATGTGATATATATATATATAGACATTCTTTTCAGGTATAAATAAAATATCCAGACCTTAAATGTATAATGTGTTGAATTTTGACAAGTTAATGTACTTTGTAACCTGTTCCCTGATAAAGATAAGGAACATTTGCATCTGTCCAGAAAGTTTGGGTTATGGGTATGTTGGGAAGGTAGGGTCAAATATGGGATATGAGATAAGATAGAACAGGCCGGGCATGGTGGCTCACACCTGTAATCCCAGCACTTTGGGAGGCTGAAGCAGGCGGATCACTTGAGGTTAGGAGTTCAAGACCAGCCTGGCCAACATGGCAAAAATGTGTCTCTACTAAAAATACAAAAATTAGCCAGGTGTTGTGGCGTATACCTGTAGTCCCAGCAACTTGGGAGGCTGAGGCAGGAGAATTGCTTGAAACCCGGAGGGGGAGGTTGCAGTGAGCTGAGGTCGCATCACTGCACTCCAGCCTGGGTGACAGAGCAAGACTCCATCTCATACACATGCACATGCAAAAGAGATAAGAGAGAACAGAAGGATGAGTTCCAGTCTAAGGGCAGAGTTGCTATCTACTGAGCTCAGTAAGACTGTGAAAGAAGTTAGGAAAAATTAGAAAATGCACAAAGGAAAACACATTGTTAAAACTTTTAATGTGGTCTTTCAAACCATTTGGAAAAAATGGTGATTTTAGAAGACACATTTAGTGTATGCACATTATACAAGTGTCTGAATTTTTTTAAGACTTTAGCCAAATTCCCATCAGTCACCATAGCAAATCCAGTGTCTTTGGTGTGTATCCTCCCTTACAGACCTTGCATTGTACAGATAACTGGCATAGCTAAAATGTTGCTGTGCATTTTTTTTTTTTTTTTGAGACGGAGTTTCGCTTTTGTTGCCCAGGCAGGAGTGCAATGGTGCGACCTCAGCTCACTGCAATCTCTGCCTCCGGGGTTCAAGCGATTCTCCTGCCTCAGCCTTCCGATTAGCTGAGATTACAGGCACATGCCACCATGCCCAACTAATTTTTTGTATTTTTAGTAGAGATGGAGTTTCACCATGTTGGCCAGGCTGGTTTTAAACTCCTGACCTCAGGTGATCCACCCGCCTCGACCTCCCAAAGTGCTGGGATTACAGGCATGAGCCACTGCACCCAGCCTGCTGTGCATTTTTCACTTAAATAGTGTTGTAGATTTGTTGTCTTCTTAATTGTGGTTGTTGTTGAGCTAGCAGATTTTTCCCCCTATGGAAATGTAGCTTTTAGTTTTCTAATGGAAGTAGGTGGAAGGGACTAGATTTATAGGAGTACATTTTGCAGATAACTTTTTGTTGTTAAATTTAAGGGATGTAAGTGCAGTTTTGTTACATGGATATATTGCTTAGTGATGAAGTCTGGGCTTTTAGCGCAACCGTCACCTGAATAATATACATTGTACCCTTGCAGATAACTTTTTTTTTTAAAAGACAAGGTCTTTGTTGCTCAGGATGGAGTACAGTGGCATGACCATAGTTCACTGCAGCCTTGAGCTCCTGGGCTCAAGCAATCCTCCTGTGCAGATAGTTTTTAGGGAATACCTCTGTTCTGCAAAATGAGAAGGGAAAGAGGTATTAAGAAACAGAAATGCCTTTTATCAAAACTTTTTTGTTTTTGGGGGTTTTGCTTGTTTGTTTTATGGGTTTTTTTTTTGTTTTTTTTTTTGTTTTTTGAGACAGTTTCTTTTTGTTGCCCAGGCTGGAGTGCAGTGGCGTGATCACGGCTCACTGCAGCCTCGACCTCCCAGGCTCAATAGATCCTCCCACCTCAGCCTCCTGAGTAGCTGAGACTACAGGCTTGCACCACCACTCCTGGGTAATTTTTGTTTTTTGTTTTTAATTTGTAGAGATGGGGTTCACCATGTTGCCTAAGGTGGTCTCAAATTCCTCAGAGCAAGTGATCTGCCTGCCTTGGCCTCCCAAAGTGCTGGGATTACAGGAGTGAGCCACTGTGCCCAATCTCAAAATTTTGTTGATCATATGTTGGCAGATGCTTCAGGAGAAGTGATTAAGGTCTCCTAAATGATATACCTGTGACATTTTTCCACTTTAGTTTGTGACGCGTGCACACACACACACACACACAATGGTTGTGTGGTGCAACAGCTTCCTTCCTGTGCTATGTTTTCAGTCTCTTAGGCATCTGACACCTATGAGATGTCATTGTGTCATGCTTACTAAAGAAGATGGGGATAAGTTTTTGTGGTCGAAAGTGGTAGAGATAACAGCAGCAGATGGCTGTCAACCAGCCAAGGGTGTGCTTCCCACCTGCAGGCAGTTGGCGAAATCTGAGTCCCCACATCAGGAGATCAGGAGCCTGCCTTCCAAAGATTGTTAGACCAGTGATACTGAAGGTGTGTTTGAATGTAGTGCTTCTGTCATGAGCTTTCTCCAGCCATTCAACAGCAACAAGTTTTTATTATTGTGCCTGTTATGTGCCAAGCCACAGCTCTGGGTCCTGAGGATGAATTAGTGAATAAAACAGACAAAAGAGCTGATCTACTTACTGGAGTTTACATTCTAGTGGGCAGAGTAGACAGACATACAATAAAGGAAATTAATATGTAAGAAATTCCCGAGGAAACAAATAGATCAGGACTAAGGGGATTTGTGCCACGTTGGGGAAATAATCCTTTAAATTAAAGTTGTTAGAGTAGGCCTCAATGTGAGGGTGACATTGAGCAAAGACCTGAAGGAGGCAAGGAAGAGTCAGTACAAGGCCCAAGACAGGAGCGCACCTGGTACAGTCCAAGAAAAGAGTAAAACCAGTGATGGTGGGGGTTAGTAGGAGATGAGGTCAGAAGTCATGGGGGCGGGGTGGCCATTGTGCAAGGATTGTTGGCCTCTCCTCTCAAGATCTGGCCTTAACTGTGTTGGGGCAGACAGTGGGTAGGGCAGGTTTCTTGGAAAGATCAGACCGTTACAGAGAAGATCAGGGTGAGGTGTCTAGAAGGCAGTCAGCCATAGGAGTTACTTACATATAGGTCACCTTAGTGTGTTTGGCTGATGAGTTTCTCCAGAGGGATTGCTTGTTATAGAGTGTGCATATTGTCACCTGCACATGAAAAGAATCATTTTTATTATGACCTAACCTCTGGTGTTTGGATATTTACCTCTACTGCCTTATATATTAGTACACACACATATATATCGTTCTTTAAAAACAGGCCTTATATGTGTGTGTGTGTGTGTGTGTGTGTGTGTGTGTTTATTTCTTATCGAGATGGTTATAGATTCACACCCAATTGTATGAAATACTGAGAAGGTGCTTCTGGACTTTGTCCAGTTTCTCTCACTGTTAACATTTTGCAAAACTATAGTTGACATTGACATACGCTACCTATTTTTTTAAATTTATTTCCCCAGTTTTATTTGTACTTATTTGTGCATGTGTATGTTTAGTTCTATACAATTTTGTCACCTGTGCAGGTTCGTGTATCTGCCACTGCAGTCAAGATGCTGAACAATTCCAACCATTTTTATGTTTTTTTTATTTTTGTTTTTTTGAGACAGAGTCTCGCTCTGTTGCCCAGGCTGGAGTGCGTTGGCACAATCTCGGCTCACTGCAAGCTCTGCCTCCCAGGTTCATGCCATTCTCCTGCCTCGGCCTCCCGAGTAGCTGGGACTATAGGCGCCTGCCACCACCACGCCCGGCTAATTTTTTTTTTGTATTTTTAGTAGAGATGGGATTTCACCGTGTTAGCCAGGATGGTCTCGATCTCTTGACCTCATGATCTCCCGCCTCGGCCTCCCAAAGTGTTGGGATTACAGGCGTGAGCCACCGCACCCCGCCAACAATTTTTATAATTACACCCACCTCCCTCCTACACTCCTCCATTTTATTTATGTTTATTTTTGGTTTTGTTTGGTTTTTATTAGCATTTTAAAAACTGTGGTCAAATACTCACAATATAAAATTTACTGTCTTAATCATTTTTAAGTATGTAATTCAGTACTGTCACAATTCACATTATTGTGCAGCCAATCTCCGGAACATTTTCATCATGCAAACCTTTACACCAGTTAAGCAACAACTCCCTATTTTCCCCTCAACTCAGATGCAGGCAACCACCATTCTACTTTGTGTTTCTATGAATTTGACTATTCATAGATAGCTCATATAAGTGGAATCCTATGATATTTGTCTTTTTTCACTTACCATAATGTCTTTGAGGTTCATCCACATTGTAGTGTGCATCAGAACTACTTTCCTTTTTAAGGCTAAATAATATTCCATTGTATGGATATATACCACATTTTGTTCATCCATTCATTGGTCAAGGGACACTTGGGTTGCTTCCACCTCTTGGCTGTAGTGAATAATGCTGCTATGAACATGGGTGTACAAATAGCTCTTCAAGACCCTCTCTTTTGGTTATATACCCAGAAGTATAATTGCCAGGTCATATGGTAATTATATTTTTAACAAGGGTTACAATTTCTGTACACCCTCACCAACACTTATTTCCTGAGGTTTTTTGTTAGTAGCCATCTTTTTTTTTTTTTTTTGAGATAGAGTCTCACTGTGTCGCCAGGCTGGAGTGCAGTGGCGAGAACTTGGCTCACTGCAACCTCCACCTCCCAGGTTCAAGTGATTCTCCTGCCTCAGCCTCTTGAATAGCTGGGACTACAGGCACACGCCACCATGCCCAGCTAATTTTTGTATTTTTAGTCGAGATGGGGTTTCACCATGTTGGCCAGGATGATCTTGATCTCTTGACATCTTGATCCGCCCACCTTAGCCTCCCAAAGTGCTGGGATTACAGGCATGAGCCACCGCACCTGGCCATTAGTAGCCATCTTAATGGATGTGAGGTGGTACGTAATTGTGGTTTTGACTTGCATTTCTCTACTGGTTACTGATGTTGACATCTTTTCATGTGCTTGTTGGTGATTTGTGTATTTTTTCTTTTCTTTTTTTTTTTTTTTTTTGAGACAGAGTCTCACACTGTCGCCCAGGCTGGAGTGCAATGGCATGATCTCAGCTCACTGCAACCTCTGCCCCCTGGGTTCAAGCGATTCTCCTGCTTCAGCCTCCAGAGTAGATGGGAGTAGATGGGAGCCACCACCACGCTTGGCTAATTTTTGTAGTTTTAGAAGAGATGGGGTTTCACCATATTGGCCAGGCTGGTCTTGAATTCCTTACCTCAGATGATCCACCCACCTTAGCCTCCCAAAGTGCTGGGATTACAAATGTGAGCCATTGCACCGTGCCTCATTTGTATATCTTCTTTGGAGAAATGCCTGTTCAAGTTATTTGCCCAATTTTGAGTCATGTTGTTGAGTTTTAGGATTTCTGTATATATTCTGGACATTAATCCCTCATCAGATATGTAATTTGCAGATATTTCTCCCATTCTATGGGTTGCCTTTTTATTCTGTTGATATTTTCCTTTGATGCACAAAAATTTTAAATTTTGATAAAGTTCAGTTTATTTTTCTTTTATTGTCTGTGCCTTTGGTCTCATATCTAAGAAATTATTGCCAAATCCATGGTCAGATGCAGTGGTGCATGCCTATAATCCTAGCACTTTGGGATGTAAAGGTAGCAGATTGCTTGAGTTCAGGAGTTTGAGACCAGTCTGGGCAACATGGTGAAACCCCATCTCTACAAGAAATACAAAAATTAGCCAGGCGTGGTGGTGCACTCAGTCCCCAACTACTCAGGAGACTGAGGTGGGAGGGTTGCTTGAGCCTGGAAGGCTGAGGCTGCAGTAGGCCAAGATCATACCACTGCACTCCAGCCTGGGCGACAGTATGAGGTGCTGTCTCAAAAAAAAGAAGAGAAAGAAAGAAAAAAGAAAAAGACATTACTGCCAAATCCAATCTTGTGAAGCTTTTCCCCTATGTTTCCTTCTAAGATATATATGCAGGTCTTTGATCCATTTTGAGTTAATTGTATATGGTATGAGATAGGGATCCAACTTCATGCCTTTGCATGTGCAGTTTTTGCAGCACCGTTTGTAAAAGAGGCTGTTCTTTCTCCATTGAGTAGTCTTGGCCCCTTGTCAAAATCATTTGACCATATACACAAGAGTTTATTTCTGGGCTCTGTATTCTGTTGTTCTAGGTGTCTGTCTATGCCTGTACTTCACTGTTCTGATTACTGTAGCTTTGTAATAAGTTTTGAAATAAGGAAGTGCGAGATCTTCAACTTTGTACTTTTCGAAGATTCTTTTGACTATTCAGGGTCCCTTAAGATTCCATGTGAATTTTGGGATCGCAGGCATGTGCCACCATGCCCGGCTAATTGTTGTATTTTTAGTAGAGACAGGGTTTCTCCATGTTGGTCAGGTTGGTCTGAGACTCCCAACCTCATGTGATCCACCCGCCTCAGCCTCCCAAAGTGCTGAGATTACAGGCATGAGCCACTGTGCCCAGCCTAATATCTTAAAGTTATTAAATCTTGTAGTCCATGAGCACATACATAATGTTTTTTCATTTATTTGTGTCTTTGATTTCCTTCAGCAATGTTTTATAGTTTCAGTATACAAGTCTTTTGCCTTCTTGGCTAAGTTTATTCCTACAAATTTTATTCATTTTGATTCTGTCGTAAATTGAATTGTTTTCTTAATTTCCCTTTCAGATTGTTCATCGTTGGTGTGTAGAAATGCAGATGACTTTTGTTTGTTGATTTTGTATCCTGCAACTTTGCTGAATTCATTATTAGCACGAATAGTTTTTCTGTGGAATCTTTAGGGTTTTCTACTTAATGATTATGTTGTTTGCGGCTGGGCGGGGTGGCTCAAGCCTGTAATTGCAGCACTTTTTAGCCAGGCATGGTGGCACACACCTATAGTCCCAGCTACTCGAGAGGCTGAGGCAGGAGAATCGCTTGAACTTGGGAGGTAGAGGTTGCAGTGAGCTAAGATTGCGCCACTGCACTTCAGCCTGGGTGACAGAATGAGATTTCTTCTCAAAATAAATAAATAAATAAGTTTGTGTTGTTTGCACCCAACTTATATATTTTTTGTTTTGTTTTGTTTTTTGAGGCAGTCTCACTTTGTCACCCAGGCTGGAGTGCAATGGTGCGCCATGTTGGTCAGGCTGGTCTCAAACTCCTGACCTCAAGTGATCTACCTGCCTCAGCCTCCCAAAGTGCTGGGATTACAGGCATGAGCCACCGTGACTGGCCCCACCTTATATTTTAGTATTGTTTTGTAACTGTTTCATTTAATAAATGTTTCAAACATTTTCTTATTTTTAATTCTAAATTTGTCAACATCGGTTAAAACCAAGTTCTGTTGAGCAGTGCAGGAAGTGTTCCCAGGAGCAACATTCACTGGGCAAAGGCCTCAACTTTCCCAAGCTTCATTCCAAAAGGACATATGCACATGTGTTCCAGTCAGCTCTACCCAATGAACTATCAGAGCATTAAAGCCCAGAGACTTTTTGGAGCCAAACCAAAGGTCTGTGGGACTGCTGAGAGGGAAGGGCCAGCAGCTCTCCATTGTGCCCTCTCTGCTTTGCCTCCGGCCACCTCTCTCTGCTCAGAGTTTAAGTTCCCGTGTTTAGTCCTCTTCTAGGAATCTTTCCCCTAGTGTGAAGGAGAGTACGATTCTACCTGAGCATGCCCTGTCATAATCCCAGCTTCCTTAATGTAGTCTTTATTCCCTGCCAGATGGAAAGCATTTGTGCTGCTCTTGTCAAATCAGCAAATCCCCAGACAGTAGACAGTGGCTGACTATATTGGCTGTGTATTGGGTGTGCAGGGACAACATTCTGATCTGGGGTTGATCTAAGGATAGGTGATTGCTTGGTGTCTCTAGAGTCTAGGGTGTGTTAATTTGTCTTTTCTTTCTGTCTCTATTACAAAGAAAGGCCAGACACTGGAGGTAGTTGGGAACTCATCTTTGTCATCATCATGCTGTGCCACAGGAAGAGTTCTCTAACTAGCTCAGCCAGAAGGTCCCTTTCCTCAGCTCCACTTCAGAGAGCCCTTTAGAAGAGGTTCGTTCCCGGCCGGGCACGGTGGCTCACCCCTGTAATCCCAGCACTTTGGGAGGCCGACGTGGGCGGATCATGAGGTCAGGAGATGGAGACCATCCTGGCTAACATGGTGAAACCCCGTTTCCACTGAAAATACAAAAATTAGCCGGGCGTGGTGGCGGGCACCTGTAGTCCCAGCTACTCGGAAGGCTGAGGCAGGAGAATGGCGTGAACCTGGGAGGCGGAGCTTGCAGTGAGTGGAGATCGCGCCACTGCACTCTAGCCTGGGCGACAGAGCAAAACTCTGTCTATAAATAAATAAATAAATAAATAAATAAATAAATAGTTTCATTCCCACTAATGGAACATGAGTGACTGCTTTCCTTGGGACGGAAAGGCCTAGTGCTGTAAGGAGATGGGGAGCCAGCACTGCGCTGGTATCTGTGTAGGTCCCCTACCATATTTCATCTAATCTCCTACACAGCACCAAGAAAGGAAACCTGGTGCCAATGAGCCAGGCATGCCTTCTCAAAATAATAAAATAAAAAAAAATAAATTAAATGAAAAATAAAATCTCAAGGCTTTGTGGCTGGGTAAGTGGCAGGGCTGAAGACTCAGCCCATGATGTTTAATGCCAAAACCCAAACCTGTTGCCAGCCTCCATCCCTGCCTTCCCCTAGAGACTTGAGGTCCCCACCCCCATTTTCCACACTGCTGTTGTGGAGCCAGAATGTGAGTCTGACCTTGGCATTACCCTGCCTTAAAAGTACCTTTAGAGAAATGTCTGAGCTCCTTACTGATGCTTGCTGAGCCATCTCTGTCTCCTCTTCTTTCTCACACTCTCTACCTGCACTCTGCTCTGCAACATTACATCAGCCTATTTCTTGATTCTGTGCTGTGCGTCCCCTCAGCCTGAAAACCCTCTCCTTCACCCGATCTTCTGGCTAACTCTTACTCAACCTTTGGGTCCCAATTCAGTTATTATTTCTGCAGGAAGCCCGAGGCTGAGTCAGGTGGCTTTCTACTTGTGAAGTGTCCATCAGTGGACATCTTACTAGGGGAGTTTGTATGATTCTGTATCTTTACTTTCTCATTGCTTAGCCTAATGCCTGGCACATAATAGTAGAAATCTGCAAACAGACTGAGTGAGAAAACATGCAGTCGATGCTGTGAGTGGGCATGATCTAAAGCGCATGGGCTCTAATTGGTTACTTGTGCAGCTGAGCCCTCAGCACGGCCTGGCTCAGCCTGTATGTGCTCTTGGGTAGTCGGGGGAACTGTGACTTGCAGGTAAGGTTTCTGATGTGCTTCTTGAGGGGACTGATGTCATACAATGTCTCACAGACTTATGGAACTGAAAAGCACTCCAAGGGGAGGGGAATGTTCCGCCCTGATTGTCTGTCAAGACCAAGGCTGTCAGCTAGAACATTTTTTGTTAAAATGACAAATCCCCAGCTCAAGTTGGCTTAAGCAGAAAAGCAAATGAATTGGCATTTTGGGTTATCTCTTATATGACAAACCCCTAAATTTGCTGGCTTAAAACAATAACAGTTTTATTATTTGCTCATAATTCTGCAGCTTGTCAGGACTTAGCAGTTTCAGCTCATCTTGGCTCTATGGAATCTGCTGGGATGGCTCGAATAGCTTGGGGATAGAACACCTCACCAGGCCTGTGTCTGTGGCCTTGATTCTCACTTGTCCGGGCTCTCTGATGCTCTACATGTGGCCAGCTTGGGCCTCTTCAAAACATGGTGGTCTCAGGGTACTTGGACTTCTCACATGGCAACTAGATTTCTCCAGAGAGCCAAAGTTGAACTGCTAGACTCTTTAGGCCTACATCTGGAACTGGAGCAACATTGCTTCTGTCATTTCTCTTTGGTTAAAACGGGTCCCAGGTATTTCAGATAAGAAATACTCAACTTATACTACATAGTGACCAGTAAGAAGGAAAGTGTATTTTCTCTCAAGTTCATGCTTGATTTGACTACATGGCTGCGGCTCTCCACAGCTGGGTGCTGCCTGGGTCCCATGCTGGGCAGTGCCTTTTGGGCACCAGCATTTAATTTTCAACACTTGCATGGGAGCCCTGGCAGGACTTCACAGTTCTCAGGCAGCCATTGCCTGCCCACACACTCCTGACCCCAGTACTTGCTGAGTGATTCTAGGGCTAGTGACTCTGGTACTGTGTCCACATTGCCTCCTCTTGAGTGACAGAGACAGAACATGTTCAATTAAGAGACTCTTGGCAACAGCCCATCTATATCAGCAATTGTTGATGCTCAGATCATTGTCATGTATCTCCTTTGTCAATGAACAAATATTACTGCGCTACCGTGCACTGGGTACTGTGCTAGAGGCTGAAGATGTGGTGATGAACTCAACAGCAACTGACATGCCACTTGTAGCTCTTACACCTTTGTCCTAGAAGCAGGGAGCTGGACAAATGCCCACCAGGCATGAGTGCCATCTATGGTCTGCTGGGTTTCAAGCTCCTACAGTGCTTTTGCCAGTCTGATCCACCCACCCAGCCAGCCAGCTAGGTTCATGGGATCCTAGTGCAAGCCTAGGCCCATACTGGGCTCTTTGGGGCTTCTAAGAACTAATAGCCACAGTCCTTTCTCCTGGAGGAATTGAACAGCTAATTTAACATAGAGTACAAACTGTGAAGGAGGTTCAGCCAGAGGAGATGCTGAGGTGGCAGACTGTATGGGAACTTCACAGCACAAACAAAAGAGGGCTGTTTGGAAGCAGAAGTATGACAAGCGAAGCAATGCTCCTTGGTTGCAGCCAGCGCTGGTCCTGCTCAGCTGTCAGCCAGAAAAGACAAATAGTACTCCTTCTGTCCAGGCTGCCAGTCAAGTGCAGATCCATACAATAGGGAGATGTCTGGAGTTATAGCTGTGTGCCCTCTTCACTAAGTACCTGTGACTCAGAACTTTAATCATGAACAGCTCATAGCCATTACAAACACACATCCCTACAAGATGGCAGACAAATGCCCAGGCATCCTATGGGCTCAGCCATTCTCAGTGATGGAATGCTTTCTCCCACTGTTGGACTTTCAGTTGTCTAATGTTTGGAGAATCTTCTAGCAGTTTAGACTTTAACTGAATCTGTTGAGTTTGATACTCTTCAATGAATAAAAGCCAATTTAGATACTGTATTTTTTTTTCTTTGTTTCCAGGCAAGCCGATTTTTTCAGTTGATATTCACCCTGACGGGACCAAGTTTGCAACTGGAGGACAAGGTATGTTTATGGAATAAAGAAAGGGAAAGCTTAACAGCCATGCCACCTTGATCTTCTCCTGCTGTCCATTTAGCTGTAGAGGGAATACTTGCTATTTTTCAGTATGGATGCAACGCTGTTTAAAATGTACAGTAATAATGTGTTATCTGAATGAATAAAATCAAAATCCTTTTATGGCTTTAGTGTGCTCTCTTGAAATATTTTGGCAGTAGGTGTATCATTCTAATTTCTGTTTACTGAGTTAATATTAAAATCAGTTTGTATCCCCAAACTTCTAGAGCATCGAGAGTGGTAGGTGGTCCAGTGGGCAAAGCCCAGCCCCAGAGGCAAGGGCTCTGTCAGCACTTTTCTCATCTGAAAAAAGGGAATGAGGGTGATTTAAGCTTCTAAAGCAATCATGTAGTTATTAGGCCCATTTTCTCATCAAAGGAATTCAGTTAGGTTAAAGAGAAAGTACACTGTGGGCAAGTAAGAAAGCCCACACCATTTGAAACTGTTATTGGTAGTATTGCCCTTATGCTTCAGCCAGCATCTTTTGCAATGTTGCATGGTTCTATTTGGAAAGACAGAGCTGTTCTTCATGCCAGGATAACAAGATGTATATATAGTGACACAATGTAGCATTCCACAGAGCCCAGCCCCCTGTCATCATTACCCCAGAGCGGGGCCTCCCTCCAACCAGGCCTCCCCAGGCAGCACTTAGAGAGTGCCTTTGTGAGCTCCAGGTCCTCAGGTCAGGTGCTGCAGGGTGGGTTTCCAGCAGATGCTTCCACCCAGAATCAAGGAGCTGGAAGGGAGTGTAGGGAAGCTGTGGGCAGGGAAACCTTTCTCTTCTTCCATGCTGTGGACTGCACCCGAGAGGAGGAGGTGCAGCACATGAGAGAGAACACATGGACTTAGCTGAAGGAATCAGAGGGTTTGCACCTGTACCCAGAAGACACAGATTTTGCCACCTTGGTCCAGCAGAGATGTTTTGGAAATATTTTTACATATTGGCCAAGAGGCAGTTTCAAACATGCTTTATGGTAATTTTGGCATGTTCATTGGATTTGGCCCCATTATAATAGGAAATTAAGTGAGGGGCTAAACTTTGTTAGATATCAGTGATGGAAAGCTTATAAATCATTACTAAGTCTGGGCATGGTGTCTCACGCCTGTGATTTCAGCACTTTGGGAGGCCAAGGCAGGCGAATCATCTGAGGTCAGGAGTTCGAATCAGCCTGGCCAACATGGTGAAACCCTGTCTCTACTAAAAATACAAAAATTAGCTGGGTGTCATGGTGTTCGCCTGTAATCCCAGCTACTCGGGAGGCTGAGGTAGGAGAATCACTTGAACCTGGGAGGCGGAGGTTGCAGTGAGCCGAGATTGCGCCACTGCACTCCAGCCTGGGAGACAGAGCGAGACTCCATCTCAAAAAAAAGAAAGAAAAGAAATCATTACTAAAAGGCATGGGTATATTTTTTAGCCGAACAATACATCAACTCATGACCATGGGAGCCCTAAATCCCCTCTTTTGGTTGGTCTCTCGTCTGTAGGTAACTGCAAAGGGTGGATAACAAGATAATGAGCCCTTTTTCCTGTCTTCAGGGTACATTTGGGTCTCAAAACAGTCGGCTCTGGAATAGTCGAAATTCCAGGCACCACCTGGAAGGGGAGGGAAGCCCCACTAGGGTGTGCTTTTCTGTTTGCTTTTTAGGGTGTACACAAAACGGAAAAGGTCTTGTGACATTGACTTTCCCTTCTCCTCATTTCACAGATGAGGAGTCAAGGAGTCAGAGTCTAGGTGCTGGGCAGGGATGAAGACCTTTTAGGGACCCCTGGTGGATCCATGTTAGAGGGCAGATCAGAGCTCAGTTCCCTCCTGATTGCTAGTCTAAAGTTCTTTTCGTAAAGTCAGGTTGACTTCTGCTGACTGCTAAGTCCGCTCCGTTTGGTCCCCATGAGTACTTATCATCTTTTCTGTAACTTAAATTAGTAATTTAAATTCAGTCTCCTTAGATCTAGTTAATTATTATTTATAGAAGCTAAGTGAGGACTTCTCCTAATTTAATTTGACATTAAATATTAATATCAAATTTCTACTCCTTGCACATTCAGCCATTTCTGCTCCTTTGTTCCAGGGCAGGATTCTGGGAAGGTTGTGATCTGGAATATGTCTCCAGTCCTCCAGGAGGATGACGAGAAGGATGAAAATATTCCCAAGATGCTTTGCCAGATGGACAATCACTTAGGTATTACAGAGTGGCCCTTTGCAGGCTTTGCGTGTTGGCAGAGTGCCCAAGGTTAGCACATGTGTTTGTAATTAGAAAGATAAGGCCCCGTGCGGCGGTAACTCCCCTCGGCCTGCTGTCTGAAGGCACAGATGTTGGCTGCACACCTGGGTGAGTTATTCGGCAGAAGACTCGGCCCGCCCACAGAACCATCTTTGGACAGTCTGCAGGTACCTCTGGTGATTTCCTGCTCATGAGTCGTTACTGCCTGATTCCATGGGGCTTTGGGGCCAGCGACCTGGACACAGTAGGGTTCTGGGGAAGGGTGCGCAAGAGACAATTTGCCAAAACATCTCAGGTTGGCACTGTGTCACTCTGAGGCTCTCTGCCAGGACCATTTTGGCCATCAGACAGTGTCATGGTTTCCTTTCCTGCTGTAGTGCCTTAGTTTCCCACCCCTGAGATGCTTAAGGAACAGTCACTGGCCTTTGGACGTCAGCTCCTTCCTTTGCTCTGTGTGTTCTTGTCCTCTCAACATGCCTCTCAGTGTCTTCAGACCTGGAGCATAAGTTACTCATGGGCCATGTGGGGGCTACAACTTTAATAGCCATCTTTCAGGTCTCCCAAAGGCCAAGTTGTGAGTGCTCTTGGAGGCTCTGGCCCATCAGGGGCCTGGGGGAATTTCTGCTGATCTTAGCTTATAAGCGCAGAGTCAATCAATCTGCAGTGCTGGCGAGTTTGGAAAATCCGAATGTGAAAGGGCTGGCTCTGACAGATGAGATGAAGTCAGAGTTTTATACTGTAACAGACTGCTCATCTGAAAAATCTAGAAAAAGCATCTGACCCTTTTTAGCACATACTCTCTTTTTGAGAATAATCTCTACTCGGAAATATGTCTCATCAATAGATGACCCTTTTGAAATAATGAGATTTGGTTATCATTTTTTTATTTTCTTGGAAAGAAGCCTTCTATTGACTATGTCATTCAGCACTAACGATTCTCAGATAATGTATATTTTTCCCCCTCCAGACTGTTCTGGTAATTTGTTTTTATAGCACAAGTAGGTTAGTGCTTAAACTGAATTGTTTTTCTGGGGCTCTCACACAGTAGATGCCTTAAATAGATTAGATAGATTAGATTTTATAAACCCTTTACATCTTGCCAAACTCTACATAAAGCAAATGGGCATGACTACTGGATTTTCATCACCTTATTTTTTTTTCTTCCCAGCATGTGTGAACTGTGTGCGGTGGTCAAACAGTGGGATGTATTTAGCTTCTGGGGGAGATGACAAACTGATTATGGTGTGGAAGCGGGCTACGTAAGCATCATTTTCCTTTCTTCACATTTTATTTTTAGAAGCTGCTTTGCTGGTCTTTATCAAAGTCACCTTTCCCTACCCTGTCACTGAAGTTCCCATAGCCCTGACCTCATAAGTAGTAGGAAGTGCATGTAGGTCAGGAGCAGGTGGAGCCTGACCAGGGATTCAGGAGACCTGGTCAGCTGCCCCCTCACAGGACTGCAGGCTCTCACCTGAAAAGGAAAGTCTGATCTCTTCTAGTGCTGATGTGGGTGGGGCTTCGTTGCTTTTGTTTTTTCAAATGAAATTTCACATGGAAGCCCAATGTACAAAATGGTTAAAAGTCAGGGTGCTCTGGTTCTTGCCCAGGATCTGGGGCAGGGGATCCAGAGTCCAACCGCTTTGCCATTACTTTATTCTCTGTTGGTCCCCACCTGGGGCAGCCTCTGCTCTACTCTCAAAAGGAGCTAACCATCACCTGGAAAACTATTGCTCCCAGGTCTCTGGGCCAGTCAGGCTGGGGCACCAGACCCTGCACCATTGCTCACCAAGAGTGGCTCTGGGGCTGTGGCTTCAAGAGCAGAGGCAGAGGCTGTCTCTTCAGCCTACTTGGCTGTCTCAGCACACTCTCTTTCTGTGGATTTGTGATGAGCTCTACAAGAGCAAAAGGTGTTATCAGAGGCTCTGAGCATTGGTGTGTCAGCACTGCCTCCACCAGGCTCCAGGTGACTGATGCTCCTCTGGCTCCTCTGGTGGGGGCTAGTACCTAGAGATCGCGTGGTTTCTCTGCCTCAGGTGTCAAAGCCATTTGGTTCATTGTGAGATGTTTAAAAATAAAATACTGTTGATTTTGCTTCTTTAAATAGCCAACATAAATAACATTTAGTATACAATTTAGAAAACTAAAAATACAAAAGAAAAAATATCCCTCATCACACCACCTAAAGAAAGCTACAGTTAATATTTTGACATTTTGGGATGTGTGTCCTTCCGATCCATTTTCCATGCATAGATGCTATCCATGTCATGTGGTTTTTTTCCTTTACATAAGTGATATCATATTGTATGTGATGTCCTGTGGCCTGCTTCTTTCACTTATTGTGAACATTTTCCCATGCAAGATTTGTAATGGCTGTGTAGTATTTCATCAAGTGCATGGATCATAATTCACCTAACCAGCCCCTTTTATTCAACAACCCAGTGCTTTCCAGTTCTGGTTTGTTTTTTTTTTTTTTTTTTTTTTTTTTTGAGACGGAGTCTCGCTCTGTCGCCCAGGCTAGAGTGCAGTGGTGCAATCTCGGCTCACTGCAAGCTCCGCCTCCCGGGTTCACGCCATTCTCCTGCCTCAGCCTCTCCGAGTAGCTGGGACTACAGGCGCCCGCCACCGCGCCCGGCTAATTTTTTGTATTTTTAGTAGAGACGGGGTTTCACCGTGGTCTCGATCTTCTGACCTTGTGATCCGCCCGCCTCGGCCTCCCAAAGTGCTGGGATTACAAGCGTGAGCCACCGCGCCCGGCCCGGTTTGTTTTTGCTTTGTTCTGTCTGCCCTGATAAACTGGCTGCAGGGAGCATTTCTATGCAGTGCCCAGAGCGCTCCATGAGTGCCTTTTTGGCCCCTTTCTCACACAGGTACATCGGCCCCAGCACCGTGTTTGGCTCCAGTGGTAAGCTTGCCAATGTGGAGCAGTGGCGGTGTGTCTCCATCCTCCGGAATCATTCAGGCGGTGAGTGGGACTGCCTGTTGGGGTGGGTGGGCCCCTGACACCTGGCTCAGATCAGCAGCACCGCCACGTCCCCTGTGGGACTGTTTGGTCCTTAAAGCAGCCCTATGTCTGGGCTGTCCCACCCCATCACAATCAGTCACACCCTGCCTGTCCCTTAAGATCTGTGCAGTCACCGGATCCATTACCTGTCTCCAGCTGCATTCAGTCTCCCCACTCTTGCCCTCATGGGGTATATGTTTATATCTTTAATGTAGAACTTCCCACGTTCTGCTGTTTGTCCTGCTGAACAGAATCAGTACCTTCATCAGTGGATCACTAAGTCCGTAAGCACACTTTGTTTATTCCCCAGAAATCAGCTCACAGATGCCCGTTGAAAAGTTTCTCAACTTGACCTTGAGTATGTTTGCAGTGTTTTAAATAAACTTGGTATGGAAAGAAGCATATTTTATGAATTTAGACTAAGGGGGAAGGTTGCCCATGCACTGTACACTCAGGTGTCAAGGATACCAGGTTGAGTGCAATTTAGACTTGACTTAGGAGTCTGAGTCCATTCGGTCCAGGAATGGACCAAAGGGTTTTCCAGGCAGGGTGGTACAGCATAAGTGAGAAAGTCTTGGTGTGAATGGGGATTTGGAGGCATTTCACCATGGCTGGATCTTTATAGACAAGGCAGGGAGCAGCACAAAGTGAGGCTGGTCAGGTATGCCAGGGTCGGATCATGGAAAGCTTGTGCTCCCTGTTACTGAGGGAGTCCCTTATCATGGAAGAGATAGGGAGCCATTAAAAGCTTTGAAGTACAACAGAGAAGTCATTGTGACAGCTCAGTGAAGTGGAGGTTCTTCCAGTGGTTCAGATGGACACTGTCAGGGCCTGAGCTAGGCCTGTGATAATTGAGGTAGAGAAGAGGAGATCGATTTGGGAATACTTAGGATAGGGCACAGAGAGGTATGAGATAGATTCCTGGCTGGATGCCTAGATAGTCAGAGGTATCACCTCTGCTGAGACCCTAAGGACAACAGACTTATGGGGATGGATACCAGTTCAGAATGGGGTTGCCCCTGGCTTGAGGGGTAGGGGAAGAAATGTCAAGAAACCTTCAAATTGAGCCTGGAGCTCTGGGTGAGGACAGGGCAGGAGTGAGAGGTGTGGGAGGTGGCATCAGCTGTAATCCATTGGCAGTGTATGCTTAGCAGATTGTCTGTAGGCTGTTTAAAGGAGAACAAACCTATCTTGGTGGTGGCCATAGATTGAGTCCACATTTGTGAAAGCTGAAACGGTTAGTGTTGTGTTATTGTTTGATAATTAAATTGTGTAATTGGCCCTGATTTGTGTCACAGTACTAACAGTGAAGTCTAGTTGGACTTTTCTGGAACTTGGTGCACATGTCTATGAGGGTGCCCAAGCGTGGGGTAGGCCTCAAGTGAGGACTTTTACAAGGACCTAACTAGAGCCTTGCATTCTCTTTCCTACCCCACCACCCAGTGGGGCTCCTTTACCGGACAGGTAGAGTTGACCACCTTCAGCTGGGGACCTGACACTCATTACTCACTGGTCCTGGTAGCAGGTGTAGGCAGAACCATTCAAGAAGAAAAATCAATGAAAAGCAGAAGTAAATGAATGAGAAAGAACCAGATCTTTGAAAAGCAAAGTGTGAGAAATATATACTTGGTATATTTAATTGGGGGTTGGGAAGAAAAAACCTAGACAAAATTAGAGGTTAAAGATCTAGAAAAACATTTAACACAGACAGAAAAAAATCATCAAACAGTACAATATAATGTTTGTACTATTAAGCTAAAGAACAAAATACCAAAAAATAATTTTCTAGAAAATAAGAACTTTCATAATTGATACCATAGGATTAGGAAAAACTGAACAGAATAATAACCAATGAAGAAATGGAAGGCTGTCTTCAGAAATGCTTCTTGGTCCTAAATTATTTGTAGGTGCATTGTTTTGAGCTTTTAGGAAAAAATTATACAGAACAATAATAGCAATATTTATGAAAGGAAGATATAAGCCAGGGTTATTATATCTGGAAAATACAAGAAAACCTAAGAAAAATAATGTAACAAAAGCACAGAATAATATGAATAAAGATAGAGAAATCAGAAACAATACTAGTAAATATAATAACATTTGAAAGCAGTTATTCATTCATTCATTTATTTATTTATTTATTTACTTGAGACAGAGTCCTGCTCTGTTGCCCAGGCTGGACTGCAGTGTTACGATCTCAGCTCACTGCAACCTCCACCTCCCAGGTTCCAGCGATTCTCCTGCCTCAGCCTCCTGAGTAGCTGGGACTACAGGCACGTGCCACCAAACCCGGCCAATTTTTTTTTTTTTTTATTTTTAGTAGAGACAGGGTTTCACCGTGTTAGCCAGGATGGTCTTGATCTCCTGACCTCGTGATCTGCCTGTCCTGGCCTCCTGAAGTGCTGGGATTACAGGCGTGAGTCATCGCGCCCGGCCAGAAAACAGTAATTTATTATGATTAAATGTGACTTGTAAGTGTACTACAAGGGAATCTATTAATATAACTTTACATACTAGGAAGTTAGATAGGAAAAGCTACAGTCATCTTAGGTGTTTTAAAAGGAACATTAGACAATTCAACATCAGTTCCTATTAAAAATGCTTTTTTTAAAATGCCCATAGAAAGATATTTCTTTTCTTTCTCCTTTTCTTTTTTTTTTTTTTTTTTTTTTTTTGAGACTGTGTCTCACTATGTCACCCAGGCAAAATGCAGTGGTGCAATTACGGCTCACTGCAGCATTGAACTCCTGGGCTCAGGTGATCCTCTTGCCTCAGCCTGCCGAGTAGCTAGGACTACAGATGTGCATCACCATACCTGGCTGATTTTTTTAATTTTTTGTAGAGATGGGGTTTCACTATGTTGCCCAGGCTGGTCTTGAACTCTTGGGCTCAAGCGATCCTCCCCCTGCACTTTCCAAAGTGCTGGGATTACAGGCATAAGCCACCACACCTGGCCTAAAGCTATTTCCTTAACATGGTAGAGTCTTTAGTCTTTTTCAAACCAGTGGCAAATATTGCAGTTCACAGTTAAGCCTGGTTGCTGTTTATATCAAGAAAAGACAATGATGGGTGCTGTCATTTAATTTGTTGCTCTGGAATTTCTGCAACACAGTTAAATAGAAACTGGAAAATAAGGCAAAAAAGGAAATGAAGGTGACATTATTTCGTATTAGGAAAAACCATAGGATAATAAAGCTCTTGGAACAAATAAAGCACTGAAAAATACTTAGAACTAATAAAATGAGTATATTGGCCTCATAACAGAACAATTTTAAATTATTTGTCTTTTGCTACTAATAGCCAATTAGAATATCTAATGATAAAAAGAGAATTATACAGAGTGGGATCAAAAGTTATGAATATCCAGGAATAAGTAATCTTACCAAGAAATGAATTAGATTTCTAAGACTTAAATTACAAACGTTTTAAGATATAAAATGACATTGAGAGATAGAAAATGGCTTCATAAATTGAAAGGCTAGATGAAATACGTTTTTTCCCAAATTAATATTTACCTGTCCACATACCAAACATTCATTGAGTGCCTGCCATGTTCCAGGCACTGTTCTTCTCTCAAGGAGATTTGTTCTTATAAAAGAGACTGATGAGTGAGTAGTATAGGAGATTTGAAGATGAGCCTAGAAGGCAGAGTCCTGTAAGGAGTTGGAAGATGAGTGCTGGGGGCCAGTGAGGAGATGACATTTGAGGGAACACTGGACGGCGGTGAGGGGACAGCCAGTGCGAAGGCCTTGGAGCATGGACATGTGCTTAGTGTGCCCAGTGAACCCCTGGGAGCTGGGGCGGGGGAGGAGGGTGCGGGAGGGAGTGTGCCTTCGAGACCGTGGCAGAGGCTCTTCTCTGAGCAAGAATATGAAGGCTTAGCAGGGATCTAGGCAGAGGAGTTGAGACCTGTGGCAGCAGTGTGGATTCTACCATGGGGGTCTCAGGGCTGCACTGGGAAGACCAGTAAAGGAGCCGCTTCGAAAAACAAGGGAGAGACAATGGTGGTTTGGACTTGGGTCATAACACGGAAGTGGTGAGAAGTGGTCAGAGGCGGATTTCCTGGTGCATTGAATATGGGATGTGAGATAAGCAGAGGAGTCAGGATGGCTTCCTGGACTATGGTCCAAACAGCGGAAAGGATGCAGTGGCTGTAACCTGAAGCAGGAAGACTGCAGGTGGGACAAACAGTGCAGGAAAACACTGTTAAGGGAAGTGTTTTCGGAGTTTGGTTTTGGATATGTTAAATTTGCCGGTGTAAATGGACATACTGTGTAGACATTTGGAAATATGAATCTTGGAAATATGAGGTTCTGGGTATGAGCAGAGTCCAAGGATGAGCCTAGGGATTGGAGAGCTGAAACCAGCAAAAGAAGCTAGAAGGAGAGGCCAGTTAAGACAGTGAAAAGAAGCGAGGCATGGGGATCACTTGAGGCCAGTAGCTTAACAGCCTGGGCATCATAGCGAGACCCTGTCTCAGGAACAACAACAAAACAGACAGCGAAGAGAGTGTTTGACGGAGAGGGGAACAGGCAGCATATTGCTTATTGCTGAGGGGCAAAGTGAAGACCAAGGATGGACTGCTGGGCTTGACAGCATGGAGGGTGCTGGGGGCCTAGGCAAGTGCAATATTCATGTGTCATTGGGCCAAAGGTATCATTGGAGGGTACCCAAAAAACACTAGGAGAGGAGCTGAGCTTTGTCAGGTGTGTGGGAAGATGGAGGAGAAGAAAAGGGGGAGTGGTGGTGGGCTCTCAGCTGGAGGAGAGAGGTAAGGACCAGGTGGTTGGCAAGTGGTGAGAGGACGGCAGCATCAGAAGATCGGAGTTCCTGGTGGCATGAAAGTGCTGTTGGAGCTGAGGGTGAGCTAGGAGCACGGGGCTGATGGTTGGCCTGTGGGAAGGTTGGAATTGAGACAGATTGCAGTGATTTGTCATGGAAGGCCTCTGGACATGACTGTGGGGTGAAAGTAGTGGAAGCCAAGGTCATCAGAAGGGAAGGAGGAATTTAAGGAACCAAGAGCCTGGAGTGTTAGAAGAATCATCCTCTTGGAGTCACCAAGAATGATGGTGAGAACAGTGGCCAGAAATGTAAATCTACAAGTGAGGGGAGGGTCTCCTGTGTGTGTAGATGCACAACAAAAAGGAGGTGCTATATAGTCTGAAGACAGAAACTCCAAACTGGGAGTTTAGGAGAAATTTATGTCATGTATGTGGATTTACTCAGCAGTGATTCTAAAGGATCATATCTGGAAGGATAAGAATGTTATGGATGAAAACATTCAAAGTTCCAGTGATAGAAACATGATGGGTTTGAGGGTAAACTCTAACACTGAAAGAGGCTACAGTGTACCTAAGAAGTTGGTGTGTTGTGAAAGGAGGCATCGTTTATCAAAATGGATTCTTCCTCACATGGGGCGTAGTAACTATTAAGCAGTTAGTGAGGAGAAATTAATTTCGATCCTCACCAAATACAGCACACACCAAACCAGATATTAAAGAGAGAAACATTCTAAATAACTGCACAAGGAAAAAATAGAATTGAATATTTACCAGACCTCTAGCAGAGAGAATATTTTTCAAGGTTAACAAGGCAATAGCCGGGCGCGGTGGCTCACGCTTGTAATCCCAGCACTTTGGGAGGCCGAGGCGGGCGGATCACGAGGTCAGGAGATCGAGACCACGGTGAAACCCCGTCTCTACCAAAAATACAAAAAAATTAGCCGGGCGTGGTGGCGGGCGCCTGTAGTCCCAGCTACTCGGAGAGGCTGAGGCAGGAGAATGGCGTGAACCCGGGAGGCGGAGCTTGCAATGAGCCGAGATCGCGCCACTGCACTCCAGCCTGGGTGACAGAGCAAGACTCCGTCTCAAAAAAAAAAAAAAAAAAAAAACAAGGCAATAGAAGAAATCACAAAGGAGAATAACAGACTTTACTCCATAAAACTCCTACAGTATAAAAAAGTAGAGAGGTGAAATTTGCAGTTAATAGCTGTGTTATATTTGTCTGTGGAGATTGCTAAGAAAATCCCTTCTCCTTTCTAGGCTCCCACCTAACCACATATTCTCTGTTTTAGGATGTGGGCACTCCCCTGCTGTCCTGGTGTTTGCATGTCTGCCCCTCCAGGACTCTCAGTTCCTAGAGAAAGTTGTTGTTTTCTTCATTTTTGTAGGCACTGCATTTATGTTGTTAAGACCCACTGCCCAAAACGCTTCCCAGTAAATGGTCACAATAAGTCAGCAAATCAGTCCAAAAAGACATTAGATAAGAGACAAACGCTTTCACTAATAATCTAATTAAAATTTTTTTTTTTTTTTTTTTTTTTTTTGAGACGGAGTCTCATTCTGTCACCCAGGCTGGAGTGCAGTGGCGCAATCTCGGCTCACTGTAAGCTCTGCCTCCCGGGTTCACGCCATTCTCCTGCCTCAGCCTCTCCGAGTAGCTGGGACTACAGGCACCCGCCACTACGCCCGGCTAATTTTTTTGTATTTTTAGTAGAGACGGGGTTTCACCGTGGTCTCAATCTCCTGACCTCGTGATCCACCCGCCTCGGCCTCCTAAAGTGCTGGGATTACAAGTGTGAGCCACCACGCCCGGCCTAAAAATTTTAAATATAAAATTGTACTTAATAAATAAGTCGGAAGGGGAAAAAGTCATCATCCTCAATGCTAATAAGGGAGTTTTGAAGCAAACAGTCTGCATGTAGAAATGTAAAACCACAGGGATCTTGGAAAAGCAGTCTACAGTTTTATGAGAATCCAGACCTATGAGGATGCTCAGATATTCTGCCCAGGATTCCCACTCTGGGGTAGGCGTCTCAGAGAAATAATCTGGAGTATGGAGAGTGACACATACACACGGGCCCAAAAAACGAATCCAGTTAATCTTCAGTGTTAAATTAGGTCAATTAATAGTAGTGAATACTCTCAACCGCATAGAATGCAGGGCAAAAAAGGAAAGAAGCTGTGAAGATCACATAGGCATTTAGAATACAAAATGTGAACCACAGCGTGTAAAACAATTTGAAAAAAAAAAAAAAAACCTGTTAAGCTGTTACTATAGATTTTTTTAAAACTGGAAAAAATACAATAGATATTTGGAATATTTTGCTTAAACCTCTTGTACAAAGAAAGGACTTGATAGCTATTACCTTGCTGCTATGTTTGTTTCTTCAACTCACCAGTCATTCTTCTGTATACCTAGCACTGCACCAGGCGCTGAGGTTAGAGAAATAACTAAGACTGCGCCCTTCACCCCTGATGGCAGGATAGGCAAGGTTGGCACCATCGTCACAGCGGACCCTCATCGATGCCTTGGTGTGTGCCTGGCATGGTGTTGCAGCAGTTTATCACATTTAATCCTTACAGTAACCCTATGAGGATAGGTTTTGGGGTTTTTTGTTTCATTGGTTTTTTTGTTTGTTTTTTGAGACAGGGTCTTACTCTGTTGCCCAGCCTGGAGTGCAGTGGTGCAATCATGGCTCACTGCAGCCTTAACCTCCCTGGGCTCAAGTGATCCTCCCACCTCAACCTCCTGTGTAGCTGGGGATACAGGCATGTGCTACCATGCCCAGCCAATTTGTTGTAGAGATGGGGTTTTGCCATGTTGCCTAGGCTGGTATTGTACTTCTGGGCTCAAGTGATCTGCCCACCTCAGCCTCCCAAAATGCTGAGATTACAGACGTGAGTCCCTGCACCTGGCCTAGATTTTGTTTTTTAATCTGCACTTGACAAATGATAAAATGGAGTCACAAAGAAGTGAATGTGATTAATTCTGTTTGGAGGCTCCGTAGCAAAGGGGTACTCCTGTCAGGGTCTGGGAGATGAGACCCAGTCCATGAACCAGACAAGGGCCTCAAGATGACTTGTGTTCAGTTGTCAGCAGCCCTGGAGTTCTGACTGTGCCAGGCATTCTGCCATGTGCTTTACCCACCGTGTCTCATGCTCAGAAGGCTCTCAGAGGAAGGCACTGTTATGACTGGCAAAGCAAGTCAGCAGGGCTGAGGAGCATGCTCCAGGCCACAGACCCACGAAGTAGCAGGCTCTCATGCATGGGTGTGGTGCCATATGGTGCCCAAGCTCTGAACCATGCCCTCAGTTGCTTCATCTGTAAAAGGAGTGAGGCACTGGGGTCGGTTAGATGCTTTAAATTTATGACCAATTGAAAAATTTGTGGGGGAGTTTTTTCAGGTTGGTTAAAAAATACCAGAGTGGTTATGATGGTCCCAGGTCCCAGGGGCACTGGCCAAGCTAATAGACAAGGGCATCGCCAGGTAAGAGATCTCACCAGAACCCTCTGTCTTCTTTCAGATGTGATGGATGTAGCGTGGTCTCCCCATGATGCCTGGCTAGCCTCGTGCAGCGTGGATAACACTGTCGTCATCTGGAATGCTGTAAAGTTCCCAGGTCTGGGGCCTCCTCTGACTGGTTAACAGCGAGCAGTACTGCCTGTCGGTTTCTGGAGCAGGGATTGGGCTGTCTCCTTAGTCTTGGTGGCAACAGATGTATCACAGTGGCCTAGGATTTATGTGTCTTGTCAGTTTTTCTTTATCAATTACATTTGTTTAAGCTTTAAAAAGAGATTCATGCTTAGGAAAAATAGTAACTGAGTGCTAGCATGGCATGCCACAGATCAGGAGGGTAGTGGATGGGCAGCTGTTGTTGGGGACCCTGGTGCTCCTAAACCTGCTGTGTGCACCCCCACCACTGGGCTCTGGGCTCAGCTCAGTCACCATCTCCTCTGTGAAACCCTTGAGCAGATATGGGCTAGCACAAACCCAGTTTTGCAAAAGATTGATTTTTCTTATTCATTGTGTTTAAAGTCACAACAGATGGCATAACCTGGCACAGTGCTGCAGTTTATAACTAGTAAAATTCTCATATTTCAGCTCTGTATTTGAAGTATGCTTTCCTCCTGGATCCAGGTCATTTTAACTCTTTGAAAGCCACCAGCATGTGTGGAAACACTCAGTCTGGCTACGGAGAGGGCAGCTTTCGAGACTGGAGTAGCATTTGGATTACAGATCTATATGGGGTACCGTCGTACACACCTTTGTCTTCAGCCATAACTTACAAAAGACTCAGCCACAGTCAGGCCCTTTGAGCTGGTAGGCCTCCTCCTTATCAGGGAGCTACCAGGGAGGCTAACGTCAGAAGTGCTGGTGTCACAGCCCAGGAAGGGCAGCCATAGGCAGGGCCACTAGATACAGATAAGACCTGGATCAGAACTAGCCCCTTGGTGCCTGCCTCCTTGATGCTGTCATTTCTTCAATTGGCTTTTGCCTTGGTGGAGATCAAATGAGGAGGCCCTTCTGCTTCTGCCTGGTGTGGGGGCTGGCCAGGGCAGACTGCTGAGTCCCCTCTCTTGCATATCCATCCCATGGCCCATGGATTGTAGGTCACGTTTCCCCCAGATGACACCTCTCCACATTCCTTTCTTCTTCACAGAAATTCTAGCTACTCTGAGAGGTCATTCTGGCTTGGTCAAAGGGTTGACATGGGACCCTGTTGGTAAATACATAGCCTCTCAAGCTGATGACCGCAGCCTAAAGGTGTGGAGGACGCTGGACTGGCAGTTGGAGACCAGCATCACCAAGCCTTTTGATGAGGTAAGTGGGGACAGCTCAGGGAGCTGAGACCCAGCAGCTGCCCCAGACCCTTCCTGACTTCTGTGTACAGAGAGGGAGCTGGCCATGGGCCAGGCCACCTGGGGAACGCACAGAGTCCGGGGGCCTGAGCGGATTCACCAAGGCTCTCTGGGGTGGGACTCTGGCCCTAAGAGTCAGATAATACAAAATCCTTGATTTCTGAGACGCTGTTTAATTTCCAACTTTGAAATGAAAGGGATTTATAGTTTTTTTGTTTTTTGTTTTGTTTTGTTTTGGCGACGGAGTTTCGCTCTTATGCCCAGGCTAGAGTGCAGTGGCACGATCTCGGCTCACTGCAACCTCCGCCTCCTGGGTTCAAGCGATTCTCCTGCCTTAGCCACCTGAGTAGCTGGGATTACAGGTGCCCACCACCACACCCAGCTAATTTTTATATTTTTAATAGAGATGGGGTTTCACCATGTTGGCCAGGCTGGTCTCGAACTCCTGACATCAGGTGAGCTACCCGCCTCAGCTTCCCAAAGTGCTGGGATGACAAGCGTGAGTCACCACGCCTGGCCCGGATTTATAGGTTTAAAGTTGAAGTGAACCTTAGAGACGTCTCCACATCATTCTGTCACCCAGCTCACTCCCACAGACGTGGATAAAACTGCTTCTTATACTGTGGAGTTTACTCTGAGCCTCCCGCAGAGCAGCTTGTTGGGGGCCAGGGCAGGATGGAGGAGACTCTTGTGCCATCCTCGACTGTGCTGTGCTTGTTGATATGCACCCTGCAGTTCAGGGGCCTTTTTTCCTGGCTGGAGTTAGCAGTACAGTTTGCACATGTTTGGAGATCAGACTGCAGTAGCTTCTCTGGTATTTTAATCTCTCTTCCTTTATTTGAGTTCTGATTTCAAATGGAATGAAAGCTCAAGATCACCATTGTTCATTAGACATTTATTAATCGCCAGATAAGTGTTATTAAGTGTCTACTGTATAGAAGGCAATAACTGGGCACAGGGAAATAAAAGTGGGTTGAGATGGAGTCTCTCCTCTTGAAGCTTAAAGCCCCATAGGAAAGACAGGCATTCCCATTAGTCGCATGACGATGGAGTTGTCCAGAGTGCAGAAACAGCCCAGGAGAGGTGAGTGCATCAGGGAAGACTTCACAGAGCGAGGGACACATAAGGGAAGGTTTGCAGGAAGAGCACGCATTTGCCCGCTGGTCAGGATGGCTGCAAAAGTAAAGTGATAGTCATATGTTCAGTTCTTCCCACACAACACCAGCTCCTGGGCTAGGTATATGAGTACTGGTTTTTACCTTGCTTAGTCTTGCCCTAAGGAGCTTTTGCTCCTTCTGGAGTTCCTCAGGGCTCTGACTCCCAGGCAGTGGGGTCCCATGAGGTGGACTCCTAGGGATGGCTTTAGGAGTGTCTTGAGTACCAGCAGGAGGTGGCAGTACTCTTCAGCCTCTACTGGATGGGCCCATCCTTCCAGGTAGGGGGTGGATCTATGGCCTAGGCTGAGAGCTGAGGTGGGTGATTTCACTACACTCAGGCCCTGGTTTGTCATGTCCTGCTCTAGAGCTGTGAGGTCATGATCTTAACCGTTAAGTCTTTAGAGCTGCCCTGGGCCCACCTTGAGCTTCAAGGTGCTATCTCTGGACCCATGTCATCTCTTTTTGCAGGAGGGATAATGTGAAGGGATGCTCTGCCTCAGCCCCCAGTCCAGATTGGGGGAACAGTGCCTTGCTACTGTTCCTTTTACAGGTTATAAGGACATTACAAACCTCTTCTCCCTTGCAGGTGTCCTCACCACCCTTTGGGTGAGGGAACAGGCTCGAGAGTAGGTGGTGCCTCATGGTCATCAGCTACATTACAGACACAGGCTTCTGCCAGGCTCCTGGGTTAAAAAGGGCTTTTTCTCTGCCAGAGTATATCTTGAGGATGCTGTGCAGATGCCATGCTGTGGGTTAACAGGTGCTACACAGAAGAATTGGATCAGTGGCCAGAGAGATTTGGCCCATGCAGAGGCTATGGTTCAAACAGGTAGCCTTCCTGCAGATCTCCTCAGGGCATACACTTCTATACTATATTTCTTTGTTTAGCTCCTCTGGGAGAGTGTAGGATGCTGCAATTTCCAAATTCATTTCACAGAGCCCTTTTTGGTTGGGCCATCTGGTGAGACAGAAGCTGTCAGTGTAGTCAGAAGCTTGGGGTGCATGCTCCACCATCACACATTTATAAATTGAAGTTTAACTTTATCCTTGAGGCCAGAGTTTTGGTCACAAAGGTGGCCTTGAGCTCCTTTCAAGTGCAGATGCTTCTTTCAGTGTGGAGGAACGACCCATGTGTTGCGGCTCAGCTGGTCACCTGATGGGCATTACCTGGTGTCTGCCCATGCCATGAACAACTCAGGCCCCACTGCCCAGATCATCGAACGGGAGGGATGGAAGACCAACATGGACTTTGTTGGGCACCGGAAAGCTGTGACTGTCGTGGTGAGTGCCCAGGGAACTGAAGGGAAATGGGGTCTAAGATTCAGCAAATATTAATTCTTGGTTTATTTTGAATAGTTATACTTAAATATTTAAAAGCTAATTTTACAAAATAGAGTATGTACTTGGTTGATTTATCGGCAAACTTTACATGGTGAACATCACCAAAATCAGTCTTGGGTTAGGAACATCGTAGCTCCACATCAGCCTTTTACACACTCAGGTATGCTCGGGGTGCCCAAGCACAGTGCCCCCCTCACCTGGCTACAGTGAATACAGGTACGATTCTGGTGTACCCACCAAGCACTGTGCCTGTCCCCACACCTGGCAGCATCAACCACAGGTGCAAGGCCGTGCCATGGATCACTGAGTTGGGAGCTGCTGCCAGATCTTGCTGTGGCAGGTGAAGAGCTCAGAGGCATGAACTGCTGTCAGTCCTTAGGCATGAGAGTTGTCTGGCCACTTGTCTTATGCTTCTCCATGACTTTAATTAAATAGTGTCCTGACAGAGCCCAAGGCAAGCTGTTAAGTAGTTGCAAATAATCTGTGAGAACCAGGATTTTCTCAACACTGGGCAGCCAAATAAAATAAACAGATTGGTGGGCTAAGGTTGATAAAAGTGAAGGATCATCCAAGACCCTGATGAAAATGGACTCATTTTTGCCTGTGTTTAAATAGATAATAAGTATCAGCCGGACACGGTGGCTCATGCCTGTAATCCCAGCACTTTGAGAGGCTGAGATGGGCAGATCATGAGGTCAGGAGTTCGAGACCAGCCTGACCAACATGATGAAACCCTGTCTCTACTGAAAATACAAAAATTAGCTGGGCATGGTGTCATGCGCCTATAATCCCAGCTACTCAGGAGGCCGAGGTAAGAGAATCACTTGAACCCGGGAGGCGGAGGTTGCAGTGAGCTGAGATTGCACCACCGTACTCCAGCCTGGGCGACAGAGCAAGACTCCGTCTCAAAAAAAAAAAAAAGATAATAAGTATCATATATTGTATCTTAAAACACAAATTTTGTATGAATAAAATATTACTTATTAAATTTGTTTGTTTTGGAGTCCATACAGGGTTTTGTTTGAACCAGAGCTTTGTTGCTAAAGTCTTTGGAAATCAGTGCTTCATGGTTAGTGCTCTACATGATTCTCCCATGCAGTCCTCACAACCACTTTATTAGCGGCTCTGGGAGATCACGACGCCTGCCTATGGCTCACAGAGCTCCCAAGGCCCTGCAGCCTCATTGGTGTTAGAGACAGTAAGCCCGGGGACACGCCTCTGAGTTCCATCTTCTCCAGTCTCTGTGCACACCGGCCATTCCTGCCTGCCCTCTGGAATTAAAACCTCTCTAGGCTACCTGATACCAGGCTTTCAGGAACCCTCCTTCCTCTGCCCTCAGTTGTCCTAGGTTGAGGATTCCCAGAGCGCCCACCCCCTTTAAATCCAGGAAGGTGTCTGGGAGCTCAGTGAGTGCTTTCATCCTTTCCAGAAACAAAGACAAGTTACTCTTGGGGTAGCTCCCTGGACTAAGCAGCCAACCAAGCACCTTTGTGTGATATTGCCATGGTCACTGGCCCAGGGAGATCACAAATGACTCTCTGAGCAGATCTCTGCTAGACGGTTATGACTGAACAACAAATGCAATGAGGCAAGAAGGAATTCAGAGATTCACACCCCTCCTGCCCATCCCCTTGGCCTCCCTTAGGAGATAGGGAGTGAGTAGGTCTTTGTTTCTGAAGTCCCCTTGCAGGCTCAGCTTTTCCACAGGTCCTAGGGCTGGCCCTGCCAGGCCAGAGGGAATTGAGAAGGCTAGTTTCAGTAGCTACCCATCCCCTCTACTTGGCATGCTCCAGAAATGGAGTTTGGTAGCTCTAGTTTCAAATCTACACTTCCCCAGCTTACTCATTTGGTGCCTCCGCACATACTTTTTGACTTCCCCCTAAGCTTCCTTTCCATCATCAGCCAGATGCCCCATAGGTGGTCAGGAAGATGAAATGCATGCTCAGTGCCTGGGCTCAGAGAATGTCTGTGGGAGACTCCCTTCAGTGGGCTGGGACTTGGGCACAGGGGACATGCCTGATGCTTGATTAATTATTTTTAACATTTGTTATTTGGCTTTAGAAATTCAACCCAAAAATCTTCAAAAAGAAGCAGAAGAATGGGAGTTCTGCAAAGCCCAGCTGCCCGTACTGCTGCTGTGCTGTTGGCAGCAAGGACCGCTCGCTTTCTGTCTGGGTGAGCCTGCTATCCTGAGCTTTTGTTGCAGGACGGGAGGTGTAGGTTGGTAAAGTAGCGAGTGGAGGAAAGAGAGACCTGCTTTGGGTGATGCTAAGAGTGTACTTCTACTCTGCACCTGGGGTCAGCCCCTTCTTGGAAGCTCACAGGCTCTCCTGCTCTCTCAGAAGGAAGTACTGAAGACTGGGTCTGTGCCCAGCCAGAAGAGGCCACCTTGACCCCCAGCTAGACCAACTCTTCTGTCCAGACTCAGACAGCACCCTCAGTGGTCAATGCCATGAGCAGCATGTTGGGCTTGCTTCCTATTAGAAAAATCTTTATATGGCCGGGCGCGGTGGCTCACGCCTGTAATCCCAGCACTTTGGGAGGCTGAGTTGGGCAGATCATGAGGGCAGGAGATCGAGACCATCCTGGCTAACACAGTGAAACCCCGTCTCTACTAAAAATACAAAAAATTAGCCGGGCGTGGTGGTGGGCGCCTGTAGTCCCAGCTACTCGGGAGGCTGAGGCGGGAGAATGGCGTGAACCTGGGAGGCAGAGCTTGCAGTGAGCTGAGACCGCACCACTGCACTCCAGCCTGGGCAACAGAGCAAGACTCCGTCTCAAAAAAAAAAAAAAAAGAAAAGAAAAATCTTTATATAAAGTGTATTCACATGAAAAGTACAACTTGGTGAGTTGTCATACATGTTTACACACCAGTGTCATCACTGCCTAGAGCACTCCTTTTTGTCCCTTTGTCCCTCCCCAGTCAAGACCCCCTTACCACCAAAGCAACCACTCTAATGGCCTCTGTTAACACTGATGAGTTTTGCCTGCCCTTGAACTTCATATAAATGCGATTGTGTGGTACTTGCTTCTTTGTGTCTTCATTTCTTTTGCTTGGCACAGTGTTTTTGAGATTCGTGTATGTTGCTGCACTTAACAGTATTTTATTCCTTATAATTTCGGTGTAGCGTTCCACTGTATGAATACACCGCAATTTGTTTATAGTCTCCTGTTGATGGACATTAAGATTGTTCTGGTTTTGAGATATTATGACTAAAGCTGATATGAATATTCTTGTATAAGTCTTTATGTGGACATACGTTTTCATTTATTTGTGAGTACATACCTATGAGTAGAGTTCTAAAATTAAAAAAACAAAAAGATAGTACCAAGTGTCAGCAAGGACATGATAAGCTGGAACTGATACATTGCTGACAGGTGTTGCTGACAGGTGTTTACGCTGGCATGAGCACTTGGGAAAACTGTTTGGCAGTTTCTACCACAGCTAAGCATATGACCTAGAGCACTTCCACTCCTAGGCATATAACCAAGACAGGTAAGTGCTTATGTCCACAGAAAAAGACACACAGAAAGCTGATACCTCCATTAATTAGTCCATTTCACCCCTGGGTGATGCTGTGATGGGTAAGGTTGTGAGCCTGGTATTCCTCACTCGCTGGATCCCCTGAGAGGAGGCGATGTCTTCAGCTTCTTTTTATTTTTTTTATTTATTTATTTTTTTGAGACAGAGTCTCCCTCTATTGCCCAGCAGGCTGGAGTGCAGTGGCGCAATCTTGGCTTCTTGGGTCACTGCAATCTCCAGCTCCCGGGTTCAAGCGAGATTCTCCTGCCTCAGCCTCCTGAATAGCTGGGATTACAGGCCACCACACCCGGTTAATTTTTTTGTAATTTTAGTAAAGATGGGGTTTCACCATATTGTCCAGGCTGGTCACAAACTCCTGACCTCAGGTGATCCGCCCGCCTCGGCCTCCCAAAGTGCTGGGATTACAGGTGTGAGCCACCACACCCAGCCCGATGTGTCTTCAGTTTCATTGTTCCCCTCACCTTCCTAACTCAGTGCCCTCTACAGAGCAGGTTCTCAGCAGATATACTCAATGGTAGTTGGCAAGTGAGAACCCAGGGGTAAGAACTGTTGTGGTTTCTAAGTGAGGGCTCCTGAAGGGTTAAGTTTCTCACTGCCAGGGGCTGGTGTGCTGTGACCTGACTGTGTGGTGAGAGACACCTCCACATGCAGTGCAGGGAGCAGTCTTGGTGCTGAGCATCAAGGTGCCAATATATTTAAAGTTTGATAAAGCAAAGTGCACACACATTAATTTTTTTTTTCATTTTGTAAAAAAGTGTCCCTATAAGCAGAGTAAGTTTGAAGTTCTGGGTTTGAAGGTTATCCTCTGGCTGCGTTTATTAGTTTTAGAGAAGTATATTACTGTGTGCATTGAGAATTTTTTTTTTTTTTTAGGCCAAGTATTCACTTAACAACCATTCTGGAACCTGAACCACAGTACCACAGATTGCCATTCAGGGGACCTTTCCTGTTTCCTCCCAGCCAGAGGCCCTGTTTGTGGTGCCGCAACCAAAGCATCACTGACTATGATGCCCATATTTCTTAGAATGCTCAGGTTAGGCAGTCACACAGCCTGTAGATTTCTGAGGGGTCTGTAGGCACATTTATGAGAGGAGGGACAAGGCAGCTTTTTCTAGAAGTGGAATTAGGGTGGAGGCAAGATTCTTAATGTGGGTTCCAGATAGTTCAGACTTCAGCCCCCTCTCCACCACTAGAGTAGACACAGCTTCTCCTTCACCACACAGCAGTCTCGGGCTGCATCGGGACGCTCAGCCCCACAGCCTCCCAGAAGCTGCAGCAGCACCTATGGGAGTCCACCATCCCGTGAGGAAGTGTGTTTCTTCCCAGCCCATCATCCTGCAGTTCAGGGCCAGCCAGCAGGGTAGCCAGGCACTTGCGCACAAGAGGAAGAGCCTACCATAGTTGTGGGAACGTGGAGTCAGCGTGTATGCCAGCAATTAAATGACTCGATAGAGAATATGCACAGTGCATGCTATGCAGTCATCCAAAAGAGACTTTTCCGGGATATTTAATGACATACTTATTGTGTGTTAAATGAAAAAGCAGACACAACTATGAAGAATAAAGTAAATTTGAAGAATAAAATAAATTCTTACTTTGAAGAATAAAATATTTGCACAAAATAGAAGAAAATAATTCATCAAAGTAATAATAGTCTGTAACTGGGCCTAGATTAAGGGCCCAGGTGTGTATTTCTGTACTACCTACACATAGTGTAGAATGAGCCTTGGATAAATGTGTACCAGAGTCCCTTGGGCCCAGGGAAGATGTGTTATGTTCTCTCTCAGGGTGCCTCATCCCCTGTCTAGGATTTGGCATCATGTCTCCTGCTCCATAGACCCTCTCAGAGGTCCACCCTGGGGCTGTCCCTCTGCTCCGACCATAGCCCTTCAGAAACTCACTCCCACTCTGCCTTCTCCGTTGCTAGTTATCTGTGTATAAAACTATTTCCTCTGTCAGACCACAGCAAGCCCTGGAGGCAGGGTCCACTCTAGGTAGCATGCACATTTTTGGTAGGCTTTGGTTCCCACAGTTTGAGATCTCTGCAGCTGCAGTTTGAATAGAGTTGAAGATGCCTTAAATATCAGCAGCCACTTTGACCCAGGCTTCTAGGTTGGTTATGTTAACAGCTGAATACATAAGGGGATTTCAGTAATTTCATTAACCTTGACTGTGTCTTTCCTTCCAGCTCACATGTCTAAAACGGCCGCTGGTGGTCATCCATGAACTGTTTGACAAATCCATCATGGATATTTCCTGGTAAGGTGGATTCTACTTACAGGAATAGGTTAAGAAAGGAGAAGCCACACATTGGAACATGAAGCCTCTTGGATGTGACTAGGGTCAGGTGGCCAGTGGCCCCTCCCCAGGTGTCATAGTAGCACAGACAAAGAGTGCTGTTTGCACGCGATTTGGGAACTGGCAGCGGTGTACCTGCTGCTGCGAGAATGTCCTGCCTGTGTAGGATTTGCTACTGGAAAATGTCTTTTCGGGATTTGTCTTAAGACGAGGAGAATGACGTGATCCTAGTAGGTTCCACTTTACTTCGTCATTGCATGAACCAAAGTCAGCAGCACACTTTCTGCTTCTCAGTGACCTGAGTTATATGTATACTTTGTCAAGTTTTTTTTTTATTTTAATAGTTTCAGAAGTAAGTAAAATTGGAAATTCTTACAGAACATATGGTAAAGGATACTTTGTACACCTGCTTAGAGCTAAAGAACACCAGGGCTCTTTGGGACACAATTGTCGCCCGCCCCCCTCAGGCCACAGAAGGGAACCAGGAGTTTCCAGCATCTCCCTAGAACACTACCCACCATCCTCACAGGCCAGCTGCTGTGGCATGTATGTCTGCCTGGGGCTCTTGCTACCAGGCTGCTGATGGCCATGTCTTTCAGGACTCTGAATGGGCTGGGCATCTTGGTGTGCTCTATGGACGGATCTGTGGCATTCCTCGACTTCTCCCAGGATGAGCTTGGCGATCCCCTGAGTGAGGAGGAGAAGGTAGGCTGACGGCCCTTGTGCTGCTGGGTGCTCTGTGGCCATAGCCACAGTAGCTCTGAGAGATCCCTTTGACTACACCCTCTTCTTGTAGGATACACAGACAAGTCATTTCTTAACATGTAATGGGGTATTGGTCTTTTATATCTTGTAATCCTTCTTTACGAAACAGATTAATTAAAAAACGAGTCCCCATTTCAGAAATAAGTCCTGGAGTTAAGAGTAGAACTATTTTAGGCATCTCTTTTTGAGCTGATAATAGGCCATCCACTGGGAGTTTTTTGCCCTGGGAAAGAGCTGAAGTGACTCCTCAGGGGCCCCTGCTCATGTCACTTTCCCCTTCATGGTAGTAATATTGGTCATTTCTTAGAATGTATTGTCGGCCAGGCTCTGGGAATGTGTTTTGCACATACAATTTCATTTAAATTGCACAAAACCCTTCAAGGCAAGGCTCATCCACTTCCATATGGAAACTAAGCCTCAGAAAATAGCGTGGCTCTGCCCAGACTCTATGTGACCCTTAGGTCAGAAGAGTGAACCAGGCCTGCTGCCTCTGGGCCAGGCTGCCTCCCCTCTGTGCTCTGCCAGGGTGATGGGGTCTCTGTGCCCTTCTGCCAGGCTTTGAGAAAAGCCCTGCTTCACCTACCATAGGCTTAGAAACCTGCCCCCACTTGGTGGGATGTGTGTATGTGTCTGAAGGGAGCTCTGTAAAAGCCCAGAGCAGGCTGGCAGCTCTCCCCATGACCTTATTTGCTGGTGGAAGCTTCGTCTTAACCTACAGTGTGACCTCCCCACTAAAATGTGAGCCCCTTTGGGGGAGATGTCTGCCTTAATGACTGCATTTAGAATGGGGCCTGCCACCTCATCATTTTTCCATGAAGGAATGAGTATCTCAGTGGCTTCAGGTCCTCCTCTAACCTTGTCACTGTCATCAGGTACCTGGGGATCACTATGCACTCCCTTGGAGTCACTCTGGGAGCCTAATAACCCATCTGCTTACCATTTCCGACGTCACAGGCTGGGACTCCATGTTGGAGGAACACTAGGGAAACCAAACACTGAATTCTTCGAGATAACGGGATAGACTCAGGAGAGAAGGGCAGGAGCCAACATGGCAAGAAAAGGAGGTTCCTGGCCACATTCAAGCCCTGCAGGAGCGAGTCCCAAGGCACCTCTCTTGGAGCGCTGCCTCTCAACCTGTGCTCTGGTGTAAAGCAGATGTCCTGTTAACCACAGTCCTTGTTCTTGAGCAGAATCCCACATTGGACATTTGCACATCCCATGGAAGTCTGTTCCTCATGCACTTTCACATACAGCAGTCACTACAGTGTGCTGGGGACACCATCTCTGCTCTCATGAGGCTCCTGTCTAGCTTGTTAGGGCACAAGACTACGAGGGCCTGGGAGGAGGGGAGTATGATGACATACTAGGAGGGGTGGGAGTAAAGGAGGCTCCCCAGCTCTGCTGTGCCAGGCCTTCCCATACTTTTAGAGACACTAAGCAGGCCAATGGGGACTTCCAACCACAGGGCTGATGGCTGCAGATGAGCTGTGAAAGTAGACTTTTGTTCTAGGATCTGATTCCCAAAATCATTTGGGTCCTAGGAGTGATTTAAGAGCCTTAAGTTAGCCCCTTGAGTATCTTCCTTTCCACTGAATCACTGTAGGTTGTCGTTTGTTCTGCACCAGACTGTGGGGCAGGTGTTGTCTTGTTGGCTGTCTCATTTACTGTCATCCCAGCTACAGATACAAGGGAGGCCATAAACATCAAGGGTGGGCATGAGACATCAACAGAGCTGTCGAATGAGGGACAGGCAGAATAGGGTGGGAGGCGATGGGGAGTTGGCCTTGGGTCCCTTCTCCGCTCAGAGCCAGGAGAGCCCTGCTGTAGTTTGCCTGCTGGTGGGCAGCACTGGCCACACTGGCACTCACGCTGGCATGTCATGCCTCTCCTTGCTTCCCCAGAGCCACATTCACCAGTCCACCTATGGCAAGAGCCTAGCCATCATGACCGAGGCCCAGCTCTCCACAGCCGTCATTGAGAACCCTGAGATGCTCAAGTACCAGCGGAGGCAGCAGCAGCAGCAGCTGGACCAGAAGAGTGCCCCGACCAGGGAGATGGGCTCAGCCGCCTCAGTCGCAGGCGTCGTCAACGGGGAGAGTCTTGAAGATATCAGGAAGGTGAGAGCCCTGCCTGGTGGTGCTAAAGACATGGACATATGCCCAGGGACAGGGTGAGGGGCAGACACCGATGGTGGGAAGGAAGGGGTTTGTTTAGTGTGGCACGGGATCTGTGGGTTAGCCAGCCTCGGGCCTGTTGGCCCCTTGTCCACTGCTGCATGATGCAGTAATGGGTCCTGGATCCTCTTTATCAAAGGCCTCCTTATCCCCAGGAGCCCAGAGGAGGTCATCTCTTGTAAGAACTAACGAACTTTATCCTGCTGGCCTTTCTAGGAAATCCTAGATGCTAACAACAGTGGATTTCAGGCTCTGCCCTTAGGAGACTTCTGTGGGCTCCCCTTCTTCATCTGGAAGCCATGTTTGATGAGAAGGGGTTGGAAATGGGGCGGGAAAAGGGTAGGGAACGTTATTGCCTGGGTAGTATAAACCATCTCCAGGAGCCTATGTAGGCTGACAAACCTCCTCTAGGCAATTCAGATATAAAGTATGAGAGAAAACCCCTAGTTACAAGCTTTCTGTGGAAGGAAGGATTCTATTTTGAAAGTCAGTTTGAAAATCTCTACCTCAGGCCAGGCGCAGTGGCTCACACCTGTAATCCCAGCACTTTGGAAGGCTGAGGCAGGCGGATCACTTGAGGTCAGGAGTTCCGACCAGCCTGGCCAACATGGTGAAACCCTGTCTCTACTTAAAACAAAAAAAAAATTAGCCAGGTATGGTGGTGCACGCCTGTAATCCCAGCTACATGGGAGGCTGAGCAGGAGATTTGCTTAAACCCGGGAAGCGGAGATTGCAGTGTGCCGAGACTGTGCCACTGCACTCCAGCCTGGGAGAAAGAGTGAGATTCTGTCTCAAAAAAAAAAAAAAAAAAAAGAAAGAAAGAAAGAAAGAAAATCCCTAGCTCAGTGACAGATGTGTGGTTCACAGGTACAGAGCTCAGTCCTTTAGCCCTTTCATTGGTCCCATGGCTGTTGTGCAGGGCAGCCAGCGTGGCATGCACCCACTGCTTGTTCTTTGCTTGGGTATCTTATTTAGTTGTACCAGAAGGGCAATTTAGAATACATTTCCTTAGAAGCCTTATTATTTTTAAACCTACTGTGTTGAGGTATAATTGACATATAAAAAGTTATACATACTTAATGTGTACAAATTAATGATAAGCCAGACACAGAAGGACAAATACCGCATGATATCTCTTTTTTTTTTTTTTTTTTTTTTTTTTTTTTGAGATGGAGTCTCGCTCTGTCACCAGGCTGGAGTGCAGTGGCGCAATCTTGGCTCACTGCAATCTCCACCTCCCTGGTTCAAGCGATTCTCCTGCCTCAGTCTCAGCCTCCTGAGTAGCTGGGATTACAGGCACACACCACCATGCTCAGCTAATTTTTGTATTTTTAGTAGAGACGGGGTTTCACCATGTTGGCCAGGATGGTCTCGATCTCCTGACCTCGTGATCTGTCCACCTCGGCCCCCCCAAAGTGCTGGGATTACAGGTGTGAGCCACCGTGCCTGGCCTGCATGATACCTCTTGTATGAGGAATCTAAAATAGTCAAACTCACAGAGACAGAGAATAGAATGGTGAATACTGGGGTCAGAGGAAAACGGGAGTTATTAGCCAAAGGGTATAAGGCTTAAGTTATAGAAGATGAATAAGTCCTAGAGATCTCCCCTACAGCATAGTGCCTACAGTTCACACTATGATATTGCATACTTAAAACTTTGCTAAGAGGGTTATGCTTAGTGTTCTTATCACCAGGAAAAAAAGAGACTTTATTTTTTAATATTTGGAAATAGTTGGCCGAAACTTTTGCATTCATTTATGTAACTCTGCTTTGCCAGAATCTTTTGAAGAAACAAGTTGAGACTCGGACGGCAGATGGCCGGAGAAGAATCACGCCTCTCTGCATAGCACAGCTGGACACTGGGTACTGGTTCATTCCCCTTTCATGATCTTACCTGGCGAGATCTTCCTGTCCTCTTTCAGCGGTTAACACTTTCACAGTGAGGATCTTCACAGGCCCTTCACAACCTGACTGGTAGAACGTGGAAGCAAGGAAGTCGAGCTCAGCTTCCCGCAGTCTCAAAGCCCATACTCCTCCTGGAGCCCTTGTGCACACCTGAATCATGTGAGGGGTGGGAGTGCTAAGGCGGCCAGCACATCTGCTGCACTTCACTGTTGCCAGGGCACCAGAGGACGCACAGGGAAAGCAGTCAGTCAGGCTGATTTTTTTTTCTTTTTTTTCTTTCATAAAGTTATTTTTATGATTATGAAAGGTATATTTACACGTGGTTAAATTTAGAAAATAGTAAAAGCCCAAAGAAGAAAAAAGCATCATCCATAATCAGATACGGTCACTGTTAACGTTTTGATATCTGTATTTCCAGTCTTTTTTTCCCCACTCATTACTGTTTCATGCCCATTCATCCATTTTAATAACTAGTCCTCTGAGGTGTTTGCTATCTGATTATCCAGATTCCCGTCCTAGGATTTGCTTAGCCAGCTCACTGTGGACTTGTATTTGTGTCCAGTTTCTTGTGATTATAAATAAGTCTTTGAGCTCACCTGTGGTTGTTCTCTCAGGATAACTTCTAGAAGTGGAATTACTGGGCAGAGGGTAGGGCTCCCAAACATATTTCCCTGTGGGGGATAGAGAAGAAGGAAGAGACTCATTCACCACTTGCTGTTGTCCCAGTGTATATAGTGAGGATTGTTTTTGAATTGGTTACTCTTCCCAAAATGATGTGTGTTGATTCAAAAAAAGAAAAATGATAAAGCACTGTGTGAAAGAAATAGACCCCCACTGTCAAGGCAGTTCACTCTAGGTTTTATTCTCATTCCGTCTGTCTGCTCAGGGCATTTGTAAGCCCTTAATGGAGACCACACACTTTAGGCCTCTGCGTTTTGCAGTTGTCCATCCACGAGCTATTCCAAATCTTCCTTGGTGTCTGAAGAAACTTTCACTCGTACAGTGTACAGATCCAGTCTCCTCATGTTAGATGTGCAGGCTCTGAGGTCCCCGCGAGTAGAGCGAGAACCAGGTCTGCTGGCTCCCTGCAGAGCACTCATTTTCTTTTGACTAAGTCTTTTTCCTATTGTGACCCTGTAGGGGGTAATGCCCCTACCTACCTTTTACTAAGACCAAGTGAGACCCAGTGTGTGGCTGAGCTCTGAACATACTGGGCCTGTGGGATGCGGAGGTGGTGGTGGTGATGGTGGCACTTTGTTCTGTGGATCCTTCCAGGCCTTACCTGGTGAGAAGGTGTAGGTGGCTTCCTAGCTGGTCTGGGGCCAACTTTCTGACATAGGATGCATATTTCTGGCACCAGGACCTGATCCCTTTGGTATTAAAAGCTTTTTGCCCTCCTGATTCCCACGTTCTAACAAGTAGCAACAGAATAGGTCCTTATTAGCTTAGCTAATCAAGAAAGAAAAGAAAAAGCATAAATATACAAAGTAGATATAAGTGAGAAATAATAGACAAATCAAAAAGATGAGAGACTTCTTTGCTGAACTCTGTGCAAATAAATTTGCACAGAAAGTGGATGGTTTTTGAAGAAAATAAAATTAATAAAAGTGAAAAATTATTGTGGAAGAAATAGAGGATGGAGTTAACCCCACCAGACTAAGATGGCTTCACAGGGAAACTTCAGAAACTTTCAAGGAACAAGTAACTCAGGTAACTGTTAATACCATTTTAAATATTCTAGTGCATGGAGAAGAAATGTGCAAATTTTTATTTTGAAATGAACATAATATATCAAAATCTTACAAGGATAAAACATAATAAATTCAAGATCATTCTCATTTCTAAATGTCAATGCAAAATCCTAAGTAAAATAGTAACAAACAGAACCTTACTGCTTGTTAAAAGGCTAATATACCATGACCAAGTGAGGTTTGTTTTGGGAAAGTAAGGAAGTTCAAATTTTAGGTAACTATTTAATTCTATGTATCAGTAGATCAAAAGAAAAAAAATTGTATGATCTCTTTCATCGATGCTTAAGAGGCATTTTGGTAAAATTCAACGTTGTTTTAAAACTCAGTTAAATGGGAATAGGTGGATGCTTCCTTAACTTGATAAATTATCTTATTTAAAATTAAGTTCAAAAACTAAACAAATGCCTCCTCTTGCAACTATAATTTAATATTGTTCTATAGATCCTAGCCCATGTAGTTAGTCAAAGGAAAGAACAAATTGGAAAGGATAATTATGTAAGGATGATATGGTTTATAAGAGAATCAACTGGAAAAGCTGCCATAGGCAATGAAAGAAGACAGTCAGGTGGCTGGATACAATCAACATGAAGTCAGGTAGCACCAACTACCCTGAGAGCACATAAAGAAATAAGTCATATTCACAAATAAAATAACTAGGATGCAACCAGAGATGCATATCTTAATGAAGAAAAAATTAAAAACCCTACTGAGAGGCTTCAAAGAAAACTCAAAGAAATAACTAGAAATTCATACCATTGATTAACTAGGATAGCATCATAAAGATGTCAGCTCTCCTGTGGCCTATAAATTTAACCAGTACAAATAACCGTAGGCATTTTTGGAATCAGACAAGGTAACAATAAAGTTATGTGGAAAAATCAGCTGGGCACAGTGGCTGACACCTGTAATCCCAGCACTTTGGGAGGCCGAGGCAGGCAGATCACCTGAGGTCAGGAGTTTGAGACCAGCCTGGCCAACATGGTGAAACCCCATCCCTATTAAAAATATAAAAATTAGCTGGGAGTGGTGGTGCACGCCTGTAGTCCTAGCTACTTGGAGGCTGAGGCAGGAGAATTGCTTAAACCTAGGAGGTTGCAGTGAGCCAAGATTGTGCCACTCTCCAGCCTGGGTGACAGAGTGAGACTTTGTATGAAATAAATAAATAAAGTTATGTGGAAAAATAAATAGGAATGGCTGAAATATTTCTGAAAAAGAAGATTAATCAAGGAAGACTAGCCCCACCAGAAATTAAGACTTAAAAGCTGTCATACTCAAAACAGTGAGATACTGACACATGAGTAGATAGTGTAGTGGAACATGATAAAATAATGAGGAAACAGCCTTGAATATTTATGGGAATTTTAAAGGTAGCATTTCACATCAATGATAAAACATTGGGGCCGGGCGCGGTGGCTCACGCTTGTAATCCCAGCACTTTGGGAGGCCGAGGCGGGCGAATCACGAGGTCAGGAGATCGAGACCACTGTGAAACCATGTCTCTACTAAAAATTCAAAAAAAATTAGCCGGGCATAGGGGCGGGCACCTGTAGTCCCAGCTACTCGGAGAGGCTGAGGCAGGAGAATGGCGTGAACTCGGGAGGCGGAGCTTACAGTGAGCCGAGATTGCGCTACTGCACTCCAGCCTGGGCGACAGAGCGAGACTCCGTCAAAAAAAAAAAAAAAAACACAAAACATTGGGGCCGGGCGCGGTGGCTCATGCCTGTAATCCCAGCACTTTGGGAGGCCGAGGCGGGTGGATCACGAGGTCAGGAGATTGAGACCATCCTGGCTAACATGGTGAAACCCCGTCTCCACTAAAAATACAAAGAATTCTCCCGGCGTGGTGGCGGGCGCCTGTAGTCCCAGCTACTCTGGAGGCTGAGGCAGGAGAATGGCGTGAGCCCGGGAGGCGGAGCTTGCAGTGAACGAAGGTTGCGCCACTGCACTCCAGCCTGGGCGACAGAGCGAGACTCCGTCTCAAAAAAAACATTGGCTAATTCGGTAAATGGAAGACAGGACTACACGGCACCTCCTAGAAACGATGTTGGGTCCCAACCTCATAACTTACCATTGCATACATTCTAAACAGCTTAGAGTTCGTTTCTTTTTAAATTGTTGTTTAAAATTTTTTGTTTAAAATTTTAGAAGATTCCCTTGAAGAATATTTTTTATAATCTCAGAGGTCAAAAAAGTGTTTTCTGTAAATGACAATTTAGAGTACACAAAAATTTTAAAATTTTAGTGCATTTAAAAGATAGGCTGTCTGGGCGTGGTGGCTCACACCTGTAATCCCAGCATTTTTGGAGGCTGAGGCAGGTGGATACGAGGTCAAGAGATCAAGACCATCCTGGCCAACATGGTGAAACCCCATCTCTACTAAAAAATACAAAAATTAGCTGGGCGTGGTGGTGCACCCCTGTAGTCTCAGCTACTTGGGAGGCTGAGGCAGGAAAGTCATTTGAACTCAGGAAGCAGAGGTTGCAGTGAGCCGAGATTGCACCACTGCACTCCAGCCTGGCGACAGAACGAGACTTTGTCTCAATAAAAAAGGCCATAAATGGTTGAAACACAACATCCCAGGTAAAACATTTCCTACCATATAAGGAATGTTTTTTTAATATGTAAATGGTTTTTACAAATCAGTAATAAAGGCCAATACAATAACAAAACAGCAGACAAAGCATATGAACAAGCAGTCACAAAAAAAATCAAGTATTTCTTTCTTTCTTTTTTTTTTTTTTAATTGAGGCGAAGTCTCACTCTGTTGCCCAGGCTGGAGTGCAGTGGTTTGATCTCAACTCACTGCAGCCTCTGCCTCCTGGGTTCAAGAGATTCTCCTGCCTCAGCCTCCCAAGTAGCTGGGATTACAGGTGCCCACCACCATGCCCGGCTAATTTTTATATTTTTAGTGGAGACGGGGTTTCACCATGTTGGCCAGGCTGGTCTCGAACTCTTGACCTCAAGTGATCCACCTGCCTCGGCCTGCCAAAGTGCTGGGATTACAGGCATGAGCCACTGCGCCTGGGCAGAAATCAAGTATTTCTATTTTGAAAAACTGTCGGCTGGGCACGGTGGCTCACGCTTGTAATCCCAGCACTTTGGGAAGCCAAGGCGGGGGGATCACGAGGTCAGGAGATCGAGACCATCCTGGCTAACACGGTGAAACCCTGTCTCTACTAAAAATACAAAAAATTAGCTGGGCGTGGTGGCGGGATACTCGGGAGGCTGAGGCAGGAGAATGACGTGAACCCGGGAGGCGGCGCTTGCAGTGAGCTGAGATCGCGCCACTGCACTCCAGCCTGGGCGACGAGCAAGACTCTGTCTCAAAAAAAAAAAAGAAAAGAAAAGAAAAAGAAAAAATGTCAACATCACTCATATCAAAATAAGATACCATTTTTTTTCTGTCAGATTGTTACGTGTCAAGAAATTTGATAAAAGTGTTACTAAGCACCTATGTGGAGAAATAGGCGCTCTCATACATGGCTTGTAATTTAAACCTCTGAGGAGGGCACTTTAGAAATATTTATTCCAAATCATCAGTGAACATTTCATTTGCTGCTACAATTCCACTTCTAAGAATTTATCCCATGTATTATATGAATCTTAGGTGTAATGACAATTATTAGAATTTCATAATTCTTTGAGCAGCTAATATGTGTTCTAAGAGTGTCCTACGCCAACTACTTTAGTCCTGACAGCAACCCCATGGGGAGAGTCCTGGCACTTTGTATTTTGCAGACATGAGTGGAGGCACAAGAGTAGTTGGAGCAAGTCACAAGCTTACAAATGGCAGAGGAGTCAGATCTGGCTGTCCCAGAATCCTCAGTTTTGACACTGCAATACCTTGCCTCCTGGTGCAGCAGCATCTATTATAGAAAAAGCTGGAGACAGTCTTCTGGTCCCTCAGTAGAGGCTGGGTTAGGTATATTATGGCATACCCATCTAGTGCCATGCCCCATGGCCCTTCATGAAAGGGAGGCCCTTTCTGTATTGCTGTATTTCATTCCTCCTAAGACATGTGTTTGCACAGTTTAACACCTCTGAGATTTGGATGTGTTTTACAATCAATGGCATCTGACAATTAGTAGCATCGTTTTCTTTCTTAGTAGTACATACAGAACCTGTAAATCCTAGATTCAATTAAATGTAGTATATTAAGTGGCTTTAATTTTCTTTTTACTTTTCTGTAACTTTGCAGATTTTCTATCATGAAAACATACTGCCTTTGGACCTAGAAAAAAGTTATTTGAATATATAAAGTACTGGATGTGGCACCTGACTTTCAAGGCTGACTTTTGTTCTTACTTGATGACAGGGACTTCTCTACGGCATTCTTTAACAGCATCCCCCTCTCGGGCTCCCTCGCGGGCACCATGCTCTCTTCTCATAGCAGTCCACAGCTACTGCCACTGGACTCCAGTACCCCTAACTCCTTCGGCGCCTCGAAGCCTTGCACAGAGCCTGTGGTGGCTGCCAGTGCCAGACCTGCAGGCGATTCTGTCAATAAAGACAGGTTAGTGGGTGCCAAGGCTTGTTCCTGTCCTTGGGGAAAGTTCAGGTTTGCACATAGTTTTGAGGACAGAGAATTTTATTCTGTTTGCACTTTGTGGCCCCTACAATGAAAAAAGAAAAAAATGCGTGATTTGAAATGGGGACTTCTCAGAGGGGAGGACTTGTTCAGTGAGTCTCTGATGCACAGGACTGTGAGGATTTCACAAAGAGTGTATCAAGGCTTACCAAGGGTCAGGCTGCTAAGGGTGGGAACTACCACTGAAATGCTACGTGCTACAGGGTCAGCCCCACCTGGCAGCTCTACACTGGAGGTACTTCACATTTCTGGGGCCTCAGCCTCCACTTCACTCTGCTGAGCACATCGCACAGCATTCATCCTAGGCAGGGTGCTCCTGTGGGAGGGCACAGACTCCCCTCATACTCTCAGAATTATATTCACTCACAGAGCCTGTGTCCTCACCCATTGTTACTTGGAAACCAAATTAGAAATCATAAAGAACCAGGCAAGCACAAAGGAAAGCCAGGAGTGAACATTTGCTCAGCACCTGCTCTGGGTTACACACCCTGCTAGGCCCCAGCCATCGCAGGGGCTTAATTGGTGGGTCCTCATCCTCAGGGAGTGTGTAGGCTGGTGGGGGAGAGGCAGTCACAGGGTTGCAGGTGGCCCCTCAGGTCCCCTGGGTAGAAATGGCTAGCCATCCAAAGAGGGGCTGGTATCTCAGGGATCAGGGAGGTGCCTCAGAGGGTACCCTCCACAGGGCTCATATAGGCCTACCAGGGGATGAGGCCTGGGGATTAGGGGCAGCAGCCCCCCCAATCCCCTGAGGAAGGCCAAGAAGGGGGAGAAGGCCAAGGTATCTGTGCTGGATCAGGTAGTCTGGGCTTTTCCCCAGAGTGGAGATGTAGAAGGCTTTGAGACCTCCATTTTAGGAAAGTGACTCTATTAGGTGGCGGTGCCCCAAATTGACCACTCCCTGGCACATACAGCTGATACTGTCAAAGCGATTCTCCATTGGTGGAATGGAGTCTTGTGTTACTGCAGCCCCCTGCTTTTGGGATATAGCTGATACCGTTAGAGCAATTCTCCACTGGTGGAATGGAGTCTTATGTTACTGCAGCCTCCTACTTCTGGGTGCTAGCACCATGGCTGTGGAGGCATGCCCAAACATTAGGTCACTGCCCTGGGGGGACCCTGAGAGGATAGGAAGAGAAGACTGAGCAGCAAGACCAGTGAGGAAGCAAAGCATGCCAGGAAGAAGGGAGCCTGAGAAGGACAGACCATGCCAGATCTGAGAACTCTTTGGGGATGGCCCATTCTAGTGGCCACAGATCATGGAGGAGAAGAATGGGGCTGTCCAGGGTGACTACCAGGCATGTGGTGTGGTGTCTTGGCAGATAGGAGTGGAAGGTGTTATCCTGGGTGTGCTCAGGAGGAGGCCCAGTGGCCATGGTCCCAAAGCGTGTGGTGTGGGCTTGGACATGAAGGATGGACCAGGCAGGCTTCTGCCTGGCCTCTCCTTTCTCTATGGAATAGAAGATGAAAGTTGTGTGATGAGCACTTGGAACGTAATGCTAAGAATGTGACACTGTCACAGGGAGATATGGGAGGGGCCGCTCAGGATGGAGGATGCCTGACTAAGGGTAAAGGCCAGGAGCAGACCATGGCTTCAGGACCCCAGGTGCAGGCTTATCTCATGAGACTCATTGTCAAAGTGGGAAAGGTGAGCGGTTGGAGTGGTTTGGCGTAGAGGTGCTGTATTTAAGTTGTGGAGATAGGGCAGTATGACTAGAGAAAAGGGTTGTAAGAACCATGTTCTAGCCCTCATTCTACCCCCAAAAGCTCTCAGAACAGTGCAAAGGGGGAAATGTGAATGCATTTGCTCACAACCTTCTAGGTGTCCATAATTTTAACACATGAAAATTTTAAAGAAATGGGAGCGGTAGATTGTATCTTGAAATTTTTTGTGTTTATGGAAGTTTGATATTTGTGCCTTCTTTAGTAGGCTCCAAATAATGCAAATACTAGACCTCCAGATCCTTTCAGGATTGCACTTGACATGCCTCCCCTCTTCTTCACCCCAGTATGAATGCTACCTCTACTCCTGCTGCATTGTCACCTTCTGTGTTAACGACCCCGTCCAAGATCGAACCCATGAAAGCGTTTGACTCCCGGTTCACAGAGCGGTCCAAAGCCACACCAGGTGCTCCTGCCCTGACCAGCGTGACTCCGACAGCTGTGGAAAGGTAGGTGGTAGCTGCAGGACCCTGAAGGACCAGGGAGGGTGCAGGCATGGGTCAACCGCACAGCGGCAGTGTTCCCACCAAGCAACCTGCCTTCCTGTTGGGGAAAAGACTCTAGCCCCTCAATACATGGAGCAAGACTGCAGAGCCCTTAGTGAGCCACCAGGAGAAAGAGTTGGCTCCTTCAAGTGGGAAGGTGGCTGGAAGGAGCTGTGGGGGAGGACAAGGCAAAAGAACCACAAGGGCAAAGGCACAAGGATTGATCAATGCAGAGGCTGGACTGAGAATAATGGTGTTTGGATGGAGCCCAGAGTTCGCACAGAAGAGAGCATGAGATTAGTTGGAGAGGTGGAAGCCTCTGATATTGATACATCATGGAAATGACGGCCTTCCACTCAGAAACTGACCAGAGGTAGAGAGCTGCAATAAAAATGATGTAGGTGAGGTCTTTGTCAAGTCAGATTGGCTTCTGAGCTCTTGTGGACGCTATGCTACTTGTCCATTCTCTAGGTCTCCCCTCAAACACAGCTGTGACATCATGCAGGCTGTAGTTCTTTATTTCTTGGAGTTTCGCAGTAGTGCATCCTCCCGAGGTGGCCAGAGCGAATGTCTGTAGCCTCTGCCATTGGCACTGAAGTTCTCTGCCTCTGAGAGGGCCCCTCCCTCCAAGCCTGGCTTGACAAGGAGCTAAGTTCACATCCCAGTGAGTCAGAGCCTAGGAGAGGAGAGGCAGATGTGGGGTAGACTTTGGGGGCTTAAGAGCTGTCCCTTAAGAGTTGCACCCCACTGCAAGGTTTATAGGGCTCAGCAGCCCTGAGCAGACACACCCTAGCTTGTGCCACCATCAGCCAAGTACAAGGACACTGGTCAGAAACTTGCAGTAGCCACACAGCCAGCAGGTGCCCAACAAAAGGAGCATTTGTATGTGACCTGTCCTTGCAGTAGATGGTGATTTGGAGCTAAAGCCACAGCATGCTACCTCTGGGGCTTTGCTTCTGAAAAGCCCTGTCCAAAACTGCATGTCTGGGCAGGATTTATTCTCCTTGGAAAACAGTTCCTGGAAGCTAGCATGGGAGTACCCTTTCTGCAAGTTTGTTGCTGTATCTATAAACTTGGTGTGGAATCTTGTAGTCTACTCTGTAATCTAATCATGCTTGTTTCATAATTAACTCAATGCAGGCCACGTTCGATAGCTCATGCCTGTAATCCCAAATGCTTTGGGAGGCCAAGACAGGAGGATCGCTTAAGGCCAGGAGTTTGAGACCAGCCTGGGCAACATATTGAGACCCCTATCTCCACCAGAAAAATTATCCAGGTGTTGTGGCATGTGTCTATTGTCCTAGCTACTCTGCTCACTGCAACCTCCGCCTCCCAGGTTTGATTGATTCCCCTGCCTCAGCCTCCCAAGTAGCTGAGATTACAGGCACCTGCCACCACACCCAGCTAATTTTTGGTATTTTTAGTAGAGATGGGGTTTCACCATGTTGGCCATGCTGGTCTCGAGCTCCTGACCTCAGGTGATCCACCCGCCTCAGCCTCCCAAAGTGCCGGGATTACAGGCGTGAGCCACCACGCCCGGCCTCCGTGCTTCTAAATACTTTGAAATGCTGGATTAAATGCAACCCTCATCCCTAAAATGAATGACAAGTTCACAGGAAAGGGCAGTACCCAGAGTCTAAAATCTAAGAGTGAACAAAAAAGCCAGAGCAGCGAGGACTCAGTCAAGAGGACTTGACTGAGGACCTTGAGTTTTAATGACCACATCGACTTGAGACAAAGCCTGGGGTCTAAGCCATGTAGGAGTTGGAATTAAGTCACCAGCATAAAGTCAAGCTGCTTAAAAAAGGACTGAGGCAGACCTGGGAGAATCCAACTGGCAGCACAAGAACTAGCAGAGAAGTTGGAATGTCTCATCCTGTTTTTGGGTTGGGAGAACAGTCTTCCCTTGAGACTGTGTAACCACAGGCCTGCCCTCATGTGGATTCAGGGCCAGTTTAACACTAGCTGTGTTGTCTAGAAATCACCAACCCGAGAAATGAACACAAAGGAGATCCTGGTCTAATTGACATCCAGAGGCACTTGGCAGAGATGCTTATCCACCATGCAGTGACATTCCTTGGGCCAGGGCATACAGCATTACCACTGATAAAGCACTGCTTAGATGATCATAAAATCCACTGTCACAAGAAGAAAGTGCCTGTCATGCACAAATGTCAGAAGACATACTTACTGGGAGACTTAGGTTTCTGTAAACCTGTGATCATAGAATTGTCAGATGGCACTATAAAATATGTTTAAGTCTTGAAAGACAGGAAAGCTAAAACAAAATGTGAGGAAAGATTAATACTGTATTCTGTAAACAAAAATTAACTCAAAAGGGAACAAAGAACTAAATGTAAGAGCAAAAACTATAAAACTCTTAGAAGAAAATATAGATAGAAATCTATGTGACCTTGGATTAGGCAACTGTTTCTTAGATATGACACCTAATGCACAAACAACTAAAGGAAGGAATCAATAAATTGGACTTCATCAAAATTTAAAACTTTTGACTGGATACAATGGCTCATGCTTATAATCTTAGCACTTTGGAACCTGAGACAGAAGGTCCAGTAATTCAAGACCAGCCTGAGCAACATGGCAAGACCTCATCTTTATAAAACCATTTTAAAAATTAAAAGCTTGGCCAGGCACGGTGGCTCACGCCTGTAATCCTAGCACTTTGGGAGGCTGAGGTGGGTGGATCACATGAGGTCAGGAGTTCGAGACCAGCCTGGCCAACATGGTGAAACCCCATTTCTACTAAAAATACAAAAATGAGCCAGACATGGTGGCAGGTGCCTATAATCCCAGCTACTCAGTAGGCTGAGACAAGAGAATCGCTTAAACTCAGGGGACAGAGGTTGCAGTGAGCAGAGATCACGCCACTTCACTCCAGCCTGGGCAAAAGAGCAAAACTCCATCTCAAAAAAAAAAAAAAAAATTAAAAGCTTTTTTGCTTCCAAAGCACTATCAGAATTGAAAGACAACCTACAGCATGGGAGAAAATACTTGCAAATCACATCTAATTAAAGTCCAAAATTTAAATTATATAAAGAACTTTTACAATTCAACAATAAAAGGACGAATAACACAGCTTTAAAATGAGCAAAAGATCTGAAGAGAAACTGCAAAGAATATATACAAAGCACAGGCACATAAAAAGACAATCAACATCATTAGCCATCAGGGAAATACAAAGCGAAACTCCGGTGAAATACTTCATACCCATTTGGAGGTCTGTAATTAAAAGATCAGATAGTCAGATAATAAGAAGTGTTGGTCCTATAAACCTGTGATCATAGAATTGTCAGATGGCACTATAAAGTATGCTTAAGTCTTGAAGGACATGAAAGCTAAAACAAAATGTGAGGAAAGATTAATATTCTATTCTATAAACAAAAATTAGCTCTAAAGGGAACCCTCATATACATGCTGGTAGGAATGTAAAGTCTTTTAGCACCTTTGGAAAACAGTCTGGAAGTTCCTCGAATGGTGAAATATAGAGTTATCATCTGACCTAGCAGTTCCCACACCTAGATACATACCTAAGAGAATTGAAAACATATATCCATGCAATAACTCATACATGAATGTTCATATCCGTACATAATAACCAAAAAGTGGAAACAGCCCAAAGGTCCATCAGGTGATGAATAGATAAGCAAAATATGGTCTACCCATACAATAGCATATTATTCAACAATAAAGAGGAATGGAATGCTTACATGTGCTACAATAACGATAAACCTTAAAGACTTATGGTAAGAGAAAGAAGCCAGTCACAAAGGATCATAGGTTGTATGATTCCATTGATATGAAATGTCCAGAATGGAAAATCCATAAAGAAGGTAGAGTAACAGTGGTTGCCAGGGTCTGAGGGAGGGAGGATGAGGAGTGATTACCAATGGGTACAGAGTTTCTTTTTGGAATTATGAAAATGCTCTGGCATTAGACAGTGATGATGGTTGCATAACCTTATGAATATACTAAAAGCTAATGATTCTATACTTTAAAATGGTGAAGTTTATGATATATATATCTCAATAAAAATTAAAAGAATAATACACCATCAAAAACCAGATTTGGAAATGAACCAAAAAAAATACTTTTAGAAAAGAAAAATAATAATCATTGCAGTTTAAAAGTCAACAAGCATTTCAGAGAGCAGATCAGAACCAGCTGAAAAGAACATTCAGTCTACAAAATTGGCCAGAGTGGCACAGTGGTGAGGAGGTGGAGCTGAAGACAGGGCCATGGAGAGGAGTCCCCCCAGGAGGATGTGCTGTGGAGGGTTGTCAAGAGGGAGTTAAGAGGCTTACCAGAAGGTGAAGAAACCTCAGATTTTGAAATGGAGCAAGTTCTGAACAAAATAAATAAAATGAATTCCCCACCTGAGAGAAACTACAGTGTGCCACAGACAGTCCTGCTTATTGAGGAAGACACTCATGTTTGCTTCGTGGCTTTCTGTGGCCCTTATCTCTCATGTAGTGCATACCCTGAATGAGAAGCCGGAGGATAGCCCTTGGATTGGCTTAGGAGACAAAATCTTGACTGTATATCCTGGGTCCTGGTGCCACAAGGGTTGGTTCCTCAGCAGCTGTGTCCACAGGGTCTCACAAGACCGTCCAGCCATAAATATGGCTCTAGCAAGATCTGTATAATAAGGGGCCACCATCACATTTGTCATCCTCAGCTTCTCACTTGAAAGTGGCAGTGAGTGAGCATTCACTTGGGTCTGAGCTTCCTCCTTTCCAGACAGAATGAGTATAGTGAGCTTCTAGGAGCCTGGTGCTAAATTCTCAGGTTGGGTTGGATCCTTATGTGAGGAAAATGAAATAAAACAAGTCCCAGTATCTTTAACAAAGGCCTTACAGAAAATGCAGATACTTTCTTGATGTGGCTGTTTTCTTGTATTGATTCTCAATGAAAACCAGGAGGAGCCCTTTAAAACACCCATCACTGGAGGCCTGGTGCAGTGGCTCATGCCTGTAGTCAATCCTAGAATTCTGGGAGGCCGAGGCGGGTGGATCACTTGAGTGCAGGAGTTTGAGACCAGCTTGATCATCATGGCGAAACCCCATCTCTGCTGAAAATACAAAAATTAGCTGGGCGTGGTGGTGCGTGCCTGTAGTCCCAGCTACTCGGGAGGCTGAGGCAGCAGAATTCCTTGGACGCAGGAGACAGGGGTTGCAGTGAGCAGAAATCACTCCACTGCAGCCTGGGCAACAGAGTGAGACCCTGTCTCAAAACAAGAACAAAAACAAAACAGGCCAGGCGCGGTGGGTCACGCCTGTAATTTGGGAGGCCAAGGTGGGCTGATCACCTGAGGTCAGGAGTTGGAGACCAGCCTGGCCAACATGGTGAAACCCCATCTCTACTATAAAAATACAAAAATTAGCCGAGTGTGATGGCGAGAGGCTTAGGCAGGAGAACCGCTTGAACCCAAGAGGCAGAGATTGCAGTGAGCCGAAATTGTACTATTGCACTCCAGCCTGAACAAGACTTGTCTCAAAAAACAAAAACAAAACAAAACAAAAAAACACCCATCAGTGGAGATTTTCTTTGTTTGTTTGTTTTTTGAGACAGAGTGTCACTGTGTCACCCAGGCTGGGGTGCAGTGGTGCAGTCTTGGCTCACTGCAACCTCTGTCTCCCAGGCTCAAGCAATTCTGCCTCAGCCTCCCTAGTAGCTGGGATTACAGGTGTATGCCATGACGCCTGGCTAATTTTTGTATTTTTAGTACAGACGGGGTTTCACCATGTTGGCCAGGCTGGTCTGAACTCCTGACCTCAAGTGATGTGCCCACCTCGGCCTCCCAGTGTTGGGATTACAGGTGTGAGCCACCGCACCTGGCCTTCAGTGGAGATTTTCTTTGAGGCACAGTGTCATGCAGTGGTTAGGGGTGGTGCACAAAGTAATACACCTTGCAGGTTAGACCCAGGTCCCCACTTCCTCAGAGAGGGAGGAGGGATAATCTTGAGACACATGGTCTTTCTGAGTCCATCTTCTCTCAGGCAGAATGGACCTGCCAGGAAAACCCTCCTCATAGGAGGTATCCCTTAACCTTGGGCCTGTAAAGCCGTATCTTGGTCCTTGCCTCACAGTGAGCAGCACGTGTCAGCTCCTGCTGTTGTTCCTTCATTGTGCGTCACAGCAGTTAGGCAGTGAGACCCCTGCAACCTGACGGGCACTTCCTAGCCAAGAGCCTCAGGTGGGTTGGGAGCCAAATGCTAGCATCCCAGGTACAGGGTAGCAGCCCTGGGTGAAACTGTGGGTCTTCTGCTCCACCCTCCCCTAAGGCCAGGTGTCAGGCAGAAGCACGTAGGGACCTGAGGTAAGTGACTACAGGGCAAGTAGGCCTGAGCAGACAGAACCTAGGATGGAGCCCATTTGTAAGGGGGGCAGCCCTGGCCAGCTGTGCTCTTGCTTCACAGATGTCTAGACCCATTGGGCAACTGCTATAGATCGATTTACCTGGTGCTCCCAGGGATATTGTAATAACTGATACAAGCCCACATGCAGGCTGGGGAGGTGCAGTTCCCAGTGGGCCACTGGCCCCAGGGTCCCTGAATGGGGCATCTGGCAGAGGCAGGAGGTGGGGAGACTCCTAAGGGCTCTCAGGGGTCCCAACCAGAGAGAGTGGAGCAGCTGGAGCTCGGCAGCGCCAAGCAAGTGAATGTCATGGGCCAGTGCTGCGGTGAGCTCAGGAAGCCACCGCACGCCTTAGAAACTTAGATGATAGTTGGACGTTGCTGTGACATTCTTGCTGTATTTTACAAAACGATAGTTACATAAAAGTCTGACTTTTTTTCCATGTTTCACAATAGGATTCTCCCATTTTAATACATGAAACCCTTTCAGATCAGTCTGAACCAGGAAAATTCATGTTAGAAAAAATTAGAACAAGCTAATATTCTATTTCCATATTCAGAACATTTGAGAGAAAGCATTTTTGACTGCTCCAAAAGCTTATTTAACAAAAAATTTAATATGAAAATGTACATGATCTGATTTTTACAACATAGTAAAACAAGCTCTTTGGAGAGACAAATGTCTGACATTTTTTAAAAAAATAATTTAAAAAGGATTTTGAGGAGCACTGACTCAGGACTTCCAGAATATTAAGCTACACCCACAGGTGGATGCTTTGCCCTGTTGTAGGACATTAGAAGAAAGGGGAACAGGCTCTTCAATTTCACAGAGCAGTGTCATGGGCCTCTTGTCTTCTCAGTTTTTCACATGGATACAAATGAGAAGAATCCAGGATTCTACACACTGGTGTGTGTGTCTGCCCACATTTCTTTGACCCGGGTGACTAGCAGGGAAAACAGCTGAAGACAGTGCCTAGGGGAGGGGCTGACAGGCCAGAGGCTGGTTAGCAGTGGGAAGGCAGGCAGGGATGAGGGCTCTTGGATACTAGACAGGAGTTCACTCATGGTGAACTCCTTGAGGAAATAAGATCAGTGATAGCGCCTGTGATCCAGGAAGTCTATCATATTTAGAGATGTTTAACACAGCATTTTGAGAAACATTTACCCACTTCTTCAAAAGAGAGGTGTTGAGGAAGTAAGCTATTCATTATGTTGCCTCTCTTTAATATTTATAAGGACCAAAGTACAGGCGCTTCTCTGTATCCATGGGTTCCACATCTATGGATTCAGCCAACTATGGATCAAAAATATTTGGGAAAAGAAATTCCACAGAGTTCCAAAAAGCAAAAACTGAATTTGCTACATGCCAAGTACTACTTTGAATCCATGCAAATGAAGTTATTTTTAGGCATTGTACTATGTATACGTGATCTAGAGATTATTTAAAGTATATAGGAGGCTGGCTGGGCTCACCTCAGTGGCTCACACCTGTAATCCCAGCACTTTGGGAAGCCAAGGCAGGCAGATCACCTGAGGTCAGGAATTCGAGACCAGCCTGGCCAACATGGCAAAACTTCGTCTCCAGTAAAAATACAAAAATTAGCAGGGCGTGGTGGTGCGTGCCTATAATCTCAGCTACTTGGGAGGCTGAGGCAGGAGAATCATTTGAATCTGGGAGGCAGAGGTTGCAGTGATCCAGGATCACACCACTGCATTCCAGCCTGAACAACAGAGTGAGACTCCGTCTCAAAAAAAAAAAAAAAAAAAAGTACATTGGAAGCTGTGCCTACATTATATGCAAATACTAAATCATTTTATATAAGGGACTTGAGCATCCTTGGATTTTGATATCTCCTGGGGGTCATGGAATCAATCCCCCTGCAGATACCAAAGAATGACTGTACTATGGAAAAATAGTTCAGATGGAATGTTATTTGAAAAAAGCCAGACATACAGTTGTATTAAAGTATGATTAGTATATAAATAAATATAATCAGAAATGAAAGGGGGCATTAATACCAACCTTACAAAAAGGATTTTGATGGCATGATATATTTCAATGTATGCCAATAAAGTCCAGGTGCAGTGGCTCACACCTGTAATCCCAACACTTTGGGAGGCCGAGGTGGGTGGTTCACCTGAGGTCAGGAGTTCGAGACCAGCTTGGCCAACATGGTGAAACCCCATCTCTATTAAAAATACAAAAAATTAGCCGGTTGTCACAGTGCATGCCTGTAGCCCTAGGTACTCGGGGAGGCTGAGGTATGAGAATCCGTTGAGCCCAGGAGGCAGAGGTTGCAGTGAGCTGAGATCCCGCCACTGTACTCTAGCCTGGGCAACAGAATGAGAACCTGTCTCAAAATAAAAATAAATAAATCCCTTATTATTTCAACAATATGCACAGCATCTTCACCAGGAGATTCCATCTTAAGAAACTACTTTCTTTGCTCTTCCCTAACTAGCACCTCCTCATTTGTTCAAGTTTTTTATGAGATTGCAGCAATTTAGTCCCATCTTCAGGCTTTACTTCTAATTCTAGTTCTCTTACTGTTTCCACCACATGTGTAATGACTTTTTCCACTGAAGTCTTGAACCCCTCAAAGTCATTCATGAGGGTTGGAATCCGCTTCTTCCAAACTTTTGTTAAGGTTGATATTTTGACAGCCCGTGAATCACAGATGTTCTTAATAACATCTAGAATGGTGAATACTTTCCGGAAGGTTTTCAGATTACTTTGCCCAGATCTGCCAGAGGAATCTGATATAGCTTACAAAATGTTTTTTTGTTTTTTTGAGACGGAGTCTCGCTCTGTTGCCCAGGCTGGAGTGCAGTGGCGTGGTCTAGGCTCACTGCAAGCTCCGCCTCCCGGGTTCACGCCATTCTTCTGCCTCAGCCTCCCAAGTAGCTGGGACTATAGGCGCCCCCCACCACGCCTGGCTAATTTTTTGTATTTTTAGTAGAGATGGGGTTTCACCATGTTATCCGGGATGGTCTTGGTCTCCTGACCTTGTGATCTGCCTGCCTCAGCCTCCCAAAGTGCTGGGATTACAGGCATGAACCACCACGCCTGGCCCACAAAATTTTTTTTTAATTATTATTTTTAATTTATTTAAGAGATAGTGTCTTGCTATGTTGCCCAGGCTGGAGTGCAGTGTTATTCACAGGCACAGTACCACTACTTATCAACACAAGAGTTTTGACCTGCTCTGTTTCCAGTCTGGGCAGTTCACCTCTCCTTAGGCAACCTGGTGGTCTCTTGCTCTCAGAAGGTCACTATACTGATGCCAAACTTAATGTGGACACCCAGTTGGCATAGCACACTATACTCAGAACTTCTGGGCTTAAACAGTCCTCCTGCCTCAGCCTCCAGGTAGCTGGGACCACAGGCAAAAAAGTACCTCTTAAATAATGAAACTTGAAAGATGAAAATGCTCCTTATTCATGGGCTGCAGAATGTGTGTTGTGTTAGTTGGTATGAAAACAACATTCATCTCTGTCAGAGCTCTTGGTTGACCAAGTGCATTGCCAGTGAGCAGCAATCTTTTGAAAGGAATCTTTTTTTCCGAGCAGTAGGTGTCAACAATGGGCTTCAAATATTCAGTAAACCATGCTCTAAACAGATGTGCTGTCATCTAGGCTTTCTTGTTGCATTTATAGATTTAGAATAATTCTTAAGGGCCCTAGGATTTTTGGAATAGTTAATGAGTATTGGCTTCCACTTAAAATCACCAACTGCATTCACCCCTAATAAGATAACCAGCCTGTCTTCTGAAACTTTGAAGCCAGGCATTGACTTCCCTTCTCTAGCTAGGAAAGTCCTACATGACATCTTCTTCTGATAGAAGGCTGTTTTACCTACACTAACAATCTGTTGTTTAGTGTTACCACCTTCATCCATGATCTTAGCTAGATCTTCTAATACCTTGCTGCAACTTCTACATTATCACTTGCTGCTTCACCTTGCCGTTTAATGTTATAGAGGCAGCTTCTTTCCTTAAACCTCATGAGCCAACCTCTGCTAGCTTCAGACTTTCTTCTGCAGCTTCCTCACCTCTCTCAGCCTTCATAGAATTGAAAATAGTTAGAGCCTTGCTTTGGATTAAGCTGTGGCTTAAGGGAGTGTTGTGGCTGGTTTGATCTTCTATCCAGAGCACTAAAACTTCCTCCATATTAGCAATAAGGCTGTTTTGCTTTCTTTTCAAACGTGTGTTCACTGGAGTAGCACTTTTAACTTCCTTTAAGAGCTTTTCCATTGCATTCACACCTTGGCTAACTGGTGCAAAAGGTATAGCTTTTGGCCTGTCTCAGCTTTCAATGTGCCTTCCTCTTTAAGCTTAATCATTTTTAGCTTTTGGTTTAACACTTACTTAGAGGCCATTATAGGGTTATCGATTGGCCTAATTTCAGTATTGTTGTGTCTCAGATAGTAGGGAGGCCTGGGGAGAGGAAGGGAGACAGGAGAACAACCAGTTGGTGGAGCAGTCAGAACATAAATGCCATTTATTAAGTTCACCATCTTACATGGGTATGGTTCACAGTGCCCCAAAACAATTATAATTAATACTAACATGAAAGATCACTAATGGCAGATCACCAAAACAGATACAATAAGAATGAAAATGTTTGAAATATTGTGAGAATTATCAAAATGTGACACAGAGACACGAAATGTGCACCTGCTGTTGGGGAAATGGCGCCAATAGACTTGCTTGATGCAGGGTTGCCACAAACCTTCAACTTGTAAAAAAAACGTAGTCTCTGCGAAGCACAGTGAAGTAAAGCACAATAACACAAGGTATACCCGTGTACTTATTCAGAATTGTTCTGTCTTCTTGAAAAATTGACTCCTTCATCTTTATCACTGTGTAATGCCCCTCTTTATCCTTGATAACTTTACTGGCTCTGTTGCCTACTTTGCTTATGTAACTACACCAGCTTTTTTTTTTTTTTTATAGGCTTTATTTGTTAGAGCAGTTTATGTTCACAGCTAAATTGAACAGGAAATACAAACAGTTCCTATATGCCCCCCTCCCCAACATACCCATAGCATCCCCCACTTTCAGCATCCCCCACCAGAGTGGGGCACACCATCACCCAAAGTTTACATTTGGGTCTACTCTTGATGTTGTACGTTTTATGGGTTTAACCAGTGTATAATGACATATATTCATCATTATCATATCTTACAGAATAGTTTTTTGGGTTTTTTCGAGACAGAGTCTCGCTCTGTTGCCCAAGCTGGAGTGCGGTGGCACAGTCGCATCTCGGCTCACTGCAACCTCCGCCTCCCAGGTTCAAGCGATTCTCCTACCTCAGCCTCCCGAGTAGCTGGGATTACATGTGTGTGCCACCACACGTGGCTAATTTTTGTATTTTTAGTAGAGAGCGGGTCTCACCATGTTGGCCAGGCCAGTCTCAAACTCCTGACCTCAAGTGATCTGCCCACCTTGGCCTCCCAAAGTGTAGGAATTACAGGAAAGAGCCACCACACCCAGCCAGAATAGTTTCAATGCCTTAAAAATTATGTGCTTTATATAGTTACCTTCCTTCCCCCAACCCCTGGAAACCACTGATCTTTTTATTGTCTCCATAGTTTTGCCTGTTCCAGGTTGTCATATAGTTAGAATCACCCCTTTTCTTGTATTTATTTATTTACTTATTTTTTATTCTTAGAGATGGGGTCTCATTATTTATGTGGCCGAGCGCTGTGGCTCATGCCTGTAATCCCAGCACTTTGGGAGGCTGAGGTGGGTGAATCACCTGAGGTCAGGAGATTGAGACTGTCCTGGCCAACACGGTGAAACCCTGTCTCTACTAAAATATAAAAAATTAGCCAGGTGTGGTGACGTGTGCCAGTAGTCCCAGCTACTCGGCAGGCTGAGGCAGGGGAATCGCTTGAACCCAGGAGGCAGAGGTTGCAGTGTGCCCGGCCTTATTCTTTTTTTTTAATCTTCACTTCTTTTTATCTTCTTTTTCTGCCTTCTCTGGTTTTAATTGAGTATTTTATAGGATTCAGATTTCTCAGCCAGGCACGGTGGCTCACACCCATAATCCCAACACTTTGGGAGGCTGAGGCAGGGAGATCACCTGAGGTCAGGAGTTCAAGACCGGCCTGGCCAACATGATGAAACCCTGTCTCTACTAATAATACAAAAATTAACCAGGCATGGTGGCACACACCTGTAATCCCAGCTACTCGGGAGACTGAGGCAGGAGAATCACTTGACCCCAGTAGGCGGATGTTGCAGTGAGCCAAGATCATGCCATTGCATTCCAGGCTGGGCGAGAAGAGTGAAAATCCATCTCCAAAAAAATAATAATAATAAAATAAAAATAAGTTTTCTCTCCTCTCAGCATTATTAATTATGCTTTTTAAAAAATTTTTTGGTGATTGCTCTAGAGTTTACAATAAACATTTATAACCTAACTCTACTTTCAAATAATATTATACCACTTCATGGGTAGTAGAGAGACTTCCCCACTCTTTCCTTCCATGCCCTATGACATTGGTACCACTTATTTCACTCATTCATAAACTATAGTAATTCAAGACATGGTGGCTATTATTTGTTTGAACAGAAAGTTGTCTCTTAGATCAGTTGGGAATATGAAATATAAAAGATTCTATTTTATGTTCACTGTTTTCTTCTCTAACACTCTTCCTTTCTTCACGCAGATGTGAGTTTCTGGCCTGCATCATTTATCTTCTCTCTGAAAGACTTTTAACATTTCTTGCAAGGCAGGTCTTCTGGCAACAGATTCCGGTGTCTCTTTGTTTATTTTTGTCTAACAAAGTCGTTATTTCTCCTTTACTTTTGAGGCATAATTTCACTGGACACAGAATTCTAGGTTGGCAAGAGGTTTGTTTAAGCACTTTAAATATTTCACTTCACTCTTTCTTGCATGAATGGTTTCTGAAGGGAAGTGTGATGTAATGTTTTTGTGCAGGTTAAAAGAGCAGAACCTTGTGAAAGAGCTGAGGCCCCGGGACCTCCTGGAGAGCAGCAGTGACAGCGATGAGAAAGTCCCTTCGGCTAAGCCTTCCTCACTGTCCAAGCGAAAACTTGAGCTTGAGGTAGAGACAGTAGAGAAGAAGAAGAAAGGGCGGCCTCGGAAGGACTCTCGTCTCATGCCTGTGTCTCTGTCTGTCCAGGTGAGGACAGTGGGCCCATCCTGCCTTCTTTAGCCCACCTTTCTTCACTTAGAGCTTGAAGGCCCTGTGTGCATGGTAAACCTCAGCTGGGTGGGGCACCTTGGGAACCAGCTGGCTTAGACATGCAGCCCCTGGAATGTAGCATGGAGGCCACGCTCTCCCTCAGACCTGCCCTTGACTCACCCAGTGCCCTTGAGCAGGTTCCCTGGCATGAACTGGCTTGTCCATAAGGTTAGGATCCTTGTAGCATCCCCCTCTGCTTCCTCCCTCCCAGGGTGGAAATGCCCTGGTCCCAGGCCCACCCTCACTTCTGGGTGACTTGCCTTTACCAAATGCTACCCTGTAGTGTTAGAACAAGGCTCAAGAACGTTTCTGGCTCTTCCAGTCTCCAGCTGCCCTAACCGCAGAGAAGGAGGCCATGTGTCTGTCTGCACCAGCACTTGCACTGAAGCTGCCAATTCCAGGCCCCCAGAGGGCATTCACCCTCCAGGTAAGTTCTAGGACCCTGCCAGTTCTCCCTCAGGCACACCCAGACATTCTCTGTCCCCTACCACATATAAACCCTATCTTGTCACTTCCTTGGAGATTGGTTTCCAGTGGCTCTCCATCACCTTCTGGGGGAAGTCATAGCAGATCAGGGTACCCACCAACTCTTAGCGAAATTGCCAGCCTCCACTCTCACCCACCCATAGCCTCTGTCTGGCCTTGCCCCTGGGGTCCCAGCTGCTGGGGCCGCCATTACCACCACATGTTCTGGTGCTCTTCAGGACTCTTCTCAGGTGTCCCAGCTGGAAGCCACCTCCACCTCCACACACAGCCCTGGGCAGCCTCAGGCTTGGTGTCTGTGGGACTGTGTGGTCATGGTCTATCTCCCAACCATCCTGCTAGCTTTGTCTTCTCAGTGTCCGGCACAGTCAATCATCAGAGTTGTTTGAGCTCTTGGAATGGAAGCTTGTAAGCATGTGGTTATCCAAAACACAATTCTGGAGTAAATAATCCTTTATACCCAGAGCCCTCCTGGTCACTTGGCCCAGCATAGTATCTAGACCTCTCCTGCCATGGTGCCGTCACACACACTGCTGCCTCTCTGCATACCCTTGTACCTCAGCTCAGGTGCGTGTCCTCAAGCAGCCTTCTTGGACCCTGTGTGCGGGTCACTTCCCACTGGCTGCACACTGCTCTGAGCCCGGGCTGGTCCTCACAGGGCACCAGAGAGCAGGCGTCAGCCTTTCCTACCATAGGTCCTTCTGGGCCACAGTGCAGAGGAATGAAGCAGGGAAGCCAAAGGGTAGGAACCCATAGGGTTTGTTCTTATTGCTGGTGTGAACAGAGTCAGGGGCCCTCCAGTAGTCAGCAGTGCTCAGACGTGCCCTTGCACTCAGAGGTGTTCTGACTCAGGTTCCCTCCTGGGTGCCCTGCTTCTCAGCACAGAACTCTCCCAAACTCCTCCAGCCCTTCCGCTAGGTGTCTTCCCCTCCAAGCACTGCTTGGGACTGTCGTTTCTGGGTCTGTGAAGGGGGCAGTCGGCCCTCAGCCCAGCTCACCCACTTGAGTGGCCACACAAGCACAGACTGTTTGGTGGTTCTGCCTGTTTTACCATAGGGAAAATCTGTTGGTCAGCTCCCCACACACGTGTGTGGCTGAGCCCATTTGGTGCCAGACACTGAATTAGGTGCTTCTCATACATGCTGTGCCATAAACACCCCTGCCAGTTTAGTCTCAGTTGAGCAGACCAAGTCTCACCACCAAAGGAACTGGAGAATCCCTTTGGGGGTTTTCTAAACATTCCCTCCAAGCACTGACATGGTCTCTAATCTTGCCAAACACTGCCATCTTTGAAGATTCTTCAGGTAGGAGGCTAGAAACCCAAGTCTCACTCCCAGCTCAGTCCTTTGCAGTGTGCTTTTGGGCACGTTACTCCCATGTGAGATGAAGTGGCAGGGTTGGGAGATTTTGGGATCTTTAACCCTGGCACTGCTTCTCTTCTCTGGCTGTTCAACTACACAGATGACAGGGTAGAAACCAGCTCCCAGCATTCTCCCTGCCTTGGGGCCCACATGTCTGGCCCTCTGGGCCTCCTGCTCAGCCCCTTTGCCCTACCTGCCCTCCCTCTCCTCTCTTGGCCAGCCAGTCTGTCTCTGTATCCTGCTGCTGCCTTGGGGCCCCAGGCTGCAGAGCCTTGGAGCATGTCATCCGGGCTGCGGCCCTTGTCTGAGCAGACCCATGTGTTTACTTCATCCAGGTCAGCTCCGATCCCTCCATGTACATTGAGGTGGAGAATGAAGTGACAGTGGTGGGGGGCGTGAAGCTGAGCCGCCTGAAGTGCAACCGGGAAGGGAAGGAGTGGGAGACGGTACTCACCAGCCGGATCCTCACTGCTGCGGGCAGCTGGTAAGGGTGGGCAGGTCCTTAGCCAGCCCAGGTGACACAGGCACACATGCCATCATTCTGGGCCTGGGCCTGTCTAGGGGAGGTGCACGACCCTGGGAGCACCAGCTCCCACAGAGGCTCACACCAGGCTTCACTCCAGGCCGGGCATACGTGCTTGTCATCTCAGTCCCTGCAGCACCCAGCAAGGTCAGCATCAGTATCCCTGTGTTACAGATGGGGAAACTGAGCCCTTGAGGGTTACCCAGGCCAAGCTTTGAACCTGATGGCCTGATTCCCTTGTCCAGCCAGATCCCCAAAGTCTCGAGTTCCATGCTGAGGTGTGCCTGGCTCACTTTGACCTGGGCTGGTTCCTTTTTTGGATCCCAGATTTCCATCCAAGTTGGTCAGGATGGATTTCTGACTGTCCCTGAAGTCCCCATCCCAGCCCATTCCAGATTCTGCACTGTGAGGGGGTCCTTGATTCAGTGATTAGTCACCGAGTATCTTCCCCTGGGTTCCTGGAACTGTACGTGAGCCCTGTCCCTGCCTGTGTTCAATGTGGAAGGGGAACCAGTGTTTCTCCTCAGGTTCCTGCCTGGTGTAGCATCCCAGTCAGGACCAGATACAGTCATCATAATTACACCCTTAATCATCTGCCATGAGGTCCCATGTAAATGCTTTTACTTGTGTCAAAGCACATGGCCTTAGGTCTTAGACGACAATTCTTGTGGGCCCTGAGTGAGTTTTGTGTTGTTAGGCCTAGGGGACCCCACTGTTTGTTCTGTTCCTCCCTCAAATTCCCCCTCCAGATGAGCCAGTTAAACTCCCAATCCCAGGCACCTGTGTGTCAGATGCTGCCACAGGCTCCCACTCTCTGTCCCTCCCCCCAAGGCAGGTGGCTTGCCCAGCTGAGGGCTAAGGGGTGTCAGCACAGCCTCTCCCACAGTGACATGGAGCTGTGGGGCAAGCCTGCTGGACCACCTGGGACCTCTCCTTCTGCTTAGTCCTGCCCAGTTCAGGCCCAGCCTGCAGACCTGCTCCCCAGTGTTACAGCCCAAAAATGATGGCTTTCTTTGCAGTGGGCTGGCTTGAGCCAGGCTCTGACCACCAGAGATGGGCAGATAGAATTCAGTCACAGTACCAGCCTGGCCAACATATTGAAACCCCATCTCTACCAAAAATACAAAAATTAGCCAGGCGTGGTAGTGTGTGCCTGTAATCCCAGCTACTCGGGAGGCTGAGGTAGGAGAATAGCTTGAACTGGGGAGGCGGAGGTTGCAGTGAGCCAAGATCACGCCACTACACTCCAGCCTGGGTGACAGACTGAGACTCTGTCTCAGAAAAAATAAGAATTCAGTCACAGCACTGCAGAGAGCTCCCTGTTGCCCGTTCTGCTTAGAGTGTTCTCTGATTCATACTCTCCAAGTAAACATTTGTAAACAAAAGCATCTCACTTGCCTCTCCCTTTTTGGAGCCAGTAGCAACAGTGGCTCATTAGGAAGGCAGTTGGCAGAGCTCCTTCCTTAACTGACCTCCTTGAGCCTGCTGGGGTGACTGGCTCAGCAGGATAGAAGTGACACAAAGCGGGGCTCTGGGTGGCCTACTGTGGCCAGGATCTCACTGTACTGGCTGCACATCTGCTACCGCTGCCTGGGGTCTGAGCTCCAGCCTCACCCTGGGCCTGTGGCTGGGCCTTAGGGGGCTCTCTCGGGGAAGGCAGCAGCCTGCTTGTGCAGGGCCCACCCAGGGGCCTGGTGGTCACTCGGGAGAAGCTGGACAGTGTCCAGACTGTTCTGTAACGCACTCCTTGTTTGGGAGCGCCACACATCTCCCACACCAGCCAGACAGTGTCCTGGACACAGAGGTGCATGCTGTCATCCCCGCACTTCTCTTATCCTGCCTTGTTAGAGACCTTCTCAGGACTGGTCTGACTAGTTGCAGCCAGGAGACTGTCCTGTGGGTACTATGTGGCCTTATCTGATGAGCAAGGCATGTTTCCTGGGTGATCATCAGAGCCATTGGCTCTCCAAAGCCCCCACACCCCTTGGTCAGCATCAGCATGAGCTCAGGAAAGCGCGGGCAGCCTGTGGAAATAGGACAGAAGCCTGTTTCATCCAAGATCTCAGGGAGGCTCCAACAGCCCCACCAGCCCCACCCTGACCCAATCCACCTTCCCCTCTGGCTGTACCTGCTCAGGGGAGGCCCTTGTTGGGCCCAGGCAGAGGAAAGGCCCACACTTCCAGGGCTACTGTCTTGGCTGCAGCACTCAGCCCCCATGACACCTGCCCCCACTCTGCCTTCTCAGTGACGTGGTATGTGTCGCCTGTGAAAAAAGGATGCTGTCAGTGTTCTCCACCTGTGGTCGCCGTCTCCTCTCTCCCATCCTCCTGCCATCCCCGATCTCTACTTTGCATTGCACAGGCTCCTACGTCATGGCGCTCACCGCTGCAGCCACACTCTCTGTCTGGTGAGAGGCAGGCACAGGGTGGGGTGGGCTCCAGCCAGGGCAGGACAGGGCTGTGTAGGCCCCACCTCACTGCAGGGGCAGGGAAGGCAGTGGACAAGGCTGGCCATCAGGCCCCAGAAGAGGCCCTGAGCAGTTAGTGATATTGCTTGTGTTGGGTGCCCTGGGTAGGCTGAGGGCTGAGGGGTGGTGTGCAAGGGGGATGGAGGCAGCTTGCCTGCTCGATTATTTCCTTACTGGAGCAGCCCATGCGACCAGTTGCACTGCCAGGGTCCTATGCGGGATTCATCAGAAATGGAGTCTTAGCTGGCAGAGTGTGGCCATGTTCCTCATGTGGCTGCTGTGGCCTGGCTTCCCCCAAAGTGGTGTGGGTGCTGAGGGTTCCCCATGGCTCTGTTGCCTGGGCTTTGTGCTGCAGCCTGATGTAGAGGGAGTGTAGTGGCACATGGAGAGCAGAAGCCACTCGTAGCCCAGAGCCCCTGTCAGTAGGAGAGACCAGGGTTAGGGGCACATGCAGTAGGGCCAGGGTGTCTGAGCGGCCGAGGCACACTCTGATGTGTTTACCTGGGTTAGTGAGTAAACTGTTCCCTGTCTCCCTCCTAGGGATGTTCACAGACAGGTGGTTGTGGTGAAAGAAGAGTCTCTACACTCCATCCTGGCAGGTAATGCAGGCAGCAGGCTGTCCCTACTCATTTGGGGGCCCAAGTTCATGTCTGACGCTGCAGAAGGGCCCCGCTCAGAGAGCCAGGCTCTGGCCTCAGCCCAGGGCTCTCAGTGAGGCAGGAGGTGCAGTTACGCTGCAGGAGACACACACTTTTTGGGGGCATGTTTGAATGGGTCCCCAAGAGCTGACAAAAGCCTGGTGTGTGGCAAGGAGAATGGCTTGCCCTCCCTATTTGCCAAGACAGTGTTGATGCATTTGCTGCTGGGACTGTGGGAGCCTAGAGTACAGATTTCTCCTTTGATATGTTTGAAAACACTTGCTGATCAGAACACACCCCGAACTCATTCCCGTGCTGTCCTCAGGAAGTGATATGACGGTATCACAGATCTTGCTGACGCAGCATGGAATCCCAGTAATGAACCTGTCCGATGGGAAGGCGTACTGCTTTAATCCGTCACTTTCTACATGGTAAGCAAGCTGACCCCCAGCTCTATTCCCTGGAAGAGTGTCTGTCTGCTCTAGACAGCAGAGCAAAGGGTCGTGGCCTTCAGGGCTGCCTAGCCCTGCTTTTCCTGAGAGTCAGGCCCTGGAGTGCAGGCTGCATTGACTATCTGTGCATGCTCCCCTGTCCCAGCAGGACACTGCAGCCTATGGCCTCTGCCCTCAGAGCCTATGTGCAGGAGCACTGTCTTCCTGCATTATTTTCAGGAGGCACTTTTTGAAAAAGCCCCAAAATTTTTATGGTTTTTGCTGTGGCCCGCTTAGCCACGATGAGCATAGATGAGTGGGCTTTACAGGAGCCTTACCAGGACTAGTCAATTTCTGTGAGGTTAGTAAGCACTTCAGACTTCCTCAGTGAATTAGTAAGGATGCTCATCCACTTACCCAGGCATGATGGTCTGTACTTTTCCTCTGTCCACTCAGGAATTTGGAGCCCTTTTTTGTACTTGCAAAATAATTTATGCATCAGAGCTCTTAACCCAGACACGTGAATTATGTACATTGTGTTCCAGCCACTCCAAGTTCTTTTCTTCCATCTATACATTTGATCCTTAAGAACCAAAGCTTGCTACCTCCTAGCCCCTTTTCTGTTAAGAACTGCCATGCAGAAGTCTACATTCACACTGAGACTTCTTTCTTGAATTTGGAAAAAAAATCTGCTGGGTGCGATGGCTCACACCTGTAATCCCAGCGCTATGGCAGGCTGAGAGGATTGCTTGATCCCATGAGTTTGAGACCAGCTTGGGCAACATGGTGAGACCCTGTCTCTACCAAACAAAAAAAAAATTTTAAATAAGCCAGGTGCAGTGGCACACATCTGTAGTCCCAGCTCCTTGGGAAGCTGAAGCAGGAGATCCCTTGAGCCCAGGAGGTCGAGGCTGCAGTGAGCCGTAATCACACTACTGCACTCCAGCCTGGGCAACAGAGTAAGACCCTGTCTCAAAGGAAAAAAAAATCTCCACCGCCTGCTCCCCCAAATTGCAAAATGTTGTCTATTATATATGATTGCTGTAATAATGGAAATAAGCTGATTATTTAAGAAGAGAAATATTGACTCTCTATAGGCATCTTTGTATTTTGGACACATTTACAAAGACATCTAGCTGTTCTAAAAGTGTGTGAAGAGTCTTTTCTTCACAAGGATGAGAAGGGTCCAGAGAAGGTGGAAGGACTGCCAGTCTGGGATAGTTGTAGAAATATAGGCAGGTAGAGGCCTGGCATTGCTCGCCAGCTACAGGGCCCAGGCCACGTGGGCCCCTGGGCAGACCATGGCAGTGTTTGAGCCGAGCATCAGAGCACACTGCACACAGAGGCCTGCAGTCATCAGGAACCAACATACGGAGCTGAAGTGTTCCCAGCAAGGGCCCTATCCACAGCCTTCGCCTCACTCATTTTTCCTTTGGAACAATGATCTTTCAGACCCATTACCATGAAACCTGTCAGTGATAGGCGCCTGTGCGGAAGTGCAGGGGTGCTCAGCCTCTGCTGGCTTTCTGTGTCGGCAGGGGCTGCTTCTCTGTGGCCTCCTTGCCAGCCTCCTCTGGTAGATCTCTTGGTTTTCCTGAGCTCTTCTCCTGCCTTTGCCTCCCCAGGAACCTGGTTTCTGACAAGCAGGACTCACTGGCTCAGTGTGCAGACTTTAGGAGCAGCCTGCCATCCCAGGACGCCATGCTGTGCTCAGGACCGTTAGCCATAATCCAGGGCCGCACCTCCAAGTACGTGACCTGAATGCCATGGCCACTGTCCTTAGTCCTGCCCTGGGGAAGTGCCTGGGTCAGTGCATGCACAGTCCCTACCCAGGCCTAGTCTCCACCTGCCCTTCGCCTGTTCCCCAGGTGCTGGTCAGCACAGGCAGGCTGGGCAGGACAGACTAGGGGTGCTGAGGGTAGTGGTCCTGCATCAGGTAATATCTTGGGGTTGAGGGCAGCAGTCACTGGCCCTGTCACTTCAGGGGCCCAGATGGCAGGTGCTGGGTGAGATACCCCAAGGGTGCCAGGAGGCACATGGCTGGGGTGTGGGGATGGGCAGACAACAGATCTGGCATCTGCCAACAGACTGGCTAGTGGACGGGAGGCCTTGGCAGCCCTAGTGCCTGCCTCCTGCCAGCTCCTTGCCTGTTACACATGGGGGCAGTTCCTGACTCTGTGTAGTGCCTGCTGCCTCATCATGGAAACTCTCCTGGTCTCTGCAGCTCGGGAAGGCAGGCTGCCCGGCTCTTCTCCGTGCCTCATGTGGTGCAGCAAGAGACCACCCTGGCCTACCTAGAGAACCAGGTGGCAGCAGCACTCACCCTGCAGTCCAGCCACGAGTACCGCCATTGGCTCCTCCTCTACGCACGGTACCTCGTAAACGAAGGTGAGGCTCCTGGCAGCCCTGAGCAGCCTTCTCCTTCTGCCCCTCCATCCTCCCAGGCCTAGCTTAGTCCCTGTGAAATCAGGGAAAAGATGTGATGGCCCAGATCCCAGCCTGCTGCTCTCCCATCAACTAGGTGGGCCCAGCAGCCTCTACCTTCCAGCCTGAGCTGCAATCAAGGCAGCTCAGCAGGCACCCAGCTCCTTATAGGCTCTGAGACTCTGAATAGAGTGGCCCTGAGGGTGTTCCCGCAGAGAAGCAGCAGGACGGAGGAATAGATGCCTGGGTGGAAAGACATGGCCTGAAGGAGCAGATTCTATGTTCTGGCTCCTGCCCTGCACCACACCTTGGCAGTGCTGCTAATCAGTGAGGGCATCTTGTAGCAGTGGTTCTCTTCCTCCTCCCAGCCCTTCCTGCCCTGGACAGGCTTGCCTGATGTCCTGCACTTACTGAGGCCCTCCATTTCTGGCACTTCCCGCCAGAGCGCTCACTCTGCTGCCTCCCCTGCAGAAAGCCAGGTGCGCTGGAAGAGGTGGCTGCACTGTCCTCACGGTGACTCCAATAGCCTTACCAACTTTTCCTCCCACTTGAGTGCAGCCTTCAGGGTGCGGCATGGGGCAGGCCCTCCCAGAGCTCTCTCTGTGCAGTTTCCTGGCCTTTTTGCTTTATTTTTGTCATCACCCTCCCCATTTTGATTATAATTTAGAAAAAAATTTAAGTACAGAAAAGACAGAGAAAATCATAATCAGACCTTCACGAATGTAATTCCCAGAACTAACATGTCACATGTGCCTCTGGCTGTGTAAATACGAGTATATGTATGTGTGTGTACATACACTTGTAAACGACAGCAAATATTACTGATCAGCTCGAAGCCTCCCCTCCCTCCCTGCAGACTGCGATGATGAATTTGATGTTTACTCTTCCCACCAGGTCTATGTGGTTGTCATTATGTGTGGTCCCCAGCTTTTCTGAATACTCAGCCTTCCCAGGCCCTCATACCTCTCCTGTGGTGCTCTAGTCACGTCTTCCCTGGGAGCCCCTCCTCTTACTCCACTCTGGTTTGCTTCATCCTGGTTGTTGACTGGGACTTGCTCTGATGCCCTGCATCAAGTCCCCACCTCCTCTCAGCCCCGCCACCCATCTTGGGATCACTTCTGCTGCTTGCTTCTCTTTCTCCATATTCCACATGCCTGTTCCAGTGTCCATATACCAGTTACCCACCCCCCATTCTGTCCCTTGTTTCCTTGGCTGTAAAAGGAGGAATCTAGTGTAAAAGTGGACCCCATTCACTTCCAAAATTCCTCAGATTCCAGTTTCATCTGTCTTACTCCACCCTTTTCTTTGGACAATTTAATCCATTCCCTACTGCTTTAGCTGCCCCAAGTGCTGACATACCCTGACACCCTACCTCCAGCCTTTCTAGCAGCCCTACTGGGTGGTGCCCATAACCCTTGAGTTAATGGACCTATGCCTCCTCCATTCAGTTGCCCCTCTTCAGTCATGCCTTTGCCATCTCTTACTTCCTGCGGGCTGGCCGTCCCACCCTCCTGACCTCCTCTCAACACCAGCTGCCAGCCCATCTTCTCAAAGACAGATCTCACCAGCCCACAATTTCCCATATTTTCCCATCACCTTAAGGAGTTTATCACAGAACTGGCCACATCTTGTTTTTCCTCTGGGCCCAACACACACAGGAGGTACTACAGATGTCAAGGGAGTGAGCAAGTGAGTGAAAATCTGTGATTATGGGTCTCAGTGCCCCACGCTGAGAGACATGCAGGGGCGCCTTGCCCATAGTAGGCAATAAAATACGCATGTGTTTATTCTGATTTGATAGACACAACAACATATTCTTGATTTTTATTTCTTTTTGTAATGTGTTCCTATTTCTGTTTTGTTTTTTTTGTTGTTGTTGTTTGTTTGTTTTTCTATAATTAGGGTTTGAATACCGACTTCGAGAAATATGCAAGGACTTACTGGGTCCAGTTCACTACTCCACTGGAAGCCAGTGGGAGTCAACAGTAGTGGTAGGTGCTTCTTTCATTGTTGCTGCAAGAATTCTTTCTTGAAACGTGAAGGTTGAGATTTCTTAAATAAGCCAAAGTGCTTTGAAATTGTGTCCCGTTAGACTTCTCCAGCACCCAGCCTCAGGTCCCAGCATCAGTGAGAGGGTGACATGCCGGCCCTCCACAACCTGGCAGGAGCTGGGCCCTGGACATCAGGAGCCACGGAGTGCTCCGCCACCTGCCTGTGCTGAGAGAGGCTGCCTGCAGGGGCTCTGGGCTTGGTTGTGAAGACAAAAGACGGAAGGTACTTCCCTGTCTTCATGGAGCTCGGTCTGGTATGGGTGCACACATAAGCAGGGAGGCATTTAGATCAACAAAATATTTTCAGACTAGATTCAGACTAAGAAGGAAGTAAGCAGGGTCTTCAGATGAGAGTGCCTGGGAAGGAGTGACCAGGAAGGCCTTGCGAGAGGACACTGCAGATGAAACCCAAGGAGAGCGAGACAGCCATACAGAGACCTGGAGAAAGTGTTTCCTAGTAGAAGTGAGAGTAAAAGCAAAGAGTGCTTGATCTGTTTGAAGCCACTGTGGCTGGCACATAGAAGGCAAAAGGAGAGGGTGGTATGAAATGATGCAGGAGGTGGACCACAGAGACCTTTACAGGAGCTAGCGTTTTATTCTAGGCAGAGTTGGCGCAGAGGTGTCATGAACTAAAATAGAAAAACAATCAGGGAGTATCTTCTGTAACAGTCCCAGGAAGAGATGAAGGTGACTTGGATCAGTGTGGTGGCCATGGAGAGGGGAAAGGAGACAGATTCAAGATGTATTTTGGAGGCAGAACCAGTAAGATTTGATGGGTGGTTGGATGTGGAAGGAAAGAGCATAATGAACATGTGGCACCTCCAGGTTCAGCTGCAAAAAATGGATGCCAGAACCATTCATTAAATCAAGAAGGGAACAGGTTGGTGGGGGATGGGAGAAGGTAAGGATCTAAGAGTTAGCTCACAGCTTCATTCAATCATTGAGCAATTACTGATGGGGCATCTCCCCTGGCCAGGCATGTTATAGGCATGGGGCATGCAGCAATGAGTAAGGCAGAGTGAGTCCCTGCATTCATGGATCTGCTTTCTTATGGAGAGAGACAGACTAAGCAAATGAGAAGAGGTATCTGTAGTGTCTTCAGTGGTGATGGATGCCGTGGGAAAAAAAATTAAAAGGGCAGGGAGATATAGAATACTGGCAGGATGGTATTTCATGTTGGGCAATTAAGAAAGGCCAGGCTAAGCTTGCAGTGAGCCGAGATCGCGCCACTGCACTCCAGTCTGGGCGACAGAGCGAGACTCCATCTCAAAAAAAAAAGGCCAAACTAACAGATAAGCAGAGACCAGAAAAGGTGAGGGATGAAGCCATGCACATATTTGGGAGAAGAACATCCAGGCAGAGGGAAAGTGCAAAGGCCTGAGGTGGGAGAGCTTGGAGTTTAAAAGGAACAGCCCAACGGGATGGTAGCAGAAGGGTGAAAGGAGTTGACATCAAAAAGTCCAGAGGGTCAGCCCTCACAGGCCTTGGTGTGTACAGAGGCCTAATTTTTTATTCCATTCTTAAATTTGACTGTGGTGTACCTTAATTGACTAGGTACTTTGAATCCTGGGTTCAAAGTCAAATCCCCTTAAGTCCCTAAAGGCATTGTTCCATAGACTTTGCATCCAGTGTTACTGCTAAAAAATCTATTGTACGTCTAATTTCCATTGCTTTGTAAGTACTTTGGGATCCTATCTTGGTGTTTTGAAGATTCAAAAAGCTCATTCATTCTGTGGAAATAGAAGCAGAGACCAGTGATTTTCTTCGGTTTTCCTATTCAATTATTTCTCCCCTTTCATTTTCCCCATCATCTGAGAGATGTAATATCCTCTCTTTTTAAAATCAGCTGTATCACCGGGCACAGTGGCTCATGCCTGTAATCCCAGCACTTTGGGAAACCGAGATGGGTGGATCACCTGAGGTCAGGAGTTCAAGACCTGCCTGGCCAACATGCTGAAATCCTGTCTCTACTAAAAATATAAAAATTAGCTGGGTATAGTGGCACATGCCTGTAATCCCAGCTACTGGGGAGGCTGAGGCAGGAGAATTGCTTGAACCAGGAGGAGGAGGCTGCAGTGAGCCAAGATCACACCACTGCACACCATCCTGGGAGACAGCGCAACACTCCGTCTCAAGAAAAGGAAAAATTAAAAAAAAGTAAAATCAACTGTATCAGGCCACATGCGGTGTCTCATGCCTATAATCCCAGCCTTTTGGGAGGCCAAGATGGGCAGATCACCTGAGGTCAGGAGTTTGAGACCAACCCAGCCAACATGGTGAAACTCCAACTCTACTAAAAAAAAAAAAAATTAGCTGGGCTTGGTGACATGTGCCTGTAATCCCAGCTACTCAGGAGGCTGAGGCAGGAGAATCGCTTGAACCCAGGAGGCAAAGCCGAGATCGCACCATTATACTTCAGCCTGGGCGACAAGAGCGAAACTCCATCTTAAAAAATAAAAAATAAAAAGGCCAAGCGTGGTGGCTCACTCCTGTAATTCCAGCACTTTGGGAGGCCAAGGGGGTGGGATCATGAGGTCAGGAGTTTGAGACCAGCCTGGCCAACACAGTGAAACCCCATCTCTACTAAAAATACAAAAAATTAGCCAGGCATGGTGGTGGTCACCTGTAATCTCAGCTACTCAGGAGGCTGAGGCAGGAGAATCACTTGAACCCAGGAGATGGAGGTTGCAGTGAGCCGAGATCGTGCCATTGCACACCAGCCCAGGCGACAGTGTGAGACTCTGTCTCAAAAAAAAAAAAAAAATCAGCTGTATCATTTTTCATGCTTTCAATTCTTCACCAGGTTTTTAATTTAGTCTTTTATCTACTTTAGCATAATAATCTTAGTTATTTTAAAGTTTTATGTCTGATAATTCTAGTATTGGGAGCCTTTGCATATCTATTTCCGTTGCCTATAAGTATTTCTGCTGTTTCTGATTCAGATTGTCTTATCTCCTTATGTACCTGGTTATTTTTTACTGTCTGGTGGACATAGTATTTGAAAAATTTATTGTAGAAATAGTTTGAAGCCTAAGATGATGTTATCTTCTTCTACAGAACACTTCTATTTGCTTCTGCCAAATTCTTGGCAGTAGCACTGTAGGGACGCCATGATCCCGTTCAGGGACTGAGGTTTTCTAGGCTGCCTGGAACTCAAAGCTGGGTGCTAGCTGGTATAGAGGCTAGTTTACTTCTAGTTGACACTTATTCTAGGTTGCCTAACTTTGGAATACCAGGACACAGGAGGGGTAAGTTAACAGGGCCCTAGCCCCTGCTATTGTCCCCCTAGGCCCTCAAGTTTTTTGTTTGTTTGTTTTGAGACAGAGTCTCGCTCTGTCACCTGGGCTGGATTGCAGTGGTACAATATCAGCTCATTGTAACCTCCACCTCCTGGGTTCAAGCAATTCTCCTGCCTCAGCCTCCCAAGTAGCTGGGATTACAGGCACACGCCACCACACCCAACTAATTTTTATTTTTTTAGTAGAGGCAGAGTTTCACCATATTGACCAGGCTGGTCTCAAACTCCTGACCTCAGGTGATCTACCCACCTCAGCCTCCCAAAGTGCTGGGATTACAGACGTGAGCCACCGCTCCCAACCCAGGCCCTCAAGTTTGGTAGAAGTTCTGCCTAGCCTCTTCCTCATGGATAAATATTTCCAAAGCAAAGGCATCCCTCTTTGGATTTCTGTCTTCCCCACAACATGGCTCAGTCATTTATCATTAACACATTAGCTCTCAGAAGTTTGCTGCTATTTGTCCACCTTTTTTTCTTTGTTGTCAGTTAGGAAGCCTGTTCTGAATTGCATGGTCTATTAATGGAAGGAAAGACTTGTGATATCTTCTCAGATATCAGCTACAGATGCTAACGTTTTCTAAAATAATTTGTTCCTTGAATTATCTGGCTTTTCTGGGTTCAATCTTTGATTTGTTCATTGCGGTCTTTATTTTACCCTATCTGGAAATCCTTGGTTATCAGGTTGTAGTTACAAGTGAAGGACCCAGATTTGTAGTGGCCTCAGGTTTCCTTTTCAGGAGTACAGCTGTTTGCTTAGCACATCTCACCTCCAGGACAGGCCGATGAGCCATCTACTAGAGTGGGAGGCAGGCAGACACCTGCCCAATGAGTCCCCCTCATGGGCAGGTTGTGGAGCTTCATTCTGTCAGCCTTAGCCCAAGATGCCAGCCAAAGCTAACCATAGTAGTTCTCTTTCTCAGCCTGAAAGTAAGCACTCTGGGCCATGGTGGTATAGACAGAAGGAGCCACAAACAGGCTACCATTTGATGGCCATGATTTCTTCTTCTCTCCTCCTTCCTGCTGATTGTTCTTACCAACTCCAAACAGGACACTTCACTGAGGCTCTGCCTAAGAGAATCTGTGGTTCCCCTCCCAGAGTCACCTGTCAGTATGTACCACCCGCTTACCACCCTCTCTAAAGGTCTCCTAGCCCTTCCCTCATGGTTACAAGGTGGCTTCCATGTCCAAGATCAGGGAAGGAGAGAGAACAGGAGAAATCTGGCAACAGCAACATTCACCCTCTGATCAGAAAAGAAACGCTCTCCCAGAAACTAGTCTGTGCCTCACAGGCAACCATTAAATCACTTGGGCACCCACCTCTACTGCAAGGGAGGCTGGAAAAATGAGCAGCTTTTCTGCCTCTGTACAAAGAATATGTAAGAGAAGAGGATTTAGAGCAGACATAGACATAGCCAATCCCAGTGTCTTCTGCCAGGTCCTCTCCTGATCTCAACACTATTCTGAATTTGTTCCTTTTTTTCTGTATGTTTACTGTCTTTTCATCTAGATATTGGGGCAGAGGAGATGAGTGAGCATGAGCCTTCTGTGCTCTTCTTGGGGTTATTTAGCAACACTCTTTTATTTTATTTATTTATTTTTTTGAGACGAAGTCTCTCTCTGTCACCCAGGCTGGAGTGTGGAATGCAGTAGCCCATCTCAGCCTCCCAAAGTGCTGGGATTACAGGCATGAGCCACCGCGCCCGGCCTTATTTATCAACACTTATGGTGAGAATTGGTCATTCAAGTGGAACTGATCCTTCAAATAACTGGGAAAATATAGCTGTGGTTGGAGGGTGGGTAGACTTCCAACCAGCCATGCTGACTCAGCAGCCCTCCCAAGAAGGCTTGTTAGGAGAGCATCATTTCACATGCTTAAGAGCCGCCTGTGTTTCCCTTTTTTTGAACTATCTGTTGAAATACTTGTTGCCATTTGTTTTTCTCAATGGTTTGTAGGAACTCTATATATATTATAGGAGCTCTTTATATACTCTGATTTGAGCTGCCAGTGCACCACAGGGATGCCAAAGGTTCAGATTTCTTTCAACTTCAAGGATCCTTTGCATGGTTCAGTGTGCACGGGAGGAAAATGAGAAGCAGAAGGTTGGGTCACTAAGCAACCACCTTTCAGGCTCCTGGGCTTTGTTCTGGCTCCAGCCTCCCCAGCCAGGCCCTGCTCTTAGGAAGCCTCCCTTTGCTGTGGTCTTCAGTGTAAGACAGGGGTCCCCAACCCCTGGGCCACAGACCAGTCAGCAGCAACAGTAAATTCTCATAGGAGCACAAACCCTATTATGAACTTCACATATGAGAGATCTAGGTTGTGTGCTCCTTATGAGAATCTAATGCCTGATGATCTAAGGTGGAACAGTTTTATCCTGAAACCATCTTCCCCTCCCCCACTGGTCCATGAAAAAAAATAGTTCTGGGTGCCAAAAAGGTTGGGGACTGCTGCTGTAAGACCTGTGGCAGTGGCCAGAGAGGTGGTGATTAAGTTGTGTGTTGCAGGCCGTACAAAGAGCTGTACATCGCATCCTGAAAGAGTGGAGAAAACCATCCTTTACTGAGAGCCAAAGGGTGAGGAAATATCAATAATACTTTGTCGCTCTAGGCCAGAGGGCAAGTCCTCTTGCAGCTTCTTCCTAGTACCACAGGCAGGCAGAATGTTTTGCTTTGTTTATAGTAGTTTTTCGCTGAATCTTTAGGGTTTTCCGTATATAAGATCATGTCATCTGTGAACAAAGGTAATTTTACTTCTTTTTTCCCAATTTGGTTGCCTTTTATTTCTTTTTCTTGCCGAGTTGATCTGTCTAGGACTTTTAACACTACGTTAAATATTAGTGCTGGAAGCAGGCATCCTTCTCTTGTTCCTGATATTAAAGGAAAAGCTTTTAGTCTTTTACCATTAAGTATGATGTTAGCTGCGGCTCTTAAGATTCTTTCCTTTGTCTTGACTTTAGATAACCTGATGACTATGTACCTGGGTGATGATTTTTGTGATAAATTTCCCAGGTGTTCTTTGAGCTTCTTGTATTTGGATGTCTAGATCTCTAGCAAGGTCAGGGAAGCTTTCCTCAACTATTCCCTCAAATACGTTTTTCAAACTTTTAGATTTCTCTTCTTAGGAACACCATTTATTCTTCTTATTAGGTTTGGCCATTTATCATAATCCCAAATTTCTTGGAGGCTTTGTTCATTTTTTAAAAAAATTATTTTTTCTTTGTTTTTGTCTGATTCAAAGTCTTGTCTTTGAATTCTGAAGTTCTCTCTTCTACTTCTTCGATTCTATTGCTGAAACTTTCTAGTGCATTTTGTATTTCTCTAAGTGTGTCTTTCATTTCCAGAAGTTTTGATTTTTGATTTTTTGATTTTTTCTTTATGATATCGATTTCTCTGGAGCATTTTTCATCCATATCCTATATATTTTTTAAAATTTCTTTAAGTTGATTTTCACCTTTGGTATCTCATTGAGTAGCTTAATAATCAGCCTTCTGAATTCTTTGGCAATTCAGAGATCATGCCACTGCACTCCAGCCTGGGCAACAGAGCGAGACCCTATCTCAAAAAAAAAAAAAAAGAAAAAGCCAAAAAGAGGCCAGGCGCGGTGGCTCACGCTTGTAATCCCAGCACTTTGGGAGGCCGAGGCGGGCAGATCACGAGGTCAGGAGATCGAGACCACGATGAAACCCCGTCTCTACTAAAAATACAAAAAATTAGCCGGGCATGGTGGTGGGCGCCTGTAGTCCGAGCTACTTGGAGAGGCTGAGGCAGGGGAATGGCGTGAGCCCGGGAGGCGGAGCTTGCAGTGAGCCGAGATTGCGCCACTGCACTCCAGCCTGGGCAACAGAGCGAGACTCTGTCTCAAAAAAAAAGAAAAAAGAAAAAGCCAAAAAGTTCTGCCTTTTTAAGCCAAATAATGAAAATGTACTTTGTAATTATTATTCTTGGTTTGGATCCATTGCTGGGGAGCTAGTGTGGTCTTTTGGAGGTATTATAGAACCTTGTTTTGTCATTATTACCAGAATTACTTTTCTGATTACTTCTCATTTGGGTAGACTACTTCAGTGGAAAAATCTGGAACTCAGAGGCTGCTGTTCAGATTATTTTGTCCCACAGGGTGATCCCTTGATTTGGTGCATTTCCCCTTCCCCTAGGGATGGAGATTCCTATGAGCCAGACTGTGGTGATTATTATTGCCCTCCTGGGTCTAGCCACCCAGCGGGGCTACCAGGCTCTGGGCCGATGCTGGGGAATGTCTGCAAAGAACCCGGTAATGTGATCCATCTTCAGATCTCCCAGCTGTGGATACCAGCACCTGCTGTGGTGGTGGGGCAAGGGGAATGGAGTAGACTCTGTGAGAGTCGTTGTTTGTAGTTATGTTTAGTGTGCAGGCTTTCTCAAATGCTGGTTATGCTACCAGTGAAGTCATAACGTGGACACACTCAGGACCACTGGTTAGAAAGAATGTTGCAGGCAGTGGAATTAGCTGTTGTTTTTCTCCTTCCTTGGAGCAGGGTTGTTCTGTTACGAATTGCTGTAATGTCCTGAGTTAGTTGGCCTCCAGCCAGGAGGTGGCACTTTTGAGAGAGTACCAGAGTTTTTCACCTGTCTTGTGGAATTTGCAGCAGCCTGCCACTTCTTTCAAAGGATCCATGATTTCTTTCAGTCTTCCTGGTGTGCTTTTGCAATGAAGAACAGGGTAAGTCATCTACTTAGAAAGGGCGGGAGCTGAGGGCTTTTATGGGGAATAAAAGTGGCTTCGATTATTGCTCCAACAGAGGAGCAGCAGGTGTTCCCAGGGGCACCCAGCTCAATCTCGAGGGGTCGGTGCAGCCACCTGGCAGAGTGGAAGTAATGGAGCTGAGTCTTAGAGGCTCAGCTCTAAGTGTACTCAGAAGTGAGTACACTGGTGCCTAGGGCTACCAGAAGCTGAAAGAAGCACTGCTATTGTGTAGAATTTTAAAGCACTGTCTCCAGTTGAGGAAAAAAAAAAGAGTAGAAAGACAAGTTCCTAAGTCAATAGAAAGGGAATAGAGTAATTCAGAACTATAGCATACTTGCCTGTTTTCCCTGCTATTAAAGATCGGTGATAGAACACAAATCTCTTGAACTTTGTTTCTGTCTCTAGTTCCTATTTACATAATCATATACACCAAATCATCAGCATAAATCCATCCTTCTAAGACGTTTTCCTCTGTGGGTTGAACTTGACAGTGGTCCTTGGATAGATGTCTTTGACTCTTTTTTTTCGAGACAGAGTCTCACTCTGTTGCCCAGGCTGGAGTGCAATGGTTCCTGAATTCTCTACTCAAATTATTGGCCGGATGAGATCACCTAGGGTTCAAAGTCCTCTTCCAAGCTCAGTTGTTACTGGAATAGCAGAATTCATTTCCTTGTTAGCTTTCCACCTGCCTCCTCCATCTTTAAGCCAGCAATTGTACGTGTAGTTCTTCACAAACTTCAAATCCCTCTCATGAGTCACTTTTCTTTTGCCACTTTCAAGATTGTCTCTTTTGAGAATTATAAAGTATCTAAGAATAAATCTAACAAAGGATGTACATAGCCTATATACTAAGAATTATAAACGTTTACTTAAAGTCATTAAAGAAAACCTAGACAAATGATGAGAAAGTGCAGTACAATAAAAGACGCCAACCATTTCTAAATAGACCTACTGATGCAATGCAACTCTAATCAAATGCCCACTAGAGGTTTCAGTGAAACTTGACAAGCTAATTCTACAATTTATACGGAGCAGTAAAAAGCCAAGAATAGTTAAGACATTCACTATGCTACCAGATATTTGGGTTTATTTTGAAGCAGGAGTAATTTAGACACTTTGCTATATGAGAGAGAAGACAAAACAGATACAGTGGGGAAAATAGGGGGGCTATTCAATAAATGGAGTTTGGAAAACCGGTTATTCATATGTAACTAAGTAAAAGTAGATCTTCAGTTCATAAAAATATACCTCCAAAGGGTTAAGAATTAAATGTCAAAAGTGTTCATCTAAATGTCAAAATGTAAAAAAGTTCTGGTTGGGCGCAGTGGCTCACGCCTGTAATCCCAGCACTTTGGGAGGCCGAGGCGGACAGATGACTTGAGGCCAGGAGTTCGAGACCAGCCTGGCCAACGTGGTGAAACCCCATCTCTACTAGAAATACAAAAATTAGCCGGGTGTGGTGGCGCATGCCTGTAATCCCAGCTACTCAGGAGGCTAAGACACAAGAATTGCTTGAACCTGAGAGGCAGAGGCTGCAGTGAGCCAAGATCACGCCATTGCACTCCAGCCTGGGCAACAGAGCGCAAGACCCTGTCTCAAAAAAAAAAAAAAAAAAAAAGTCAAAAAGTTCTGCCTTTTTAAGCCAAGTAATGAAAATGTAGTTTGTAATTATAACATATGTAGAAGTGAAGTGGCATGACAGCAGTATCACAGAGGCCAGGAGTGGGGATATGAAAGTATATCATTAAAAGATTTTTACACATTATGCAAAGTGATACCATAATACTTGAAGACAGACTATGATAAGTAAAAGCATATACTGTATGTTATATGCCTTAGAGCAACCACCAAAACCAAAAAATAAAACTCATGCACATACACATACAAATCCCAATGCAGTAAAAATAATCATAGCTAAAAAACTAACAAATAGATAAAATGGAATGATAGAAAATAATAAATTCATTCAAAAGAAGGCATAAAAACATACATAGGATGGTAGATTTAAACCCTAATATATCAATAATCATTAAATATAAGTCTAAAAGGCATAGATTATCAGATTAGAATTAAAAACAACCAGCTATATGCTGCTTATAAGAAACCCAGCTTACATGTAATAACATAATGGCTTAAAAGTAAAAGGACTGCTGGGTGCGTTGGTTCATGCCTTAATCCCAGCACTTTGGGAGGCCGAGGCAGGTAGATCACCTGAGGTCAGGCCTGGCTAATTGTTGTATTTTTAGTGGAGATGGGGTTTCGCCATGTTGGCCAGACCGGTCTCGAACTCCTGACCTCAAGTGATCCAGCCACCTCGGCCTCCCAAAGTGCTGGGATTATAGGCGTGAGCCACCGCATCTGGCCTAATTTTTGTATTTTTAGTAGAGATGGGGTTTCACCATGTTGGCTAGGCTGGTTTCAAACTCCTGGCCTCAAGCGATCTGCCCGTCTTGGCCTCCCAAAGTGCTGAGATTACAGGCATGAGCCACCATGCCCATCAGACATAAGACTTTAAAATAAATGTCTTAAAAAATGCTCAAGGAGAATGCAGACAACTAAACAAAATCAGGAAAACTATATATGAAGAAAATGAGGGCCGGGTGGCTCATGCCTGTAATCCCAGCACTTTGGGAGGCCAAGGCGGGCAGATCACAAGGTCAGGAGATCGAGACCATCCTGGCTAACATGGTGGAACCCCGTCTCTACTAAAAATACAAAAAAATTAGCCAGGCGTGGTGGCCGGCACCTGTAGTCCCAGCTACTCGGGAGGCTGAGGCAGGAGAATGGTGTGAACCTGGGAGGCGGAGCTTGCAGTGAGCCGAGATCACGCCACTGCACTCCAGCCTGGGCGACAGAGTGAGGCTCCATCTCAAGAAAAAAAAAAAGAAAATGAGAGTATCAACAAGGAGATAGAAATTCCAAAAAAAAAGAGCTAAACAGAAATCTGGAGTTTAAAAATACAATAACTGAATTGAAAAGTTCCCTAGTAGGGTTCAACAGCAGACTCGAACAGGCAAAAGGGAAAATCAGCAAACTTGAAAATAGGTCATTTGAAATTATCAAGTATGAGGAACAAAAAGAAAATAGAATGAAGAAAAGCAAACAGAGTCTAAGAGACTTATCAGACACCATCCAAGTATACCCATGAATCCATAATGGAAGTTCTGGAAGTATAAGAGAGAGAAAGGAGTAGAGAGCTTATTTGAAGAAATACTGGCTGAAATTTTCCAAATTTGAGGAAAGACGGGGGTCTACTAATACAAGAGCCTCGATGAACTCTAAGTAGGAAAATCCCAAAGGAACCTGCACTGAGACACATTAGTCAAACTGTGGGAAAGGAAAGACAAAGAGAAAATCTCATCCTTGATGTCAGTTTTAAAATAGTATTCCTGATGTTTTCTTTGTGGTAATAATTAACTCTTCCTTTCTATTTCTTTTTGAGCTAGTTTTGATAAATTATATTTTTCTAGGAATTTCTCCATTTTCTGTAAATGTTCAAATTTCTTAGCATAAAATTGATAGTAATCATATTTTTTTCTTTCTTCTATATCTGTAGTTATGTCTCTTTTTATTTCTAATATTATTTCTTTAAGCTTTCTCTGTCTTTCTTGATTAATCCTGCCAGACATTTGTCCATTAGTCTTTTCAAGAAATGACTTTTGCCAGGCATAGTGGCTCATGCCTTTAATCCCAGCACTTTGGGAGAACAAGGCAGGAAGATCACTTGAGCTCAGGAATTTGAGACCAGCCTGGCCAACATGGTGAAACCCCGCTCTACTAAATATATAAAAATTAGCCAGACATGGTGGCACACACCTATAGTCCCAGCTACTCGGGTAGCTGAGGCAGGAGGATCACTTGAGCCCGGGAGGTTGAGGCTGCAGCGAGCTATGATTGCACCACTACGCTCCAGCCTGGGCAACAGAGCTAGACCCTGTCTCAAAAAAATAAATAAAATTGTTTTTATAAATCTTCTCTATTAAATCTTTGTTTTCTATTTTATTTCAATTTTTATTATCTCCTTTTTTAAAAAAATGTTTTTTTCTCATGTCCTTTTTTTCTTTAGTCTTTTTTTTTTTTTTCCTTTCCCCGATGGCTTTAGGTTGGAGTCTTGGCTTGTCATTCTTTCATGTTCTCTAATACAGTATAAGCTGTTGTTTCTAAATGCCTCTAAAGTGCCCACTTTTGCTGAATCTCACCACTTTTGGAGTATTTTGTGTTTTTTTTTTTTTTTTTTTTTTACCATTCTCTTGTAAGTCATTTTTAATTTCACTTAATTATAATTCCCCTTTGACCCATGAGTTTTACTCAATTATTTTAGTTAGAAAACATGATCTATTTTAGTAGTTGGCAAAACTTTTCTGTAAAGGACCAGATAGTAAACATTTCAGGCTTTGCAAATCCATACAATCTCTGTTCTGACTACGGCACTCTGGTGTCCGAGCCTCCCTGTTGGAGCGTGAGCTGCTCCTCCATCAAACTTGGTCATCAACAGCAGCCATTCTCCTGCTTATCCCATCTCTAACAACTTCTGTGTTACTCAAACCTAATATTTACACTTGTTCTTTACTGTCACTTGTAGACTTGTTGCAGGTGTATCTGTCACTGTTAATTCAAGATCTTAGGCCTTCTCGTCCAGTGTTAAAGTTGTCTGGCTGGTAGTTTTCCCTTTGGAGCAGCCATGCTGCTCAGGAGTCTGCTCTTTTGGTCTGTGCAGCAGAGACCCCAACTGGCAATGCTTGTTTCAGACTGTGGTGCCAATATGCCCTGATGTGGAGGATGTTTGGGCAACTAAGCATAGTTTAGTCAGCATCCGAACATCCTCCACATCAGGGCATACTGGCACCTCATTTGTGTTGCTGGAAAACTAAAGGCAGTCACTGCCCCCCAGGTGCGTCCTTGCCCTGGGGCTTGACCTCAAACCCCTGGCAAATATCAGCATTAGGGAACAGCCCCTCCTGAATGGCCAGCCACCTGACCCTTAGCCTTGATGTTCTACTCTCATCCTGCCCTGGATGGTCAGGGAACTGCTCAGTCACTATAAGGTCAGCAGTGGCTGTGCCCACAGATGGAGGAGCAGACCCTGCACTGGCCTCATCCTCCTTTATCCCCACACTGTGTTGCTCCCACTCCACCTGCCACTTCATCCTGCACATTTGCCCCACAGCTCTCTCACAATTTCTCACCTGCAGAGGAATTGTTCTTTCCTTCTCCCATGAGCAGACACAAGGTTCTCTGCCAGGCCAGGAAAGTCCCCACAATCTAGGTCCCTTCACTGATACTTGCACTCAGCTGTCACTCTGTGTCCACAGGGTCTACGGAAGAGGGAGCTGCTGAAGGAGCTGCTACCAGTCATCGGGCAGAACCTCCGATTCCAGCGCCTCTTCACCGAGTGTCAGGAACAGCTCGACATCCTGAGGGACAAGTAGCCTGCCCCTGCCTGCCCTGGCTGCGGCAAGGGCAGGGCCACACTCTCGCCACTGATGATGTGCAGGACCACCTCTCACCTGACCAGGCTGTAGAGGGAGGAGACACTGGCAGGAGATGTGCTGTCCTGCACCAGCACCAGCCCAGCTCCCTGGGCAGATGTGCCCTGTGTCCTGGGCCTGACATTGCCTCAGGAGGGGGAAGCTCGTCCCTTCCTCCAAGCCCCCCATGCGGAGCTAGGGCTGGAGATCTCCCCAGGTGCCCTGGGGCCAGCAAGGCAGTCCCAGGCCTGCCGTCTCCAGCACGGCCCCAAGGTGGACACTAGCCCCTGCTGCTGCAGGCGCCATGCTGCTTCAGCAGTGACGATTGAGCCATTTGTGAGAGAGAATCCGGAAGCGTTAGGTATTACAGCAGACTGACCTGAGACCTATATAAAAGGAAAGCTGTTCCAACACACGGACTATTTTTGTACTAGAATTTGCTAACTTGTAATATTGAACTTCCTTTGGCCGATAATCAGGATTTCCCTATAAGTCACTTGGACATTGGTCACTTGTAGGAAATTTAAACTCTAATTATGACAGCTACACTGAAAAATAATTGTACTGAAATTAACTTGTCTATCTTCATTTGGTTTTAATTTTTAAATGTTTGTAAAAAGAGACTGTTTTGGGGGAATGGGGCAAAGGGGTGGGCAATTTCTTTTGTAAGTGTAAAATAAATGAACACGCATTGAATACCAAACCCTCCTGATTTCTCTTGCCTTTTCCAACTTTCATCCTCCCCACACTGTGCATCTCTCTCCTGAAGTAGATAGTGACAGAACATGAGAGCCAGAAGGGGTCCTTTGTGTCATCCCATTCCCCCCTGTCATGGTTAATACTGAGTGTCAACTTGACTGGATTGAAGGATGCAATATTGATCCTGGATGTGTCTGTGAGGGTGTTGCCAAAGGAGATTAATATTTGAGTCAGTAGGCTGGGGAAGGCAGACCTACTCTTAATCAGGTGGGCACCATCTAATCAGCTGCCAACAAATATAAAGCAGGCAGAAAAACATGAAGAGATGAGACTTGCTTAGCCTCCCAGCCTACATCTTTCTCCCATGTTGGATGCTTCCTGCCCTCGAACATCAGACTCCCAAGTTCTTCAATTTTGGGACTCGGACTGGCTCTCCTTGCTCGTCAGCCTGCAGACGGCCTATCGTGGGACCTTGTGGTTGTGTAAGTTAATACTTAATAAACTTTCATATATATACTATTAGTTCTGTCCCTATAGAGAACCCTAATATACCCTCCATGCAGAAATTCATTTCACAGTGTAGAGTGTTCACTTCTGTGGTCATGAAGCACCATAGGTCACCTTGCACACGTCATCTCCCAAGTGAGGAGTCATGGTTCATGGTTCTGGTCTTTCTGTGCCCCAGGTCCAGATCATAGTGTGCACCAAGGGCTGCAGCTGTTTGGACAATTTCATGAAAGGAAATCAGTATTTACAGTCTTGGGTATATTGGAGAATTATCAGCAAAGTTGGAATTTTATTAGAAAGTGATCCAGACGTTGATCTACAGGAGAAGAAATAGAATCACAGAATCTTTTTTTTTTTTTTTTTTTTTTTAGATGGAGTCTCGCTCTGTCGCCCAGGCTGGAGTGAGTGGCGCAATCTCGGCTCACTGCAAGCTCCGCCTCCCGGGTTCACGCCATTCTCCTGCCTCAGCCTCTCTGAGTAGCTGGGACTACAGGTGCCCGCCACCACGCCCGGCTAATTTTTTTTGTGTTTTTAGTAGAGATGGGGTTTCACCGTGGTCTCGATCTCCTGACCTCGTGATCCGCCCGCCTCGGCCTCCCAAAGTGCTGGGATTACAAGCGTGAGCCACCGCGCCCGGCCAGAATCACAGAATCTTTAAGCACAGTGAGGGCTGAGTACCACCCACTCCTGGGTCATGATCTTCGTCACCACCACCCAGTGTGTGGGTCTGAGTCTGGGGAAGGAGCCTTGGACTTGGAGTCAGAGGCTGGGGTAACTGACCACTGATCTCTGGCCTAGCAGCCATTCCACTCGGATGTCAAGTGGCTGGATGAGACCCAGGCATGTGTGCATGCCAAATAAAGCCAGAATAGTTTGTGTGTGTGTGTGTGCGTGTGTGTGTGTGTGTGTGTGTGTGTGTGTGTGTACACATAAAAAGCCAGGCTGCAAAAGGGACTTTTCCTTAAGGAATGAAGAGCCAGAGAATTGCTGTGCAGGTCAGGCAGCTCCCTTAGCAACTATGCAGCAAGACATTAAGAGCTTTGTGGAGCTCCAGGAAGCAATATATGCCAACAGGCCTGTCTGGGCTCCAAACCAGCAAACATCTGGGCCTCAGTTTTTTAGCTGTCAAATAGAGATTGAAACTAAAAAAATCTGCACTGGGGTCGGGCACAGTGGCTCACACCTATAATCCCAGCACTTTGGGAGGCCGAGGCGAGCAGATCACGAGGTCAGAAGTTCGAGCCAGCCTGGCCAACATGGTGAAACCCACATCTCTACTAAAAATGCAAAAATTAGCTGGGTGTGGTGGCACACACCTGTAATCCCAGCTACTCGGGAGGCTGAAGCAGGAGAATTGCTTGAACCTGGGAGGCAGAGGTTGCAGTGAGCCGAGATTGCGCCACTGCACTCCAGCCTTGGCAACAGAGCAAGACTCCGCCTCAAAAAAAAAAAAAAAAAATCTGCATCGTTATGAGGACAAATTGGGATTGTGTGGGCAAAGACTTGGCACGTTTCCTCCCTTGAAGGAAACGGCAGTCGTGAGTGACTTTACCACCACTGTTTGGAGATGATGATGAGATAAGCAGAAAAACATCAAGGCCTTCAACTTACAGACAAGATGGAGTAGCAGGGACCAGGTTGACCCTTCTACCTGAAACAACCAAAGGAGCCCGTCAAAATACATGCAGTGGTAGTTTCAAGACACTGGATACCATGCTGGGCACAGTAGCATGCACTTGGAGACCTAGCTACATGGGAGGCTGAGGTGGGAGGCTTGCTTGAGGCCAGGAGTTTAAGGCGGCAATTAGCTATGATCACAGCACTGCACTCCAGCCTGGGCAACACAGGAAGACCCCATTTTGAAGAAAAAAAAGAAAAAGAAAAAAACAGAAAAAGACACTCCAGGTAGTACACTTGGGCAATTGTGGGGCACACCTTGTTTGTATCCCATCTTGGCAGGGATTACTGTCCTTTGTTTTCTGATATCCAGAGAGAATTTCTAGGCCACAGCAAGAGGAGGCAGAACTGAGGTAGAGCCCAGTGGACTACTTGAGCTGAGGAAATGGAGCTGAGAGTCCAAGGAGACTAAGGCAGCATTGCTTCAGATCCACCTAACAAAAAATAAAAGCAAGACCCAAAATGATCACACTGTTTCCAAGTGACTTAATTACTTTGCAAAGTTTGACATGATGTATAAGAATACAAAATACCTAGGCAAAGAATTTATTACTACAGCTGGGCACAGTGGCTCACGCTTGCAATACCAGCACTTTGGGAGGCCAAGGCAGGTGGATCACTTGAGGTTAGAAGTTCGAGACCAGCCTGACCAACATAGTAAAACCTCCTCTCTACTAAAATACAAAATTAGCCAGGCATGGTGGCGCATGCCTGTAATCCCAGATACTTGGGAGGCTGAGGCAGGAGAATCACTTGAACCTGAGAGGCGGAGGTTGCAGTGAGCTGAGATTGCACCACTGCTTTCCAGCCTGGGCAACAAGAGTGAAACTCCACCTCAAAAAAAAAAAAAATTAGCCAGTCACGGTGGCACACACCTGTAATTCCAGCTACTCAGGAGGCTGAGGCATGAGAATCGCTTGAACCCAGGAGACAGGTTGCAGTGAGCCGAGATCGCGTCACTGCACTTCAGCCTGGGTGACACTGCGAGACTGTCTCAAAAAAAATTGAAAAAGTCGGGCGCAGTGGCTCACACCTGTAATCCCAGCACTTTGGGAGGCCAAGGCGGGCAGATCATGAGGTCAGGAGATCGAGACCATCCTGGCTAACACGGTGAAACCCCGTCTCTACTAAAAATACAAAAAATTAGACCAGCGCAGTGGCGGGTGCCAGTAGTCCCAGCTACTAGGGAAGCTGAGGCAGAAGAATGGCGTGAACCGGGGAGGCAGAGCTTGCAGTGACCAAGATAGCACCACTGCACTCCGGCCTGGGCGAAAGAGCGAGACTCTGTCTCAAAAAAAATAAAAAATAATAAATAAAAATAAATAATTTATGACTAAGAACTAAAAAGCAAATACAACCAAAAAGTAGACAAATTAGACAAACTAAAAAGCTTCTGTACAGCAAAAGAAATAACAGTAACAACACATATCTATTAGAATGGCTTACAGTTTTTAAAAAGACAATGAGTATTAGTGAGGATGTGGAGCAACTGGAACTCTCATGCATTGCTGGTAGGAAGAATAGTTACTTTGATAAACAGTGTGATCGTTCCTCACAGAATTAAACATATACTTGCTCTATAACCTAGGTACTCTATTCCTACATCTGTGGTTTTTCTCAAGATACAGTACGTTTTCCACAGGAGGAGGATGGCTCAGGACAGGTGCAATGGCTCACGCCTATAATCCCAGCACTTTTAGGAGGCCAAGACAGGTGGATCACTTGAGGCCAGGAGTTCGAGACCAGCCTGGCCAATATGGTGAAACTCTGCCTGTACTAAAACTACAAAAAAAAAAAAAAAATTAGCCAGGTGTGGTGGCAGGTGCCTGTAGTCTTAGCTACTCAGGTGGCTGAGGCAGGAGAATCGCTTGAACCTGGGAGGCAGAGCTTGCAGTGAGCTGAGATTGTGCCACTGGACTCCAGCCTGGGTGACAGAGCAAGATTCCATCTCAAAAAAAAAAAAGATTATGGCCAGGCACAGTGGCTCACACCTGTAATCCCAGCGCTTTGGGATGCCAAGACAAGTGGATTACTTGAGGTCAGGAGCTCGAGACCAGCCTGGCCAAAATGGGGAAACCCTGTCTGTACTAAAAATACAAAAAATTAGCCAGGCATGGCGGCACACGCCTGCAATCCCAGCTACTTGGGAGGCTGAGGCAGGAAAATCACTGGAATCCGGGAGGCGGAGGTTGCAGTGCGCTGAGACCATGCCATTGCACTCCAGCCTGGGCAACAGAGTGAGACTCTTTCTCAAAAAAAAAAAAAAAAAAAAAAAGGATGGCTCATGTTTTACTTAAAAAAAAAAAAAACAACAAAACAGCTTTACTGAAATAGTTAACAGCATGCAATTTACAATCTAATGATTTTCAGTGTAGTCACATCATATGTGCAGCCATTACCAGAGCCATTATTAGAATCTTTTCATCACCTCAATAAGAAACCCCATACACTTTAACCACAGCCATTATTAGAATCTTTTCATCACCTCAGTAAGAAACCCCATACACTTTATCATGCCCTATCCCCCGATCCCCATCATTCTGAGGCAACCATCAACCTGCTTTCCGTCTCTATAGATTTGCTTATTCAGAACATTTCATATAAATTGAATCACAGAATATTGCTTTTGTCTGACTGCTTTCATTTAGCATAATATTTTCAAGGCTCATCCATGTTGTAGCACGTGTCACTATTCCACTTCTTTTTATAACCAAATAATATTCCGTCGTATGCATCATTTTGCTTACCTGTTCATCTGTTGATAGACATTTGGATTGTTTCCACCTTTTGGCAATTATGCATAATGGTACTATAAACATCTGTGTACAAGTTTTTATGTGGAAATGTGTTTTCATTTCTCTTGGATATATAATACATAGACCTAGGAGTGGAATTGCTGAGTCGTATGGTCACTCTATAACTAACTGTTTAACAAACTATCATTCTGCCTTCCAATGTGGCTGCTCCAGTTTATATTCATATCAGCAGTGTATGAGATTTCCAATTTTTCCACATCTTTGCCAACATTTCCTATTACCAAGTATGTATGTATGTATATTTATACTTTTTTGTGGAGACGGGGGTCTCGCTGTTGCCCAGGCTGATCTTGAACTCCTGGACTCAAGCAGTCCTCCTGCTTTGGCCTACCAAAGTGCTGGGATTACGGGCGTCAGCCACCACATTCAGCCTATCAGGTTGTTTTAAGTAAAGGCATCCTAGTGGGTATAACGTGATATCTCAGAGTGGTTTTGATTTGTATTTCCCTAGTGACTGATATGTTGATCAACCTCTCATGTGCTTATTAGTCACTTGTGTGTCTTATTTTTCAGATCTTTTGCCAACTTTTCAATTGGGTTGTCTTTATCATTGAGTTTGTGAGAGTTTTTATCTATTCTGGATTAAAAATATTCCTTATCAGCTGGGTGCCATGGCTTGTGCCTGTAATCCCAACACTTTGGGAGGCTGAGGCAGGTGGATCACTTGAGCCCAGGAGTTTGAGACCAGCCTGGACAACATAGTGGGACCCCATCTTTACAAAAAATGAAAGAATTAGCCAGAATGGTGGTACATGCCTGTGGTTTCAGCTACTAGGGAAGCTCAGCTGGGAGGATCACTTGAGCCCCGGAGGCTGAGGCTGCAGTGAACCGTGATGGCACCACTGTACTCCATCCTGGGTGACAGACTAAGGCCCTATCTCAAATGTTTTCTTTTGTTGCTCACACTGTTGATCTCATATTTAAGAAACCAATACCACATCCAAGTTCATGCAAATTCACCCTTATGATTCTATTAAGAGTTTTATAATGTTAGCTTTTACATTGAATACTCTGATCCATTTTGAGTAAAGTTTTGTATATTATGTGAAGAGTTCAATGTCATTATTTTGCGTGTGTCCATCCAGATGTCCCAGCATAATTTGTCGAAAGACTATTTTTACCCCATTGAATGGTCTTGGCACCCTTGTTGAAAATCAGGAGACCACAGACACATGGGTTGTTTCTGGACTCTCAGTTGTATTGTGTTGAAATATATGTCTGTGCTACACTGTCTTGATTACTGTTGCTTTATAGAAAGTTTTGAAATAAGGAAGTGTGAGTCCTCCAATCTAATTGTTCTTTTCAAGGTTGTTTTTGCTATTCTGGGGCCCCTGAGTCTCCTTATAAATTTTAGGATCAATTTGTCAATTTCTAGAAAGAAATTAGCTGCAGTTCTAGGGGTTGTGATGATCTATAGATTAATCTGAGGAGATAGCTATCTTAACAATATCAGGTCTTCCAATCAATGAACATAAACATCTATCCATTTAGTTAGGTTTTCTTTCATTTCTTTCAACAACATTTCGAAGTTTCCAGAATATAAGTTTGATAGTTCTTTTGTAAAATTCATTCCTAAGTATTTTATTCTTTTTGAGGCTATTGTAAGTGGAAGTGTTTGGTTTTATCAAAAGATGGAATATTGCTGTGTTGTCCAGGCTGGTCTAGAACTCCTGAGCTCCAGCAATCCTCCTACCTCAGCCTCCCAAGTAGCTGGGACTACCAAGTCCACACATCACGCCTGGCTAAGGAAGTGTTTTTAAAATTTCACTTCCATTTCATTACAAGTGTATAAAAATACATTGATTTTTGTATGTTGATCTTGTATCCTGTAATCCTGTGATGATTGCGTTAACTGCACAAATTGTTTAAACAATATGAAATCTAGGCACCTTGAAAAAAGAACAGGATAACAGCAACGTTCAGGGAACAAGGGAGATAACCTTAAAGTCTGGCTGCCTGTGGGCTGGGTGGAACCGAGCCATATTTCTCTTCTTTCAAAAGCAAATAGGAGAAATATCGCTGAATTCTTTTTCTCAGCAAGGAACATCCCTGAGAAAGAGAATGCATCACTAAGGGGAGGCCTCTGAAATGGCCGCTTTGGGGATGTCTGTCTTTTACGGTCATAGATAGGGATGAAATAAGCCCTGGTCTCCCGTAGCCCTCCCAGGCTTATCAGGATGAGGAAATTCCTGCCTAATAAATTTTGGTCAGACCAGTTGTCTTTTCTCAAACCCTGTCTCCTGATAAATGTTATCAACGACAATGCATGCCCGGAACTTCATTAGCAATTTTAATTTCGCCCCGGTCCTGTGATCTCGCCCTGCCTCCATTTGCCTTGTGATATTTTATTACCTTGTGAAGCATATGATCTCCGTGACCCACACCCTATTCATACACTCCCTCCCCTTTTGAAAATCACTAATAAAAACTTGCTGGTTTTGCGGCTTGGGGGGCATCACGGAACCTGACGACATGTGATGTCTCCCCCAGACACCCAGCTTTAAAATTTCTCTCTTTTGTGTTCTTTCCCTTTATTTCTCAGACCAGCCAACACTTAGGGAAGATATAAAAGGACCCACGTGAAATATCGGGGGCTGAGTTTCACACGATAGTAATGCCCATTTTATCCATGAAAAAAATACTAGCAAATCAAATCCAACATTGTATGAAAAAAATACAACATGAACAAATGGGATTTATTCCAGATATGCATACTTGTTTAATGGTTGAATATAAGTTATTGTAATCAATCACATCAATTAAGTTAAAAAAGAAAATCATGATTATATCAATACATTTAGAAGAAGCATTTGACAAATCTAACACCTATTCATGATAAAAACTCTCAGCAAACTAGGAATAGAAGGCAACTTTCTCAATTGATGAAGAACATCTACAATAATTCCACTATGTATGTACATATGGCTAACATCATACACTACTTAACGGTGAAAAATTATATGCTTTTCCCCTAATATCAGGGAAAAGGCAAGGATGTCTCTTGTCACCACTCCTATTCAATATTGTACTAGAAGTCTTAGCTAATACAATAAGATAAAAGAAGGAAATAAAAGTATAAAAATTAGGAAGAAGGAAATAAAGCATAAAAAATTGCAGATAACATGACTATCTATGTACAAAATCCCAAAGAATCAACAAAAAACTCTGAGAACTAGTAAGTTATTATAGTTACGTTGCGGGATATAAGGTTAACATACAAAAGTTGATTGCTTTTCTATAAACCAACACTGAACAATTGGAATTTGAAATTGAAAATTTAATACCTCTTACATAAACACCAAATAATCAAAATACTTAGGTATAAATCTAACAAAATATATACAAGCTTTATATGAGGGAAACTACAAAACTCTGATGAAATAAATCAAAAATCTAAATTAATACATGGAGATAAGTTCATGTTCATGGGTAGGAAGACTCAACATTAATGTGTTAGCTCTTCCCAATCTATAGATTCAATTTAATTCCAATAACAATTCCAACAAGTTATTTTGCAGATATTGACAAGCAAATTCCAAAGTTTGTATGGAAAGTCAAAAGATGCAGAATAGCCAACTCAATATTGAAGACAAGCAGGGCCAGGGTACTCACACTACTCAACTTTGAGACTTACTATGAAGCTACAGTAATCAAGACAGTGTGACATTGGTGAAGGAATGGAGTAGATAACCCATAAATAAACCCAAACAAATTAAATCAACTGATCTTTGATGAAGGAACAAAGGCAATTCAATAGAAAAATATTAGTCTTTTCAATAAATACTGCTCTAATAAATGCACCTGTAGTCCCTGCTACTCAGGAAGTTTTGCATTTTACACATGCAAAAATAAAAAAAAGAATCTAGACAGAAATTTTTAACTGCTGCTCTGAGAACATCATTGCTAAGAGAATGAAAACCCACAGACTTGGAGAAAATATTTGCAAATAACTTTTCTGATAAAGGATTTGTATCCAATATATATGAATAACTCTTAAAATGCAAAAATAAGAAAATAAGCACCCCAGTTTAAAAATATCTGAACAGAGCTCACCAAAGAAGATATACATATGGCTATAACCATATGAAAAGATGCTCTAATCATATGTCATTAGGGAATTACAAATTCAGAACACAATGAGAATTAGCTGGGCATGGTGTCATGTGCCTGTAGTCCAGCTACTTAGGAGGCAGAAACAGGAGGACCTCTTGAACCCAGCAGTTTGAGGCTGCAGTGAGCCATGATCATACCACTGTACTCCAGCCTGGGCAACAGAGTAAGACCCCATCTCTAAAATAAATACATAAATAAAGAAATAAATAACAAAAACAACAATGAGAAACCACTATACACCTATTAGATAGGCTAAAATCCAAAAACCTGACAGTATCAAATGCTGACAAGGATGTGGATGTAGAAAAACAGGAATTCTAATTCATTGCTCTTGAGAATACAGCCACTTTGGAAGATGATCTGGTAGTGCCTTCCAAGCTAAACATAGCCTAACCATATGGCCCAGCAATTTTGCTCCTAGGTATATACTAAAATTAACTGAAAACTTATATACACACAAAAACCTACACATAAATGTTTATAGCAGCTTTATTTAAAACTGCAAAAACTGGAAGCAATCAAGATATCCCCTCAATAGGGGAATGAACAAACTGACACATTCATACATTGGAATATTATTCAATGATAAGAAATGAGCCGGCCAGGGGCAGTGGCTCAGGCCAGGCATGGTGGCTCATGCCTGTAATCCCAGCACTGTGGGAAGTTGAGACAGGCAGATCACCTGAAGTCAGGAGTTCAAGACCAGCCTGGCCAACATGGCAAAAACCCTTCTCTACTAAAAATACAAAAATCAGCTAGGTGTGGTGGTGTGCGCCTGTAATCCCAGCTACATGGAAGGCTGAGGTAAGAGAATTGCCTGAACCCGGGAGGTTGAGGTTGCAGTGAGCTGAGATCGCACCACTACACTCCAGACTGGGAGACAGACAGAGACTCCATCTCAAAGAAAAATAAAAAAGAAAAGAAATGAGCTACCAAGCCATGAAAATACATGGAAGACCTTAGATGGATATTGCTAAGTGAAAGAAGCCAATCTGAAAAGGCTACATACTGTATAATTCCAACTAAGTGACTTTTTTTCTTTTCTTTTTCTTCTTTTGAGACAGGGTCTCACTCTGTCACCCAGACTGGAGTGCAGTGGCATGATCTTTGCTCATCGCAACCTCCGCCTCCCAGCCTCAAGTGATTCTCCTGCCTCAACCTCCTGAATAGCTGGGATTACAGGTGCATAACACCACACCTAGCTAATTTTTGTATTTTTAGTAGAGATGGGGTTTCACCATGTTGGCCAGGATGGTCTCGAACTCCTGACCTCAAATGATCCACCTGCCTCAGCCTCCCAAAGTGCTGTGATTACAGGCATGAGCCACCCCGCCCCACCTAAGTGACTTTCATAAAAGGTAAAACTACAAAGACAGTGAAAGATCTAGTGGAACTGTTGCGGGAATCAGGAGACTGTAGAAACCAATAGGTGGAACAGGGGGATTTTATTGAGTGCACTCAGGCCTAGTGAATTAACATCCAAAGACCAGGCCTAGAACAAAGACAACTTGACTTTTATACACACTTCTGAAAAGATGTTCGCTAGTTTGAAACAAGCTTACAGTGGTGCGAAGTGTAGTGGTGTGAAAGGAAGTGTACAGAAGCAGAACAAAGGCAGTTATTCAAACTATGACAGTTTGATTATGCCTGCTCAGGCATGTCTCATGACCTTCGCTGTGCTGCTTGGATAAAAAACAGAATACTAGAGGTTACTAGTTACAGAAAACAGGAATCTGGCCAGGCACGGTGGCTCACGCCTGTAATCCCAACACTTTGGGAGGCCAAGGTGGGTGGATCACGAGGTCAGGAGATCGAGACCATCCTGGCTAACATGGTGAAACTCCATCTCTACTAAAAATACAAAAAATTAGCCAGGCATGGTGGCAGGTGCCTGTAGTCCCAGCTACTCAGGAGGCTGAGACAGGGGAATGGCATGAACCCGGGAGGCAGAGCTTGCAGTGAGCCAAGATTGCGCCACTGCACTTCAACCTGGGCGACAGAGCGAGACTCCGTCTCAAAAAAAAAAAAAAAGAAAAGAAAAGAAAACGAGAATCTATAAACTCATAAATGTACTCAGACCATAGGGGAAAGGAAAATAAGGAAAATTTGTTTTTCTTCTCCTTATGTGGAGGGAGTGCTGGGAGAGTCTCCAGAGCACATTCCTTTGAGCCCTGGCTTCTTAGATAATGTTATCAAGACTTTGCCTGGGTCTGGGCTTTGCCTGTTACTGACTTTGGGATGAGCCAGCCTAATACAGAAAGCTTGTTTTTTCTAATGTATTTTTCTCTTTTTAATTTTATTTTTCTTTCTTTCTTTAATTCCTGCCTCAGAACTGTTTCAAAACTTTTTAGCTATTCTAGGGCCTGTATGTTTCCAAACAAATTTTAGTATAAGCTTGTCTGCATCTACAACAACAACAAAGTTGCTTGGATTTTGATAGTAATTGTGTTAAAACAGTGTACCATTTGGGGAAAACTGGTGTCCTTACGATTGAGTCTTCTAGTCCATGAACATGCTATGCCTCTCCATTTATTTAGATCTTGTTTGATTTCTTTCATCAGCATTGTCTAGTTTTCATCATATAAGTTCTGCACCTGCATTGTCAGATTCACACCAAAGTATTTTTGTGGAGCAATTATAAATAGTATTATATTTTAATTTCAGTGCCCATGTGTTCCTTGCTAGTATATAGAAATACAATTAATTTTTATATGTTGATATATCCTGCAACCTTGCTAAATTCACTTATTAGTTTTAGGAGTTTGTTTGTTTTTGTTGTTTTATTCCTTTGGGCTTTCCATATAGTTAAATCATGGCTTCTCAAAATAGGGACAATTTTTTCTTCTTTTCTGATTGGTATGCCTTTTAATTATTATTATTATTTTTTTTTTTTTTTTGAGATGGAGTCTTGCTTTTGTTGCCCAGACTGGAGTGCAATGGCATAATCTTGGCTCACTGCAACTTCTGCCTCCCAGGTTCAAGCAATTCTCCTGCCTCAGCCTCCCTAGTAGCTGGGATTACAGGTGCCTGCCACCATGCCCAGCTAATTTTTGTATTTTTAGTAGAGAGAGGATTTTGCCATGTTGGCCAGGCTGGTCTCGAACTCCTAACCTTGTGATCCACCAGCCTCAGTCTCCCAAGGTGCTGGGATTACAGGCATGAGCCACCACACCCAGCCTAATTCTTTTTTAAACTTAATTATTTTTAATTTTTATGAGGACATAGAAGGTGTATATATTTATGGGGTCCATATATTTATGTTGATACAGGCACTCAATGTGTAATAATCACATCAGAGTAAATGGGATATCCATCATCACCTCAAGCATTTATCATTTCTTTGTGTTACAAATATTTCAGTTATACTCTTTTTTTTTTTTTTTTTGAGATGAAGTCTCGCTCTGTCACCCAGGCTGGAGTGCAGTGGTGCAATCTTGGCTCACTGCAAGCTCTGCCTCCCGGGTTCATGCCATTCTCCTGCCTCAGCCTCCCAAGTAGCTGGGACTACAGGCACCCGCCACCACGCCCAGCTAATTTTTTTTGCATTTTTAGTAGAGACAAGGTTTCGCCCTGTTAGCCAAGATGGTCTCAATCTCCTGACCTTGTGATCCGCCTGCCTTGAACTCCCAAAGTGCTGGGATTACAGGCGTGAGCCACTGCACCCGGCCTCTTTTAGTTATTTTTAAATGTACAATAAACTACTATTGATTGTAGTTACCCTGTTGCACTACCAAATACTAGATCTTATTCATTCTAACTATATTTGTACCCATTAACCATTCCCACTCCCCCCAACCCCAAAGCTGCTACTTTTCCCAACCTCTGGTAACCACCATTCTACTCTTCATGAGTTCAGTTATTTAAAGTTTTAGTTCCTGCAAAGGAGTGAGAGCATTTGAAGTTTGTCTTTCTATGCCTGCCCTATTTCATTTAACATAATGTTCTCCAGTTTCATCTACGTTGTTGCAAATGACTGGATCTCATTCTTTTTTATGGCTGAAAAGTACTTCATCATGTGTATATAACACCTTTTCTTTATCCATTTGTCTGCTGATAGACAGGCTGATTCCAAATCTTGGCTATTGTACCTTTGGTTTCTTTTTCCTTATTGAAATAGAAATCCACATCCCCAGATGGTTTCACTGGATAATTCTATCAATTGCTTAGATAATTAACACCAATTCTATATAAGCTCTTCCAGAAAACAGAAAGCAAATCACTTCTAAATTTATTTTAAAGTTAAGAAAAATAGTACATGCTGGGCCTGGTGGCTCACACCTGTAATCCCAGCAGGTTGGGAGGCTGATGTGGGCAGATCACTTGAGCTGAGGAATTTGAGACCAGCGTGGGCAACATGGTGAAACAATGTCTGTACAAAAAACAAAAATTATCCAGGCATGGTGGCATGCACCTGTAGTCCCAGCTACTTGGGAGGTTAATGTGGGAAGATTGCTTGGACCTGGGAGACAGAGGCTTCAGTGAGCTGAGATCACACCAATGCTCTCCAGACTGCATGACAGAGTGAGACTCTGTCTAGAACTTGCAGTCTTTTGTTGAATACTAGTGATGAGTGCCTTGTTGTTGATCTTAGAGAAAAAGCATTCAGTCTTTATTAAATATGATAGCCACAGGATTTTTCTTTAAATATTTTTTATTCAGTTGAAGAAATTCCTCTCTAAGTTTTCTGATAGTTTTTATCATGAATGGGTGTTGGACTTTGTCAAATGCCTTTTCTGCAGAATTCAGTTGATAATCTCATGTGATTTTTCTTACTTAGCTTGTTAATATGATGGATCACATTGATTGGTATTTGAACATTGAACCAGCCTTACATTTCTGGGATAAACTCCACTTGGTAATGGTGTATAATTCTTTTTATATATTGCTGAGTTCCATTTATATCTTGTTAAGAATTTTTGCACATATATTCATGACTCATGTTGGTCTATAGTTTTCTTTCTTTGTATTGTTTTCCTTTTCCTTTTTCTTCTTCTTCTTCTTTTTTCTTTCTTTTTTTTTTTTTTTGAGACGGAGTCTCGCACTTTCGCCCAGGCTGGAGTGCAGTGGCACCATCTCGGCTCACTGCAAGCTCTGCCTCCCCGGTTCACACCATTCTCCTGCCTCAGCCTCCTGAGTAGCTGGGACTATTGGCGCCCGCCACCATGCCTTGCTAATTTTTTTTTTTTTTTTGTATTTTTTTAGTAGAGACAGGGTTTCACCGTGTTAGCCAGGATGGTCTCGATCTCCTGACCTTGTGATCCGCCCGCCTCAGCCTCCCAAAGTGCTGGGATTACCGGCGTAAGCCACCACGCCCAGCCTTTAGGCAATCTTTTATTTTCCTCCTGCAGTGAAGTAACTTTATCAGAACCTCTTCTGGATACTTCTAAATACCTCTAAAAATAAATCTCCCAATTATTCTATTTTATCCTAGAACCCGATTTTTCTTTTTCTTCTTTTCTTTTTTTTTTTTTTTTTTTTTTTGAGATGGAGTTTTGCTGTTGTTGCCCAGGCTGGAGTGCAATGACGCCTAATCTCAGCTCACCGCAAGCTCCGCCTCCCAGGTTCAAGCGATTCTCCTGCCTCAGCCTCCTGAGTAGCTGGGAATACAGGCATGTGCCACTGCACCCGGCTAATTTTTTATTTTTAGTAGAGATGGGGTTTCTTCATGTTGGTTATGCTGGTCTCAAACTCCTGACCTCAGGTGATCCGCCTGCCTCGACCTCCCAAAGTGCTGGGATTACAGGCGTGCGCCACCTTGCCCAGCCAGAACCGGATTTTTCTTTTTTTTTTTTTTTTTTTTTTTTTTTTTTTTTTTTTTTTTTTTTTTTTTTTTTTTTTTTTTTTTTTTGAGACGGAGTCTTGCTCTGTCGCCCAGGCTGGAGTGCAGTGGCGCTATCTCGGCTCACTGCAAGCTCCGCCTCCCGGGTTCACGCCATTCTCCTGCCTCAGCCTCTCCGAGTAGCTGGGACTACAGGCGCCCGCCACCACGCCCGGCTAATTTTTTGTATTTTTTTAGTAGAGACGGGGTTTCACCGTGGTCTCGATCTCCTGACCTCGTGATCCGCCCACCTCGGCCTCCCAAAGTGCTGGGATTACAAGCGTGAGCCACCGCGCCCGGCCGGATTTTTCTAATTGAGCACACAAATAATTTAGTTCAGGCATTTCAAAGTACTCTACTTTGGCCATTGCAATTTTGGTTCTTCGTGAGTTCTTCAAGAGACAATTTTTCTAAATAATGACAAGAAGTAAAACCGTAAGTATTGTACATGTATCCAGCTGGAGTCTCTAAAGATGGACCTCTCCACAAGGAGGACTCTATTTTAGATGTCTGATTGCCTATAATTTGCATTCTCCTCTTAAGTGAAAGGGAAAGATGTTTTGGATCAAACGTATTATTTATGGGAATAGCTCCCCAGTGTGTTATCCTTGGATCAGTTCTTTCCTCTTAAGTGTCTCAGTGAAACCCAGAAATTCTGGGAGCTTAAAGCACTGGGACATTAGTACCTTATATATATTTACTGAATTTAAGCAAATTTTGCTGTATGTTCTTCTTTGGGGATCCCCTGTGTGACCATTTCTCCTCACAAGTGATAATCTCTGGCACTCCTACAAGACCTCAGTCACCTAAGGTGCCTTTTGGCCAGGATGAACAGTGTCCGTTGCCTTCAGGACTTATCACATTCTCATGAAGATTTTTTTTAATTAATTTTTTTTTTTTTTTTGCAGAGACAGGGTCTCACTATGTTGCCCATGCTGGTCTCGAACTCCTGGTCTCAAGTGATCCTCCAGCGTTGGCCTCCCAAAGTGCTAAGATTACAGGAGTAAGCCACTGTGCCCAGCCAATAAAGGTCTTTTATAAATTTTTGGTCGCTCAAAAAAAGAATTTAAACGTGCCAAATTGAAATGAGCTTCAAAACCTGGCTAGTTTAAGGTCACAATTTTGCTTAAGCCACAGAAATTCACATCTTCTTATTAAAGGGAAACTGCTTTTCCTTTAACCAGATTTTGCATGACAGAAAAGGTTGCAAACTTTAGCAAGTAAGGCAAATAAAACCTTAACCTTAAAAAAGAATGAAACCATAAACCTGCAAACAACAGAATCTCTAGAGAGATAAGAAATGAAACTCCTACCTTAAAGCTTTAAAGTAGAACTTTAATTCCAGCCCCATTGAGTATGGAATCAGGTCATTTGAACAATATATGAATCTCATCTAAGCCAGGGAGATTCAAAATGCAAGAGGGGTCTCACTTAGGGCTCCCATAAACCCCAGCAACAGTCTGTACTGGTGCCACCTATCTGTTAGAAAAACAGCAGGAGTCAGTGGCAGAAGCTAACTTCAGGTCCCATCTGGGTCACTAGTATGTCAACCTGAAATAATTTAAAGCATCAGGATCCAGTTTAAGAGTTTATTCAAGCACAAAGTTGAGGATGAATATCCAGAAATACAGACCCCAAAGGAATGGGGTCAGTGATCTAAAGCTGAAAAGTTATGGTCTTACTTACATAGGCAGCAAACAAAGAAATTTAACAGAATTACATTTTTCATACAAGGGTAGTTTATGAGTTACTGCAATTTTATTAGTTATAGCTTTTTTCCTTCCCAATTTAAAGGAGTATAGGAGTATATTTAACATTTTATTTTAGACAATGTGATAGTTGTCAGGTCACTGTGTAAGAGAAGAAAGAAGGAAGCTAATCTATAATGAAGACCAACAGTTAAGAGGGAAAGGGTCTTCTCCGGCATCCTTTAGTCTTTTACAACATTTTATAAAACAATGTAGGTAAAGAAAAAGCTAATCCATAATTACAGGAACAGAGGTTACAGCTGCCTAGGTTACAGCTGTCTGTCATATGACTTGGGCCTCATAACCACATTTCTTTAAGGTTCAAAATAATTTAAAGTTCCAATCACTTTGATTTTGAATTTCTTATTTTCACATAACAAACAACCTCAGCATCTCTGTAGTTTATAATCTCATTTACTTATTTTTTCTCACTCACAGGTCAGTGGTTCAGTTGGAGTTTGGCCAATCTTAGCTAATCTTGCATCCAAGATGCAGACTGGGCTGAGATCTACTTTATACATGCCATCCTGAGCTCCAAGCTCAAAAGGCAATGGCTAGGGGGGACAAATTGTACTCACGGACACAACAGAAGTGCAAGAGTACAATCCAAACAATGTGGAACAGTTAAATTTCTGCTCACATCACACTTCTAACATCCAATGAGCTGAAGCAAGGCACAGGGTGAAACCTGGAACCAAGGGGTGAAGAAGCACGGTCAATCCACCACAAAGCCATGGCAAGAGTGTAGAGGAATAGAACTCCTACAAGGCCTTAAGACTTGGGACCAATTATTCAATCAACTACAAATCTAACCTTTTTTATACCCCTTTCTCAGATGATGCCTGGATTACCCCAGTTCTGACTTACTATAGATTTTATATATTTAAATTCTGACTTTTTTTTTTTTTTTTGAGATAGAGGTTCGCTCTGTTGCCCAGACTAGAGTGCAGTGGCACGATCTTGGCTCACTGCAAGCTCTGCCTCTGGGGTTCACGCCATTCTCCTGCCGCAGCCTCCCGAGCAGCTGGGACTACAGGCACCTGCCACAACGCCTGGCTAATTTTTTGTATTTATAGTAGAGATGGGGTTTCACCGTGTTAGCCAGGATGGTCTCAATCTCCTGACCTCGTGATCCACCCGCCTCAGCCTCCCAAAGTGCTGGGATTACAGGCGTGAGCCACCGTGCCCGGCCTAAATTCTGACATATTTTTAATCCCGGAAGGCTTTATTATTTTTGTGTCATGCAGTTAACTTTCATTTAGATTTACCAATATATCCTTTTTGTTGAATTTTATCCATTCTATATCTCTGAGCTTCCACTTGAGAACATTTTATTTTTACCTGATAAAAACCCATTAGTATTTCCTTTAGTTTAGATCTTTTGGTAACAAATTTTCTCAGATCTTGTTTGTCTGCCGGTGTCATTATTTTCTTTGTTTTCCCTTCCCTTCCCTTCTTATCTTCTTCCTTTCCTTTCCCTTCTTCCCTTCCTCCCTTCCCTTCTCTCTTCCTTTCCCTTCCCTTTTCTTTTTTGAGACAGAGTCTCACTCTTGTTGCCCAGGCTGGAGTGAAGTAGTGCCATCTCAGCTCACTGCAATCTCCGCCTCCCGGGTTCAAGCAATTCTCCTGCCTCAGCCTCCTGAGTAGCTGGGGCTACAGGCATGCACCACCATACCCAGGTAATTTTTGTATTTTTAGTAGAGACAGGGTTTTGGCAGAGATGGGGTTTCGCCATGTTGGCCAGGCTGGTCTCGAACTCCTGACCTCAAGTGATCTGCCCACCTTGGCCTCCCAGAGTACTGGGATTATAGGCATTAGTCACCATGCCCAGCCTAATGTTGACATGGAAGTGCTGGGTAGAGAAGGATGTGGTCCCTTTAAATGCTATGGAAAAGGGGAAGGGAAGTGCTGGGTAGAGGAGGGCGTGGCCCCTGGCTAGGGCTCCACCCCCTACGGACCTAGGTGAGGACAGGCATTTTCTGCCCAAATGTTGTATTTCTCAAGACCATCCTGGCCTGCCAGGCCCCCATCCTGTGCCTATAAAAACCCCCAGAGACCCTAGCTGGCAGACACACAGGTGGCTGGACGTTGAGGGGAGGGGATTGACACACAGGTAGCTGGACATCCAGAGGAAGGCACTGACAGGAACCAGCACGCTGGTGAAGCTGAACAACGAGGAGTTTGGCTGGGGCAGTTGGAGGAGAGCCCAGGGCTGGTGAGCAGCGCAACTCCAGGGAAAATCCTTCCCACTACATCCCCTTCTGACTTCCCTTTCAGCTTCCGCTAAGAGCTACTTCCACTCAATAAAACCTTGCACTCATTCTCCAAGCCCAGGTGTGATCTGATTCTTCTGGTACACCAAGGCGAGAACCCAGGATACAGAAAGCCCTCTGTCCACGTGACAAGTAGAGGGACTAATTGAGCTGGTTAACACAAGTCGCCTATAGAGGCAAAACTAAAATAGCACCCTGTAACACACGCCCACTGGGGCTTCAGGAGCTGTAAACATTCACCCCTAGACACTGTTGTGGGGTTGGAGCCCTACAGCCTGTCCGTCCATATGCACCCCTTGAGGTTTGAGCAGTGAGGCACTGAAGAAGCGAGCTACACCCCCATCGCATGCCCTGCAAGGGGGACAAGGGAACTTTTCCAGTTTCAACCTCATTATTTTATTTGACCACTTTGAAGATATGATTATTCTGTGTTCTGCTTCATTGTTTGAGAAGTCAGTAGTTAAGCTTAATTATCTCTCCCTAGAAAGTAATCCATTGTTTTCCCTCTGGCTTCTTTTAAGTTTTTTTCCCCTGGTTTTGAGCTATTTCATTATGATATGCCTAAGTATATTTTGCCTTAATTTACACATTCCAGGCCGGGCGCGGTGGCTCACGCTTGTAATCCCAGCACTTTGGGAGGCCGAGGAGGGCGGATCACGAGGTCAGGAGATCGAGACCACGGTGAAACCCCGTCTCTACTAAAAATACAAAAAAATTAGCCGGGCGTGGTGGCGGGCGCCTGTAGTCCCAGCTACTTGGAGAGGCTGAGGCAGGAGAATGGCGTGAACCCGGGAGGCGGAGCTTGCAGTGAGCCGAGATTGCGCCACTGCACTCCAGCCTGGGCGACAGAGCGAGACTCCGTCTCAAAAAAAAAAAAAAAAAAAAAAAAAAAAAAAAAAAAAAAAAAAAAATTTACACATTCCAGTTAAAATCTGTAATGCTTCTGGAAATTGAAGATTGATACCCTTCATCAATTTTCAAACCCTAAGCCATTATCTCTTTAGATATTGCTTCTGTCTCTTTCTCTATACTTCTAGGACTTCAGTTACCTGTATGTTAGACCTCTAAATGTGTCCTCTATATCTAATTTATTCATATGCTTTATTTTCTGTCCTTTTATCTCTGTGCTTTAATTTAGATATACTCTTCTGACTTAACTCTACCATCACTAGCTTTCTCTTTTCAGAGGTGTATAATATGCTAACACTATGTGTTGAATTTTCACAATTTCAGTTATTTCAGTTCTAGAATTTCCATTTGGTTCTTTATAATTTACAGGCTTGTGATAAAATTCTTAACCTTGTCTTTTATCCACTTAACCATATTAAGCATAATTATTTAAAAGTCTTTGTGAAAACTCCATTTTTTGATCCCCTAGAGCTCACTTGTCTGTTATTGTTCTTGTTTTTGTTTCAGATACAGGGCCTCATTCTGTCACTGAGGCTAGAGTGCAGTGGTGTGATCTTGGCTCACTGCAGCCTTGACCTCCTGGTCTCAAGCCGTCCTCCTGCCTCAGACTCTGGAGGTGCATGCTCAGCTAATTATTATTATTAGTTTTTTAGAAACAGGGTGTCACTATGTTGTCCAGGCTTGCTCTTGTTTTTTGCAATCATTTTGTCTTTTCTCCTTGGATGCCTACTTATTTTTGATTCAGTGTTGAATACTGCATGTGAACAATTGTAGAAGTAATTTGAGACCATGGATGAGGTTATCATTCCCAGAGAAAATTTACATTTGCTGCTGGCAAGAACTGACATGATTTGAATGGAGTCCCAAACAACTTGTCCCAAAACAGTACAGTGGGATACCTCCTTGGTGGTACCAAGCCTCCAAATTTTGTCATCCTAGGGCAATGAGAGTGTTAAAAGTGCTGCTCAGAGTCCTAGTGTCTCAAACATTCATCTGGAATTGGCAGATGGCTTTCAAGAAAAAGCAGCCACAAACCACTCATCTCTCTCATGTCCTTTCTCTCTGATATTGGCCTCATAATTATTCACTGCCTTTTTAGTTCTCTGAAGCTGTCTGAAAACTAAAGTCCTCCATTGACTTTTTCTTTTTTAAAGACAGGGTCTTTCTCTGTTGCCCAGGCTGGAGTATAGTGGTACGATCATCGCTTACTGTAACTTTGAGCTCATGGGCTCAAGTGATCCTCCTGTTGCAGCCTCCCAACTAGGCCTATAGACATGCATCACCATGCCCTGCTAATTTTTAAATTTTTTTGAAGAGATGGGGTTGACCAGGCTGGTCTTGAACTCCTGGGCTCAAGCAATCCTCCTACCTCAGCCTCCCAAAGCGCTGCAATTATAGGCCTCCATAGACTTTTCAATTCCACCTATAGGAAAGTCCCATGGGAATTGGAATTTAGCTATAACATGTTGTTTCTTGTACCAGTTATTAAATAATGTCTTTCAGCTCTATTCTCCCTTCCCACCTCTAGAAACTGCTTCTGATGCCAGGGCTGAGACTCTAAAAAACATATCTCTCACTGGCAAACAAAGAAGATCTGATCTAATATTCCCCATTAGACTAAGCCGATAGGTTGATAGAGGGAGACCACAGGGTCGCTTCCTGTGAGCATCACCCCAGCTAGGCTTCTTCAACAAGGGAGTAGCACATTCTTCTCACAGAAGAAGCTGAATCCAGTTTGAAGTTTTTCCAAGACTTGCAGAACCAGCCTCAGTATGCCTTCTCCTTAGACATCTGGGTGAGAGTCTCCCAGTGCCCTCTTTAGAGGGCTTACTCCCAGCTCCACAGCCACCCCTCATCCATAGTGTGTGTCTAAGTCCCATAGGGACCCTCCTCAGAGGTCTGGGTCCCATCCCCATGGGATCTCTCCTCTGGGCTCAATGACCCCAGCCCCAGCTGGTCAACACACCTCAGAGATCTGAATTCCAGCTCTGCAAGCCCTTCCTTTAAGCTGTAATAATTTCAGCTTCTCTTTCATCTTTGAGCTCTAGGGGCGGTAGCTGTGTCCTATGTTTGTACCTCCATATCTTGGGATTTTCCTTTTATTAAGTTAACTTTACTTCCTGTTAACTGTTGTTTATATTCAGTTCCCTCTGTTTAAATAACTGATGCACTTTCTCTCTCTTCTGTGGTTTGAAGGTTTGTGTCCCCTTCAAAATTAACGTTGAAACTTAATCCCGGGCCAGACTTGGTGGCTCACGCCTGTAATCCCAGCACTTTGGGAGGCCTAGGTGGATGGATCACCTGAGGCCAGGAGTTTGAGACCAGCCTGGTCAACATGGTGAGACCCTGTCTCTACTAAAAATGAAAAATAAGCCAGGTGCAGTGGCGTGCGCCTGTAGTCCCAGCTACTTGGGAGGCTGAGGCAGGAGAATGGCTTGAACCTGAGAGGCAGAGGTTGCAGTGAACAGAGATCATGCCACTGCACACCAGCCTGGGCGACAGAGCGAGACTCTGTCTCAAAAAAAAAAAAAAAAAGAATTGAAAGGTTTTTTTTAGGGTTACTTAGCAAGTTACCTACAAGTGGTGAGAATATTAAAGTCCCTTTCAAGCCAGAACATTTAGTTTTTTTACAAGTATATTAACAACTTTATTTCCTGTTAACTGTAACTATTACTTATATTCACTTCTGTCTATTCAAATAACTGTTGTGCTTTCTGTCTCTTCTATGGTTTGAAGAGACAGAAAGATTTGTGTCTCCTCTAAAATTAATGTTGAAGCTTAATCCCCACTTGAGGTCCTGACTTATTAAGAATCCTGTCACTTTGCTTAACTACAATTTTCTTAAATTCTTTCTTTTAGGATATAAACTTTTAGTTTTAATCCCCAAAAAGCCCTGGGGAAGGTGATTTAGGGAGTGATGGTATTAATTACTAAAAGATTTATATAATGTTTTGGGCAAAGGGTACTTGGAGTCACAGGCAGCATCGCCAAAATAAAGAGATTTGGGAAATGTAGTACTAACCACAGCAAAACCCAGCTCTATATTTAGCGGATGAGGCCACATGGATTTTAGAAAGGGCAGGCTGCAGAGGTCTTGGCTAATACTGGAAAAGAGATTTAATTGGAAAGTGAACAGTCTGTTCTATTCCTTAACATATTTTTGGCTACTAGATGGTCAAGCCGTTGCGCAAATAATTGCACCATCCTCGTCTTATTCAAGGTGGGCCGTTCATTTCTTAAAATTACCAGTGAGCAATATGGGAAGCAGCAGAGACGGCTATCGATTTCACCGTAGGGAGTGCCTATGCTGAATGCCAAGGGCTTCCCTTTCCTGACAGACATCTTTTATGCAGCTGTATCATCTGTATGCAAAACATCAGCCAACCGTGCCTCGGAAAAACGACTGGCTGCTGGGCAAACCAGGTGTGGGCTCCAGCTTCCACCTGCTACTACTGTCGTGCAGCCACGGGCACTCTGGGTGATCCTCACTGGCCTGGGGCTGGTCATCTGCTGCTAGATGAACCTCGCTGACTCTCAACATTGATGTTCCAACACAGTGTTCTCTAGAAACCGCATGAGCCAGGAAAGATGTTTCCTAAAGGAGCAGGGGCCGAGCCTCACGCCGAAACACGTCTGTAACACGTACAGTCACGCGTCCCATGCATCCATGCATTCTGAGACATGCGTCTCGGTTGTGGGATCATCACAAGGTAACTTACACAAACTCAGATGGCACAGCCACTACACAACTAGGCAGCTGATGCGGTACGCTGCTGCTAGGCCGCAAACCCGCACCGCGTGTGAGGTGCGTTATTCCGCTGGCACCGTAATGACCCACCTATACGGTATCTCCAAATACAGGAGAGGAAATGTCCTTAGCTAAGCCCTCACCAGAGGACAGGAAGTTTCCAGCTCCGTTATCATGTTATGGGACCACCGTCATATGACGGTCCTCCTCAGACCAAGAGGTCGTTCGTTATACGGCACATGTGGTTCTTCCAAGACCCTTTTCCATGTTTCTGTCACATCCGTGCCTGAGTAAAAAGTGGCCCTGAACTCAACCGTCCAGAGTTGGCGGCAGAACTAGCACCACTGGCCCGCTCCACATGTGGAAGGCGCTGGACAAGGGCCGCCGCAGACCCCGTCAGGGTTAATCCCCCGAAAACCTTTCACTCGGGTAGCTGGCACACACCGCGTCAGGGCAGCGGGCGCGCGGGACTACTTTCCGCGGACCCTCGGAGCGGGCGGAGGGATCCGCACAGGCTGGGGACAGGGTAGGGGCGGGGTAGGGGCGGGGTAGGGGCGGGGTAGGGGCGGGGCACGGGGTAGGGGCGGGGCACGGGGGTAGGGGCGGGGCACGGGGGTAGGGGCGGGGCACGGGGGTAGGGGCGGGGCACGGGGGTAGGGGCGGGGCACGGGGTAGGGGCGGGGGAGTGGGTGCGGGCCGGGGCGCGGTCTGGGAGGAGGGTGGGGGCCGGGACCGGGAGCCCGGAGTACTGCGCCTGCGCCGTCGCCAACGGTCAGCACGCGCGAGGGGTCGGTGGTCATCCCTGCCGCTGCCGCCGCCGCCGCCGCCGCCGCCGCCGCCGCCGCCGAGGTCCCTCACCAGCCATGGCGCAGATCCTCCCTATTCGCTTTCAGGAGCACTTCCAGGTGAGGCCCGGCGGGCCAGGGGGCCGCCCTGTCAGCCGCGCCTTCGCCGGGCCGGCCTCCTAGGCTTGACCCCGCGCCGCCAGCCCCGCTGAGCCGCTGCCCAGCTGGCCGCGCCGACTTCCGACCTCCCACCTGGGCTGGGGCTGCGGGGTCCCGGGCGCGGCGGCCGCTCGTGAGGACCCGCTCGGATGCCGTCGCCGAAGCCCGTTACCGGCGGGGCCGGCTGGGAAACGGTGGGGGTGGAAGCGAACGCCCCCTGGGACGCCCCGCTCAGTGCCCGCGAGGAGGCACAGAGATACCCGCTGCAGGCAGGGCAACCCGAGGGCCGCGCCGATCCCACAGCTCCACGCCCCCACTTGGCGTCCTGCGGTCCTTATTCGCCCCTGAGTTTGCCTCTGTGCTCGGTTTTCGTCCCCAGGGCAGCTTCGCCTGGCAGGACCGTGAACATGCGTGACCCAAGAGAAAAATTTCTCAGGGCCAAGCCTAGATAGGGCTTTTCAATGCAGTAACACCCCCAAAGCCTGCCTTTTTAATAAGGTCCCAGTTTGTTCTCCGTTTGTGTTCAGGAACATAAGGACTGGCCCCCTGCTTTGAGCAAAGGCTCAGGTCAGGCGTCGTGCGGGCCGCTCGCGGGTCTGCCCGGGAGCGGTGCTGGTCCCCACGTTTACCCGGGGAGGTGCGGCAGAGGAGAGATCGCCAGCGGCTCCTCCCTGAGTGCTCTGTGTTAAATCATCACACTCCCATTCGTTGCGATTCGCTTACTCTTTTCTAGATGAGGAAACCGTGTCTCAAAAGTGTTAAAGAACTCATCTTCATTCACTAAGAACAGGATTCAGACTCAAGTCTTTTTGGCTACATCGAGGAACGTGCTTGCTTGAAAGTTCCTATTTTCACAGTGCAGAGCACTGTTAGCCCTAGATGCAGACGGGAAAGGCCTTGGGAACTGTGTAGTGCAGTCCAGTCCCCTCATTCTGCAGACTGGAAACTTGATATCCAGAGGATCCTGCCAGGGTCACTTGGTTAGTGACACAGTGGAAGTTGTATGGAGGTGGGAGTGCCCTGACATCTGTCCGGGCTTCATTCTGCCACTAAGCTGAGCCAGCGCCAGTCATGTTGAGGTAGCAAAATACTGCTGCTGCTCATAATAATGATGATGATGTAGTTATCATTTACTGAGCCGTTTCTCTTGCCACTCACTATTGTATTTTATAAATCTCATTTAATTTAATCCTCATGATAACTGAGGCAGATAGTGATATCCTTTTTCTACCATGGGTCACCGAGGTTAATATTATAATTCATTCAGCTAAAGTTACATGGCTAGTAAGTGACAAAACTTGAGTTCTAACCCAGGTCTGACTCCAATGCCTGTGCTTAACCACTATCTAAATATGTGCTTTTCAAAGGGCAAGAAAGCAACAAGGCATTTTTAGGTGTCCGTCAGAGTTTCTGATGTCCATCAGGATTTGTAATGTCCGTCAGAGTTGATGTGTTCCATTATCTGGAAAATGCTTGTGGCTTGTGGTGGGCAGCCACGTGAATGAAAGTCTGTGGTTTGTGGTCTCCAACACTGACTTGGGTCTTTGAGGCTGCTCTGCATTCTGTAGAGCACACACTGAGTCAGCACACACTGCCTTCACTACAGACATTTCAAAACTTCAGCCTGTTCCTTAAATCCCTGATCCTACCACTCCTGCCTTGCAACCAGCAGATGACTTGGAGAAAACTGAAGCCATAACTGGGATGTTTCTCACCTTTATGGCTGCAGACTTAGATGTTTGTCTGCAGCCACCCTTTCCTGCCTTCCTGTTACCTCAAAAGTAGGTGTCTTTTCTTGTCTATGCTCTGGATCTGGTATCCTTCTTCCCTATAAGGGAGCCTTGTTCAGTCATAGCCTCCCTTTCCTGTATTTTCATCCTTTCGTCTTGTGGTTTCTTCCTGTTTGTGTTGGGCAATGCTCACCTCTCTTCCATCTGTACGACCAGCAAACTTCTTCCCCAGCTCTTGTCCCCACGAAGCTCTTCTCTCATAGCCGGATGTCATGAAAGAGCTGCTTTAGCGCGTCATTATTTTTATGTTCCCCAGTAACCTGCAGTCTGGCTTATGTCCCCATTTTTTCCCCTAAATCTGTTTTTGCCAAGGTTGCAAGTCATCCTGCAGGCTTTTTTGTAAGGGCCACATTCTGTCTCTGTCCCATATTCTTACATTTTTAACCTTCTAAAAATATGAAAACGATTTTTAGTTTAGCCATACAAAAGCAGGCTGCAGTTGGCTAATCTTTGCTGTAAAAAATAAAATCAGGCCGAGCATGGTGGCTCACACCTGTAATCCCGCCACTTTGGGAGGCCAAGATGGGTGGATCACCTGAGATCAGGAGTTCAAAACCAGCCTGGCCAACATGGTGAAACCTTGTCTCTACTAAAAATACGGTATTAGCCGGTCGTGTTGGCACGCACCTGTAGTCCCAGCTACTCAGGAGGCTGAGGCGGGAGAATCTCTTGAACCCGGGAGGCAGAGGTTGCAGTGAGCCAAAATCATGTCACTGCTCTCCAGCCTGGGTAACAGACCGAGACTCCATTTCAAAAAATAAGATGTGATGAAATAGATGAGATAAAGCCCATCACACCACACGCATCTTCTGTGATGTCCAGCCGCATTTGATGCTGCACTTTACTGCATCCTGAGGGTCTTTTCTCTACTGTTTTTGGTCCCACAGTTTCCCAGGGTTTCTCCTTCCTCTCTGCCCACACCCACTGCCCCGTGGGTGGCTCTTGTGCATGAGCTTAGAATCTGTCTTGAGCCCCTCTACTTTTTCATTCAGGACATGCTGCTGGTGATTTTATGTATTCCCATAAGCTTGATGTTCCCAAGCCATCTGAGTCTTTTCACAGTTTCACTGCTGTGTGTGTGAGAGGCAGTAGCAGGTCCTGGTTAAGAGCACAAACTGAGGCCAAACTGAAGGCACTAAATGTGGACTCAGGCACTTACTGGCTGTGTGATTTAGGGCAATGTTTATAGCTTTTTTATGCTTCTATATCTTCATCTATAAAATAAGGATAAAAGGTATACTTCTTATCTCACAAGGTAGTTGTGAGGTTTTGAGTTAATAAATGTAAAGCATTAAACAATAACTGGTACATAATACAGTAGTCCCGATTTACCCATGGGGAATATGTTCTAAGACCCCCAGAGGATGCCTGAAACTGCAGATTGTTCTGAACCCTTTATATACTTTTTTTCCTATGCATACATATGTATGATAAAGCTGAGTTTATATTAAGCACAGTAAGAGATTAACAATGATAACTAATAATAAAACAGAACAATAATAACAATATGCCAGCATCACTACTGCTGGATTTTGGGGCCATTATTAAGTAAATTAAGGGTTACTTGAACACAAACTCTGTGATGCTGCAACAGCCAACCTGGTAACTGACCGGTACTAAGTGACTAATGGGCTGGCAGTGTGTACAGTGTGGATATGCTGGGCAGAGGGATAATTCACATCCTGGGTGGGCCGGTGCAAGATTTCATCACTCTGCAGAATGGCATGCAATTTAAAACTTATGAATTGTTTATTTCTGGGGTCTTACATTTAATATTTTCAGACTATAGGTAACAAAGTGTGAAAAAAACCACGGATAGGAGGGGACTGCTGTAAAGCACTGTGTCCTTGTGAGCTGTTGCTGCCATTGTGACAGCTGCCTACTGAAGAAGGCCAGGGAATGGTCAGCAGGTTCCTCAAACACAGTGTTCAGAAATGGGGTTCCCTTTCTCCCCAGATGTGTATCTTGTCCAGTGTCCAGCCAGGAGCCTGGGATATGTTTTCCCCATCCTGTTGTCCCTTTCTCCGGTTTACTTTTGGCATCGTTCTGCCACTGTCATCATGACTACCGTTTCCCTAAACTATGCCATCCTTCCCCACCTTGATAGTCACGCTAGCTTTGTCCTTCTACTTCCAGTCTTGCCCTCCTGCAATCCATTCTCCAGCACACAGGCAACATGATCTTCTCCAAGGATGAGCATCTGCTTAAAGTCCTTCAGGGAGTGGTTTCGTGTTTCCTCTGGCATGAAAAGGCTGATCCCCATGTGCTCTTTGCTGTTCTTCCCAGCCCAACACCTGCTCAACTCTGCTGCCACTCCCTTTGAGTCCTTGAGAGAACACATTCTCCTCTCACCCCTCTTTACTCACTGACTCCTACTGAGCCTTCTGGTATCTGTGGAAATGACACCGTCTCTGGAAGCTCTCCCTGATTTGTCAGTTAGGAGTTCTTCCTCTGTGCCTCTTTGGGGTTCCTCTCATAATGACCCTCTTCCCAGGGTACTGTAGCTGTTCATTTTCTCTACTGGATTGTGAGCTCAGGGAGCTACTATTTGAACTTTTTAGAAATATTCAAATATCAGAGTTGGAAGGGTATTGCTGTTTGTAATATCTGAGGATGGGCTGAGAACTTAAGACATCTTGAATCAGAAGAGGAATGGCTGAATAGTTTGGTGACATAAAAATTTTCTTGAGCCCTAAGTAATTCCCCCCAGCTTTATCAAAAAAGCAGCTCCAAGTTTGTAAGCTGTGAAATGTGTCATAGCTCAATACACAGAAAACGTAAACATGTTCCCTCAAAGTGTCTCTGAGGTGGTGTTTGAAACAGGTGTAGAGACCTTGAGCATTAGAATTGTAGGAGAAAGATGGTTAAGATCTTTATCAGTGCTTCTCTACCTAGGCTGCATGTGAGAATGGCCTGCAGCTTTAAACATATTTCTGCTGGATGTTAAATCCAAAGCTCTGAGTGGTGGACATGGAGCTTTGGTATTCCTTCCCAGGTGAGTCTCACACACAGCCCAGGTGAAACAGCCTTCTACATGTTAGTCAATATTAATCATTCAGGAAAGATGGGGGAAAGTAAAACTTTGAAGGTGTAGATTGAGCTTGAACTGAAAACAGTTCCCATCCACACACACCCGTGTGTGTCTGGAGAGGCTTCTGGGGGTCATGCTCCAAAAGGGGACACGTACCCATAGTAGTCCAGTCCATATTTGGTTTATGTTGCCATTTTGTAGCTATCTCATTTTGTGAATTGGTTTTTGATGTACTAAGACAGCAGTTGGCTCATTGCGTCCTAAAATTATTGCATCCCAGTGTAAAATGTCATTTTAAGATACCATGTAAACTGTTAAATTTTGCCTATTGGCCTACCACTGCTCCTGGTATTGGAAATACATACTGGCCAGTTAGTTGCCTTCTGACTTGTTTATTTACAAAGCAAGGAGAGTAACCTGCCTCAGCCAGGGTGTCTGGGAGGGTGAGCCTTGTGGGAGTGCCTACCGCTGTGGCATTGTGGGTGACCAAAGAGTAAATGAATTTGAATGGGGACTCTTTGGAAAAACAGATCTTCACCATAGAACATTTAAATGTTCAGAATGCCTAAGCTGCACAAACCAGTGCTTTTTTAGTTGGGTTGAAAGAATTAAGTCCTAGGAGGGTCTGAGTCAAGGTTCTTCTCCGCTCGCATATTTCTGTTGCAGGGGCAAGTCTGATGGGAAATAAAATCTTTCAGTTCAGCCTCTGACTGTCTCTCCCCAGGGGAAACCACTATAAACGAAGCCACCATATCCTTCCAAAAATGTTCAAAAGAATCCTGCTTTAAATATGCTTCTGCCCTTTGCTTTTATAACTTAACACACTGAAGATCCTCCCGTAGGATCACAGACAGATCACTGCATCTATCTGACATGTTGTTTATCAGTATTCCGTAGGGTAGTAGTTGCTGGCACCCTGTCACCCCCTTCTCTAAAGGGGAATCTTTCTGCAATCTGTCTGATTTTTCCTTCCTTTGCTTCTTCACTGAGACTTTACTGAGTTTGCAGGCTCTTCTCCCGCATTTTCTTCCGCTTCTCTTGAGGCTTGCTGCTGGCCTCCATGCCAGGGAGATGACCATCACTCTTGGCAGGCTGAAGAAGGATGCCACAAAGCTGGGATAGCAAAGTTCAGTGACGAAATTAGAATCGGATAGATCTTGACAGGCCGGAATCCAGCTAGTTGACATTTAACTGGGATAAATATAGAGTCTTGTGCACTGGTGTTAAAGAAAACCTGTAATAGTGTAATTTGAGAGAAGTTCTGTAAAGCATCATATAAATGTAGTTAACTATCCCTGAACTAACCTACTCCTAGAATGTAAGTTCTGGAAAAGACCTTAGTGTCAACATTCTTTACAGGCTTTCTTTACAGAGCTCCCTCTTTAGGCTAGGAAAGGCTCTTTGGTAAGTTTCTTTTTTTTTTTTTTTTTTTTTTTTTTGAGACGGAGTCTCTTTCTGTCTCCCAGGCTAGAGTGCATGGCACAATCTCAGCTCACTGCAACCTTTGCCTCCCAGGTTCATGCCATTCTCCTGCCTCAGCCTCCTGAGTAGCTGGGACTACAGGCACCCGTCACCATACCCGGCTAATTTTTTACATTTTTAGTAGAGATGGGGTTTCACCATGTTAGCCAGGATGGTCTCGATCTTCTGACCTCGTGATCCGCCCGCCTCAGCCTCCCAAAGTGCTGAGATTACAGGCCTGAGCCACCGTGCCCGGCATAAGTTTCAAATATAAAATATGTGGTTTTTAAAAATTTTCTTGAGACAGAGTCTCGCTCTGTCCACCAGGCTGGAGTGCAGTGGCGTGATCTCAGCTCACTGCAGCCTCCGCCTCCCCGGTTCGAGCGATTCTTCTGGCTTTAGCCTCCTGAGTAGCTGGGACTATAGGTGCGTGCCACTATGCCTGGCTAATTTTTGTATTTTTAGTAGAGATGGGGTTTCACCATGCTGGCCAGGATGGTCTTGATCTCTTGACCTCGTGATCCGCCCACCTCAGCCTCCCAAAGTGCTGGGATTACAGGTGTGAGCCACTGCACCTGGCCCATTTATTTTTTTGAAACGGAGTTTCACTCTTGTTGCCCAGGCTGGAATACAATAGCGTGGTCTTGGCTCACTGCAGCCTCCGCCTCCCGTGTTCAAGTGATTCTCCTGTTTCAGCCTCCCAAGTAGCGGGGATTATAGGTGCCCGCCACCACACTTGGCTGATTTTTGTATTTTTGTAGAGATGGGGTTTCATTATGTTGGCCAGGCTGGTCTCCAACTCCTGACCTCAGGTGATCCACCTGCCTCGGCCTCCCAAAGTGCTGGGATTACAGGCATGAGCTGCCGCGCCTGGCCCTCAAAATATGTTTTAAAAACTGTAGATGAACTAAATTTTACTGCCCTGAAACAAGTAATTTGTTTTACTACTTGTTTACCATCCATATGCTAGGCACAAGGATAAAGCAGTGAGTGAGACTGGGAAGGAGACAGATACAGAAAGAAAAAATATTGGTGTCCACAGAGTTGTGAAAACATGGGGATGTTCAGTGCAACTTAAGCATTCTGGCTTCACTGATGTAGGCAGTTGATGTTCTCACTAATACTCTTGTATAAACACAGTTGTAGTCCTCCCAGGTAGACATCTTCCTTAAGCCCCTTATACATAGAAACCACAGGACTATCAGATGAGTAATTTCTTTTTGCATATTTCCCAGTGTCAGATTTTTTTTTTTTTTTTTTTTTTTGAGACAGGGTCTGTCTCTGTCACCCAGGCTGGAGTGCAGTGGCACAATCTTGGCTCACTCCAGCCTCTGCCTCCCGGGTTCAAGCGATTCTCGTTCCTCAGCTTCCTGAGTAGCTGAGACCACAGGCGTGTGCCACCATGCTTAGCTAAGTTTCGTATTTTTAGTAGAGACAGGGCTTCACCATGTTGACCAGGCTGGTCTCGAATTCCTGACCTCCAGTGATCTACCTGCCTTGGCCTCCCAAAGTGCTGGGATTACAGGCATGAGCCACAATGTCTGGCGCCCAGTGTCAGATTTGAATTTTGATTGATTTAATTGCACACTTTGAGAGCTGAAAAGGATTATTAGCATCTTCTTTACCTTTCTTTAGTTAACTCTTATATATGCCATTTTAAATGTGTAGCTAAGGTCCAGTGCAGTGGTGCATGCCTGTAATCCCAGCACTTTGGGAGGCTGAGGAAGGTGGATCACTTGAGACCAGGAGTTCAAGACCAGCCTGGCCAACGTGGTAAAACCCTGTCTCTACTAAAAATATAGAAATTAGCCAGGTGCAGTGGTGGACACCTGTATTCCCAGCTACTTGGGAGGCTGAGGCATGAGAATCGCTTGAGTGTGGGAGGCAGACTTTGCAGTGAGCCAAGATTGCACCACTGCACTCCAGCCTTGGCGACAGAGCGAGACTCTGTCTCAAAAGAAAGAAAAAAAGAAAGAAAAATTTTTTTAAAAATGTGTAGCTAGGTTACCTATCAGAATAATATACTAGGGATCAGGAATCCTTGGTTATTTCTACTAACTAGTAAAAAAAAAAAAAAAAACCTGGGCCTGGCGCTGTGGCTCACGCCTATAATCCCAGCACTTTGGGAGGCCACGGGGGGTGGATCACTTGAAGTCAGGAGTTTGAGACCAATCTGGCCAATGTGGCGAAACCCCGTCTCTACTGAAAATATGAAAATTAGCCAGGTGTGGTAGCAGGCACCTGTAGTCCCAGCTACTTGGGAGGCTGAGGCTGGAGAATCACATGAACCCGGGAGGCAGAGGTTGCAGTGAGCCGAGATCGTGCCACTGCACTCCAGCCTGGGTGACAGAGTGAGACTCTGTCTAAAAAATAAAAAAATAAAAAAAGAAAAAACCTGGCTTTTCAGCACATCACTTTTCTGGGACTTAGTTCCTGCATATGGAGAAAAACTCACAGTAGTATCTGGCATCTTAGATGGAAAAGTTATTTTTGTGGGATTGTCCTGTATTGAGCATTCCTGACTAAATGAGTAGGGAATGAGTTCCCCAATCATTGTACTATTAAAACTACCCTTGCCCATTTCTTTTTTTCTTTTTCCTTTTCTTTTTTTGAGACAGAGTCTCACTCTGTCGCCCAGGCTGGAGTGCAGTGGAGTGATCCTGGCTTGCTGCAGCCTCCACCTCCCAGATTCTCCTGCCTCAGCCTCCTGAGCAGCTGGGATTACAGGCACATGCCACCAGGCCCAGCTAATTTTTGTATTTTTAGTGGAGACGGGGTTTCACCATGTTGGCCAGGCTGGTCTTGAACTCCTGATCTCAAGTGATCCACCCGCTTTGGCCTCCCAAAGTGCTGGGATTATAGGTGTGAGCCACTGCGCCCGAACCCCTTGCCTATTTCTATTTCTTTTCTTTTTTTTTTTTTTTTTTTTTTTTTTTTTTTTTTTTTTTGTGAGACGGAGTCTTGCTCTGTCGCCAGGCCGGAGTGCAGTGGCGCGATCTTGGCTCACTGCAGCCTCCGCCTCCTGGGTTGAAGCAATTCTCCTGCCTCAGCCTCCCGAGTCGCTGAGACTACGGGTGCACGCCACCATGCCTGGCTAATTTTTGTATTTTTAGTAGAGACAGGGTTTCACCATATTGGCCAGGATGGTCTCCATCTCTTGACCTTATGATCTGCCCACCTCGGCCTCCCAAAGTGCTAGGATTACAGGCGTGAGCCACCGTGCCCGGCCGCCCCTTTCCCATTTCTGAAGAATGCAGAATAGCACTCCTGGTTGAGAACTACTGTCTTAATTTAATCTGATTATAATAGTCTTTATCTTATTTTTGGATCCACTCTTCTCAGATGTTAAAACACTGTCTTATTTGTGAGGGACTTTTACCTTTTTCAAATGCCATACATGTGTATGTATGCTCTTAGATAAGGAACTTGACTCAACTACTATTATTTAAGAACCCACTATGCTCAAGAGATTGGATACAAATTATTCAGGGTTACCAATTCTTGATATTTGGAGTTGAAATCAGAATGTCACCGTATTAACCCAACATTGATCCCCAAACTGAGAACAAAATGACAATTTAGAAAACCCAGGCCCACTTAAGTGCACTGCTCTGTCTGGAGAGCATCCAATCCTATTCTGCTAAAGCCGGAAAATCCGGATAGGTCAAGACCAAGAATGATTGCTTACCAATACGTGGCCAGCTTTGTTTTACTTACATCTCCAATCACTGCCAAATTTTATTGAGGCTAATTCCAGACATCTTGTTTTATCCTTAAACACTTTAGGATGTGTCTCCAAGAGAGAACTCTTTATTTTTTTCCAAGTTTTAAAATTGTGGTAAAATATACATAACATGAAATTTATCATCTGAACCATTTTTAGGTGTACACTTTAGCGATATTAAGTACATTCAAATTGTTGTGCAGCCATCACCACCATCCATCTCCAAAACTCTTTTCTTTTTTTTTTTTTTTTGAGACGGGGTCTCGCTGTGTTGCCCAGGCTGGAGTGCAGTGGTGCCATCTCGGCTCACTGCAAGCTCTGCCTCCCGGGTTCACGCCATTCTCCTGCCTCAGCCTCCTGAGTAGCTGGGACTACAGGCGCCTGCCACCATGCCTGGCTAATTTTTTTGGATTTTTTTTTAGTAGAGACAGGGTTTCACTGTGTTAGCCAGGATGGTCTCAATCTCCTGACCTCATGATCCGCCCGCCTTGGCCTCCCAGAGTGCTGGGATTACAGGTGTGAGCCACCGCGCCCAGCCCAAAACTCTTTTCATCTTGTAAAATGGGTGCTCCATACCTGTTAAGAAATGACTCCCCATTCACACTCCTCCCCCCAACCCCATCTACTTTTTGTCTCTATAGGTTGTCTATTCTATATACTGGAATATCAATGGAATCATACAATATTTGTCTTTTTGTGTGACTGTCTTTTTTTTTTTTTTTTTTTTTTTTTGAGATGGAGTCTCGCTCTGTTGCCCAGGCTGGAGTGCAGTGGCACAGTCTCAGCACACTGCAACCTCCACCTCCTGGGTTCAGGTGATTCTCCTGCCTCCGCCTCCCAAGTAGCTGGGATTACAGGCGCCCACCACTATGCCTGGCTAATTTTTGTATTTTTGGTAGAGACAGGGTTTTACCATGTTGGCCAGGCTGGTCTCGATCTCCTGAGCTCAAGCAACCCACCCGCCTCAGCCTCCCAAAGTGCTGGGATTACAGGCGTGAGCCACCTCACCAGACCTTGGTTTTTTTTTACTTAGCATAATGACCTCAAGGTTCATTCATGTTGTAGCATGTGTCAGAATTTCCTTCCTTTTTAAGGCTGAATAATAATCCTATTGCATGCGTATAACACATTTTGCTTATCTATTCATCCATTGATATACACTAAGAATTCTTTATTTTTTAACTCTAATAACATCACACTGAAAAAAAAAAATCAGTAGTTTCTCAGTATCATCCAGTATCTTGTCAGTGTTGTTTCTCTATTTGTCTCAAATGCTTTTTTATACATTTGGTTTATTTGAATCAGCATCCAAAGAAGGCCTATGCATTGCATTTGGTTGACATTTTATGTATTAGAGCTGCTTTTTGAAGCAAGCTTTGATCTTATTTTTTTATACTTAACACAAATGTAGTATTTTATTTGTGTACATTTATCTTTTTAATTTCATAGTCCTTTCAAATCTGTTAAGATTCTGATTGTTACTCTAGTATATTGACAGTCTCAAAACATACCCTTAGCCAATAAAACAGTCCCTGTATATGACTTTGGTTAGAGTCATTACTCAGAATATTGACTAGCAGATGATTAAGGTCAGAGCTCTGGGCCCTGGCAGCAGACAGACAGAGATCCATGTGGCCAGCACCACTGAGGTGCAGTTCAGCTGTGGACACAAGCTCACCTCATGCTTTTCCACCTGATTCCAAGAGTCTTTTGTTTCATACATTGTTTGGGCTTTTATGTGCTAAATGGATTTGATGGATTCAAAATGAATTTGACTCTGAGAAGAAACAAGAGATTAAGTAAATATGAATAACTAACACAAAGCAAAGCTCTCTATTCTATAAGCATGCCACAGATAAAAGGCTTGGGGTAGGGGGACTGATTATCCGTGAAAGTTACTTTGGCTACCTCAGTAGAGGTAAGCCAGATACTTTGCTGAAATGAAGATTTATTCTATCACATTTACTTGGCTTCAAGAAAATTAGATTGGTTTGGCATGACTTCTTAGTGAGCCCATATTGATTGCAGGTATTCATGTTTTTCTTTTCAAAGGGCTCACAAATCTGATGGATAATGTTGTAGAATTTGGAGGGGAAACCTCAAATGCAGCAGTCTTATCTTCTGGAATCCCACTGTCTTCTGTTTTATTAATAAATATTGTAAATCCTAGCACTTTGGGAGGCTAAGGCAGGCAAATTACTTGAGGTCAGGAGTTCGAGACCAGCCTAGCCAATATGGTGAAACCCCGTCTCTACTAAAAATTACAAAAATTAGCCGAGTATGGTGGTGCATGCCTGTAGTCCCAGCTACTCGGGAGGGTGAGGCAGGAGAATTGCTTGAACTCGGGAAGCGGAGGTTACAGTGAACCAAGATTGTGCCATTGCGCTTCAGCATGGGCATCGCAGCGAGACTGTCTCAAATAAATAAATAAATAAATAAATAAATAAATAAATAAATATTGTAACTTCTAGGGCATTTGTATTATTCTATTTTTCAGGATTTTTCTATTAATTGCAGACAGAGTAAATAACACTAATCTGTCCAGTTGTAGTGGCTCAAGCCTGTAATCCCAGCACTTTGGGAGGCCAAGGCAGGTGGATCACCACAGGTCAGGAGTTCGAGAGCAGCCTGGCCAACATGGTGAAACCCCGTCTCTACTAAAAATACAAAAAATAGCTGGGCATGGTGGCGAGTGCCTGTAATCCCAGCTACCCAGGAGGCTGAAGCTGGAGAATCGCTTGGACCCGGGAGGCGGATGTCGTAGTGAGCCGAGATCACGCCACTGCACTCCAGCCTGGGGGACAGAGCTAGACTCCGTCTCAAAAACAAAACAAAACAAAAACCCCACTAATCTGATCTGTGTCCTCCAGGAATTTATGACCTTGGATGTGAACTAAAGTAGGAGAGGATGATGGAGTTTGAACATGGCTCATTTGTGAGAAAGGTGGTGAGACTGGGAGGTTTTCTTTGGTTGTGATGATGTGGTTTCCTGGTTTACTAAGTATCAGTGGTTGTGCTTGTGGGACTTCTGTTGTCTTTTATTCTTGGTTTACTTAAATATGTTTACTTAAGTAAATTATGACCATCTTCATGGGCTGCTCCTCTGCCTCCCTTCTAAGCCTTGGTGTGTCCTGGGGCTCTGTGCCCTGGGCTCCCAAGCCATTCACTTCACGGTCTCTCTTGGTGCTTCCATCCAGTCTCATGACTTCGCCTGCCACAGATGACCCCCATATTCTTATTTTGGGGCTTGAATTTTTTTTAGACTTACAAAAAAAGTTAAGCAAAATATAATACCTAAGAAAATTCCAAAAGTAACAAGTGCTGAGGACGGCAGGCCCTACCAGATGTTACAAAACCTCCATAAATAAAATAGTGTGATGCTGATGTGTAGATAGATGTCGGGAACTTCATGATAGCTGAACACATGGAGGTTCCTGAAGAGCGGTGTGCTGGAAAAGGCAAGGACACCCCTCGTTCCTTTCTCTATGCGCCTCTTCCATCTGGCGGTTCATCAGTATCCTTTGTAATATCCTTTGTAATAAATGAGAAACGTGTTTCCTTGAGTTCTGTTAGCCACTCCAACAAATTAGTCAAACCCAAGAAGAAGGTCATGGGAACCCTGCTTTATAGCTGGATGGTCAGAAGTACAGGCCACAGCCTGGGGCTTGCGATTAGTGTCTGAAATGGAGTCAGTCTTCTGGGACTGAGCCCTCAACCTGTGGGATCTGATACTATTTCCAGGTAGATACTGTCAGAATTGAATTAAATTGTAGGATATCTAGGTGGTGTCTGCTGGAGAAACCCCACCACATCTGGCGTTGGAAGTCTTGTGTTGAGTGATGTGTGAGAACAGGAAAAATACTTTGGTTTTTCCTATCCTTAATAAACCACTCCTAGCATTATTTTCTTTGCTATGACCCAAGGTTGTAACATGAAGGGACTTTCTTGTAATAATGGCAATATCAACTGGCAAGTTCTATTTTTTAAAAAATTATTTCACTACAGTTATGAAGTAATGTTTTTTTGCTGTTATATGTGTTTTTTGTTTGTTTTGGTGGACTCATTTGGGAACATAATCACCACTTAGTTTATCTTTTCTGTGTTAAAATGGAATATGAATTTCGAACAACTCAGTATTGTGGTCAGAACACAGGCTTTATTATACCTAGCTCCATCATTAATCAGCTTCGTAATTTCTTTTTTTTTTTTTTTTTTTTTTGAGATGGAATCTCGCTCTGTCGCCCAGGCTGGAGTGCAGTGGCGCAATCTCGGCTCACTGCAAGCTCCGCCTCCCGGGTTCACGCCATTCTCCTGCCTCAGCCTCTCCGAGTAGCTGGGACTACAGGCGCCCGCCACCACGCCCGGCTAATTTTTTGTATTTTTTTTAGTAGAGACGGGGTTTCACTGTGGTCTCGATCTCCTGACCTCGTGATCCGCCCGCCTCGGCCTCCCAAAGTGCTGGGATTACAAGCGTGAGCCACCGCGCCCGGCCCAGCTTTGTAATTTCTGAAAGATTTCTTAACCCCAACACTTTGTTTTTCCCAAGTGTGAGGTGTGTGTGAGATGCTTGTCTCAGTGGGTTAACAGGAAGATGAGATGAAGTGATTTGTGGTCCTGTAGCCTGCTCCACTCAGCAGCTAGAACATCCAATATGTGCTAGACTCTGCTACAAAAGACAAATAAGGCACCGTCCTGAATTATACTCTCAGTATGAACAGTCTCACTTGTGTTCCTTCCAAAGGGTGGTGTGATTTTAACGCAGTGGTCCATGATCTTTGATCTTTGTTGCTAGTGTGAGCCTCTTCAAGGTTACACAAGGTAACAGATGTTAAATGGTCCAATCAGTAGCAGTAGAATTGGGGCTGAACAGAACAGTGTTTAAAAATAAAGGTGTCGGCCAGGCGCAGTGGCTCATGCCTGTAATCCCAGCGCTTTGGGAGGCGGAGGCAGGCGGATCACGAGGTCAGGAGATCGAGACCATCCTGGCTAACACGGTGAAACCCCGTCTCTACTAAAAAAAATACAAAAAATAGCCGGGCTTGGTGGCAGGCGCCTGTAGTCCCAGCTACTTGGGAGGCTGAGGCAGGAGAATGACTGAGGCAGAGCTTGCAGTGAGCTGAGATCACGCCACCGCACTCCAGCCTGGGCAACAGAGTGAGACTCCGTCTCAAAAAAATAAATAAATAAATAAGTTAAATAAATAAATAAATAAAGGTGTCTTCTAGGTAGGTCAGAGCAGAGAAATTTATAGAAATAAGCTTGGTGCTTTATGGGAGTGATAAACATTTATTGAGTATGTGTTTTCCCAGAGTTTTTCATTGAAGCTTATCCCATTAACAGGTCTTGATTTAGCCCAGGCACTGCGTATAAGATGGCCTTTGGAGAAAGGCGCATGGTTTCAGTTTACACAGTAGTAGCAATCCATCGGCCCTGGAAGATGTGCCAAACCTGCTGACTTTCTTATTAACCCCAGACTCTCCAGGAAGTAGTCACACTGACTTAGAAATTCATTCAAGTCAGATTTAGACAGATTTGATGATATCTAGGGAAATATTTAAGCAAAAACTTTTGGCCAGTTCTTTTTTCTTGCCTTTTAGAGAAATCAGGTTTTGTGTTTCCTCCCTTTTTCCCTTCCACTTCCCTTGCCTTCACCTCTCCAAGACATCCTTCCTCCCAAAGCTCTCCTCAGTGGTGGGCTTATCTGTGACACCTTATCTTATGGTGTTCTTTGGGAGTTCACCCCCAACTCATCTCCTCCTGTCTGTATCACTTGTGGCATCCTTGACACTGCCTAATGTCATCCTGCGCATGTCTTATCTCCACTGTGGGTTGGTAATCCCCTTGAGAGTTGATTCACAGGCTTGGATGGATCTATTACAGGTGTAGAACAGCAAGCTAATGTTTCCTTCAAGTGTTTACCTAATGTTAACTTTTTTCTAAATTTTATTTAACTTCTCCTCCTCCTTTGCTTTTGGCTAGTCAATCCATTTCAGAGGAAAAAAATTTAATCAAATGCTTTTTTTCTGTTTAGCTCCAAAACCTTGGAATTAATCCAGCCAACATTGGATTCAGCACACTGACCATGGAATCTGACAAGTTCATATGTATCCGAGAGAAAGTTGGTGAGCAGGCACAGGTCACGATCATTGACATGAGTGACCCAGTGGCTCCGATCCGACGGCCTATCTCTGCAGAGAGTGCCATCATGAATCCAGCCTCTAAGGTGATAGCTTTGAAAGGTAAACCCGATGGGATTATTAGAAAGGAATCTTATCTCATTTTAACTGCTTTGTTATCTTAAATATTGAACAAGTGTCACTAAGTTCATGGCGAAGTGTTCATCAATAGTATTCAACTTAATTCCAAAAGTTTTAGCAAAAGTTACGTTTAGTGTGCCCTAGTAAGAGGCCCCTGAGCACCGGAGCTTCTTGGTTACATCACCCACAGCGCCAGGCACACCAAGAGGAAGAAAATGCCCAGGACTTTGTCTTCATGCGACTAGGAACGCACAACAGCACTGTGCATGTTTCCCAGGAAGGCTGTGTGGCCCCCTTGCCCGAGGGCCTGCTGCAGTGGTGCTTCCAGTCATCCAACGACACAGGCTCAGTGGTTTTCCTCCTGTGAAACACATCAATGATAGAGGAGCTGATAATTAATAGAATTTCACTTCCTTGAAATCAGGGAGTCTTGGGTGCTTAAAGCCTTCTAGTTATCTTGAAAAATATAGAATCTTCTTATATTGCCTTCATTTGGCAAATAAAAGGATTATGTATGCAGTAGGCTTACTGTTTTGTGTGAAATGCAGTTATCACTTACTTTGAAAAGCAAAAACTGGGCTGGGCGCAGTGGCTCATGCCTGTAATCCCAGCACTTTGGGAGGCCAAGGCAGATCACCTGAGGTTGGGAGTTCGAAGACTAGCCTGACCAACATGGAGAAACCCCATCTCTATTAAAAATACAAAAAATTAGCCGGGCGTGGTGGCGCATGCCTGTAATCCCAGCTCCTCAGGAAGGCTGAGGCAGGAGAATCTCTTGAACCCGGGAGGTGGAGGTTACGGTGAGCAGAGATCGCGCCATTGATTGCACTCCAGCCTGGGCAACAAGAGCAAAAATCGGTCTCAAAAAAAAAAAAAAAGAAAAGAAAAGAAAAGCAAAAACTGTTTCTGGACCTAAAATTTGTGAATGCCAAATATTAGCTTTGCCTAGGCTTCTCTTTTGTTACAGAAATAGTGTCTACTTGGTCATTTCAGTAGGTAGAAGGACATCTGAAAGTTAAGACCTTTCTGTTTAAAAAGAAATAACTGAAAGTCTTTTATTTGAAAGGATCTTTGTTCTATTACCAACCCTACCTTTTCCCTTGTAATCTTGTCAAAGTAATTATTTGAACATATAGTGTAAGCAGTATAAACTATTTTGGTTAGAAATTATTACAATTATGGGATATTAATGATGCTTTTATCTTTCTCTTACTTTGTCATTTACCCCTTGGCTGTTTTTGATGGAATATTTGCCTTGTAGTGTCGCCCTTTTCTGCATTTTATGTTGTTGTAGTACTTAAAAAAAATATTTGTAGAGAAGGGGGTCTCACCATGTTGTTCAGGCTGGTCTTGAGCTCCTGGCTTCAAGTGATCCTCCTGCCTTGGCCTCTCAAAGTGCTTGGATTATAGGCATGAGCCACTGCACCCAGCCTTGTTGTAGTACTTTTGAGAGACCTTATTTAGCATGTTGTTTGCGGTTTTGTTTGCTGTTTAGTGTTCTCAGCAGGTCTCAGAAATGATCTGCATTTTAGTCTTCCTGATTTTCTGGTACAGTTCTCTTTAACAATGTGCAGTGCGGAGCTCCTAGGGTGTGTGTGTGTGTGTTGTGGTGTGGAGTCGGGGAGTAAAGAGAACGCAATAGTTAGATATTGTCAATCTCTTCCAGCCAAAGACCACCAGGAACACACTTGCAGTTGAACAAGGTGGGTTTATTGTTGCAGTGGGAGAGAACACACGCCATGGGGAACTGGGGAGTTAGGGTTGCAGCCTGTCCTCATGCCTGGCCGTGACCTCCCAAGGTGCTCAGAGATACTCAGCCCACGTCATTGCCCGGCTTTCTGGAGAAGCCTGGAGCAGATTCACTTACCCGGTACCCAGTCTCTGTTCATACTTTCTTTGCTGTTGGATTTGTGGTGAATTCTTTAAAACCAGATACATTTTGCCTTTGACTTAAAGAGCATGAAGTGGTGGCAGAATTACTCATCTGTTGCTTATGATTTTAGTGGAACACCTTAACTGAGGGATTGGCAAATGGTCTGCTTTTTGCTCCTGAACTAGGAATGTTTTTTATTTGTTTGTTTTAAGATCAGGTCTCTCTCTGTCATCCAGGCAGGAATGCAGTGATGTGATCATGGCTCACTGCAGCCTTGAACTCCTGGGCTCAAACGATCCTCCTGCCTCAGCCTCCGAAGTAGCTAGGACTACAGGCACGTGCCACCATGCCCAGCTAATGTTTAAACATTTTTTGTAGAGATGGTATCTATGTTGCCCAGGCTGATCTCAAACTCCTGGCCTAAAATGATCCTCTCACCTCAGCCTTCCAAAGTCCTGAGACTACTGATATGAGCCACCTCACTTGGCCAAGAATGGTTTTTATGAGGAGTTGTAAAAACAAAACAAAACAAACAGAGGTCTTTTATGTCCTTTTATAGGGAAAGTTGGCAGATACCTTGCATTACTGGCCCGGGTATGATGTTCTCAATTTTATTATGAAACATTGTGTGTTAGTCCGTTCTCACACTGCTATAAAGAACTACCTGAGACAGGATAATTTATGAAGAAAAGAGGTTGAATTGACTCACAGTTCCATAGGCTATATAGGAAGCTTGGCTAGGAGGCCTTAGGAAACTTATAATCATGGCAGAAGGTGAAGGGGAAGCAAGCATGTCTTACTGTAGCGGAGCAGTAGAGAGAGAACAAAAGGGGGAGTGCCATACACACACACTTTTTTTTAACTGCTCCTTGCAGAGCAGGGCTAACCCATAGGCAGGGTGTCCAGAGTAGCCACACACACACTTATACCCATCAGATCTCATGAGAACTCACTCACTATCACCAGAACAGCAAGGGAGAAATCTGCCTCCATGATCCAATTACCTCCCACCAGGTCCCTCTCCAACACTGGGAACTACAACTTGAGATGAGATTTGAGTGGGGACACAGAGCCAAACCATATCACATTACCTTTTCAGTATTTATGTTATCTTTTTTTACAGACTTTTACCTTTTTTCTCTTAATTTTTAGAAGTAGATGGAGTATAGGCTAATCTAGTGCCTGTGCGGCAGAGTTGGCACTGAGCTCAATGGGGGATAGAAGAGGGGGAATGGCACCGCCTGGAGGCCCCCTCCTCACCTTGACTACTTAAGTCTGACCTGAAGTATTTCCCAAAGAAGGCTGGTCCTTTTTTGGTCCTTTTAGTGATGCTGAATATTTTGTGCCTCGTAAACACATGTTCATTTAAACCAGGCTAAGGACAACTTGACAAGTTTTCAAGCTAGAGGAAATTTCCTCAGTGATCTAAGGCTGCTTGACAATAAAAGGTACCCCCATCCTGACAGTGTACCACCAAGAATTTTTGATCCAGATTTTTTTTTATATCTTTCTTTGTCTGCTTTTTTCAAGTATAATTTACATACCATAACATTCACTTATTCTTTTTTTTTTTTTTTTTTTTTTGAGATGGAATCTTGCTCTGTCACCCAGGCTGGAGTGCAGTGGCGTGGTCTTGGCTCACTGCAACCTCCGCCTCCTGGGTTCACACCATTCTCCTGCCTCAGCCTCCCGAGTAGCTGGGACTACAGGCGCCCGCCACCACACCCAGCTAATTTTTTGTATTTTCAGTAGAGACGGGGTTTCACCATGTTAGCCAGGATGGTCTCGATCTCCTGACCTTGTGATCCACCTGCCTCAGCCTCCCAAAGTGCTGGGATTACAGGCATGAGCCACCGTGCCCGACCAACATTCACTCCTTCTTGGTGATTTTTAGTGAATTCATAGAGTTGTGGAATCATCTCTACAATATAGTTTTGGAACATGTCTGCAACCCCAGAAAGTTTCCTCATGCCTGTTTAGAACCATTCCCACTCCTACTCCCGGCCCGAGGCAGCAACTCATCTGCTTTCTTCCTCAACAGATTTTCTTGTAGACAATTCAAATAAATGGAATCATACAATATGTAGTCTTTTACATCTGGCTTCCTTTACCTAGCATAGTGTTTTTGAGGTCCATCCATGTTATAACACGTATCAGTAGTTTGTTCCTTTTTATTGTCTAATAGTGTTTCATTGTATGGATATGCCACATTTTGTTTTTCCATTCACTAGTCGATGGACATTTGGATTGTTTCCAGTTTTTAGCTATTAAGAATATTGCTGCTGTCAGTGCTCACTGACAAGTCTTTGTGTGGACGTATTTTCTTTGTTGTTGTTGTTCTGCAATTTCTTTTTTTTTTAATCTAAGTTCCAGGATACATGTGCAGAACATGCAGGTTTATTACATAGGTATACATGTGCCATGGTGGTTTGCTTCCCCTATCAACCTATCCTCTAGGTTTTAAGCCCTGCATTCATTAACTTTGTCCTGATGCTGTCCCTCTCCTCGCCCCCGACTCCCCTGACAGTCCTGGTGTGTGTTGTGCCCCTCGCTGTATCCATGTGTTCACTTGTTCAACTCCCACTTATGAGTGAGAACATGCAGTGTTTGGTTTTCTGTTCCTGTGTTAGTTTGCTGAGGATGATGGCTTCCACCTTCATCCATGTCCCTGCAAAGGACATGATCTCATTTCTTTTTGTGGCTGCATAGTATTCCATGGTGTATATGTACCACATTTTCCAGTCTATCACTGATGGGCACTTGGGTTGGTTCCATGTCTTTGCTATTGTAAATAGTGCTGTAATAAACATATGTGTGCATGTGGACATATATTTTCATTTCTCTTGGGTGCTTGGGTGGAGTAGAATTGCTGGATCATATGGTAAATTTGTTTAAAAAACAAATTTTTTTTTTTTGAGATGGAGTCTCACTCTATCGCCAATCCAGGCTGGAGTGCAGGGATGTGATCTTGGCTCACTGTAACCTCTGCTGCCCAGGTTCAAGTGATGATCCTGCCTCAGCCTCCCAAGTATTTGGGATTACAGGCACCTGCCATTGTGCCTGGCTAATTTTTGTGTTTTTTGTAGAAACAGGGTTTCACCATCTCAGCCATGCTGGTCTTGAAGTCCTGACCTCATGATCCACCCCCTTGGCCTCCCAAAGTGCTGGGATTTCAGGTGTGAGCCACCACTACCGGCCTGTTTAGCTTTTTTTTTTTTTTTTTTTTTGAGGAGTTTTGCTCTGTCACCCAGGCTGGAGTGCAGTGGCACTATCATGGCTCACTGCAGCCTCTGCCTCCCGGGTTCAAGCAATTCTCCTGCCTCAGCCTCCTGAGAAGCTGGGACTACAGGTATGTGCTGCCATGCCCGACTAATTTTTGTATTTTTAGTAGAGATGAGGTTTCACCATGTTGGCCAGGATGGTCTTGATCTCCTGACCTTGTGATCCACCAGCGTTGGCCTCCCGAAGTGCTAGAATTACAGGCATGAGCCACCGCGCCTGGCCCTGTTTAGCTTTTTAAGAAACTGCCCAGCTGTTTTCCAAAGTGACTGTCTCATTTTATGTACCCATCAGCAATGCATGAGGATGCCAGTTTCTCCACACATCCATGCCAACACTTGATACTATCTTTTTTATTATAGCAATTCCAGTGGTTGTGTACTAGCATTTTGTGGTTTTAATTTGTATTTCTCTAATGCCTAATTATGTTAAATATCTTTTATTTTTAAATATGATTATTAACCATTTATATATATTTTCTGAGAAATGTTTATTTAAATCTTTTGCCCAGTTCTTAATTGGGTTGTCCATCTTATTATTGAATTATAAGAGTTCTTTATATATTCTGGATATACATAATTTATCAGCTATGTGATTTACATGTATTTTCTCCCAGTCTGTACCTTGTCTTTTCATTCTCCTAATGACATCTTGTCTTAGTCTGTTTGTGCTGCTATAATGAAATGGCTGACACTGGGAAATCTATAAAGAATAGAAACTTATTTCTCATAGTTCTGGAGGCTGGGAAGTCCAAGATTAAGGTGCTACCAGATGGTGTGTCTGTTAAGGGCTCACTCTCCACTTCCAAGATGGCCCCTGTTGCTGCATCCTCTGGAGGGGAGGAACACTGTGACAGAAGGGCAAAAAGGAACCTAACTCCCTCCATCAAGCTCTTTTGTGAGAACATGAGGGCTTGCCTCCCAAAAGGCTCCATCTCCCAACACTTGGGGATTAAGTTTCAGCATGCATTTTGGAGAGAACAAAAAACATTCAAACCATAGGATATGTTTTGAAGGGCAAAACTTACTAATTTTGATGAAGCCTAACTTACCTACTTTTTTTTCTTTAATGAATCATGCTTTTGGAGTTATAGCTAAGAGTGTTTAGCCTATGGTTTTGTAGTTTTAATTCTTTTTTTTTTTTTTTTTTGAGACAGAGTCTTGCTCTTCTCGCCCAGCCTGGAGTGCAGGGGCACAATCTTGGCTCACTGCAACCTCCGCCTCCTGGGTTCAAGCGATTCTCCTGCTTCAGCCTCCCAAGTAGCTGGGATTACAGGTGCCTGCCACCACGCCTGGCTAGTTTTTTGTATGCATAGGAGAGATGGGGTTTCCCCATGTTGACCAGGCTGGTCTTGAACTCCTGACCTCAGGTAATCCACCTGCCTCAGCCCCCCAAAGTGTTGGGATTACAGGTGTGAGTCACTGTGCCCGACCGAGATCTATGCCCTTTCTTGTACTGATTACTTGATAGTTGCAGCTTTATGGTAAGTTGGAAGTCAGATAGTGTTGGTACTCCAACTTAGTGTTTTTCAAAATAGTTTTTGAAACTCTTTGAAATGAGATCCTTTGAATTGCCACATAAATTTTGGGTTTAGTTGTGAATTCCTGCAAAAATCCTTCTGGGGCTTTGATAGAGATTACATTGAATTTATCAATTTGGGAAGAATTGCTATCTTGACAATATTAAGTCTTCTTGTCATTTAATGTCTCTGTTTATTTAGATCTTTAATTTCTTTCAGTGATGTTTTGCATATTCAGTGAGCAAATCTTGTACTTCTTTGTTAAATTTATTCCCAAGTATTTTATTCTTTTTTTATGTTATTATATACAGACTTATTTTCTTAGTTTTATTTTTGGATTGTTTCTTGCTAGTATCTAGAAATAAAATAATTTTTGTATATTTTTTCTGTATCCTATATACTTATTAAACTTATTCTTGTAGTTTTTAGTGGATTCCTTGGCATTTTCTACATACTGTATCATGTTATCTGTGAATAGACAGTTTTACATCTTCCTTTCTAATCCAGATTCTGTTTGTTTCAACATTGCCTCAGCTAGAATACCCAGTACAGTATTAAACAGAAGTGACAAGAACAGAAATCATTGAATTATTTCTGACCTTAGGGGGGAGCTTTTAGCCTTTTACAATTAAATATTATGTTGGCTGTGGATTTGGGGTAGATAAATCCTTTATCAAGTTGGAGAAGTTCCCTTGTATTTTCTGTGTCTACTGAGATGATCACATGGTTTGTGTCCTTTATTAGTGTGGTGTATTACATAAATTAATTATTGGACATTAAGCCAACCTTGCATTCCTGTGGTAAATCTCTTTTAGTCATGGTGTATGGTGGTTTTTTTATGTTGTTGGATTTTGTTCACTAATATTCTAAGGGTTTTCTGTTATTTTTATAATTGGTCTATAGTTTTCTTTTCTTGTGATGTCCTTTTATGACTTTGTAATTAGGCAAATGTTGGCCTTAGAGAATGAGGTCCTTCTTCCTCTATATTCTGAAAGAATCCGTGAAGGATTTATTTCTGTCTTCTTTGAGTATTTGATAGAATTCAACAGTGAAAGCCTTTTGGTCCTGGGGTTTTCTTTGTGGGAAGATTTTAAATTTCAAATTCAACTTCCTTACTTGCTGTGCATCTGTTCAGATTTTCTGTTTTCTTGTGTCAGTTTTGGTAAATTGTGTCTTTCTAGGAATTTATCCAGGTTATCTAAGTCTTCTAGTATGTCGACATAAAATTGTTCATAATATTCCCTTCTTTTAATTTCTTTGGGATTGGCAGTGATGCCCTCTTTCATTCTTAATTTTGATAATTTGTGTCTTCTCTTTTTTTCTTGATCATTAACTAAGGTTTGGGTCGGGCCTGGTGGCTCATACCTGTAATCCCAGCACTTTGAGAGGCTGAGGTGACAGGATCACTTGAGACCAGAAGTTCAAGACCAGCCTGGGCAACATAGGGAGACTCCATCTCTACAGATTAAAAAAAAAAAAAAAAAAACTAGCCAGTGTGGTAGTATGTGTCTGTGGTTCCAGCTACTCAGAAGTCTGAGGCTGGAGGATCATCCTGAGCCCATTATGTCAAGGCTACAGTGAGCTGGGATAGTGCCATTGCACTCCAGCCTAGGTAACAGAGTGAGACCCTGTCTGTAAAAATAAATAAATAAGATTTGTTATTTTTCTTGATTGTTTTGAAAAACCCTACTTCTGGCAAGGTGTATATAGGCTGCTCCAGGAACATGTGCACAGCTGCCTACCCTGTGCCTTTCTTGTTAAAATGTAGCATACCATTTTAATTCTTCTGAATTTTTCTTTTTACTATTTTCTCTGTGTGTGTGTGTGTGTGTGTGTGTATGTGTGTGTGTGTGTATGTGTGTGTGTGTTTATAGTGGTTGCTGTAGGGTTTATAAAATGCATCCTAACTTATCACAAATGATTTCAGATTATTAATATTAACTTCTATTAAAATGCAGAAATTTCACTCCAGCATAGCTTCATTTCCTCTTCCCTCTGTTGTGCTATTTTTATCATTCATATATATGAATATATAAAATATATTAAAAAAGAGAAAATAAGATGCATATATGCATCTATATATGTTATAAACCCAACAACCTATAGTTTTATCATGGTTTTAAATGATATTATTTAATGAAATTAAGAGAAATCTTTATACTAACCAACATATTTATCATATCCTGTGCTCTTTATTTCTTTCTGTGGATTTGAGCTCCCATCTTAGTTCAGTCTGATTAGAAGTCATTTACCATAAGCTGTTAGTGCCTGAAGACAGTGAGGGTTTAACATTTAGCATTTTGACTAGACAGCAAAACTACATCACACCTAAATTATGTCCAAAAGCAGTTGTTTTATAAATTTATATAGTTTAAACTTAAGTTGATAATATAGTTATAGCTAACTTTAGAACTGTTTTAAGGCAGCAAGCCTTTATCTTACTGATCATGTGTTTTGGATATAAATTGCATCAAGTTTCGGCCGGGCACGGTGGCGCACACCTGTAATCCCAGCACTTTGGGAGCACAAGGCAGGTGGATCACCTGAGGTCAGGAGTTTGAGACCAGCCTGGCCAACATAGTGAAATCCTGTCTCTACTAAAAATACAAAAATTTGCTGGGCATGTTGGTGTATGCCTATAATCCCACCTACTTGGGACGCTGAAGGAGGAGAATCACTTGAACCTGGGAGGCGGAGGTTGCAGTGAGCCTAGATCGCCCCATTGCACTCCACCTTGGGCCCCAAAAGCGAAACTCTGTCTCAAAAAAAAAATTGCATGAAATTTCACCATTGAGTTGCTCCTTTTTGTGAATTCAAGAAGTCATCTTAATTATTGCCCAGGTATATCATGACATCATTAAAGACTTTCTGTTAGCAACAGCAGCCTTATTTCTCAAATTGTGGTTAAAAACCAGTTTTGCTAATTGATGATAATATTGTAATAATATGAATTGTTGCATAGCTTGGCTAACTAACTGGATAGTCAGATTAACTCTTTTTTTCTAGCTGTGTAGCTCAGAGATAGTACCTCAAAAAAAGCTAGATCTGTGAATAATTCCGCTATTAACATGAGTGTACAGATGTCTTTTTGGGAACCTGTTTTTAATCCTTTTGATTCTATACCCACAAGTAATTGACTGGATCATATCATTATTCATTTTTAATTTTTTTGAGGAACTGCCATCTCTTTTCTATAGTGGTTGCACTATTTTACATTCTCAGTAGTGCACAGGGTTCCAATTTTTCACATTCTTGCTAACACTTGTTATTTGTATTACTTTCTTTTCAATGGTAGCCATTTTTTTTTTTTTTTAAGAGACTGTAACTTTGAACTCCTGGACTCAAGCTATCCTCCTACCTCAGCCTCCCAAGTAGCTAGGACTATAGGCATGCGCCACCACAACCAGCTAATTAAAAACATTTTTTCTTTGTAGAGACAGGGTATTGCCATGCTGCCCAGGCTATCTTAAACTCCTGGCCTCACATGATCATCCCATCTCAGCTTCCCAAAGCGCTAGGATTATAGGCATGAACCACTCCACGTGGATCATTTTTTAATTGGACGATTTGTATTTTTTGTTGTTGAGTTGTAGGCATTCTTTATATATTCTGGATATTAACCCCTTGTCAGATATATGATTTCCATATACAGGCATACCTTGAAGATATTTTGGGTTCAATTCCAAACTACCACAATAAAAAGAATATTACGATAGCGAGTCACATGAATTTTTTGGTCTCCCAGTGCATATAAAAGTTATGTTTATACTATGCTGTAATCTATTAAGTGTGAAATAGCATTATGTCTAAAAAAAATGGATTATCTTAATTAAAAAATAATTTGGCTGGGTGCGGTGGCTCACGCCTGTAATCCCAGCACTTTGGGAGGCCAAGGCGGGCGAATCACGAGGTCAGGAGATCAAGACCATCCTGGCTAACACAGTGAAACCCCGTCTCTACTAAAAATACAAAAACCAAAAATTAGCTGGTCGTGGTGGCGGGTGCCTGTAGTCCCAGCCAGCCAAGAGGCTGAGGCGGAAAATGGCGTGAACCCGGGAGGCGGAGGTTGCAGTGAGCCAAGATTGCGCCACTGCACTCCAGCCTGGGTGACAGAGCGAGACTCCATCTCAAAAAATAAAAATAAAAATAAAAAAATAATAATTTATGGCCAGGCATGGTGGCACATACCTCTAATCCTAGCACTTTCGGAGGCCAAGGTGGGAAGATCGCTTGAGCCTAAGAGTTCAAGAGCAGCATGGCAAAGAATACAGTGAGACCTTAGCTCAAAAAAAAAAAAAAATGCTGAGTGTGGTGGCACACGCCTGTAGTCTCACCTACTCAAGGAGGCTGAGATGGGAGAAGAGCTTGAGCCCAGGGGTCTGATGACTGCATGTCAGCCTGGGTGACAGAGAGAGACTCTGTCTCAAAATAAATAAATAAATGAATAATCTATTTATTTATTCCTAAAAATTGCTTACCGTTATCAGCCTTCAATGAGTTGTAATCTTTTTTTTTTTTTTTTTTTTTTTTTTAAAGACGGAGTCTCTCTCTGTCACCCAGGCTGGAGTGCAGTGGCATGATCTCAACTCTCTGCAACTTCTGTCTACCAGGTTTAAGGGATCCTCCTGCCTTAGCCTCCTGAATAGCTGGGATTACAGGCACATGCCACCACGCCCAGCTAATTTTTGTCTTTTTAGTAGAGATGGGGTTTCACCATGTTGGCCAGGCTGGTCTCGAACTACTGACCTCAAGTGATCTGCCGGCCTCAGCCTCCCAAACTGCTGGGATTATAGGCATGAGCCACTGTACCCAGCTGTGAGTTGTAATCTTTTTACTGGTGGAGGGTCTTGCCTTGATGCCAGTGGCTGCTGATTGATCACAGTGGTGGTTGCTGAAGGCCGGAGTGGCTGTGGCAATTTCTTTTCTTTTTTTTTTTTTTGAAACGGAGTCTCACCCTGTTGCCTAGGCTGGAGTGCAGTGGCGTGATCTCAGCTCACCGTAAGCTCCACCTCCCAGGTTCATGCCATTCTCCTGCCTCAGCCTCCCAAGTAGGTGGGACCACAGGCACCCGCCACCACACCCAGCCAATTTTTTGTATTTTTAGTAGAGATGGGGTTTCACCACATTAGCCAGATGGTCTCGATCTCCTGACCTCATGATCCACCTGCCTCGGCCTCCCTCCCAAAGTGCTGGGACTATAGGCATGAGCCACCGCGCCTGGCTGGCAGTTTCTTAAAATAAGACATCAGGCTGGGTGTGGTGGCTTATGCCTGTAATCCCAGCACTTTGGGAGGCGAAGGCAGGCGGATCATGAGGTCAAGAGATTGAGACCATCCTGGCCAACATAGTGAAACCCCGTCTCTACTAAAAATACAAAAAAATTAGCTGGGCCTGGTGGCATGCTCCTGTAGTCCCAGCTACTTGGGAGGCTGAGGCAGGAGAATCACTTGAATCCGGGAGGTGGAGGTTGCAGTGAGCCAAGATCGTGCCACTGCACTCCAGCCTGGCAACAGAGTGAGACTCCATCTCAAAAAAAATAAATAATAAATAATAAATAATTTTAAAAAAAGACATCAATGAGGTTTCCGCAGGGACTGACTCTTCCTTTAATGAAAGATTGCTCTGTAGCGTGCAGTGCTGTTTGCTAACATTTTACCCACAGTAGACTTCTTCCAGAGTTGGAGTCAGTCCTTTCAAACTCTGGTGCTGCTTTATCAGCTAAGTTTATGTACTATTCTAAATTCTTGTAGTCATTTCAACAGTTTTCACAGCATCTTCACTGGGAGTAGATTCCATCGGAAGGAACCACTTTCTTTGGTCATCCCTAAGAAGTAGCTCCTCATCTGTTCAAGTTTGATCCTGAGATTGCAACAATTCAGTCCCATCTTCAGGCTCCACTTCTCTTGCTGTTTCTACCACATCTGCAATGACTTCCTCCACTGAAGTCCTGAACCTCACAAAGTCATTCATGAGGGTTGGAATATACTTATTCCAAATTGCTGTTAATATTGGTATTTTGACCTCCTCTTGTGAATCATGAATGTTCTTAGTTGCATCTAGAATGGTGAATCCTTTCCAGGAGATTATCAATTTACTTTTCCTAGATCCATCAAAGGAGACATATTTATGGCAGCTGTAGCCTTTAAAAATGTATTTCTTAGGCCAGGCACAGTGGCTTACCCCTGTAATCCCAGCACTGTGGGAGGCTGAGTCGGGTGGATCACAAGGTCAGGAGATCGAGACCATCCTGGCTAACATGGTGAAACCCCTTCTCTATTAAAAATACAAAACATTAGCCAGGCGTGGTGGCGGGCACCTGTAGTCCCAGCTACTGGGGAGGCTGAGGCAGGAGAATGGCGTGAACCCAGGAGGCGGAGCTTGCAGTGAGCTGAGATCACGCCACTGCACTCCAGCCTGGGCAATAGAGCGAGACTCTGTCTCAAAAAAAAAAAAAATGTATTTCTTAAATAATAAGACTTGAAATTACTCTATGATCCATGGATTGCAGAACTGATGTGTTAGCAGGCATGAAAACAGCTTTCATCTCCATGTATATCTCCATCAGAGCTCTTACGTGACCAGGTACATTGTCAATGAGCAGTAATCTTTTGAAAGGAACCCTTTTGTTTCTGATAAGTAGATCTGAACAGCGAGTTTTAAATATTCAGTAAACCATGCTGTAAACAGATGTACTATCATCACGACTCTTGTTTTTCCATTCACAGAACACAGGCAGAGGAGATTTAGCATAATTCTTTTTTTTTTTTTTTTTTTTTTGAGACAGAGTTTCACTCTTGTTGCCCAGGCTGGAGTGCAATGGCACAATATTGGCTCACCGCAACCTCCACCTCCCGAGTTCAAGGGATTCTCCTGCCTCAGCCTCCTAGGTAGCTGGAATTACAGGCATACACCACCATGCCCGGCTAATTTTTTGTATTTTTACTAGAGATGGGGTTTCTCTCCACGTTGGTCAGGCTGATCTCAAACTCCCGACCTCAGGTGATCTGCCCGCCTCGGCCTCCCAAAGTGCTGGGATTACAGGTGTGAGCCACTGCGCCCAGCCTATTTAGCATAATTCTTAAGGGCCTTAGGATTTTTGGAGTGGTCGGTGAGCATTCCTTCCATTTAAAGTTACCAGCTGCATTATCCCCTAACAAGAGCATTAACCTGTCTTCTGAAGCTTTGAAGCCAGGCAAAGAAGCCAGCTTTGACTTCTCTCTCGCTTGAGTCCTAAATGGCATCTTTTTCCAGGAGGAGGTTGTTTCTTCTCCATTGAAAATTTGTTCATCAATGATCTTAGCTAGGTCTTCTGGAGAACCTGACACAGCTTCTGCATCAGAACTTGCTGCTCCACCTTGCCGTTTTATGCTATGGAGATGGCTTCTTTCATTAAACCTCATGAATCAACCTCTGCTAGCTTCAGACTTCTGCAACTTCTTCACCTCTCTCAGCCTTCACGGAATTGCAGAGAGTTAGGGCCTTGCTGTGGATTAGGTTTTGGCTTAAGGGATTGTTCTGGCTGCTTAGATCTTCTATCCAGGCCACTACAACTTCCTCCATATCAGCAATAAGGCTGTTTGTTTTCTTATCATTAATGTGTTCACTGAAATAGCACTTTTAATTTCCTTAAGTAACTTTTCCTTTGTGTTCACAACTTGGCTAACTGTTGCAAGAGACCTAACCTTCAGTCTGCCTTGGCTTTTGACATGCCTTCCTCACCAAGCCTAATCATTCCTAACTTTTGACTTAAAGTGAGAGACGTGGGACTCTTCCTTTCACTTTCACTTTCTTTTAGCAAGGAAGGTTGTTAAGGTTGGTAAATGGCCTAATTTCAATATTGTTATGTCTCAGGGAATAAGGAGGCCTGAAGAGAGGAAGAGGGACTAGGACATGGCCAGTGAGTGGAGCAGTTAGAACACACACATTTATTAAGTCCACTATCTTATATGTGTGTGGTTCATGGTGCCACAAAACAATTACTGTAATAACATGAAAGATCACTGATCACAGAGCAGCATAACAAATATAATAATGAAAAAGTTTGAAATATCATGAGAATTACCAAAATGTGACACAGAGACAGGAAGCGAGAACATGCTGTTGGAAAAATGATACCAATAGACTTGCTTGATGGAAGATTGCTGCAAACCTTTGATTTTTTTGTTGTTGTTGTTCCCAAAACAAACGCCTGTAATCCCAGCACTTTGGGAGGCCGAGGCGGGCAGATCACCTGAGGTCAGGAGTTCGAGACCAGCCTGGCCAACATGGTGAAACCCTGTCTCTACTAAAAATACAAAAATTAGTTGGGCATGGTGGTGGGCGCCTGTAATCCCAACTACTATGGAGGCTGAGGCAGAGAATCTCTTGAACCTGAGAGGCAGAGGAGGCAGTGAGCCGAGATCATTTCATTGCACTCCAGCCTGGGCAACAAGAGCGAAACACTGTCTCAAACAAAACAAAACAACAAAACAAATGCAATATCTGCAAGACACAATAAAACAGTGTAATAAAGTGAGGTATGCCTATATTTTCTCTTATTCTGTGGGTTGCCTTTTCTCTCTTTTGTGATCTCTGATGCTGTCCAATTCATTTTTTTCTTTTATTTTCATATCCAAAAAAATCATTGCAAGATCCAGTGTCATCAAGCTTTTCCCCTATGTTTTCTCTAAACATTTTATGATTTTAATTGTTGGGGTTTTTTTTAACCTGTGAACTTTTTACTGGCCTCCTGCTCCCCAAAGAGTACCCTGCTTCTGCTGGCTCAATTCCTCAGAACTTTGGTGTCATTGGTCTCAAACACCACATTGCTGTCCACTATCCTGCAGGTGGTGGTCTTTTGGATGGTTTGCATGGAGTTGCTGCTGTCTAGGGCCTCACCAAGATTGAAGTCCTCCCCATCTTCCAGCAGGCGGCGGTAGGTGGTGATCTCAGCCTCCAGCTTGACCGGGATGTTCCAGGCCTCATACTCCTGGGCCTGGTGCTGTCCCTCTGCCCAGGTCTGTGCCAGCTTCGACTCCAGGTACAGTAGGACCCTGTTGAGCTGTTCCATCTGCATGGTATAGCAGGCCTCCATCTCTCTCAGGCTGTTCTCCAAGTTGGTCTTCAGATTTCTCATCAAGTCCAGGCCAGTCTCCAAGAACTAGACTGGACATCTCAGCTCCATGAGTGTCATCTCAGCAGCTCTGATCTTGGTGGACTGCATGGTGACCACTGTGGTGCTCTCCTCAGTCTGCTGGGACCAGTACCTGTCCAGCTTCTCTAGGTTCTTCTGAGCCAGCTTGTCGTATTGGGCCCAGATATCTGCCATGATCTTGCCAAGGTCCTGATATTTGGACATCTGCCTCCACAGTCAACCCAAAGCTAGCAATAGGGGCTTGTAGGCCTTTTACTCCTTCTTCATGGTTCTTCTTCATGAAGAGCAGCTCCTCCTTGAGAGTCTCAATCTTTGTCTTCAGCCACAGCCCAGAGACATTGGTGTCATCAGTGACCTTGCAGAGCCCATGGATGTCGCTCCTCACAGACTGGCGCATGGCCAGCTTTGTCTCATACTTGACTCTAAAGTCAGCAGCAGCAAGATGGGCATTGTCAGTGTGCAGAACAATGAAGGCATTGTCCACAGAATTTGCAAAGATCTGAGCCATCAGCTTCTCAGTGTTCTTGAAGTAATGGCCCAGTCTCTGACCTGGGGTCCCTTCTTCTCCAGGTGCTCCCAGTTTTTGCTCTCCAGCCTCTAATTCTCAGTCTCCAGGCTTTTCACTCTGCCCAGGTAGGCCAGGCGGTCGTTCAGGCTTCGCATGGTCTCCTTCTCATTCTAGGTGCCCCCTATTTCCGCCAGACCCCTGGCCATCCAAGTGGCCAGGGCCCCGGACCCCAAGCCACCCTGGAAACTGGTGGAGCAGGACACAAAGATCTGGGAGCCCAAACCCCTTACATCTGCATAGATGCCAGCTGGACTGCTGATCGACCGGGTACTGTAGCTGGGTGGCTGGATGGATCCCAGGGACTTGTAGTTAGTAGAGAAGGTAGTGGAGTGAGTGGTGAAACTCATGCTGTCTGGGGAGGAAAGTGAGAGAACAGGACTCAGGTTCTGCCTCTGATTTTAGTTTTTATGTTTAGGTCTTTAATCCATTTTGAGTTACTTTTTGTATATGGTATAAGGTAAGGGTCCAATTTTATTCTTTTGTGGACCTAGTTTTCCCAGTATTATTTGTTGAAAAGAGTATTCTTTTTTCTCATTGAATGCTCTTAGTACCCTTGTCAAGGATCATTTGATCATATATGTGAAGGTTCATTTTTGGGTTCTCTCTTATATTCCATTGGTGTCTATGTTTCTATGCTGTTACCATACATTTGCTTTCTTTAACTTCGTAACGAGGTTTAAATTCAGGAAGTGTGAGATCATCCAACCTTGTTCATCTTTATCAAGATTATTTTGGCTATTTGAGGTCCTTTGAGATTCCATATACATTTTAGGATGGATTTTTCTATTTTTATAAAAAATGTGTTTGGGCCTATTGAGTTTTTTGAGGCACTTTTATCAAATCAGTGCATGCAGCTGTTTTTAGACTTTCTTCTGTTTCATTGATCTATGTGTCTTATGACAATAACATAGGTTTTATTAATAGCTTTATAGTATGTCTCAACATTAGGTATTGTAAGTCTTCCAGCTTTGCTCTTTTCCAAATTTGTTATGTCTAATCTTTGTCCTCTGCATTTCCGTATTCATTATAGCATCATTTTATTTTCCACCAAACAAACAAAAGATGCTGGGCCAGGGTGGTGGCTCACACCTGTTATCCCAGCACTTCAACAGGCTAAGATGGAAGGATTGCATGAGGCCAGGAGTTTGAGACCAGCCTGGGCAGCATAGCAAGACCTAGTCTCTAAAAAAAAAAAAAAAAAAAAAAAACAAAATTTAAAAATTAGACTGGACATGGTGGCTCACGCCTGTAATCCCAGGACTTTGGGAGGCTGAGGCAGGTGAATCACTTGAGGTCAAGAGTTTGAGACCAGCTTGGCCAACATGGTGAAACCCCATCTCTACAAAAAAATACAAAAATTAGGTGGGTGTGATGGCATGTGCCCGTAATCCCAGATACTCGGGGGGCTGAGGCAGGAGAATCACTTGAACCTGGGAGGTGGAGGCTGCATTGAGCTGAGATCATGCCACTGCACTCCAGCCTGGGCAACAGAAAGAGACTGTGTCTCAAAAAGGAAGAAAGAAAGAAAGAAAAATTAGCTGAGTGTGGCAGTGCATGCCTATAGTCCCAACTACTTGGGAGGCTGAGGCAGGAGGATCACTTGGGCCCAGGAATTTGAGGTTGCAATGAGCTATGAGTGCTCCACTGTACTCCAGCCTGGGTGACAAAGTGAGGCCCTGTATCTATAAAAAAAAAAGAAAGAAGGAAAAGGATGCTGGGATTTTGATTGGGATTGCATTGAACCTGTAGATAATTTATGCAGAAATGACATCTTGGCAATTTTAAGCGTTCTGATCCATGAATATGGTATGCCCCTTCTTTTATTTAAGCCTTTACTTTCTTTCAGGAATATTTTATAGTGTAGAGACTTTGCTTACCCTTTGTTAAATTTACTCCAAAATGCTATGTTTTGGGTGGTGGTATGAATTTTTTTTTTTTTTTTTTTTGAGACAGTCTTACTTGTCGGTCAGGCTAGAGTGCAGTGGCACAATCTTGGCTCACTGCAACCTCCGCCTCCCAGGCTCAAGCAATTCTCCTGCCTCAGCTTCCCAAGTAGCTGGGATTACAGGAGTGTGCCACTATGCCCGGCTAATTTTTGTATTTTTAGTAGAGATGGGGTTTCACCATGTTGGCCAGGCTGGTCTTGAACTCCTGACCTCAGGTAATCTGCCTGCCTCAGCTTCCCAAAGTGCTGGGATTACAGGTGTGAGCCACCATGCCTGGCCTGAATTCTTTTTTATATTTCCAAATTGTTTGCTGCTAGTATCTCAAAAATCAGTTGATTTTTTTTTGAGACCTGTTTTCACTTTGTCACCAAGGCTGGAGTGCAGTGGCATCATCTTGGCTCACTGCAACCTCTGCCTCCTGGGTTCAAGAGATTCTCCTGCCTCAGCCTCTCAAGTAGCTGGAATTACAGGCACCTGCCACCAAGCCCGGCTAATTTTTGTATTTTTAGTAGAGGTGGGGTTTCACCATGTTGACCAGACTGGTCTCAAACTCCTGACCTCAAGAGATCCACCTGCCTCAGCCTCCCGAAGTGCTGGGAATACAGGTGTGAGCCACTGTGCCCAGCCCAATTGAAATTTTTGTAGGTTGTCTTTGCATCTTGCCACACTCCTGTAGTCACCTATTAATTCTAATAGTTGTTTTGTAGATTTGTAGATTCTGCAGGATTTTCTTTGTAAATAATTATGTTGTCTGTGAGTTAAGACAGGTTTACTTCCTTTTTTGATCTTTAAGCCTTTTCTTTTTCTTGCCTTATCACACTAGCTATGTTATTCTCAGTGTCAAAACAAGTGGTCAGAGAAATAATCCTTGTGTTGTTCCCAATCTTTGTGGGAAGCAATATTTTAATATTTTATGTTAGCTCTAAATTTTGTATAGATTCCAAAATCAAAATTTAGTTCATTGCTACACGTAGAAACAATATGGATTTCTTGCCAGAGAATGGATGCCAAATATTTTGTCTAGAACTGTACTGCCCTATTGGACATTAGCTGCATGGGGCTGTTTAACATTTAAATTAATTAAAGTTAAATAAAAGTATAAATTCAGTTCCTGAAATATCTGGCTAGATACATCTTAAGTGCTTAGTAGCCACATATAACTATTATCTGCTGTGATGGATGCAAATGTAGAATATATCCAACATTGTAGAAAATTCCATTTGTCAGCATTGGTCTAGAATTTAAGACAAATTTGGAGAAGTTGGTTTAATGTGAAGGGATAGTTGTAGTCTTTCTTGAAAATTGGAGACCACACAGAAAAGGAGTGTCTTATGTTTTTGCTGACTTATCCAGAAAAGTATTTTAAAACTAGAAGAAACCAATTTAAAAGAGAGGCTTGCTTCAGTAGAACTAATTTCTCATTGTTATTCACATATTTCTATGAATAGTTGCATACTTTTATATTCTGAAGAAGAATTTAATGCATACAAGCTCTTCTCAATATTTAGACATTAAGGTATGGGTAATTACTACTCTGGCAGCATCTTTCAGACCCTGTTAATCAGATTAGCAGTACAACCTAAAGTAATATTAAAAGAATTCAGAATTAAGAGTATACGAATTTGTCTTTCAGATTTTTAATTTGTCTTTCTCTAATCTCTATTATATCAAATACTAGCTGGGAAGACACTTCAGATCTTTAATATTGAGATGAAGAGTAAAATGAAGGCTCATACTATGGCAGAAGAGGTGATTTTCTGGAAATGGGTTTCTGTGAACACTGTTGCCTTGGTGACCAAGACCACGGTCTACCACTGGAGCATGGAAGGTGACTCCCAGCCCATGAAGATGTTTGATAGACATATCAGTCTGGCGGGCTGCCAGGTGATTCACTACCGGACTGATGAGTACCAGAAGTGGCTGCTCCTCATAGGCATCTCGGCTCAGGTAAGCCTTGAGCTGCCTTTAGGGGCTGGTCTGATGTAATTTCAAAGCCCAATATTAGAATGGAGTGGTTAAATCATTAGAAGCTGGTTATAGGGCCAGGTGCGGTGGCTCATGCCTGTAATCCCAGCACTTTGGGAGGCCGAGGCGGGCGGATCTCTTGAGGTCAGGGGTTTGAGGTTGCAGTGAGCCGAGATTGCGCCACTGCACTCCAACCTGGGCAACAGAGCAAGACCCCGTCTCAAAAAAAAAAAAAAAAAAAAAAAAAAAAGAAGTTGGTTATAGGTATAAGGCAAAAGTAGGCCTGGAACTGAGAGAAATAGAGATTACAAAGAAATCTGAACTTGGATCAAATAATCTTAATTTACCTTTGGCCTATCAACTACTACTGCATTCCATCAGGTTACTGATGTTCATTGTATAAACTATTTCTAGCACTGTTTTGAGAGGTTGTTGAGGAATTTTATAGAGTAATTTGGAACCCATAGATTTATAAGAAGTAGTCCTTCGGGAAGACAAGAGAGGGCTAGACATCCTGCCCACTGCGTCCCAGCCAGGGCAGGGAGGGACCGTGGCCCATGGGGTCAAGGGGCCCTGATGTGCACAGCTGCCGCAGGGAGGAAGGTCTTGGGGAAATGGGCGGTCAGCTGGCCTGTCCTTGGTGAGTGCACACACTGCCCACACACACCACGGCCCACACACAGCGCGGCCTTCCTGGCGTCTCTGGCCCCCGCGTGTTTGCAACGTAGATATTGTGTCAAAGTCCCAGCGTCTAGATGGTTAACATAGAGCTGCTTCTGTGTAAATGCTGCTTATTTTAAACACTAAAAAGCGATTAATTTTATGGGAAAAAAAAGAAGTAGTTCTTAGACTGTATTTTAAGGACTTACTGGAATGTTACTAACTCATATTCTATTGTACTGAAAGCAGTATCTTTCCGTCCTCCTTTTTTTTTTTTTTTTTTTTTTGAGATGGAGTCTCACTGTGTCACCCAGGCTGGAGTGTAGTGGTGCGATCTCGGCTCACTACAAGCTCCGCCTCCCGGGTTCATGCCATTCTCCTGCCTCAGCCTCCCCAGTAGCTGGGACTACAGGCACCTGCCACCACACCCGGCTAATTTTTTGTATTTTTAGTAGAGAAGGGGTTTCTCCATGTTAGCCAGGGTGGTCTCGATCTCCTGACCTCGTGGTCCACCTGCCTTGGCCTCCCAAAGTGCTGGGATTACAGGTGTGAGCCACCGCGCCCGACCCCTTTTTTCATTCCTGGTGGCTAATTCAGTCACCAGTTACTTGAGGACTACAGGATGTTTACACTTGGGACATAGATCTTAATCATTCAATCCTGATGACCAGTGAATGATTTGTCTATATCCTAGTGGGGAAGGTGTATCTGCACAATTCTAGTAATTAAGGAACTGTCACATGTTTGAAGAGAATACTGTGGGAGTCATGAGAGAGCAGCTTAAGTCAAGACAGCCCACAACACAGGGGATCTAAGCTGCATTTTGCTAGCTATTAAAGTGCACTTTGGAAGGATGCAGTGTATGCAAAGGCACAGGATAGAGGAAAATGGCTCTTTCTGGGAGTCTGGGGTCATCCACTGTGGATGATACCTATAGGTAAGCATATTAGGTAGCTAGAGGGGCAAGACTTAGAGAGATGAGTGGGGGCCAGACTGCAGGCAATGGGAATTATGTAGCAGGTTTTGAGTGAGAGTGATGTAATTAATTTTCCTTCTTAGCAGCATAGTGGAATGGAAAATATGCTATCATTGATGTTGGAGATGGACCGCCACAAAGACTGGAGGCCAGGAGACTAGTTGAAAGGCAGATACAGGAACAAAACCATGTAATCTGTTCTGGAGTAGAGACACGTATGAGAAAGGTTAAGAATACGCAAAAAGGGAAGGATTACTTCCATTTCTGGAACCCTCTCTTCCATTTCTGCAACCCCCAGAAGAAATGAAGCATGTGTGACTAGATGAAGGTAGTGGCATTGCAGATATATAGGTTAGACAAGACCTAAGACTTTGGCTTACTTAACCTGATAAAGGGCCTCTACAACAAATACAACTAACATCTTACTTCATGTTGAAAAACTGAAAGCTTTCCCCCAAGGATCAGAAACAAGACAAGGATGTCTTCTCTTGCTACTTCTGTTCAGCTTTGGACTAGAGATTCTATCCAGGGCAGTTAGGTGAGAAAAACATAAAAGGCATCTAGATTTAGGCTGGGCACGGTGTCTCACGCCTGTAATCCCAGCACTTTAGGAGGCCGAGGTGGGCGGATCACGAGGTCAGGAGATCGAGACCATCCTGGTTAACACGGTGAAACCCCGTCTCTACTAAAAATACAAAAAATTAGCCGGGCACGGTGGCAGGCACCTGTAGTCCCAGCTACTCAGGAGGCTGAGGCAGGAGAATGGCATGAACCCGGGAGGTGGAGCTTGCAGTGACCGAGATAGCGCCACTGCAGTCTGGCCTGGGCGAAAGAGTGAGACTACATCTCAAAAAAAAAAAAAAAAAAAAAAAAGGCATCTAGATTTAAATGGAAGAATTAAAGCTGTCTCTATTTGCAGATGACATAAGCTTGTATATGGAAATCCTAAGGAATCTAGTAAAAAACTATTAGAACTAATAAACAAATTGAGCAAGGTTACAGAATACAATATCAGTATGCAAACATCAACTGTGTTCCTAAACATTTGCAATGAACAATCCAAAAATGAAATCAGGAAAGCAATCTCATTCATAATAACATCAAAAAGAATAAAATACTTAGAGGTAAACTTAATTTAAAAAGTGCAAAAGTTACATTCTGAAAACTACAAAACATGGTTGGAAGTAATTAAAGAAGATCTAAATCAAAAAATATCCCATGTTCATGGACTCGAAGATTTAATACTTCTAGGATGGAAGTACTCCTCAAATTGGGCTACAAATTCAACATAATCTCTATTGGAATACCAGCTAGCTTCTTTGTAGAAATTGACAAGATAATCCTAAAATTTATGTGGAATTGCAAGGAACCCAGAATAGCCAAAACAACCATAAAACAAATAAACAAAATTTGGAGTACTTATACTTCCCAATTTTAAAACTTGCCACAAACCTACAGTGATCAAGAATGTGGTACTGGCTGGGCTCAGTGACTCATGCCTGTAATCCCAGCACTTTGGGAGGTTGAGGAAGGTGGATAACCTGAGCTCAGGAGTTTGAGACCAGTCTAGGCAACATGGCAAAACCCATTTTTTACAAAATTTGCAAAAACTAGCCAGGCATGATGACATGCACCTGTAGTTCCAGCTACTCTGGAGGTTGAGGTGGGAGAATTGCTTGAGCCTGGCAGGTGGAGGTTGCAGTGAACTGAGATTGCACCACTACACTCCAGCCTGGGTGACAGAGTGAGACCTTGTCTAAAAATAAATAAAGTTAAAAAAAATAGAATGTGGTACTAACTTAAGAATAGATGACAAACAAATTAGCTTGGTGTGGTGGCATGCACCTGTAGTCCTGGCTACCTGGGAGGCTCAGGCAGGAGAATTGCTTGAGCCCAGGAGTTCAAGGTTACAGTGAGCCATGATCATGTCTTTGCATTCCAGCCTGGGCAATAGAACAAGACCCTGTCTCTAAAATTAAAAAAAATAAAATAAAATAAATGAGTCCCAGAAAAGTGATGTGCCCAAAAGCCAGGTTTTCTTTTCCTTTTTTTTCTTTTTTCTTTTTCTGAGACGGAGTCTCGCTCTGTCACCCAGGCTGGAGTGCAGTGGCGCAAACTCAGCTCACTGCAACCTCTACCTTCCAGATTCAAGTGATTCTCCTGCCTCAGCCTCCCGAGTAGCTGGGACTACAGGTGTGTGTCACTATGCCCAGCTAATTTTTGCGTTTTTAGTAGAGACAGTGTTTCACCATGTTGGCCAGGCTGGCCTCGAACTCCTGACCTCAAGTGATCTGCCCACCTCAGCCTCCCAAAGTTCTGGGATTACAGGTGTAAGCCACCGCGCCCGGCCCATTTATTTGTATTCACCTTTAATAATAATATGCCATGAAAAACCTTAGCATATCATCAGTCATTCTAAAGGGAAGATTGCTTTTGCATGGTACCTGGCGATTTTTTTTTTAAGTTTCAAAATCAGCTTTGATGGTTTGTGAACAGGGTATGAAAGTTAATTTTCTGATTAAAGGGAAAGGAAACCAAATAAAAATTATCAAAACCTAGCCATACCATCAACTCAGAAATAAATTTAAATTTACTCAAGGTTATTTCTTTTTTTTTCTTTTCTTTTGAGACAGAACCTTGCTCTGTTGCCCAGGCTGGAGTGCAATGGCACGATCTCGGCTCACTGCAACCTCCACCTCCTAGGTTCAAGTGATTCTCCTGTCTCAGCCTCCCCAGTATCTGAGATTATAGATGTGCACCACTACGCCTGGCTAATTTTTTTTGTATTTTTAGTAGAGACAGGGTTTCACCATGTTGGCCAGGCTGGTCTCAAACTACTCAAGGTTATTTCTAATAAGTTATGAACATATTTCTCTGAATCAAAATATCAGTAGAGTGCAAATATATATTTTAAAATGCATTAATTTTAATTTCTTAATTTTAATTTTAATTTTTTTTATTTGTTGAGACAGGATCTTGCTCTGTCACCGAGGCTGGAGTGCAGTGGCACAATCTCGGCTCGCTGCAACCTCCACCTCCTGGGTTCAAGCAATCTTCCTGCCTCAGCTTCCCGAGTAGCTGGGATTATAGGCACGTGCCACCATGCCCTGCTAATTTTTGTATTTTTAGTGGAGACGGGGTTTCACCATGTTAGCCAGGATGGTCTCAAACTCCTGACCTCAAGTGATCCGCCCACTTCGGCCTCCCAAAGTGCTGGGATTATAGGCATGATCACTTGAACTTATTCCTCCAGTGTAATCAAAATGTTGTATCGCTTATGGTCAATTGATACTTGACAAGGATGCCAAGACAGTTCAGTGAAAGAAAGAGGAGTTGTTCAATACAAGGTTTTTGGGCCCTGGACATTTATATGCAGAAGCATTAAATGGGACCTCTGTCTCATAATACTAAAAAACTCAAAATCGATCAGACCTAAATGTAAGAACTGAACCTATAAAACTCGTAGAAGGGCCAGGCACAGTGGCTCATGCCTGTAATCCCAGCACTTTGGGAGGCTGAGGCAGGCAGATCACCCGGAGGTCAGGATTTCGAGACCAGCCTGGCCAACATGGCGAAACCCCATCTCTACTAAAAATACATCATGAATGAACCTTGGAAATATTAAGCTAAGTGAAAGATGCCAGTCACAAAAGACCACATATTCTATGATTCCATTTATTTGAAATGTTCAGGATAGTCTGACCTACAGACACAGAAAATAGATAAGTAGTTGCCTATTACTGGCGGTGGAGTGTGGGAGATAGGAATGAGGATTGAATGCTAATAGGTTTTCTTTCAAAGGATGAAAGTGTTCTAAAACTACATTGTAATGATGATTGCACAACCCTCTGAGTATACAAAGAAACATGGGCTGGTATGCTTTAGACCAGGGGTGTCTGATCTTTTGGCTCCCCTGGGCCACACTGGAAGAAGAATTGTCTTGGGTCACACATAAAATACACTAGCAATAGCAGATGAGCTAAAAACAAAAATTGCAAAAAAAATTCATTTTTTTTTTTTTTTTTGAGACCGAGTTTTGCTCTTGTTGCCCAGGCTGGAGTGCGGTGGTACGATCTTGGCTCACCGCAACCTCCGCCTCCCGGGTTCAAGCAATTCTACTGCCTCAGCCTTCCTGAATAACTGGGACTACAGGCATGCACCACCACACCTGGCTAATTTTGTATTTTTAATAGAGACGGGGTTTCTCCATATTGGTCAGGCTGGTCTTGAACTCCTGACCTCAAGTGATCTGCCCGCCTCAGCCTCCCAAAGTGCTGGGATTACAGGCGCGAGCCACCATGCCCAGCCAAAAGTTCATAATGCTTTAAGAAAGTTTATGAATTTGTGTTTGAGCCACATACAAGTCTGTACTGGGCCACATGTTGGACAAGCTTGCTTTAAATAGATAAGTTCCATGGTATGTATCTCAATTAAGCTTTTAAAAATACCCTTGGGGGCCAGGCACGGTGGCTCACGCCTTTAATCCCAGCACTTAGGGAGGTCGAGGCAGGAGGATCACCTAGAGTCAGGAGTTCGAGACCAGCCTGGCCAATGTGGTGAAACCCCATCTTTACTAAAAATACAAAAATTAGCCGAGAGTGGTGGCATGTGCCTGTAATCCCAGCTACTTGGGAGGGTGAGGCAGGAGAATCGCCTGAACCCGGGATGCAGAGGTTGCAGTGAGCCAAGATCATAACATTGCACTCCAGCCTGGGCAACATGAGTGGAACTCTGCCTCAAAAACAAAACAAAACAAACAACGACAACAACAACAACAACAAAAAATTCTTGGGAATTATGCCTCTTTACAAAGAAATCATCATGTTTGAGGAATATAAAACAAAAATTATAAATCATAGTTACATGTATATGCTTTACTGACAAACTAAAAAACAACAAATAAAAAAATCCCATGCATTTACCAACAACAAAACACCTCATGGGCATAAGAATAGACATGTAGACCAATGGGAAAAAAATGTAAAGTCCAGGAATACACCCCTACATCTGTGGCCAATTGATTTTTGATGAGAGTGTCAAGACTGTTCAATGGGGAAACAATAGTCTCTTCAGGAATGGTGCTGGGACAACCAAATATCCACATGCAAAAGAATGGAGTTGGTCACCTGCCTCACACCATGTACAAAAATAAACTCAAAATAGATCTGAAACCTCAATGTAGAAGCTAAAACTACAAACTCTTAGAAGAAAACATAAGGAGAAAGCTTTATGACTTTGGATTTGGCATGGATTCTTAGATATATAATAGCCAAAAGCTTGAACAACAAAATTAAAAAAATAGATAATTTGGACTTCAGAATTAAAAACTTTTGTGCATAAAAGGATATTGCCAATAAAGTGAAAAGACAGCCTGGGATATAATATTTGAAAATCATATATCTGATAAGGGTCTAGTATCCAGATATACAAAGAACACTTACAACTCAACAACAAAAAGTCAACCCAGTTAAAAAATGGGCAAAGGACTTGCTTGACATCATTAGCCATTAGGAAAATGCAATTCCAAACCACAATAAAGTACTAGTTTACACCCACTCGAATGGTTATAATTTTTACAAAGTAGAAAATAAGTGTTGGCCCTGAGGTCAGGAGTTTGAGACCAGCCTGACCAACATGGAGAAACCCTGTCTCTACTAAAAATACAAAATTAGCTGGGTGTGGTGGTGCATGCCTGTAATCCCAGCTACTCTGGAGGCTGAGGCAGGAGAATTGCTCGAACCCGGGAGGCAGAGGTTGATGTGAGCTGAGATCATGCCATTGCACTCCAGCCTGGGCAACAAGAGCGAAATTCCATCTCAAAAAAAAGAAAAGAAGTGTTGACAATGATGTGGAGAAATTGAAACCCTCCTACGTTAGTGGTAGGAATATAAAAATGTTCAGATGCTGTGGAAAGCAGTTCGGCGGTTCCTCAAAAAGTTAAACATAAGCCGGGCGTGGTGGCTCACGCCTGTAATCCCAGCATTATGGGAGGCTGAGGTGGGCGGATCACGAGGTCAGGAGATCAAGACCATCCTGGCTAACACGGTGAAACCCTTTCTCTACTAAAAATACAAAAAATTAGCCAGGCATGGTGGCGGGCGCCTATAGTCCCAGCTACTTGGGAGGCTGAGGCAGGAGAATTGCGTGAACCCGGGAGGCAGAGCTTGCAGTGAGCCAAGATCAGACCACTGCACTCCAGCCTGAGCGACAGAGCGAGACTCCATCTCAAAAAAAAAAAAAGTTAAACATAGAATTACCATTTGACCCAGCAGTTCCACTGTTAGGTGTCTACCTAAGAGAAATGAAAATGTATCCACACAAAAACTTTTACACAGATATTCATAATAGCATTTTTTATAATAACCAAAAGGTAGAAACAGCCCAAATGTTCACCAGCAAATGAGTAGATAAACAAGTTGTGGTGTATCCATACAGTGGGATATTATTTAACCCTAAAAATGAAGTACTGATACATGCTACACATAGGTAAACCTCAAAAACCTTACTAAATGAAAAAATTGAGGCACAAAAGGCCTCATATTTTATTATTATTCCATTTATATGAAATATTTAGAATCAGTAAATCTATGGAGCTAGAAAGCAGGATTGGTGGCTGCTAGGGGACTTGGGTCAGGGGACTGGGGACTGACTAATGGGCACAGGAATTTCTTTTGGGTGATGAAAATGTTTTGGAACTATGCTGAGGTTTTGGTTCCACACATTGTGAATGTCCTAAATGCCATTCAATCATACATTTTAAAATGGTTTATTTTATGTTTTGTGACTGTCACCTCAACATAAAAAGGGGAGGGGAGGCCAGGCGCGCGGTGGCTCACGCCTGTAATCCTAGCACTTTGGGAAGCCAAGGTGGACGGATCATGAGGTCAGGAGTTTGAGATCAGCCTGGCCAACATACTGAAACCCCCTCTCTATTAAAAATACAAAAATTAGCCAGGCATGCTGGCACACGCCTGTGGTCCCAGTTACCCAGGAGGCTGAGGCAGGAGAATCGTTTGAACCCAGGAGGTGGAGGTTGTGGTGAGCCGAGGTCACGCCACTGCACTCCATCCTGGGCGAGAGAGCAAAACTCTGTCTCAAAAAAAAAAAAAAAGGAAGGGGAGAGGGGAACATGGGGCCATAGTTTGCCAGCCCTGTCTAAGCATTTGCAAATACAAATGCCTGTTTCTGTTTGAAACAACTTCTGTTCCTGTCACCTGGTTAGCTCTTACTCCAGCTTAGGTGTCACTTTGGGAAGCCTCCCTGACTTACTGATCTTGGTGAGCTGATAAGGCATCTTATTCTCTCCCGTGCCATAGCAATCAGCACTCTGTATTGCAGTTGCTTGCATACTTGCCAGAAACTCTTAACCGTCTGTTCTTGAGAGAAGGACCTGTGTCATATTTTACTTATCCCTGGCCCCTAGCATGGTGCCTGGCACAGTGAATGCATTTGCTCATTGAATCCTTGCCTGCTACAGTCCTTAACATGGCTTTACCCAAATTTGACACACTTAACCCTCAGCAGCCCAATGAGGTGGGAAGGTAAGCCTGGCAGATGCCTAAGACTTAGAAGCAGGCCATGGGCCCAAGGCCACACACGTAGCCTCAGGTCTGGTCTCTCACCTTCACCTTGGCTGTTCTGTCTTCTCTGCCTCTTCGTCTTGGCTTCGGTTTAGGCTTCGTTTAGGTATCTTTTCCTTTAGGACTCAAATGTGCTATCATCATGTTGCTGGAAGTCTCCCCACAGTCTCTTGGGGAGGGTGAGTTTTGTCCTGTCTTTGGATTCTCATTTTTACCTTTCCATGCTCATTTTTTCTGTTAAAACACAGACCACTTATCTGCTGGTTACTCCTTATTTCTCCCTATTACCAGCCTTTGGCAACCACTAATCTATTTTCTGTCTCAATAAATTTTCCTATTCTGGATATTTCATAGGTGGAATCAGACAATATGCAACCTTTCATGCCTGGCTTCTTTCCTTAGCATGTTTTCAAGTTTCATCCATGTCGTGCATGTGTCAGTACTTTGCTTAATAACGTTAACAGAAATCTGTGCAATAGAAAATATTTTTAAAGACAAAGTTGAAGCCTTTGTTATCCCATTTTAAGGAGTTGTGAGTGAGTGGGGAATAGACTGAGGATTTTACCCACGACTACATGTAAGCTCACTCAGCAGAGAGGATTGAATGTTTAATTACAGGAGCTTGAACTGGGACCTTTTTGTATTCCATTCACTTAGCTTTTTGAGCATTTGACATTGGATATAAATGTACCGAAATTCTTTAGTAGAAAATATAAGTTCTGGCCAGGCATGGTGGCTCACGCCTGTAATCCCAGCACTTTGGGAGGATGAGGCGGGCAGATCGTGAGGTCAGGAAATCGAGACCATCCTGGCCAACATGATAAAACCCTGTCTCTACTAAAAATACAAAAAATTAGCCAGCCATGGTGGCGGGTGCCTGTAGTCCCAGCTACTCAGGAGGCTGAGGCAGGAGAATGGCGTGAACCCAGGAGGTGAAGCTTGCAGTGAGCCGAGATCGCGCCACTGCACTCCAGCCTGGGTGACAGAGCAAGACTCCATCACAAAAAAAAAAAAAATGAAGAAAGAAAGAGAGAGAGAAAGAGAGAGAGAGAGAAAGAAAGAAAAAGAAAGAAAGAAAGAAAGAAAGAAAGAAAGAAAGAAAGAAAGAGAAAGAAAGAAAGAGAAAGAAAAGAAAGAGAAAATACAAGTTCTAAGTTTTATAAAAGATATTAGTCTTACTGGTTTGGGGGTTTTGGTTTTTTTGGAGACAGGGTCTTGCTCTGCCACCCAGGCTGTAGTGCAGTGCTGCAGTCATAGCTCACTGCAACCTCGAACTTCTTGGCCCAAGCAATCCCCCTGCCTTGGCCTCCTGAGTAGCTAAGACAACAGGTGCATGCCACCATGACCAGCTAATTTTCTTATTTTTTTGTAGAGATGGCGTCTTGCTATGTTGCCCAGACTAGTCTTGAACTCCTGGCCTCAAGTGATTCTCCTAAGGTGCTAGGATTGCAGGTGTGAGCCACTGTGCTGGCCTTATTGGTTTTTATTAAATACAATTTTTGCTACTTAGAAATTTCAGAAAACACAATTGTGAAAATTACCTGTGATTGCATCCCCCTGATTTAACTACTATTAATGCTTTAGAGTTTTTCCTCCAAAGTGCCTGAGTTACTTTCCATGAAAAGATGCTCTCACACTTATATTTAACAAATTAACAAATTAGGATCGTCCATCTCACTTTTTTGTGGTCTTATTTTTTTCCATAGCGTTTGCCATCTTTCCACATCAAATTCAGAGTGATATCATGCCTTTAATAGCTAATACATTTAATTTTTATTAGAGGAAGTATACCTCTGATGTATGAGACTTTCATTTTAGAAATATATTTTAAGAATTGTTTCTTTATATTCCTCTCTTTTCTCTCCCTTTCATTGCGTAATATCTTTTCTTAGCAAAACCGTGTGGTTGGAGCAATGCAGCTCTACTCTGTGGATAGGAAGGTTTCACAACCCATAGAAGGCCATGCCGCGGCTTTTGCAGAGTTCAAGATGGAGGGGAATGCCAAGCCTGCCACCCTTTTCTGCTTTGCTGTACGTAATCCCACAGGAGGCAAGGTAAGATCCACTCTACTGTCTTCTCCTTGAGAAAAGTGTCATGAGCTGGTGTTAGGGGTGTGTGTGTGTGTGGCTGGGCGTGGCCTGCAGATGTTTGTGTGAGAAAAGGTTCATGGTGGTGTTGAGAACTGTGCACAATGATGCACATGATTAAGTGGCCCCATTCCCCTAAAAAATCCTCAGGCTGGGCGCGGTGGCTCACGCCTGTAATCCCAACACTTTAGGAGGCCAAGGAGGGTGGATCACGAGGTCAGGAGTTCAAGAACAGCCTGGCCAACATGGTGAAACCCCGTCTCTACTAAAAATACAAACATTAGCTGGGCATGGTGGCACATTCTTGTAAACCCAGCTACTTGGGAGGCTGAGGCAGGAGAATTGCTTGAACTGGGACCTGCGAGGCAGAGGTTGCAGTGAGCCGAGATCCTACCACTGCACTCCTGCTTGGGCTACACAGTGAGACTCTGTCTCAAAAGAAAAAAAAATGCTTCCACACAGACTAGACTGAAATGCACTATAAAGGTAAGTGAGGCGGCCAGGTGCGGTAGCTCACACCTGTAATCCTAGCAGTTTGGGAGGCCGAGGCGGGTGGATTGCCTGAGCTCAGGAGTTCTACACCAGCCTGGGCAACACAGTGAAACCCCATCGCTATTAAAATACAAAAAGTTAGCCGGGCGTGGCCATGTGCGCTTGTAGTCCCAGCTACTCAGAAGGCTGAGGCAGGAGAATTGTTTGAACCTGGGAGGCGGAGGTTGCAGTGAGCCGAGATCGCACCACTACACTCCAGCCTGGGCAACAGAGCGAGACTCCATCACCAAAGAAAACAAAAGATAGATGAGGCACAGTTTCTGCTCTTGGGGAGATGACTGTGAAATCACCAGTGTGGTGCCATCCTTGCCATCATTAGCATGGTTCTTCCCAGGTGGTTGGGAGGAGCCTCAGGGAGGCTCCAGAGAGATTGAGACTGTGCCCAGGAGCCAGTGGGTTTTATTAGGCTCAGGGACATGACCAGCGGCTGCTCGGCAGGGCTGCAATGGGCAGAGGTGAGGAGACAGAAGAGCTTGTGATGTCAGAGAGACCTTGGATTCCACCAGCATGGTCTCAGCCACTTGGAGATCTGCTTCAAGACAGTCGTCTCGTGAAAAACTCTTTCTCAAACCACAATTTTGGGTTGTTCGTTAGCCCTGAAATGTTCTCCAAGGCAGAGGAGTTCTCAATTAGAATGTGGCTTTACAAACTTCCTCATCTGAAATACACTGAATACTTTGGCCTCCTGTTGAGTAACATACTTCATGCCCTCCTCATTTGAGAACCAGAAGGAAAAGGAGTCGGGTCACGTGTCAGCCTTGTTGCTGATGAAGGACACTGACTTTAGTTATGTGGCTTAAAGAGCTTGCTCCCATATTCCCTCAGAGTGAGGCACACCTGTCCTTCACAGATGCAGCAGGGCAGTGACAGGCCTCCCTCTGAGGAACAGAGCCTGCCTCGCAGAGTGCCCTGTGGAGAAGAGCACTTCCCAGAGCGGGGCTCTGTGCACAGACAGCAGCCCCAAGAAGAGAAAGGGCTGGGGGTTCTCTCTACACCCAGCTCTCTGGTGGGCATGCCCCTCCAGCCGAGCTGGAGATGGACCAGGAGGTCTTCTGTGACCCAGAGAGCCTGGGAAACGCGGTTTCCTGACAGTACCTGTCCTGGAGCGGCCCTGTGTCTTGTGGCAGACTCGGTCCTCCCGGCTGCAGGGTGGATGTAGGGTCCTGGGAGGGTGCCCGCCCCGCCTGTGCCCAGGCATGCACCTTCCTTTCAGGACTTACCTGTCGTTTTGGGACTGGCCAGCTGTCTCCACATGTGGGGCAGAGCTTGCCTGGACACAGTTCTTTTCTGCCGACCTCCTCCTGCTGCCGCCCTGAGAGCCTGGTGTCCTTTCTGTGCCTCTGCTCCTGCTGGCAGTGTCACCCTTCTCAGCTCCCGAGCAAGAACACATAGCGGTCAAGCCCCATTCCATTCTCTCGTCACTGTCCGACCTTTAACAAGTCTCATATCTGACTTACCCTTTTGTGGTACATTAAGCCTTTCTCACCTCACATTTAGGTTACAGAATAGCCATTTATTAGGTCCTCAGACCTGCTTCACGCCTTCTTACCAATAGGCCTAGCCAGATAATTTTCCTAAACTACCTTTTATCTGCCTTAAAGCTCCCAGTGCAAGACTTCTATTCCCCACCCGCAGACTTCTGTACCCACAGGAGCACCCACACGCTTGCCGCTCAGCCTCCCCCGTTGGCCCGGCTCTCGGTGCTGCTTCCCTCCTTATCTGAGCCCCTTTGGTGTTTCCCTCCTCTCTCTGCCTGGCCAAACCCAGACCGCAAACCCAGACTGCCCCTCCGTAGACACTCTCGTCTGTGTCCTCTAAGCCCAGCCTCCCGCCCTTGTTTCGTGTCTCTTACCCTTCATTTTGGATTTTGTTGTGGACTTGTGTTAGTTATAATATTTTTTCTTTAGATGAAAGTTATGGGGGCTGGGCGTGGTGGCTCATGCCTGTAATCCCAGCATTTTGGGAGGCCAAGGTGGGGGTGGATTACCTGAGGTGGGGTCGGGAGTTTGAGACCAGCCTGGCCAACATAGCGAAACTCTATCTCTACTAAAAATACAAAGTTTAGCCGGATGTGGTGGCACTCATCTGTAATCTCAGCTGCTTGGGAGGCTGAGACACAAGAATCGCTTGAACCCGGGAGGCAGAGGTTTCAATGAGCTGAGATCACGCCACTTCACTCCAGCCTGAGCGACAGAGTGAGACTCCATCTTAAAAAAAAAAAAAAAAAAAAAAAAAGAAAGTTATAGGGAAGGCACTGGCATAAGTCAGGAACTTGGAGCTGTTCTCATAAGGCAGGGATGGACTCCCTCATCAGATTCTTACCCCCACCCAGCACAACCTTGAAAACCTCAGGCCTTTGCCATGGTGAGGGTGTCTCGTGAGTTTGGTCTCCAGTGATGAGATGTTGCACTAACAGGCTTGTGTGAGTCTGGGCCATACCCAGGAAGGCAGAGAGCAGAGTTGGAAGGGACAGCAGATTCCGACTGGAGCCCTTTGTTTCATCGGCATCCAGGCCCAGGGAGGGGAAGTGACTCTGCCACTGTGCTGGAACTGAGGCTCCAGGCTGCCTGGCATTGGCCCTTTGTGCCATGCTTGGTGGTGGGCAGCAGGTTATTGAATAATCACAGGCACTCCGACAAGGGGGTTGTTCTGCTTTGGTTGAATGTGACTTTTAGCGTTAATCATCCAGTGTGTGGAGCTGAGGCTCCACTTGCCTCTGTGCCTTGACTAGCACTTGTCCACCACCACAGGCAGTCCCCTTGATTGACCTAAAATCTCTCTTCTAGTTGCACATCATTGAAGTTGGACAGCCTGCAGCGGGAAACCAACCTTTTGTAAAGAAAGCAGTAGATGTGTTTTTTCCTCCAGAGGCACAAAATGATTTTCCAGTGGCTATGCAGGTATGAATGTGCTGCTCTCTAAACATCTTCATGTCCTAAAATCTACTCTAGCACCTCCCAAGATACAGGAGGCTGCCATTTTTAGTCTGCTTCTGCTGTCTCCTGCCACTGTGATGCTTTCAAACCCATTTAGAGGCCTAAGACTTTGGTGTGTGAGCTGGGAAAGCCCTGTTCATAGAAAGGAATGCCCTGCATGAGGGTGAGTTAGGGCAGCAGGAAGATGTTGCCAAGTCACGCATCAAAGTCCTCAGCTCTTTCCTTCTTATTATAAAAGATTAGATGTGCCGGGCGTGGTGGCTCACGCTTGTAATCCCAGCACTTTGGGAGGCCGAGGCGGGCGAATCACGAGGTCAGGAGATCGAGACCACGGTGAAACCCCGTCTCTACTAAAAATACAAAAAATTAGCCGGGCGTGATGGCGGGCGCCTGTAGTCCCAGCTACTCGGAGAGGCTGAGGCAGGAGAATGGCGTGAACCCGGGAGGCGGAGCTTGCAGTGAGCCGAGATTGCGCCACTGCACTCCAGCCTGGGCGACAGAGCGAGACTCCGTCTCAAAAAAAAAAAAAAAAAAAAAGATTAGATGTTCGCTGTGGTATGAGAATATTTAAAGAATAAAATACCTAATGTAGGTGACGGGTTAATGGGTGCAACAAACCACCAGGGCACGTGTATACCTGTGTAACAAAACTGCACGTTCTGCACATGTAACCCAGAATAAAACACTTATTTCCTTTACAACTGGCTGCCATTGAGGGAGCCTAGAGCTCCCAGGGACAGTTCTTTGAGCTGGCACTCAGAATGGCCCAGCCTTTGACATGCAGCCTCTAGTGAAACTAGGTAGTCCCAAGCCCCTGGTAGGAGAATTGTTCACCTTTACATCAAGAAGGTTGGGAAAACACCTGAACCTGCATGTGGCATGTGCCCAGCCAGACTTTGAGGAGTTCGGGCTATGAGACCTGAAGTTCTTATGAGGTTCCCTAAAACAGAAACACATGTCAGCAGAGACTGTGGTGGTTCCGTGTGTGCTAAGTGTGTTCGTGACAGGATCAAGTGTGCTTTCCTTATTGAGGAGCAGAATATTGTTGTGGAAGTGTCAAAGGCACAGAGTCAGAAAGCAAAATTAAAAATGGAGCTATTTTGAGTAATAAAAGATTTCTTTAAAAAGAAAACATTCCTCTGTAGATGAACCAGTTGAATGTAAAATATATAAGAAATCTTGGCTGGGCGCGTTGGCTCACACCTGTCATCTTAGCACTTTGGGAGGCCGAGGCGGGTGGATTGTCTGAGCTCAGGAGTTTGACACCAGCCTGGGCAACATGGTGAAACCCCGTCTCTACTAAAATACAAAAAATTAGCTGGGCATGGCGGTGTGCACCTGTAATCCCAGCTACATGGGATGCTGAGACAGGAGAATTTCTAGAAACCAGGAGGCAGAGATTGCAGTGAGGCAAGATCACACCACTGCATGCCACTGCACCCCAGCCTGGAGCAAGACTTTATTTCCAAAAAATAAATAAATAAATAAATAAAAATAAAAATAAAAAATCTTACAATTTGTTTTACAAAAAATTTAGGTCTATACCTTTTCTGAACAAAATTGGCATCACATTATATATGTAAGATTATATAATCTACTCTCCTTTTTACTCTTTTGTTTTCATAAGATATATGTTATCTATACATTTCTAATAATATCAATAAATGTAACAGCAGAATTAAATATCACCTGAAATCCTAGCACTGCTAATAATTTGGTTACCCCTTTGGAAGTAACTTAACATGCATACATTTATGCAGATTTATACAGATGGACTCTTATGAAAATGGCTCTGCACTAGCCTTGCTGCTGTATAAACTCCTCTAGCTATGTTGTAGATCATTCTGTGCCAATAACATAATGTATGTATTTTATTGTCTGTGTCATCTGTTCTGTGGATTTGCTACAACTCATTTAAACAATCCCCTGTTGATTGGTATTTACATTTACAAGAAACACTATAAGGAACATTGTGCTCCATACATCTTTGTGTGTTAGTCTAAAAGTCTGAGGATAAATTCCTAGAAATTAAACTGCTGGGTGGGGCACATACTCATCACAGACTCTCCTGACCATGCTGGCCAGTTCACATTCCTACTGATGCTGCCGGTGGTAGCTGGACAGCATCCCATGTTGTGATGTCTTTCCCTTGGTTACCATCCAGGCAGAATTGATGTATCAGCCACTCATATGTATCTAGTTAATTGCCTTTTCCTAATCTTTGCATTTTTTTTCTATCGGGATCTTTTTTTAAAAAGTAGAGGTGGGGTCTTGCTGTGTTGCCTAGGCCAGTCTTGAACTCCTGGCCTCGAGCGATCCTCTTGCCTCAGCCTCCCAAGCAGCTGGGGTTACAGGTGTGTGTCACTGTGCCCAACTCCAGGATTTTTACCTTATTCGTAAGAGCTTTTTGTACTTATAGAATACTAAGTGTCTGATGTATTTTGAATATTTTTCCCAGTCATAATTTGTGATATGTGCTACCTTATGGAAGTGTTGCATTTTTGTGTGGCAATGGTATCATGTTTTGAGACTAATTCTGCACCTGAAGATGGTCACAACATTTACCTATATTTTCTTTCATTCCTCTCCTAATTGTCCTTGTTTTTTATTTAAAATCTTTGACCCATCTGGAATTTACTTTGTTCTAAAGAGTAAGATAGAAATTCAGTTCTTTACTCTTACCTCCATCTCCAGATAGCTAGCTAACTATATTAATAATATATGTTATGTATTGATTAAAGTGCCTATTTTCCACTAATATGTTACCTACTAATTATTTATTTTTCTAGAGTTGGAGTCTTACTACGTTGCCCAGGTTTGACTCAAACTCCTGGGCTCAAATGATCCTCCTGCCTCGGCTTCCCAAGTAGCTGGGACTATAGTCATTAGCCACCACACACTCATTCTTTTTTTTTTTTTTTTTTTGAGACGGAGTCTCGCTTTTTCACCCAGGCTGGAGTGCAGTGGCGCGATCTCAGCTCACTGCAAGCGCTGCCTCCCGGGTTCACGCCATTCTCCTGCCTCAGCCTCTCCGAGTAGCTGGGACTACAGGCGCCCGCCACCACGCCCGGCTAATTTTTTTTTTTGTATTTTTAGTAGAGACGGGGTTTCACCGTAGTCTCGATCTCCTGACCTCGTGATCCGCCCGCCTCGGCCTCCCAAAGTGCTGGGATTACAAGCGTGAGCCACCGCGCCCGGCACTCATTCTTAATAAATTCTCATATATGATTCATTCTCTTTCAGGGCTCTTAATTAATTTCTCTCTCTCTCTCTTCCAATGGTAAAATCATACTTCAAAAATTACTGTTTTAATATATATGTTTAATAATCTGGTTGGGCAAATGCATCTGTTTTTTCTCCTCAGCCCCTTCAGGTTTTCTTGTGTGCTAAATATTTTTCTGTAAAAGTTAATAGCATTTGGCAAAACTCAAAGGTTAATAAGTGGTGGTAGAAGCCATGCTGGAACATCATCCTGGCATTTAAGGTCTTTGTCCAGAACTTTCCCCTTCTCTTATGAACTCACAGCTTGCTTAAAGGGGTTTGATAAACTGTGAAAGGATCGCTCTACCTGAAAGATAAATGGAGTAGCCTGAGTTTATCGGACCTTTATTTGAGAGTGGTTGGACAAAATATTGTCTTTAAAACTAATTCTCAATCAAGTACAACTTAGAATCCATGTCTCAGGGAAGCATTGCTCCCACCAGTAATCTCTTAGCCTGAGAAACTGAAGAATCCTTGTATAGCTAGGTGTGGCAGCTCACACTTGTAGTCCCGGCAACATTGGAGGCTGAGATGGGAGGATCACCTGAGCCCAGAGGTCGGAAGTTGCAGTGAGCTATGGTGGCACCACTACACTCCAGCCAGGGTAACAGAGCAAGACCCTATCTCAAAAAACAAACAAACAAACAAACAAACAAACAAACAAAAAAGAATCCTCTTTATCATTTGTGAGCTCTTTTTACCCACATGGCTTCTCCTCCTTACTTCCCAACCTCTTGCTCTCTGTCTTCTTATAGATTGGAGCTAAACACGGTGTTATTTACGTGATCACAAAGTATGGCTATCTTCATCTGTACGACCTAGAGTCTGGCGTATGCATCTACGTGAACCATATTAGTGCTGACACAATATTTGTCACTGCTCCGCACAAACCAACCTCTGGAATTATTGGTGTCAACAAAAAGGGACAGGTGTGTAACTCTGACATTTCGGTTTCTACCTTTTCCATTCATTAGGGACTGGTGTTTAAACGTTCCTCGTTCTCTAGGAAAGCAGCTGGGTGTAGCTATTAATAGTTCCTGTTATTAAACTTAAACCCATGTCTCCTCCTTCATATTGACACTTCCTCTCTTCAGACAGCACCATTCCTAACACAGGATTGATTCTAGGAGGAGAGCAGCTCCTTCCTGCATATGGAACAGCAATTCTGATGCACATCATCTTTATACCATGCACACCCTAACTGGGGAGGGTTGAAAAAGCAGATACTATGGTATTTAAGTAACTTTTCTCAACCATAGTTGAAAAAGATAGTTAAAAGAAGAAACTCTTGGCTGGGCACAATAGTTTATGCCTGTAATCCCAACTGCATGCGAGGTTGAGGCAGGAGGATGGCTTGAGCCCAGGAGTTTGAGGCTGCAGTGAGCTGTGATCACACCATTGCACTCCAGCCTGGGTGACATAGTGAGAACCTGTTTCGGGGGGAAAAAAAAAGTCAGGAACAGTGGCTGATTCCTATAATCCCAGCATTTTGGAAGGCTGAGGCAGGAGGATTGCTTGAGGCTAGGAGTTTGAATCCAGCCTGGGCGACATAGTAAGACCCTGTCTCTACAAAAATATTTTTTAAAAAAGAAAGAAACTCTGTGCTTTAAAAATAAGAAGTTTAAGAAGAAAAATTGTCAGTTCCATCCACATAGGTCATTTTGCTGTACCGCAGAACGCATCACACTTATCTGTGTGACTTTAATAACTACATAGACTCCTGTGCTGTTCTGTTTTGTTACCATTTGGCTTTCGGCTGCTTTGCATACTTCACTGGGAGGGCCACCATCACAGGTGTGCTCAACACTCGCCTGAGAATGTGGCTACCACTCCAGCATTGGGAGGGAACATGGCAGAGGGATGGTGGAGCACTATTCTAGGCCAGGCCTCTCTCACTTGTTGGGTCCTTACAGGTGCTGTCAGTTTGTGTTGAGGAAGATAACATTGTGAATTATGCAACCAACGTGCTTCAGAATCCAGACCTTGGTCTGCGTTTGGCCGTTCGTGGTAACCTGGCTGGGGCAGAGAAGTTGTTTGTGAGAAAATTCAATATGCTTTTTGCACAGGGCAGCTATGCTGAAGCCGCCAAAGTTGCAGCGTCTGCACCAAAGGTGATAAACCTTGAATACTGTTCAAGTGTTCTGAGTGTTAAGAACCAACCTTGAGAGGAAAATAAGTCATAAAAGCATTTCACTAGTGATATTGCAGTCTATTAGTGTTATGTTAGGAGTTTTTAGTTTAAAATTTTTGCACCAATGGCATAACAGTAAAGGAAGTAAATAAAAAGCACACTCTTGCTGCATCGGCACTTCTTCACGTCTCCCACTTTGTGTGCATACATACCTCTCACCCAACAGCTTAGATACAGTTTCACATTTCTGTAACTTAGCATTTTCCACTCTTGCTACTTGGTTGTCAAATATGCAACTGTACAATACATCAAGTGGTTGTTCCCTGTTTGTCTAGCGATAGTCCTACCCTGGACTTTCTCCACTCTTTTAGAATATAGCATTTCAGCATATGGCTTTTTCTTTGGTTTATTTCATTTGCATAAATTGTTCAGAGACTGGATCTGCTCCTGAGTAGATAAAGACTTTCAAGTTGCTTGTCCTTGAAAGAATTTTTCTTGTCTTTCAAGGGGCAGTTATGAACAAATCATTTCTAGCCTTCATCTGTGAATTTGAGTATTTTGAATTAGAATATAATGATAGCAGAACTTCACTACTACAAGACTGAGAGGCCAAATTCTTACTGTAGCATGCTGGGGGAGAAGTAAGACTCTAAGTGTGAAGCCACCTGGAGGACGTAGATTCCCCTATACTTATGGTTATTGTTGAAGACAGAAGCAGTTGCCTTGGTAGAGGACTTTTTGTCTATGACAGAGCAGTGTGGAATTTCCACTGGAAGATTTTTGTTTTTACATACAAGCAAGTTGAGTGAAGGGATCCCCTGTGATTACAACACAATGACCTATTTTTCCATTTATTATTAGGGAATCCTGCGTACCAGAGAGACGGTCCAGAAATTCCAGAGTATACCCGCTCAGTCTGGCCAGGCTTCTCCATTGCTGCAGTACTTTGGAATCCTGCTCGACCAGGGTCAGCTCAATAAACTTGAATCCTTAGAACTTTGCCATCTGGTTCTTCAGCAGGGGCGTAAGCAACTCCTAGAGAAGTGGCTGAAAGAAGATAAGGTAGAAACACTTGTGAGCTCGTAGCCCCCCACACAGCTTGAAAACTTGGTCCAGGCTCCCTACCTGCCTCCTAACTTTGCCTTGTCCCTTGGCATACCACAGCTGGAGTGCTCAGAGGAGTTTGGAGACTTGATCAAAACCACTGACCCCATGCTCGCTCTGAGTGTGTACCTTCGGGCAAACGTGCCAAGCAAAGTGACCCAGTGTTTTGCAGAAACAGGCCAATTCCAGAAAATTGTGCTCTATGCCAAAAAGGTAATGTGTGTTGAACCACTGGCATCTCACAGATTACTCATGTGTGGTTGAGTGGTTGCTGATTTTAAAGTTTATAAAATACCCTTCTTTGTAGGTCCTCTGGTGTGAGAGTTGGCAATGTTGCTGTTAGGATCTTTATTCATAATGATCATATTTTATTCTCTTCAGTTTTTTATTATCCTTAGTTTTCCAGTCCTTCCATCTTCTTTGTATTTGGGAGCTTTATCTTGTTTTTTCTCTCCCTCTCTTCCTTCTGTATGTTAATTTGATATTTTGGCAGACTCCCAGATCTTATCCCGGTGTGCTCACTAGCAGGCTGTGTTTGCACACAGATCAGGGAACTTCTTTGTGGTCTGGGCTGTTTGTATAGTTAATTGTGCCTTCCATGTACATGAAATCAATTCATTTAATTGGATATTGTGTTTGGCAGAAGGTGGTACCTACACATGATAATGTTGCTGCTCATTTCTTTGTTAACACGAGTTTAAAACAAAGGATGGATAACTTCCTTTTCTAATGCCCAGGGTTTTTCATTGATTTTCCTGATTGTTGCTCCCTTGCTTCTAGGTTGGGTACACCCCAGACTGGATCTTTCTGCTGAGGGGTGTAATGAAGATCAGTCCGGAACAGGGCCTGCAGTTTTCTCAAATGCTAGTGCAGGACGAGGAGCCACTGGCCAACATTAGCCAGGTGAGCGTAGGCAGTTTTGGACAACTTTTTGTGGCTTTTTAGAGGCATCTAGAAGATTTCTTTGATTCGTTTCCTGTTAACTTGTCTCAATGCTTTTCTTCATCTGCTATTAATCTTCCAGTTTTAAAAAATTTAGTGTACTTGGGGAGTTTGTCTTCTAGTCTTTACTATGTGAGTGCTCATTGCTTCCTTTGTTTTGAAGTGCTTTAGAGAATGTTTGTTTGGGTTTGTGTCTTTGGGTGGTGATGGTGTAGGGTGTGAGGATGTCATTTAGGATCCAGCCCTCCATCCTTCGGCCCACCCCACTTACTACGTCATTGTCTCTCCCTGACCACTGGCCTGAGCACCAGGAGCTAGTGCTGTTGCGTCCCCCAGATGTTCATCCTGTGGGTGTCTGACTGACCTGGATTACGTGAGCATCAGCCTGTTTTTTAGTGTAACCTACTTAAAATTTAGATGTAAACACATGACAAGTCACTTTCAGTAAATTGGTACAAGGAGCTTTGATGATATATAGATGTGTAACAAAGCTTGAAGCAAGGCATCAGAGCCAACAACTGTTTAGAAATAATAAGTGCAGTTATATGTGTTTGTACATCTGGGAATCTGCAGATATTTTGGAGAACATGAATAAGAGATTTGAGACAAGTTTACTTAGCTTTTAATAGGAAAGAAATTTCCAGTTCACATCTTGTTTACGGTTCATATTTTAAAGTTGTTCAAAATATAAACTTCTCATACTTTATGAGAAGTTCCACAATTAATAAGTTCTTTTTATTTTCCTGTAAAGCTGTCCTTCAAAAACAATTACTAAATTTATTCCTATATTTCACATCTTACTGAGGCATGTTAATTACTTAAATTAACATCAATTTAACTTTAATAATTGTCTAAGTAAATATTTGCATTTTCCCAGTTGTGCCCCAATAATATAATGATATATATGAATTAGATATCAAGTATCAACTGCTTTGTTAGTCAAGGTTCTGCAGAGAGACAGAATCAATAGCGTAGCTATAGCTATATGAAAGGGAGCCTGGGCAACATAGTGAGACCCCCATCTCTACAAAAAATTTTTTAAAAATTAGCCAGGCATGGTGGTGCACACCTGTGGTCCCAGCTACTCAGGAGGCTGAGATGGGAGGATCGCTTGAGCCCTGAAGGTTGAGGCTGCAGTGAGTGGTGACCTTGTCACTGCTTCAGCCAAGGCAATAGAGTGAGACCCTATCTCAGATATGTGAGAGGGAGTTTATTAGGAGAATTGGCTCATGATTATGGAGGCTGAGAAGTCCTGTGATAGACTGTCTGCAAGCTAGAGGAGACCTTGGATTCTGGTAGCATGGCTCAATCTAAGTTTGAAAGCCTCAAAACCAGGGAAGCTGAAGGCGTAACTCTCAGTCTGAGGCCAATGGCCTGAGAACCCTGGGGGGCCTTTGGTGTAATTCCTGGAGTCCAAAGGCTGGGGAGCCTGAAGTTCTGATGTCCAAAGGTAGGAGGAGGAGAATGTCCCAGCTCCAGGAGAAAGAGAGAAGAAATCTATTCTTTCCTTTTTTGTGCCCCTAGCTGATTGGATGGTGTTCCCCGACCATCATTCTACTTGTTCCCCCAACTCACATGCCAGTCTCCTCTTGGAATGCCCTCACAAACACACCCAGAAGGAATGCTTTACCTGGTCTCTATGTGTTCTTTAATCCAGTCAAGCTGACACCTAAAGTTAAGCATCACAGCTGCCTCTAGGATGTGATTAAGTAATGTATGATTACTGCTTGGGGGTTCATATGTTATAAAAGTTACTCCCTTCCATATACTTCAGTAAAATACCTCACTGATAAGTATGATGTAGGTGATATGATTTCTCAAGATTATTAATAAATTAATGGCCATAAATTACGTGAATTGTGTTGTTGTTGTTGAGATGAGGTCTCTGTGTTACCCACAATGGTCTCAACTCCTGGGCTCAAGGAATGCATCCACCTCAGCCTCCTGAGTAGCTGGGACTATAGGCACATGCCACCACACCTGGCTCTATGTGAATTGTGATGACATAAGAAAATGGAAAAGGGCCGGGTGCAGTGGCTCATGCCTGTAGTCCCAGCACTTTGGGAGGCCGAGGCGGGCAGATTGCCTGAAGTCAGGAGTTCGAGACCAGCCTGACCAACATGGTGAAACCCTGTCTCTACTAAAAATACAAAAATTAGCTGGGTGTGATGACGGGTGCCTGTAATCTCAGCCACTTGGGAGACTGAGGCAGGAGAATCGCTTGAACCCAGGAGGTGGAGGGCGGAGATTGGAGTGAGCTGAGATTGTGCCTTTGCACTCTAGCCTGGGTGACAGAGCGAGACTCCATCTCAAAAAAAAACAAAACAAAGGAAAGAACTAATTGTTGAATTTCTAAATGAGATAAGATTTCAGGAACTGTTTCAATAGGAAAATTAAACACTGAATGAAAACATACTGAGTGAAAATGTGGCTTGGATATGTTTCAGATTGTGGACATTTTCATGGAAAACAGTTTAATTCAGCAGTGTACTTCCTTCTTATTGGATGCCTTGAAGAATAATCGCCCAGCTGAGGGACTCCTCCAGACATGGCTGTTGGAGATGAACCTTGTTCATGCACCCCAGGTCAGTGACTTGTAGGCTAACACCGAGAGGCAGAGCACCTGTGGCACCTCTCTGTGGGTTTGCAGACTTGAGCACAGTGGCTTTGGACTGGGCTGGGCTTGTGCCAGATGTTTGTCTTGTACTTCTTAGTGGACATTCTCCATGACTTTCCTTAAAAGGATTTTCCAGAAATCATGATACAGGACTTTCATGGAAACAGTTCTAATTGGGGCAGCATTTCTTCCTTTCTTCTTTTTTTCATTGTGGTAAAATATACGTAACCAAATTTACCATTTTAACAACTTTTAAGTGTCTGATACAGTGGCATTAAGAACATTCACAATGCTATGCAGCCATTACCATTACATAGTTCCAGAACTTTTATTATCCCAGAGTAACTATGTAACTGTTAAACAGTGACTCCTCATTTCCCAGCTCCTGACAACTGCCATTCTAATCTGTCTCTATTAATTTGGCTTTTCAAGATATTTTATATACATGGAGCCACAAAATATTTGTCCTTTTACCTGGCTTTTTTCACTTAGCATATTATTTTCAAGGTTCATCCATGTTGTAGCATGTGTTAGAAACACCTTCATTTTTAAAACTGAGTAGTAGTCCACCACGTGTATATATGACATGTGTTTATCCATTCATCCATTGATGAACATTTGGGTTGCTTCTACCTTTAGCAAGGTAGAAGCATGTGAATCATGCTGCTATTAACATGGGTGTACAAAGATTTCTTTGAGACCCTGCTTTTTAATTATTTTGGGCATATACCCAGAAGTGGAATTGCTGGATCATATCGTACAGTAATTCTATGTTTACCTTTTTGAGGAACCACCATACTGTATTCCAGGAGGCTGCACCATTTTATATTCTTCCCAGCAATGCTCAGCAGTTCCAATTTCTGTATATCCTTGTCAACACATTTTCCCTGTCTAAAATAATAATAATAGTAATCATCTTAATCGGTGTGCAGTGGTATCTCATTGCGGTGAGGCATCATTTGTTGGCCTGAAACTTGTGAGAGGCAGGTATAATCAAATCACATGTCTGTGCTATTTTGGGTTAAATTTAGATATATATACAAGAAAGGGATTTAGAGGAGTTTATATCAAGCTGTTCACCACGATACTAAGTGGATAAGATGGTACAAGTTCACTTTGTTCTTTACTTGTCTCTTCTGATTTTTCTTTAATAATCACTGTTTTTATAATTAGGAAACAACATATTAAGTATATTGTTCTGTTACCTCAATTTATTCAAATCCACAAGTTAGCTGCTAAGAAGTGGGTCATATTCCAACTGTAGGAAATAAAAGTGCTGTTAATTTGCTGCTTGGGGTCTATTGGACTCTCATGACTTTGTGGGTGTATGTAACAGTTTTTGGCGAATGAGATTTGAAACACACCAAGCGCCGCTCAGAAACTTGGCAGACAGACTCTAAGGAATGCCCAGACCCTAAAGGACAAACAAGTAGTTGGGTGAGGTGCCAGCAGGCTCTGGCTTAGTGCCCCAGGATGCTGACAGTCTTCTCTGGGCAGTGGGACCGCGTGATGGTTTCTACATTCTCTAAAATACACTGTTGCTATGAGGGGAAAATGTTTGAAAACAAGAAGTAAAGATAAACCTGAAGGAAACAAAGGATAGGAGAATCAGGTAAGTGCCAGATGTTCTAAAGCCCTACTCTTAGTACTGGGTTTGGATCGCCAACTCTGTGGGGAACCAGGAGTGTGCATCACTCTGAAGTGGTCTGGTGTGTGACAGTGGCTGTGGTCACTCTGTGGCCATACCTGGTTGGTGATGCAGATCCTAGAAGGAATAAGAAAGAGTGTGCTGGGTGGGAGGGGAAGGCACCCAGGAGTGCAGCTTGTCAAGACCAGCATTAGATACTGAGGGAGCACTCACTCAGCCATGCTGCAAGGCTGCTGTGTTGACCTATCCAGTCTTAGCCCAAAAATTACTTACTTAAAGAGAATATTTAGTGGCTGGGTACAGTGGCTCGCACCTGTAACCCCAGCATTTTTGGAGGCCCAAGTGAGCAGAGCCCAGGAATTTGAGACCAGCATGGACAACACGGCCAAACCCCATCTCTACAAAAAAATATAAAAATTAGCCAGGTGGGCCAGGCGCAGTGGCTCACACCTGTAATCCCAGCACTTTGGGAGGCCAAGGCGGGCGGATCACATGGTCAAGAGATCAAGACCAGCCTGGCCAACACGGTGAAACCCTGTCTCTACTAAAAATACAAAAATTAGCTGGGTGTGGTGGCGCGTGCCTGTATTCCCAGCTACTTGGGAGGCTGAGGCAGAAGAATCACTTGAACCCGTGAGGCGGAGGTTGCAGTGAGCAGGGTGGCATCATGCCACTGCACTCCAGCCTGGCAACAGAGCGAGAGTCCATCTCAAAAAAAAAAAAAAAAAAAAAGTAGCCAGGTGTGGCGGCATGTGCCTGTAATCCCAGCTGCTTGGGAGGCTGAAGTGGGAGGATTGCTTGAGCCTGGGAGGTCAAAGCGGCAGTGAGCCGAGATTGCACCACTGCACTCCGTTCACCTGGGCAACAGAGTGAGACCCTGTCTCAAAAAAAAAAAAAAAAAGATTTTATGCCTCATCAAAATTGTTTCCAGGAGTGTTCATTGTTTTTTAAATGCAATCCCCAACTCCTAATTCTATATTTAGCCTAGTAGAGAAGTCTAGTAAGCACAAATGGGATTTGTTTTGTTCAGGTCTCCTTCTGCCCATTGCTAATCTAAGGCTTGAGCTCATTCAAGGAGAACTGGTAGACTTGAGCCCTCACACTGATCTGGCCATAGAAACCCTATAAGAATGTGATTGCTGGCTGGGCGCGGTGGCTCACAGCTATAATCTCAGCACTTTAGGAGGCCAAAGTGGGCAGATCATTTGAGGTCAGGAGTTTGAGACCAGCCTGGCCAACATGACGAAACTCTGTCACTACTAAAAATACAAAAATTAGTCAGGCATGATGGTGCGCATCTGGAATCCCAGCTACTTGGGAGGCTGAGACGTGAGAATCGCTTGAACCTGGGAGATGGAGGTTGCAGTGAGCCGAGATTGTGCCACTGTACTCCAGCCTGAATGATGGAGTGAGACTCTGTCTCAAAAAAAGAAAAAAAAAAAAGAAAAAAAGAATGTGATTGCTTAAAAGCTGCAACAGTGACTTGGACTCATCCCAGTAATAGGGCTTTATGGAGCCTCAGCCTTTCTCACAGGCCCAACTCTGTGACCACATGGGCTGGGCCCAGCTGCAATATGGGAAGATGAAGCCTTGTGCAAAGGGCCTAAGATGGCTTGAAGGACAGCCAGGGATCTTGGGACCAACAAGCACTGCTGCCACCACAGAGGTATGGATGTGGACAGGGGCCTGTGAGTTCTGGTTGCCAGGCTATACCCTACCCTGGGGCAAGGTTGAGCAGCTGGTCTTAAAAAGTTATTGCCATTGATCAGCCCTTCTCACTGAACTCCCTGTTTCATAGGTTGCAGATGCCATCCTTGGAAATAAAATATTTACTCATTACGACCGGGCTCACATTGCCCAGCTCTGTGAGAAGGCAGGCCTCCTGCAGCAAGCACTGGAGCACTACACCGACCTCTATGACATCAAGAGGGCTGTGGTCCACACTCACCTCCTCAATCCCGAGGTACTGTGTACCCCTGGGCACTCCTATTATGGCTGTTGTCTATGCAATTAATGTCACATGCTCCCCAATGTTTACCTGTTAATGATTGTGGAACCATGGCCTGAGCCCATCACTGCCCTAACCTACCATACTTTACTACCAAAAGCAGTTCTAGTTCAGCCCACGCACAAAGTTTATCTGCTCAGCAGCATGTCTGGGCCCTGTAGCACCTTTCTTTCTGATGTCCACCTTTGACTTAGTCTAATAGCAGGAGTATACTGGTCACCTTTTAACATTGACAACCTAACAGGACTGTCTGAAACCATTAGCAAAGCTAAACTAGCTATTGTGTTCCAATTTGTGGAATAAGTTTTAGCATCAACTGTGGAATATTCCAGGTGAACAGTTTAGATCAGTGTCTTTTCCCAGCTTTACTCCTTGCTCCTACTTTTTCCCTTGATGGATAGTTGCTTTTCAATCCCTTTATGTGGAAATTCTCTGTATTTTTGACACTCAGAGGAACAGGAGAATGACCTAGTTATTTTCCAAGTGTTAGCAATCTTTACAGTGGTGCATCGTTGTGGACAGACTCTTCCTTGTTCCCAGTGGCTTGTCAATTTCTTTGGCTCCTTATCGGTGGAGGATTCTGTGGAGTGTCTGCGTGCCATGCTGTCTGCTAACATCAGACAGAACCTTCAGCTGTGTGTGCAGGTGGCCTCTAAGTACCATGAGCAGCTGGGCACACAGGCCCTGGTGGAGCTCTTTGAATCCTTCAAGAGTTATGAAGGTAAACCGTGCAGCCTCTCGCTGACCCCGCCATGTGACTACACCTCCTTTCTCAGGTGTTACTGCCTACCTGCCCGCCTTAAAACGGCCTTCCTGCAAAGCCAGGCAGGATGCAGCACTGGCTGCCTTGGGTGCTCAGTCAGTGGCAGAATGCTACTGCCATCTCATGTGCACCCTCAGCTTCAGTAACCTTTTTGGTATTTCCAAAGGAAGAAATCAGGTTGGTTGGTGATGGGATGGAGAAACTTATGGAGCCCGGTGTGTCTACACAGCACAGTCTGGCAAGAATTCATCTAAAAGCCTGTGTCGTGGGTAGAGTGAAAAGGCCTGATGTCTGGTCTTCACAGCCCCAGGAGGGAGGCTCTTTGGGCCTCTCCTAAATGAGAGCCCACGATAGAGGGTGCATTGCTTTGTGGTGTCTGCTACCCAGTTGATTGTGGGGGCTGACGAGGTAACCTGGTTGTCTTCCTTTCCCCTTCTTGGACATCACACCAAAAAAGTGTTCTAGGGCAGTTGGAGTGGGAGTGGCTTTGTTAGGGACAGATGGGGGCTGTCTGGCCCACCCAGGATAGAGACTAAGCATTTGTCTAGGCATCAAGCCACTGCCATGTGTCCAGTGAGGTTGGGGCATCGGTGGAGGGTGGAACAGGACCCTGCCCTCAGGGAACTGGCCTTCTCTTTAGAAGACACCCCTGTAGGAAAGACCACGGCAGACAATTGAGTGGAGCTGGGCTGGGGGAGGGCAGTAGAGTAGGTTGGTGGAGAACCGTCGGCCTAGGGGTTGCCCATTCCCTTCCTAGCATCAGAGTCTGACAGTTACAGTGAAAGACCTCGACAGGGAGGGGCCATCTCGGATGTGTCCTACCCTGTTGTTACTGGTGCCTCCTGGCTGGCCTCTGTAGTGATGAGGAACATCATTAGCCTCTGTGAATGCTGTCCTCTGGGGCTCAGCATGTGGTGCCCATGTCACTGTCAGCTCTGTGTTGAGTCGCAGGCCTCCTCCTGGAGGCCATGGCTTATTTCTCTGTCCCTTGGCATGTCTTTTTAGAGAAGCAGTCCCACAACCCTCTCAGATTACCCCAGTGGGAATTACTCTTGATGACGACTATCTAAGTATACCTGGGCCCCCAAAAGGAATTTCACTTGTACCAAATATCTAGAATTTTACATCAAAACATGCCAGGTATACCTGCCAAATATGATGGAAATCTGACTAGCTATTTTTGGGAGCTGCCAAAAGACAAATGGCATATCGATTATGAGTTCTGAGTGTGCTGTGGGTCCCTGGAGAGTGGAGCAGGGTCATCGAGGGAAGGTGGGCAGCAGCTACAGAGGAGACAGGCGGGTGTTACAAGGACAAAAATGGAACGGTCTCTCTTCATAGGCCTCTTCTACTTCCTGGGCTCAATCGTGAACTTCAGCCAAGACCCAGGTGTGCATCTGAAATACATTCAGGCTGCCTGTAAAACAGGGCAGATCAAGGAGGTGGAGAGGATCTGCCGAGAGAGCAGCTGCTACAACCCAGAGCGTGTAAAGAACTTCCTGAAGGTGTGTTCCAGCGCTACCTCCTTCCATGAGCTGCCCTTGCCGATGGCAGGTGGGGCAGACCATCCTCAGGATGTCCCAGGGGTGGGAAGCTGGATCTGTCTCACCAGGGACCCCTTAGTCCCAGGGACAGAGCTCTACTTTATGGCTTAAAGTTCTAAAGTAAACTTCTATCGTTTTAAGAGCGTGGAAAGCAGCTTGAGGCTGTGCTCTAAGTATCTGGCATGTAAGTGGAGGGAGTTAGTTTATTGCTGCATTGTAATTCATCAACATCCCATTAGTGCCATTGTCAATTAGGCAGGCAAAGCTGCAGAAACAAGTAGACCACCCAGCACTAGTGTCATAAAGAACAGGAAGCCTACATCCTTATGTGGCAATCCTGGGTGGGCTGGAGGTCAGTGGGGTGACTTTCCTTCCCACTGTCCTTCAAGGACCAGGCTCATGGCTGCTTTGCCGTGTTCAGCACCTCACTTGGATGTCATCTTCCCAGTCAGCTAGAAGAAGGGAAGAGCACAGAGGAACCAGCATAGGTGGTTTTTATGGGCGAGACCTGCAAGTGGCAGATGACACTTGGATTCACGTTCCATTGGAGGAAATGAGGTCATGTGGCCACACTTAAAGCTTCAAAATGTGATCTAGGCATGGGACCACACGAGGGGAGGCATGATTGTGGTGGCCTGTGGCTGTCCTACCCAAGTGCCATCATCATCTGGGAATGGTGGCCGGGTGTGTTTCCATGGCCTGCAGCTGCGTGTCTGAAAAGGCAGCCCTTACCGCAGGTGTGCTGTTCTTGAGAATGGCCTGGTTTCTGTTGGGTTTGCACATAATGAGCTGCTTGTCTTAAATGAAAAGATATTTTTGTCCAGATTTGGAATGTTAATGCCAAATGTAGCAGTCTTTAACCAAATACTATTATCTTTCTTTCACTTATTTCCCAAAGCAAAAGCCATACCACAAAACGACAGCCTATTTAGAGCAGTCTCATTCTGAGTCTCCTATGTGTCACTCTGCTGCAGAGACAGTGCCGTCCCATGTGTGCAATGAGTCCAAGGTCTTGCTGTCTGGTTTCTCCACTCCCTGACTTGTTCTGTGCATTCTAATCCTCAGGAGGCCAAGCTCACAGACCAGCTTCCCCTCATCATCGTGTGTGATCGTTTTGGCTTTGTCCATGACCTTGTCCTGTATTTATACCACAACAACCTGCAGAGATACATTGAGATCTACGTGCAGAAGGTACTGCTGGCTCCCTGGAATGACACCCGGCTGCCTCTGGGCCCCAGTCAGTGGCAGTCTTCCCCTCAGAGGCTGCCTGTAACACCTGACATTTCAGAGACTATCATTTTGAAGGGTGGTGGGTTCGTGTGCTCAGACTGCCAGAGTAGAAGACCACAGTCCAGGAGGCTGAAACAACACACATTTATTTCTCACAGTTTTGGAAGCTGGAAGTCCATGATCAGGGTGCCGGCAGGGCTGGTTTCTGGTGAAGGCTGTCACCCAGGCTTGCAGACAGCCTCCTGGCTGTGCCCTCACAGGGCCTTTCCTCTGTGCATGTGCACTCCTGGTGCCTCTTCCTCTTCTTAGAAGGACACTAGTCCTATTACATTAGGGCCCCAACCTTGACATTGATTACCTTCTTAAACACCCTCTTTCCAAATAGAATCCCACTAGGGGTTAGGACATCAGCAGGTGAATTTTGGTGGGACACAGCGCAGTGCTAAACAGGAGCCCTTTCAGGGTTTTGCCCAAACTGTCCACGTCGTAGGAGGCTTCTAACAGTAACTTGTGTCTGCAGCATTGAAGTTACTTGACCTTGACTACCCTAGGTCAACCCTAGCCGGACCCCAGCTGTGATTGGAGGGCTGCTTGATGTGGATTGTTCTGAGGAAGTGATTAAACACTTAATCATGGCAGTGAGAGGACAGTTCTCTACTGATGAGTTGGTGGCTGAAGTAGAAAAAAGAAATAGGTAAGGTGTCCTTACTTGGTGTTTTCTCTTACCCCTGGATTCTAGTGTCTGTTGTTCTTTCTGTCTAATTCTCCAGGACTGTCTCTGTGCTGGTCGTTCATGTACACATCTTAGATTAGCAATGAGTTACTTGCTATTGGTACTGTGAAGACCTTGGGGGAAAACCTAACAGTAGAAATCAGTTTGGAAACCAGGTCCATCTTGGTCCCTAGAGCAACCTGAAGTTAATGGACTCCGAGATTTTTTGTTTGTTTCAGGAAACATCTGTCAGAGCCCTGGAGTTGCCCTCAAGACTTCCAATGGTAGCCTTGAGACTTTACGGCACCTTCCTTCTTTCAAAGGCTCAAGCTGCTGCTTCCCTGGCTGGAGTCCCGGATTCAGGAAGGCTGTGAGGAGCCTGCCACTCACAATGCACTGGCTAAAATCTACATCGACAGCAACAGCAGCCCCGAGTGCTTCCTGAGAGAGAATGCCTACTATGACAGCAGCGTTGTGGGCCACTACTGTGAGAAGCGAGACCCCCATCTGGCCTGTGTCGCCTATGAGCGGGGGCAATGTGACCTTGAGCTCATCAAGGTGGGTAGCAGATGTGCTAAGCTGCCCATGTAACCCTGGCCTCCCAGGGAAGCTTTCAAAGGTGTGCCTGTGGGGAGCTGATCAGGGCTTTCTGTGCACCTGGAGATGGCAGGTCATGAGATTATTTCCTTGTGATTCTCACAGCTTTTGAGAACTTGCTCATGTGATTTGTACACATTGTACCTGTAGACGAGTTGGCCCTGAACCTGACTTATCATCCCTCTGCTTACAGTCCTTACTGTTACCTGGTAATTTGAGGGCAGAATTGAACTCCTTGGCCTGACTCGTGAGCTTCTCTGTGGACTGCCAGCTTCCCCAACTCCCCAACTTGATCAGCCACCCATCTTGCCACCCCACCTGGAGAGGCCTGCAGTTCCCTGGGTGCCTCATGTCCCGAGTGCCCTTGTACTTCATGCCCCCTTTTTGGGGTAACCCTCTACACAAGCCCTTCCCCATCACCTGACCGATGAGTTCTTGCTGGCCCCTCCTTGAGACATCTGCCCAGGTCTTTTGCCTGCATCTGCCCAGGCTTGGATCCACATATAATTACATGTTTAGGTTGAATTGTATGAACTGTTCCTACCTAATCATTTGATCTAAAAATCCAGACATGAACAGGGCACCTATGAGGTTGGTGCCACACCAGCCTGCTTGGGCTTTTCCCGTGATACACAGGCAGACTGTGCTGCATCTGCAAACACGTGTGCACGCCACTCAGCCTTGTGCCTGGCATCTGGCACTCAACAGATCCGATCCTCACCAGGATTTAGCAAGTGCTGCACACGCTAGAACATTCCAGTGGACTGTTGGTGTTTTGGAGATCTGTTATAACATTTAGAAAAAGGTCTCCAGATCTGCCAGTGAAAGCACAGTTTACAGTTTTTAGGTCTTGAAACATTGCAGTGTTTATGCTGTTTTATACCAGTTCTAGGCTGTTCTGATAACATTTTACAGATGGTTTAAAGCTAGCTACATATGAGTACTTAAATTTAACTAAATTAAAAATTACCAGTTTAGTTCCTGTCACGCACCACATTTCAAGGGCTCAGTGGCCTCCCATGGCTAGTGGCTGTATCAGACAGAATGGGAGACAGAGCATGTCCCTGAATGCAGGAAGTCCTACTGGCCAGAGATGTGGCACATCCCTGGGAGTTGTTGTAAACTTGGAAAGGGCATTTTGAGGTAGTTTGAGTCCATTGTTAACCCTGTAGGATGCTGCTTATCCCATGTCAAAGCATAGCATCTTGCCTGGGCCCTGACTGTCCACCAAACCAATATCAGGCACACAGGGAACGAACTGGGGTGTGTCCTCCCAAGCAGCTTCTGCTGGTTGGCTGCTGTGTTACACACGAGTGTGCTCATTTCAGGTGTGCAATGAGAATTCTCTGTTCAAAAGCGAGGCCCGCTACCTGGTACGCAGAAAGGATCCGGAGCTCTGGGCTCATGTCCTTGAGGAGACCAACCCATCTAGGAGGCAGCTAATTGACCAGGTGAGGCACAGAGGTGGGTATGTCTGCGCACCTGCATTTTGCCATCTAATCATCGTTGTGGCTCAAGTGACTGGTTTCATTTTTAATTTAAAACATCTTGGCCGAGTGCAGTGGCTCACGCCTGTAATCCCAGCAATCTGGGAGGCGGAGGTGGATGGATCGCTTGAGGTCTCAGGAGTTCAAGACCAGCCTGGCCAACATGGTGAAACCCCATCTCTACTAAAAATACAAAAATTAGCCTGGCATGGTGGCACACGCCTGTAATCCCAGCTACTCGGGAGGCTGAGGCAGGAGAATCGCTTGAACCCAGGAGGTGGAGGTTGCAGTGAGCTGACATTGTGCCACTGCACTCCAGCCTGGGCGACAGAGACTCCGTCTCAAAAAAATAAATAAATAGGCTAGGCATGGTGGCTTACGCCTGTAATCCTAGCACTCTGGGAGGCCGAGGCGGGTGGATCACTTGAGATCAGGAGTTCAAGACCAGCCTGGCCAACATAGTGAAACCCTATCTCTACTAAAAATACAAAAACACGCTGTGTGGCGCACGCCTGTAATCCCAGCTACTCAGGAGGCTGAGGCAGGAGAATCACTTGAACCCAGGAGGTGGAGGTTGCAGGAAGCCGAGATCGCACACCACTGCACTCCAGCCTGGGCAACTGGGTGAGACTCTGTCTCAAAAAAATTAAATAAATAAATAAAACATCTTAGCCCTTATGAACCTTCTCCCCTGCAGAAATAGCTTGCCTAAAAATAGCTTGATTCCCCAGGGTGAGCTGACTTGGAACTGTTTACTGGCCAAGGGCATAGAGTTGGCCCTTGGATCCAAAGCAGGGATATGCAGCCCAGGAAGAGAGTACCTGATGGCACGCCTGCATGCTGGGCCCAGCTCAGCCCCTGTGGACAGAGGTGAAGTAGTTTTCAAGGCTGTCTCAGCTGACTTCCCTTTGTTGAGGAACTCTTTATGCCCCTGTGACTATCCAGCACCTCCTTGGAGATGGGGCAGAGTGCTGGGGCCAGGGGTCATTATTGGGTGTGGCCTGGCAGGTGGGAGTCTGCCTTGGCCTCTGGGAGGGCTTCCCACAGCCCTGTGGAAGAGCCTCCCCTCCAGTCACAGCCTCACAGACATTCGCAGATAGTGCCTCTGCTGCCTTCAGCACTGTCCCTAGGTGCTGGGCAGACTGTTTAGGGGTGGGGCAAGAGCAGTGTTGGAACAAAACCCTCGTCCAACAAATGGCTTCAGCCCTGAGAATAGGACCAGTTAAAACTCCTACCTCCCTCGTACACATTGCCAGCCTGCTGGACCGGTGCTTTCGAAAGGCTTGAGGGCTGGATTTGACCTTTATCTCTACTGAATTTTATCCTCTCGTTTTCTGTCCACTGTTCCCTCAAGCCTGTGCCACTACTTTTTTAAACTTTTTATTTTGAAATACTTTGAGATTTCTGGAAGGTCATGTTGTTTTGAATCTCTGTTTCAACTTTGGACTTACCCATCCAAATCTAATAAAAATATTAAACAACACAATATTCTACTAGGGATCTACATCCAGGTTGCCAGACATCAGACATTTCTCCAGGTATAGTCCAGCCACCTGGTATACCTTGAAGGTGACTTCATGTTGGCACTGGGGAAGGGCCACTTTAACACTGCACCATACCAGAGCCACCGGGGGCCTCTTGTCTTCCTGTTTCTGGGGAGAGCTGCTGGTCTTTCATTATCTCTGCTGTAATTGGATATCTGTAGCCACCTCCTGGTGGGAAATTCAACTGCAATGCTCATGTAATCCAGAGCACATAATAACAAAGGGAGGCTGCTTTTAGTGTCTGGAGTGGAACCTCATTATGAAGTTTACTGAGAGCAGTGTCCTGAGGCAACCTTAGGTGGGGCATCCTGTACTTACTCAAACAGACGGTAGAAGTTTATTTTTGCCCTTAAAACAACCTGTGTGTATTTACTTAAGTTGCTCCAAGGTTTTCTTTCTTTCTTTTTTTTTTTTTTTTTTTTTTTCTTTTTTTGAGACGGAGTTTTGCTCTTCACCAGGCTGGAGTGCAATGGCGTGATCTCGGCTCACTGCAACCTCCGCCTCCCAGGTTCAAGTGATTCTCCTGCCTCAGCCTCCTGAGTAGCTGGGATTACAGGTGCCTGCCACCACGCCCGGCTAATTTTTGTATTTTTAGTAGAGATGGGGTTTCACCTTGTTGGCCAGGCTGGTCTCGAACTCTTTTTTTTTTTTTTTTTTTTTTTGAGACAGAGTCTCACTTTGTCGCCCAGGCTGGAGTACAGTGGTGCGATCTCGGCTCACTGCAAGCTCCACCTCCCGGGTTCACGCCATTCTTCTGCCTCAGCCTCCTGAGTAGCTGGGACTACAGGCACCCGCCACCATGCCCGGCTAATTTTTTGTATTTTTAGTAGAGCCGGGGTTTCACCGTGTTAGCCAGGATGGTCTCGATCTCCTGACCTCATGATCCGCCCGTCTTGGCCTCCCAAAGTGCTGGGATTACAGGCGTGAGACACCACGGCCGGCCTCCAAGGTTTTCAAGAATTGACAGTTAGATGTCACTGTAGGAAGTGTACCTTCTTCTTTGGATGGACTTGTGCTGTGTCCTGGTGCCCCTTTCCCTCAGGCATACCCTTTTGGTTCCTCAGCTGCTGGGAGAGCTCCTGTTCTCAAACTCTTCAGCCTCCTTGTTGTGGTTATTACAAACTCCACAGAGGTAGAACTTTTGCATCTTATGGTACCATTGAGTTCACAAAGACTAGCAGAAAGGTGGACTGGACTGACCTTGACCCTAGGTTCCTTTAAGGCCCCTCAAGATTGCTAGGTGAAAGTTCATGGTCAGAGGGCTGTGTTAGCCATGAAAGACCTTCCAGAGATGTCTCTTCTGTCTCATTGATACACGGCTGTTGCCCACCCCTGAGGAGAACCAGAAACTTGGCAAAAATATTAGATCCTCGAAGTCACTGAAGGTGCCTGGTCCAAAGTGCAAAGAGAACAGTGCTGGCGTTCCAAATGGGAAATGTCACATGGGAAGTGTACTCTTTGGAAAACTATCTTTCCACCCTATTTGTAAGTGTTTTTATATGTGAGACACCTGTAATTGGAGGAGGAGTGGCACAGCCAGTCTTTTGTTGGTCGGAAATTTCCTTCAGATTGTGGTTCTGAGTGGCATCCGGTGTGAAGGCACGTGGCTCTGCAGCTCTGGCTGTGGACTGTGCCACAGCAGTGGCAGCGCTCTCTGCTAGTAAGAGGCTGCTGGAAGCCCTTGCAGTGTCTTCATTAGAGAAGTGGAGCCATATTTGCTATTAGTGGCTTTAAGAGACAAATCTAAAAGGAGACATTCATTTCAAAATGCCTAGTGCACTGGTCATTGGAGCAGAGTAAGAGTCTGTGTAGCACATTTGATATGAGAGAAAAACTAATTGTCAAAATAGAGCAAACTGAGAATTTCCTGAAATTAACTTTGAAAACCCTTCCTTTGTTACATTAAGAAGTCTCCCATTTTCTCTGTGTCTATTCCAGACCATCTTGGAGGAGTCCTTCCCTTCTGTTTAGCTTCAAAGATACAGTCTTGAATTGACTTTAATCAAGTTCTTTCAATTGCTTTTTAAAACCAGGTGGTACAGACAGCATTGTCAGAAACACGAGATCCTGAAGAGATTTCGGTCACTGTCAAAGCCTTTATGACAGCCGACCTGCCTAATGAACTGATTGAACTGCTGGAGAAGATAGTTCTGGATAACTCTGTCTTCAGCGAGCACAGGTGAGGCTATGCCAGGAGCAGCTGTGGACACAGGCAGATTCAAACATCTGCTTGATACTCATCTTCTGTTACAATCTCGTACCGCTTCACCCATCCAGCCTGCCCATTGGCTGCTGCTCAGACATGCCAATCTTCTTACCCCCTCCTCTATCTCAGTCTAGCCCTTCCCGTATTAGCTCCTGCCTGTCTCAGAGCCCAGCCTCAGTTTCACATTTTCCAGGAGCCTGCACTCCTCTTACTGCTCTGGCCCACACTGTCCTTTCACACAATGCCCAGAGAAGGCGAGCTGGCATTTTATGAAAGTCTCATGTGGCCTAAGGATGTGTTGAACTCTTCAAATCATGGTGAACAAAGCTTGGAAAAAGGTGACAGGAGAACTAGATCTGGTCATGTATCAGGGAAGACTTGCCAGAAGTATAATGTAGAAGCCAGATGAGCAGGAGCTGTGGCAGAGGCAGCCGCACGGGCCCGGCATCATAGAGGTGGGAGTGCGTGCTTCTGCATGGACTGGCACTATAGAGGTGGGAGTGCGTGCTTCTTTTGCATGGGCAGGCACCATAGAGGTAAGAGTGCGTGCTGCCGCATGGACCGGCATCATAGAGGTGGGAGTGCGTGCTTCCACATGGACCGGCACTTTAGAGGTGGAAGTGCATGGTTCTTTTGCATGGGCAGGCACCATAGAGGTAAGAGTGCGTGCTTCCGCATGGGCCAGCCACCCAGGGTTCCTCTCCACTTCAAAATTCACCATCAGAGATTCTGTGTCAGATTTTAATCAACTCACATCATAAGTGCAGCTGTAAAGATTTAATTATGAGATTTATTTTGTAGGCCAGAAAGGCTGTCAAGGGCTGTAGTATTATAGAGAGGAATTTGTGTGTGTGTTTTTAAACTTGGAGATGCTATATGGTAATGGTATATGGAATGTGAAATTATATTTTAATGGAATCATAAACCCTGACTAATGACAGGATGCCAGGATTAAGGTGCCTGAGGTGGCTAGAATATTCTGTCTTGCTGCCTGATCAACTCCTTTGATAGTTGTTAGTTTGTGGGTACTTCCAGGCACTTAAACAGGTGGCTGTAGCTCTGCTGTCTTCTTAAACACTCACTTCTCAAACATGCAGGTAACCTCAAGTTCGTGCTCTTCCTTCTGTGATGATTTCACCAGACAGTTTTATGTGTAGGTAAAAATAGCCTTGGCTGGGCATAGTGGCTCACGCCTGTAATCCCAGCACTTTGGGAGGCCAGGAGTTTGAGACAAGCCTGGCCAGCATGGGTGAAACCCTTTCTCTACTAAAAATAAAAATTTAGCCAGGCATGATGGCAGGTGCCTGTAATCCCAGCTACTCGGGAGGCTGAGGCAGGAGAATCGCTTGAGCCTGGGAGGTGGAGGTTGCAGTGAGCCGAGATGGCGCCACTATACTCTAGCCTGGGCGACAGAGTGAGACTCTGTTTCAAAAAAAAAAAAAAAAAAAAGCAAAATATATTATTTTTAGAGTATATACTTGGAAGAATATATTTATGACCTAATAAATTATTAAACCAGTCACAGAAACCAGAAACCATAAATAAACCTTTAGTGAAAAACCAGTAAGACCGTATTAAACTTAAGCACTTTATCATAAAGAAGATGGATGAATGAGAAGCTACAAATGGGGAGAAGATATTTGCAACACAACCAACAAAAAATTAGTAGGGAAAAGTTGTAATAAAAGAAAAACACAAGCAACCCAGTGAGAAACCAAGCAGAATGCTTGAGCAGGCCCTCCCGTGAGAGGAAGGGCGGCTTGTGAACCTAAGGCAAGAATTCAGCCTCATCAGCCACCAAGGAGGCACAGAGTGAGGCCACAGTGCATCATCCGATGCTTTGTTACTCCTGCCAGAGCAGCAGGAACCCCACTCTCCTCATCAGTGCTGATGAGGATGTTGAGCAGCTGGACCTCTTATGTGCCCCTGCTGGGAATGCGTGTTACATTTGGAAACAGTTTGGTGAAAAAAGATGCACACAGCCAGCAATTTCCTCTCTTCCTTATGAGCCCTAAAGGAACTCAGCTCATTTGTATGAGGAGATGTGCAGGGATACTCAAGGCAAAGCTCTAAGAGCGATCCAGATAACCATCAATAAGTAGGTTGTAGTACAGTCATACAGTGGCATACCAGATAGCATTAGAAATGAACACTGTACAGCTGCATGGATGACTCTTAGCACCTAACTTTAAAATTCTTTTTTATAAAACCACCATACAGTAAAAATGACCTTCTGGAAGGGGATGGGGAATGCAGTGCTAGGAATTTTAACACAAGTGTAGATTTGTAGAATCATCACAGTCGGGATACAAACAATTCCATCAACCCTTTAACACTCCCTTGTGCTAGCTACCATGTATATTATACATTCCCCCAAACCTCAACCCCCAACCCTGGCTACCACCTGCCATACTAGTTTTGCATTTTCAAGAATGTCATGTAAATGGAATCACGTGGTATAGACTCCTTTGTGATGGGCTTCTTTCACCCAGGGTGACGACGCCTTTGAGATTCATCCAAGTTGGTGAGTGCATCGCATCAGCCTTACATTCTTTTTTGTCACTGAATGATATTCTGTTGTACGAATGTACCACAGTATCTCTTCACCCATCAAAGTACATTTGGGTGGTTTTCAGTTTGAGGTGATTATGAATACATCTGCTGTGAACATTTGTGTCCAGATTTTTGTTTAAACATACCCAATCACATGGTATATTTACTGTTTAAGAAACTGCCTAACTATTGTTTTCCAGAATGGCTGTGTCATTTTGCATTCCCACCAGCAATATGTGAGAGTTCCAGTCACTCTTCATCTTTAGCAGCACCTGGTATATTGGTATTTTGTATCTCAGCCAGTCTCATAAATGTATAGCAGTCTGCCATTGTGGTTTCAATTTGCATTGCCCTAGTGGCTAATGATGATGAACAACTTTTTATGTGCTCAGTTACCATCCGTAGATCCTCTTTGGTGAAGTGTCTCTTGAAATCTGTTGCCTGTTTTTTAATTGGGTTGTTTGGTTTTTTGTTGAGTTTTCAGAGTTCTTTGTATGTTCTGGATACAAGTCCTTTGTTGGATATGTGATTTCCATATGTTCTCTCATTCTGTAGATTTTCTTTTATTTTCTTAATAGTGTCATTAACAGAACAAAAGTTATAATTTTGATGAAGTCCAATTCATAAACTTTTCTTTTATGGACTGTGCTTTGGTGTTAAATCAAGAACTCTGTTAATACTCCTAGGTCACAGAGATTTTCTGTTATTTCCTTCTAAAAGTGTCATATTTTTTTCATTTTATATTTAGATTCATTATCCAATAAAGTGTGAAGTTTGGGTGAGGTTCAGCTTTTTGCATATGAATGTCCAGTTTATTCCAGCATTATTTGTTAAAAATACTCTTTCTCCATGGAATTGCTTTTGCATCTCTGTCAAAAATCAATTGGCCAGATAGTGTAATTCTTCCACCTTTGTTCCTTTTTTCTTTCTTTCTTTTTTTTAAATAGGGTCTCCCTCTGTCACCCAGGCTGGAGTGCTGTGGCATGAACATGGCTCACTGCGCCCCAACTTCCTAGGCTGAAGCAGTCCTCCCATCTCAGCCTCCTGAGTAGCTGCATGTGTGCACCACCAGGCCTGGCTAATTTTTTTTTTTTTGGTAGAGGCAGGATCTTGCCGTATTGCCCAGGCTAGTCTCAAACCCTTAGGCTCAAGCACTCCTCCCACCTTGGCCTCCCAAAGTGCTGGGATTACAGGTGTCAGCCACTATGCCTGGGCTCAACTTTATTCTTTTTCAAAATTGTTTTAGCTATTGTAGTTCCTTTGCCTATCTATATAAATTTCAGAATTAGCTTGTCTATATGTTCAAGAAAATCTGCTGGAACTGGAACTGCATGAAATCTATGGACCAATTTAGGGAGAATTGATATCTTTACTATGTTGATTCTATGAAAGTGATATGTCTCTCCATTTATTTAGATCTTTGATTTCTTTCAACAGCAGTTTATAGTTTTTGGCATATAGGTCATATGTAGATTTTATTAGATTTATAATTATTTCATATTTTTGGAAGTATTTTAAATAGATTTTTGTTTACAGTTGTTCACTGAAAAACATTGTCAGTATATAGAAATACAATTGATTTTTGTATGTTGGCCTTGTATTCTACAACCTTGCTAAACTCATTTATTGGTGTTTTTTTTTTTTTTTTGTAGATTTCTCCAGTTTTTTTTAATCAATCGTGTTGGCTGCAAATTGGGACAGTTTTTTTTTTGTTTTGTTTTTTGTTTTTTTTTGAGATGGAGTCTCTCTCTGTCGCCCAGGCTGGAGTGCAGTGGTGCAATCTTGGCTCACTGCAACCTCTGCCTCCTGGGTTCATGCCATTCTCCTGCCTCAGCCTCCCCAGTAGCTGGGACTACAGGTGCCCGCCACCATGCCCAGCTAATTTTTTATATTTTTAGTAGAGACGGGGTTTACCATGTTAGCCAGGATGGTCTTGATCTCCTGACCTCGTGATCTGCCCGCCTCAGCCTCCCAAAGTGCTAGGATTACAGGTGTGAGCTACCGGGGACAGTTTTATTTCTTCCTAATCTAGTGCTGCCTGCGCTTTCTTTGTGATTCATTATAGAAAAGAAACTTTTTGTTTCTTTTGTTGCCTAAATGCCTTAACCAGAACCTCCAGCACAAATAGAAGTGTGGAGAGTGGACATCCCTGCCTCGTTCCTGATTCTCGGGGAAAGTGTCCAGACTCTGTTACTTATGATGTTAGCAGTGGGCTTTTTGTAGATGTACTTTCTCAGATTGAGGAAGTTTCCTTCTATTTCTAGTTGAGAGTTTTTCTCATTAATAGGTGTTAGATTTTGTCAGATGCTTTTTCTGAATCATTTGATAATGATGTAGTATTTCTTTTTTAGATTCTTGATATGTGGTGTGTTACACTGATTTTCTTCCACATTTTTGAATTGTATGAAAGTTTTGCAAGAATGCATCTATTATAATTAAAGCAAAGGAAAGTTCAAGAAATGCAAAGTGACCTGGTGTGGTGGCTCACACCTGTAATCCCAGCACTTTGTGGGGGCAGGGTGGGAGGATCACTTGAGGCCAGGAGTTTGAGACCAGCTGGGCAACATAGCAAGACCCCATATCGAAATTTTTTAAAAGTTAAAAAAAAAATGCAAAGCTGCCTATATTGCTTAGAAATACAGTAGATGTGATAAAGCTATAATGAATCACAAAGAAAGCACAGGTAGGAAAATAGGTACCTCTACAGCAGAATCCAGAGGCTGGGCTCTAAAAAGCCATAGCAGCCCTACCAGTGATTTGATTGGCACATTCTGATTCTCTTACCTGTGCTTTCCCAAGACTTTGCTATATTGTTTCTTTTTAGATCCCAAATACTTCACAAATACTCTGTTGTATTTACTTATCAGTTATGTATGTGTATATTAATTACCTTTTTGAAAAAACTGGGGGTCTGGGGATGCCTGACCTGCCAAAAAATGGTTTGTACAGCCTTCATTCCTGGGATGCCGTGCTGACCACCCTCTCTCCTCAGGAATCTACAGAATCTGTTGATCCTGACTGCCATCAAGGCAAACCGCACACGGGTCATGGAGTACATCAGCCGCCTGGACAACTATGACGCACTGGATGTCGCAAGCATCGCTGTCAGCAGCGCACTGTATGAGGAGGCCTTCACCGTCTTCCACAAGTTTGATATGAATGCCTCAGCAATCCAGGTGGGCTGCTGAGTGCAAGCATGTTGGACCTAGCACCTTCTGCCATATCACGAGTGCGCCCTGCAAGCCCTTGTCCTCTCCAAGGGTGTCAGACCCTCTGGTTGTCCAGCGCATCTCTTCGTGCTCTTCTCTGCTCCTCACCAGCAACCCATCTTCCCAGCCTGCTGGCCCCTTGTCTTGACCTTCTCTGCGAGTGCTCCTTCCATTGGCTGTTAGTCTGCCCCTTCCCTATCACTCCCCAGCACTCCCTTGGACTTGGGTACCTGACCCAATGTCATTGGTCAGCCCTGGTGACACAAACGTTTGATTTTCAGAGGCACTCACATCTTACCCTCAGTGACAACCATTCCAGCCCTCTGCACCATGCTACTCACCCCCTATACTCCCCATTCCCCCATCTCCTCAGCAGGAGCTTTTCAGGATCCAAGGTCATGTTCCCAGAGCAGGCCCTCCTGCCCTCCCTGCCTGCCCCTCTACCTCCCCAAGAACTCTTCTTCTTTAAACTGCATCCCTTTCTTTCCAGTCTATGAGCCTTTTCTGGTTTTATTTCCAAATCAGTTCTAAACCACAGGACATCTCACCTGAACTGCTGTCCTACCAATTATCTTTATATCCTTGCCTCTTCCTTTACCTTATTTCTATACCTGCTGTGAAACCCCCAATTCAGGAGCCCTTCTTTTGTGCCCCCTCATGGGCTCTGGCCTTGCTTTGAGACAGACCAGCTCATCATATTAGGGGACACCACCTCCACTACTATATAGTGGTGGCCCTCACTGTCACGCAGTCTGCCAGGCTGCTCAGCAAGCCTGTTTCTGCCTGGTGAGCAATCTTATTCCCCACAGCCATTCTTGTGAACTCTTTTACAGTTTCTATGCTCTGTTGCAATCTTTCCTCCCAAGGTCAGGAGCAAGTCCCAGGTCCTACCCCCAGCCCAGAAAGCTTAACCTGGCTATCTCCATCTCTGTGCCACTTTGTTGGAGTGTCTCTTCTTTGTTCAGCATCCCCCTTCTCATATAATAGCTCTTGTCTCTTCCCTCAACCTATCCATCTGAGAAATACTTAGTACCTGATTGCTTCTGACTAAATTGAAATGGTCATGCAGCTTTAGGCAGAACAGGGAACCAAACAAAAATGTGTCTGTTTTTTGGAGCTGACGAGGTGTTGCAGAGAATGGAAGTCCTCTCATAACCCCTAGGTCCTGATTGAGCACATTGGAAACCTGGACCGGGCATATGAGTTTGCGGAGAGATGCAATGAGCCTGCTGTGTGGAGTCAGCTGGCCCAAGCCCAGCTCCAGAAAGATTTGGTGAAGGAGGCCATCGACTCCTATATCAGAGGGGATGACCCTTCCTCTTACCTGGAAGTTGTTCAGGCAGCCAGCAGGAGCAGTAAGTGAATCCCCTCTCCCTGGGGCTCTGCATCTCACTGATGCAAAACCTGGCTGAAGCAAGAAGTTGAAGAGATTATCACAAATCTCTATGTATGATGTATCCAGAGATATCAGAGGGCACATCTACATGAAAGTTTCCCACAAGAGTCTGAGATAAACATTATTCTGTTATTGACACCGGCTCTTTAGTTGACTATTGCCCTCCTTTACAAGATGAGGTCATTTAAGCACACTAGATATGTCAATATCGCCACTGTAGTAATTTTAGTCAGTGACAGGCCCACAATTCCCAGGGATCTTCTGGTGTTTCAAGTTGATTGTGGCACTGACCTCTCTGATGTCCAGAACAAGCGTTCCGTCTCCTGGCAAAGTCTTTTCTAAGGGAGGCGGCCTCAGTGTGGCTCTGCCCCTCCCCTCCTCCCTTCTGAGCTACGGATCTGCTTAGTGAGCGTAATCAAGACCTCCTAGAGATTATCTGGAGTCTGAGTTCCCAGTGAGACATAACAGGAGGGTAAATGTGTCTGGCTGAGGACAGAATGGGAGGAATTGAGCCCTTGTTTAAAATTATTAGCTCTGGGTTAACCTATCTTTGTTTTCTGTCTTTAGACAACTGGGAGGATCTAGTTAAATTTCTGCAGATGGCCAGGAAAAAGGGCCATGAGTCCTATATAGAGACTGAACTTATTTTTGCCTTGGCTAAAACCAGCCGTCTTTCTGAGCTACAAGATTTTATTAATGGACCCAACAATGCCCACATCCAGCAGGTAGGCCATGCCCCCTGGGGGCTGTGCACTGCCAGTCAGATTTAGGTCCAGGGACGTTCCTCAGAGCAGCAGTCCCGAGCTTTTTTGGCACCAGGGACTGGTTTCGTCAAAGACAGTTTTTCCACAGACAGGTCGGGGGTGGTTTGAGGATGATTCAAGTGCATTACATTTATTGTCCACTTTATTTCTACTGTTACCGTATTGTAATATATAATGAAATAATTCTACAACTCACCATAATGTAGACTCAGTGGGAGCCCTGAGTTTATTTTCCTGCAACTAGATGGTCCCATCTGGGGATGATGGAGACAGTGACAGATCAGCAGGCATTAGGTTTTCATAAGAAGCGTGCAACGTAGATCCCTTGCACGTGCTGTTCACAATAGGGTTTGTGCTCTGTGAGAATCTAATGCCGCTGCTGATCTAACAGGAGGCGGAGCTCAGGCAGTAATGCAAGCAATGAGGAGCAGCTGTAAATACAGATGAAGCTTCACTCGCTTGCCTCCTGCTATGGTGCCCAATTCCTAACAGGCCACAGACCAGCAGTGGTCCGTGGCGTGGGGGTTGGGGACCGCTGCCTTAGTGTGATGCTGATAAAGATCGTGAGAAGCAAGCCACACGAGGAAGTAAGTAACCTGTTGCTATTATTGGTATGGAAATTGAGACCCATGGAATTTTGACATGCCCTTGGCTGTACACATCAGAATAATTCTCCTAGAAGAGATGTGAAGACTTACATCCAGGTGTTCTGTTTACTACAAGAAAACAAAATTAATTGAGTCAGAGTTAATAATCTGGATGCATAAAATAAATATTGAAAATTAGTAGGCCGGGCATGGTGGCTCATGCCTGTAATCCCAGCACTTTGGGAGGATGAGGTGGGTGGATCACCTGTGGTCAGGAATTTGAGACCAACCTGGTCAATATGGCAAAACCCTGTCTCTACTAAAAATACCAAAATTATCCAGGCCTGGTGGCACACGCCTGTAGTCCCAGCTACTCAGAAGGCTGAGGCAGGAGAATTGCTTGAATCCGGGAGGTGGAGGTTGCAGTGAGCCGAGATAGCACCACTACACTCCAGCCTGGGTGACAGAGCGAGACTCCGTCTCAAAAAAAAAAAAAAAAATTAGTAGCTTATGTCATCAAAAATCAGATAACATAATGGGGAAGAAAACATTCCTTTTTTAATAGGAATAAAGCCAAAATGTTTAAATAAACCTTAACCGTAAATAAAAGATCTAAATAATCGTGGAGTCTGCCATGTAGATAAAATGTTACCCTTGGAAAATGTGATGCAGAGATATGAAGAGATAATGGAATGTATTATAACTCTATATTAATTACAAGTGCACTCTTCTTGGAGGAATGCGTGCAATTTATTGAAATGAATAGCAACAAAGTGGGCCGGGCACAGTGGCTCATGCCTGTAATCCCAGCACTTTGGGAGGCCGAGGTGGGAGAATCGCTTGGGCACAGGAGTTCAAGACCAGCCTGGGAAACATAATGAGACCCCCATCTCTAAAAAGGAAAAAAATAAAAAAATAACAAAATGAACTTTGAGCTTTTTATTTCAAAATAAGTTCCAAGTAGTTGTTGGGGCTGGGCACGGTGGCTCACACCTCTAATCCCAACTCTGGGAGATAGAGGTGGAAAGATCACTTGAGCCCAGGAGTTCAAGACCAGCCTGGACAACATAGTGAGACCCCCATCTCTATTAAAAAAACTAAAAAATATTAGCCGAGTGTGTGGCATCCACTTGTAATCACAGCTACTTGGAAGGCTGAAGTGGGAAGATCACTTGAGCCCAGGAGGTCAAGGCTGCGGTGAGCTGTGATCGGGGCACTGCACTCCAGCCTAGGCAACAGAGGGAGACCCTGTCTTTAAAAAACAAACAAATAACAAAAAGAAAACAAAGGGGTGAAGGGCCTGTAATCCAAGCACTTTGGGAGGCCAAGGCAAGTGGATCACTTGAGGTCAGGAGTTCAAGACCAGCTCAGGCAAAATGGAGAAACCCCATCTCTACCAAAAATACAAAAATTAACCAGGCATTGTGGCACATCCTGTAGTCCCAGCTATTTGGGAGGCTGAGGTGGGAGAATCACTGGAGCCTGGGAAGTCAAGACTGTAATGAGCTGTGATCATGCCACTGCACTCCAACCTGGGTGACAGAGTGAGAACCCTGTGTCAAAAAAAAAAAAAAAAAAATGGTTGGAAATTAGATTAAAGTTTTGAAAGGTGTTAAAAGTTCATCATGTAATTCTGTAACCAAGTAAAATTCCAGATGAAAGAATTAAAGGTAAAAATTGAGCTTTTCCTTAAAATTTTTTTTAAATATGTATTTGAATTTTTGCCTGAGAAAGGAATTTTTAAACATGTAAGCAGTGGAAGAAAGCATAAAGGAAAATATCAGTTCAGCTAATACATAAATATTTGAAATATACCTGTAGAGTTTTATTATTTCTAAACATGGACCTCTAAGTCTAGATGTAAAAATCTATCCCAAGAAAGTAGAAAAGATCCACATAGCTTTACCTATAAATATTTAATCATTGCAGCATGATTATGCAAATAAAAATCAAAAGCCAATGTCTGGCAAAAGGAAATAGTACTTTTGTTTTGAAACAGGGTTTCCTCTGTCACCCAGGCTGCAGTGCAGTGGCACGATCTCAGCTCACTGCATCCTCGACCTCCTGAGCTCAAGCCATCCTGCCACCTCAGCCTCCCGAGTAGCTGGGACCACAGATGCACGCCACCACTCCCAGCTAATTTTTGTATTTTTGGTAGAGACAGGGTTTCACCATGTTGCCCAGGCTGGTCTCAAACTCCTGTGCTCAAACCATCCGCCCGCCTCAGCCTCCCAAAGTGCTGGAATTACAGGGGTGAGCCACCGTGCTTGGCCAAGAAATAGTTAAATAACAACATCCATCAATGGAGTATAAAACTGATAAGGACAGTGAACAACTCTGGGATTTGGAATTGGCAATATCATATTGCTTTTCTTTTACTTGCCTGTGTTTGCAAAGTTTGTTTTTTTTTTAATCAGTGATCATGTAACTTTAGAAATTGCCCTTATAATCCAAAAAGTAGTTAAAATAATAGAAAACAAAGCCTTGCCCCCAATCCCCCTCTGGGTTAGTAACAGGGTTCTCCTGAATCAGAGGTGCTGTGGGCCAGAGCAGAAGCTCCCTCACATAGGTCTGGCTGGGTGGGGCAGAGGCACACCTGGCTCTTTAACCTATGTTCATAGTGACCCCAGGCCTGACAAGCTCTCTGCCTTCTGCTGTCGCCTCCTGAGACAGGGGCCAGTAACTTCAGCCTGGGGGCCAGATCCCAGCCCATCGCCTGGTTTGTATACGTTTCCCACAGTCTGGCATCTGCTGACTGCAACTCCACAATGTCATTTAACTCATTTTCCCTGTGTTTCCTGTAAATTGGCAGTAACAAGTCTTACATGGTTACCCCTTTGATAGAATACTTCATTTATGCATTCATCACCTTTTATTAAGCATCAGCTGTGTGCCAGAGTAGGGGCTATGGATATAGCAGGGAAAATAGTGATTGGATTTCTGCCCCATGAATCATAAGATTCTTAAAAATACTGTGATCTATTAAATGGTGAGTATAAGGAGCTAAGTGAAGCAGGGCAGGGATAGGAAGTGTTGGAACAGTGTGGGTGTGACAGTGGACATTCCGGTTTTAGAAAGGGCCCCTGGGTAAGTGCTGAGTCTGTACACCTCTGGGAAGGAGCCCTTAGAACAAGACAACGGGGCAAGTGCAAGGATCCTGTGAGGAGCATTGTGGGGTGCAGGAGCCCCTGGCTGGAGCACAGCCATCCAGCGAGAGAGGCTTGGTGAGCAGTAGGAAGAGGCAGCTGTTGGCCTCTGCGAGTCAGGACTTCAGGGGTCATCGTCAGGACTCTGGCTTCTCTGGCTTCTGCTCTGGGTGAGACTGGACATTTTGAGCAGAGGAGGAAAATGATCTGGTCTAGGGGTCAACGGAACGCCTCTGGCTGCTATGCTACAAACAGAGAAAAGGACAATGGTGGAGCAGGGAATGCATAGAGGAGGATGGTGCAGTGATGTCGCAAGGGGCAGCAACAGCAGATAAAATGGGCAAGGCAAGTGCAAAGCGTAGTCAGCTTCTGGATGTGTGTTGAAGGCAGAGCTGGCAGGGTGTGCTGCCAAATGGGGTGTGAGAAGAGAAGCAGTGAGGGTGGGTCAAGTTTGGGGGTGTGGGGGTCATGCTTACCAATGTGGGGACAGTGTGTGAGGACTGCCTGGGGGCATCAGGACTCATATTCGGACAAGTCGGACCTCTAGTAGATGCCATGTGGATCTGTCCAGCTGGAAGTAGGAGTTAGGTTTTAGAGGAGAAGCCCAGACTAGAGATGTGCATGGGCAGCCTCCAGGGACAGGCAGCACCCACAGCCACCACCTGTGTGGGAGAGCATGGCAGTGGGGGTATGGGGCTCGGGGGCGATGGGCCAAAGAAGCCAGAGCACCCCAAAGCCCCACAGCAGGGAGAGGAGGAGATGGAGACTGGCCAGCGAGATGGGAGAAAAGCAGGCAGCGGTGTCCAGAAAACCATGTCTGCATCTGTCTGGAGGAGCAGTGACCCTGGCAGAGAGGCTGGCAGAAGCCTGATTGGAGTGGATTGCAGAGAGAATAGGAAGACGGGACAACTGTTACGGACACACAGATACTCCCTGAGAACTGTGCTTTGATGGGAAGCATGGAAACAGGCTGACAGCCCCCAGGTAGGTTGAGGGCAGAGCAAGTTGGATTAGTTTTATTTTATTTATTTTTGAGATGGAGTTTCGCTCTTGTCTCCCAAGCTAGAGTGCAATGGTGCAATCTCAGCTCACTGCAACCTCTGCCTCCCAGGTTCAAGCCATTCTCCTGCCTCAGCCTCCTGAGTAGCTGGGATTACAGGTGCCCGCCACCACGCTCAGCTAGTTTTTCTATTTGTAGTAGAGACAAGGTTTCACCATATTGGCCAGGCTGGTCTCGAACTCCTGACCTCAGGTGATCCACCTGCCTCGGCCTCTCAAAATGCTGGGATTACAGGTGTGAGCCACTGTGCCTGGCCAGTTTTGTTTTGTTTTAAACTAGAGAAAAGAACAGTGGTTCTTCAAGCTTGTCAGAGTGGATGAATGCAGAAGGTGATGCTGATGCAGGGATTTGCTGAAACCCTGACATGGAGCATGTGGAGAGGGGGTCAGGGACATCCATGGAGCAGGCCTTGGTGGCATAGGAAGGACATCCACGGACACTGTGCTGTGAAAGGCTCTCCTGATAGTTTGTTTTCTCAGGAAAAGGGAAGCCAAATACTCAGCTTGAGGAATCGTTAGAGCTTTGAGAAGAGAAGGAGATATGAAAGAGTTAACATGAGAGATGCCATGGATGATGGAAGGAGGGGTGGCAGGAGAGGTGCTATGGATGACAGGCGTGTAGGGGTGGTACAGGAGGTGCCATGGATGATGGAAGTAGGGTAGTGCAGGAGATGCCATGGATGATGGAAAGAGGCGAGGTGCCGTGGATGACGGAAGGAGGGGTGGTGGGGGAGGTGCCGTGGATGACAGAAGGAGGGGTGGTGGGGGAGGTGCCGTGGATGACGGAAGGAGGGGTGGTGTGGGAGGTGCCATGGATGGCAGAAATAGGATGGGTAGTGTTGCCAGCGCATTTGATATTAGCCTTCATGAATTTAGAGAGACCCATCAGCACTTTGGGGTTCTGCTGTCTGTGTTTAGCTCTGCAGCCACAGGTATGGAAAGGACAGAGAACTAGCTCTGAGCAGGACTGAGAACAATCAGAAGAGTCAAGGGTGAGTGCCAGGAGCTGTCCAGCATGATCTGGGGCCACCAGCTGGGGCAAGTGCAACTTGGGCATGGACAGAGCTGCAGGAATTCAGTCCAGTCACTGGACTGGTGGAGTTGAGGCGCTCAGGATGGTGAGCTGGGCAGTGCTAGGCAGAGTAGGTACTTGTGGCAGGGTCCCAGGGCTGGCATCTCTTTTCTGAGGTGTAAGGTATGGCTATGGCAGTGACTTGTTCTTGTGAGCAGAACAAGGTCCCCAGCTCATAGGAAGTCAAATAAATTGCCAGAGAATGAAAAAGATTTGTAAATAGCATCAGGAACTAGGGGCTGGTGAGTGATACCTGACACAAGATGGGTTGTGAACGGTTTTTATTGAGGAGGAAGGGGAGCGGCTTGGAAGCAGCAAGGAGCACACCTTCTCAGCCCAGGCCCAGTGGGGTGCAGAAGTGGTAGGTGACAGCCGGGGCCTGAGAGGTGCCAGAACGCAGGGTTATATAGGAGCAGGCAGGTAGAAGCACCCCCTGAGGTGGAGGAGGGTGTCCAGGGACTAGAAAGCCAAGGCCAACTTCATCTGGTCACTGGTACGATCAGAAAGATGCTTACCACTCTAGCAAACAGAAAAATACCTCTGCCATCTAGGAACTTAAAAGCAACTCTGGAGAAATCTTCCCATTGAAGAGTGTCTCAGTCCAGCTACCCTATTATCCGTAGGTTGGAGACCGCTGTTATGAGGAGGGAATGTACGTGGCTGCCAAGCTGCTCTATAGCAATGTTTCTAACTTTGCCCGCCTGGCTTCCACCTTGGTTCACCTCGGTGAGTATCAGGCAGCAGTGGACAACAGCCGCAAGGCCAGCAGCACCCGGACGTGGAAGGAGGTGAGCTGCGGGCAACTGCAGACGGCAGAGTGTGCTCTGGACAGGCGCGCTCTCCGTGTCCTTTGCGTTCTGCTCGGTACTCTTCTGGGTGCCGGTCTCTTGCCCAGGCAGGGTCTGAACCCTTGGGATTCTCAGAGCCTCTAGGCTAGTGTTTGTAGTTGGAACAGAGGCCCCAGAGAATCCGATGTCAAACCAGTTGGCCCTTAGAGGTAGCCTTAATAGCATGGAATTATCAGTATTATAAGTATTTTCATAACACTTTTTAATCATGTCACCTTATTTGCATAATCAGTGTAAATTTACATTATTGGTCCTTTGTGGCGAACTGGTAAATTGTCTGGAGGCTCTCTGATAATATCAGAATCATCTTTAAGTAGAAAAAACTGCGAAGAAATATCCAAAACAGCATTAGCCTAAAGGTCCAATGTCAAGGCCTTTTGTTTGTTTGTTTGTTTTGTTTTTGTTTTTGAAATGGAGTCTAGTTCTGTTGCCCAGGCTGGAGTACAGTGGCACGATCTCGGCTCACTGCAAGCTCCGCCTCCCGGATTCACACAATTCTCCTGCCTCAGCCCCCCGAGTAGCTGGGACTACAGGCGCCCGCCACCACGCCCGGCTAATTTTTTTGCGTTTTTTAGTAGAGTCGGGTTTTCACCATGTTAGCCAGGATGGTCTCGATCTCCTGACCTCATGATCCGCCCGTCTCGGCCTCCCAAAGTGCTGGGATTACAGGCATGAGCCACTCCGCCCAGCCAAGGCCTTTGTTAATGTATGCATTACAACTCTACCCTGCTGTTTAAGATGAATAGGCAGAGTTGCAGGAAAAGATGTTGCCAATATTATGCGAGGAATATGTCATCATGCAGAATGTATGATGTAATTCCACTGTGTTTATGTGGGAGATTTGTCAGGGTGCTGGTGTACGCATCACACATAGGAAACAGTGGGCCAAAGATTATATCTCAAGTTAATGACAGTGGCTTATGTGATTATTTTTGTTTATCTTCATGTTCTGCTTTCTCTACCTTGGGAACATGTGCTGTGTATAGAAGGTGGGAGAAGTAGGGAAATTGCACGGCACACCCAGCTCTGTGGTGTAGGGTTGGTCCTGTCAGCCCTCTCAGGGAGCGCAGCTGAAGGGCTTCTCTGTACAGGGGAATTCTGCACTTCTCAAGGCTTGTTATCATTAAGTATACATACTCTACAGTGCAGAAAACAAAAGTAGTGTAAAAAATTATTAAAGCAAGCTCCCCCATGAAAACAACACTCAGATGAGATGCACTCTGATGGTCATTATTTTTTAGCCTTCATTTTCAAACCCCAAACCTGAAATTCCAGTATGACTTTCCCGCCACCTGAACAAAACTCAGGGCCTAAGAAGTAATGCACAAACTTTCTTCTTTCCATGGTGTCAAGCACCCCCTTGGCCTGCAGATTACAAATGTCGTATTTTTTCCTCCCAGTCTTGTACAATTCATCCTAGAGTTAGCTACTTGTTCAGAATCCAACTTAAAACACCCCACTGGCTGGTATTTCTGCATTTGCAACTGTGTGCCTTGTAAGTCAGCTGCTGTGGTGCTGTGTCCTGTCTTGGGGACCCTCATGCTTGCCCTCCGTCCCCTAGGTGTGCTTTGCCTGTGTGGATGGACAGGAGTTCCGCTTCGCACAGCTGTGTGGTCTTCACATCGTCATTCATGCAGATGAGCTGGAGGAGCTGATGTGCTATTACCAGGTGACCAGATGATCTCTGCTGGTAATGCAGATGACAAGTGATGCCTAAACACTCCACAGAGAGGCATGGTCATCCCCTTAGCTCGTGACCGTCACAGTGTTGCATTTGCAGAAATGAAGCATGGCCCTGAGGGGAAGATTCATGTGTTAGACGGTCATTTATAAACTAAATTCAATCGCCTTGTTAGCTATCCTCGACCTCATGGCTGGCTGGAATTTTGTGTTTTTAAGTTCTCTCTATCCTCTTGTGTTATTGGGCTTTCAGAAACCCAGTCAGTGGCTTGCATGACGGGAACAACCCTTGGAGGGTTGCTGAGAATACTGGGCTGCTGGTGGCAGAGCTCTCCATAGCCTAGTTACCCACAGTGTGCAGCCCCAGGAGTCTGTTTATCAAGTGCCTTAGGGACAAAGCACAGGCAAGAGAGGGAACCCCACCTGGACCCTTTGGAAGAGTGGGGCCCTGTGTGTTCATGCTGTAGGTAGGCTCTCTTGAGTGGTTGGTAGACAGTGATTTGTGTGTTTAGGGACCTGGGCTTCCACCTGTGGGATTCCTAGAGCCACATGACAACTCCAGGTATGGTTAGTCAAGGCAGACGAAGATGGGATGTGACTCTGCTCAGCTGTGTCACCATGGCCATGGAACTTGAGCCCCAAACCCCTAACTACGTGAGACGTTGTCTGGAGGGGCTCGCAGCAGCGCCAGAGTGTCCAGATATTAGCTGGGTGTGATGGCTTTTCAATGAGAAATGCTTTCCCACCCCCAGAGAGGCGCCTGAGAAATGAACTGGAAAGCCAACAGGGAGGGTAATCAAGCAGTACAGGGCTGACAAAAGAACAATCTAGTCAGCAAATCTTTGAGTACCCACTGTGTGCTAGGTATTATTCTCAATAATTGTGTCAGTGAACAAAACAGAAAAGCTTCTATTTAATTGAATTGGCATTCAGCAAGGTTGGCAGGCAAGCAACAAACCTAATGAATAATTATATAGTGTGTTTGAAGGTGATCAGTTATAGAGGAAAATGGAGCCGGTTTGAGGGCATGGGAGTGCCTGGATGGAGTTTCATAAAGGGGTGGTCAAGGCAGCAGCAATTGAGGGGGTGACATTTGAGCAAAGAACTGAAGAAATGGAAGGATTTGGTCATGGGAACATTTGAGGGAAGGGTCAGTGGCCAGGCGAAGTCCTGAGGCAGGAGTGTGCTGTGTATTCAAGGAAGGGGCCAGAGATGGGGCAGAGAGGCTGACGGAGGGCCAGATCTCAGGCCGTTAGGAAGGTCACGGGCTGTACTTGGGATGGGTGCAGGGCTGTCGGGGGTAAAACGATCATGGTGGCTCATGTGCTGAGACCACCTACTTGAGTAGGGACAGCAGCCAGGAGAGCAGCTAGAGGCTGTTGCAGTGGTCTAGGCGAGAAGGGACAGTGACTCTGACTCGGGTGGTGGTGACAGGGCGAGAGGTGATCAGGCCATCAGGATTGGGTGTGTGCTTTGAATGAGCAGCCACCTTGATATGCTAATGCACTGATGTGGAGTGAGAGAGAAAAGCCAAGGATAACTCCGTTTGGTTTTGGCTTGAACAAGTAGAAATAACGGAGTTATCACCAGTGGATGAGGGGAAGACTGAAGGTGCAGCGTGGGAGGGAAGGACAAGAATTACTTTTTGGACACATGGTGCTAAGCCTTGAGCTGCCCACTGGATGTTCAGGTGGGAGCATCATATAGGCAGCTGGAGACAGATCTGGAGCTCCACAGAGGAGGAGCCTAGCTAGAGCAGTGAACCTGGAGTTGCTGACATATAGGTGATCCACATCCATCTATGTTTGCCTATAGTCTCCTGGGGATGAGTGTAGGTGAAAAGACCAGACTGCCCAACAAGGGTGGGCTGAGGAGGAGAGCAGGAGTAGCCAGTACAGTGGGAAGAAAACCCAGAGAGTGTGCTGGCCCCTGGATGCACCAGAGAGGAGGGACCGGTCAGCAGGGCCAGGGCCTGCTGCTGAGCAGACAGCAGGATGGCAGGGCCAGGGGGCTGCTCGTGACCTGGAGCTTGGGGGAGACTCAGCCTGTTAGTGGCTGGAGAGAACAGGGAGAGGAATGGGAACGGTTGTTTTGAGGAGTTTTTGCTGCAAAAGGAAGTAGAAAAAATGGGATGGTAGCTAGCAGAGACATTGGGTCAAGAGGGTGTTTAGGATAGGAGGATTAGCAGGATGCTTGCTGAACCCAGCTGTGGAGAGTGAAGATAAGGCAGAATTGAGGAGTCACTGGAGCGGTGGCCTTGGTAGGCAAGCAGGTGGGATGGAGCTGCAGGCTGGGCAGGTTCCAGACAGGAGCACAGGCGCCGTGTCTGTAGCTGATTTGGGGGTGCAGATGCTGCCAGCAGACAAGTGTGCCACTGGGAAATGAGGTTAGTCTGAGAGTGGAGGGGGCACAGAAGGGTGTCCTCCTTGGGAAAACGAGGTGTGAGGCAGTCCTCTAGGTTGGACTCTCCCAGGGCTGTGGTTGTTAGAGTAAAGGGAAAGGGTCACATGGCTGGGTGTTTCTCCAGGGTTTCTGCATGCTGAGGAGGCTGTAACCAGACATCTGGTCTTGTCCAGGGAGAGTGTCAGAGGCATGTGGGGCTGAATGCAAGGGGCTGGCCATCATAATTAGGGACACAGTGAAACAACAGCCGTGTGGCATCGTGAGTGGAGTTGAAGGCTTGTTGGAGCCAGGATCTCAGTAATGAGCTGTAGCAAGGGATTAAAACAAATCATTCCCAGACCCTGTTACCACCCACTTCCTATTTTTTTTCTAATTCTTTAAATAAAATTGGCAATACTAATTTGCACTTACTAAACTTGAAAATTGTAGTGCAGTGTGCCACTGGTAATTGTCAGATGATCCAATAAGTGGCTAAGTAAATGGCATGATCTGTAGCACAGTATGTATACATGTTTTCTTCACACGTGCCTCCTCGGCCTCCTGGGGATCATTCCCAGTCACAAGCACAGTCCCTGCGGCATGGGCATGGGCTGGAGGGTGGCTGCAGGAGGCATGCAATCACTCTGTCCCATGTGTGGCTGTTGGTCTGCTAGGATCGTGGCTACGTTGAGGAGCTGATCTCGCTGTTGGAGGCGGCCCTGGGTCTGGAGCGGGCCCACATGGGCATGTTCACAGAGCTAGCCATCCTCTACTCCAAATTCAAGCCACAGAAGATGCTGGAGCATCTGGAGCTTTTCTGGTCCCGTGTCAACATCCCAAAGGTACCGTGTGCTCCTTGCAGTCTGGCAGCCATGGCCACGTGCAGCACAAGCCGACCCTGGCCTCCTTGTCCAGGTGCTGAGGGCTGCAGAGCAGGCACATCTGTGGGCTGAGCTGGTGTTCCTCTATGACAAGTACGAGGAGTATGACAATGCTGTGCTCACCATGATGAGCCACCCCACTGAGGCCTGGAAGGAGGGTCAGTTCAAGGACATCATTACCAAGGTAAGAGGGGATACAGAGCACTGGCTCCTGCCAGCCTCTGCCAGGCCCTATTCTGGGTGCAGGGGAATTGGCAGGTGGGAGTGAAATGAGTGCCAGCATGCCCCCATGCTGTGTGTGTGTTCAATTGTATGAGTCCACCACCCTCTGGGCAGATGGTAGTAATGCCATCTTTAAAGGGAACTGACACTTAAGAAGGGCAGGTGACCCATCTAGCGATGCACAGCTGAGCTGTGGGCGGGGTCAGGCCAGCATGCAGCCGTGTCCCTGTGGCCCTGTGGCCCTGCCTGCCCGTCTCTCCCACCATACCACACCCTCATGGCTAGGCCTCAGTTCGTTCTTCCTTCTGCCCTGTCAGCTCAGGGCTCCCACCCCCACTTCCTGTGATTATTTTTCACCATCGGACCTTTTTTTTTTTTCTTTTAGTTCATGTCTCTCCCCAGCACCAGCGGCCTTACCTGTCTAAGAGTGGGCCTCCATCCTGTAGCCTGACTGGGCTAAACCAGGACCCGAGTTCCTCTGCCATCAGCCACACTGTTGGGTGGTGTCGGGTTTGGGTGCCATGGTCAAGTGAGCCTTTGTTATTTTGTTTCTGGTCTCTTAGAGAATTCAGCCTCAGCACCCACCCCTCTCCAGCTCTGTATGTGAGTTTGGTGAAGGGGCTGGAATTCTTTATCCTCAGCCCACATCCCTTTGCATTGGGTATCTGCGCTTTGTGCCATGGTCTTTGGGTAACTAACTTGTCACAGTCCGCTTGTGACTAGAGTGGCACAGCAGTGAGCTGTGGCCTCGCTCATGCACCTTCTTTTCCACATGCGGCTACTGAGGGTGGGTGTGAGTGGCACGTGTGCTGCTGGGTGAGGCCTTCAGCCCCTGCCTTTCCTGGGAACTATTTGAAGGACCCCAGTATTGAGCACCAGGCCACAAGCCCAAGCATCTTGTTGGAGGACATCCATGTTACTGGGCATGGTGGTACGTGAAGGTGGGGGCCTTTGATGGGGCGTCCCACCCTGAGCAGAGTCTGCAGGTTGCTGGAGGGAGTGCGGCCAGGTCATACCTTAACTGTGGCCTGGCACACGTGGCTGCTGCCTTGTAGATTTGTCTGTGTGCTGGAAAATCCATACTTGATCAATCCTGTGTGTATTTTATTCACATTGTAACTCCTCTGATATAAGGGTGTTTTTAAAAATCGCTGAGCCATGGTGGAAGTGGCCATGCTTTTGTTTCTTAGTGGCATATGAAATAATAGCAGGACAGCTGAGACTTGCTGTGTGGGAGAGCAGCATCTCTCATCTGGTGCCTGCAGGGCTGATGGCTGAGTCCAGTTCCTTGTGTGACTCATGATGCTTCTACTACACCCTGCCGTTTGGGAGACAGACACTGTCAGCTCAGGTGTGAAGGGGGCAGGAGGATACTCGCCAGTGCAGGGGTCCAATCAGATGTATGACATCCAATCTGTATTTGGGGCACATGATAGCAGGAATCCACTTAGCCATAGGGCTGGGCCAGCAGCAGCCTGAGCAGGGGGGCTTGCTAACTCAGACAGGGGGGCACCCCAGCTCAGCCATTCACTGTCTGTCTCCATGTGGGCTAGGGGTTTCACCACTGTGAACCTTGTTATCCCATCCATACAACGGACATCCTGTTTCCTCCCGACCAAGTGGTCCATGGCAGGTGCCTGGCATCCGATAGGCGCTTCTTTCAGGTCGTGCAGCACAGCACGCCAGCCAGCTACTCTGGAGCTTGTGACGGAATCTCAGCTTCAGTTTTCTCTTCTTTTTTTGTTTTACTATTTTTTTTTTGAAACGGAGTCTCTGTCACTCAGGCTGGAGTGCAGTGGCATGATCTCGGCTCACTGCAACCTCCGCCTCCCAGCCTCAAGCGATTCTCCTGCCGCAGCCTCCAGAGTAGCTGGGATTACAGGTGCCCGCCACCATGCCTGGCTCATTTTTGTATTTTTAATAGATACAGGGTTTCACCATGTTGGGCAGGCTGGTCTCAAACTCCTGACCTCAGGTGATCTTGAGAGGTGAAGCCAGCTGGACTTCCTGGGTAGGGTGGGGACCTGGAGAACTTTTGTGTCTAGCTAAAGGATTGTAAGTACACCAATCAGCACTCTGTGTCTAGCTAAAGGATTGTAAATGCACCAATCAGCACTCTGTAAAAACATACCAATCAGTACTCTGTAAAAACATACCAATCAGCACTCTGTAAAATGGAGCAATCAGCACTCTGTAAAATGGACCAATTAGCTCTCTGTAAAATGGACCAATCAGCAGGATGTGAGCGGGGCCAAATAAGGGAATAAAAGCTGGCCACCCGAGCCAGTAGCGGCAACCTCCTGGGGTCATTTTCCAGACTATAGAAGCTTTGTTCTTTTGCTCTTCACAATCAATCTTGCTGCTGCTCACTCATTGAGTCTGCACTACATTTAAGAGCTGTAACACTCACTGCGAAGGTCTGGGGCTTCACTTGTGAAGTCAGCCAGGTCACGAACCCACCAGAAGGAAGAAACTCACACCTCTGAACATCTGAAGGAACAAACTCTGGACACAACATCTTTAAGAGCTGTAACACTCACTGCGAGGGTCTGCGGCTTCATTCTTGAAGTCAGTGAGACCAAGAACCCACCGGAAGGAATAAATTCTAGACACAATTCTCCCGCCGTGGCCTCCCAAAGTGCTGGGATTACAGGCGTGAGCCACCACACCCGGCCTTCAGTTTTCCCTTCTATAAAACAGGGATACTACCATGTTTTCTGGGGCGCTGGCTGTCCTTGCTGACCGTGCTAGTGGGCAGGGGCCTGCTAGTGCTCCATGTCCTGGCACGTGGCTGGTGGACTCACCCCACCCTGTCTTTCAGCTTGGATCTGGAGGATGCTCCAGAGGGGCCCCTTGCTCTATTCCTCCTGTAGTGCAGAGGGCTCCAGATCCCAGCAGCTTAGCCCAACAGAGATGTGTGTCCCCGCAGGCCTCAGCACCAGAGGAACTGGGTAGGAACATGGCAGTTGTACTCCACCTTAAACGGCATTCCGGCCATGCTGCATGGACCTGTTGAAAGGGCCAAGAGTGCACATGGTACCAGGTGTCCCGCAAGGGAAGCTAGGACTGCTGGTGCCCCACTTCAAGTCTCTCCACTTGCGTGATGCCTGCAAGAGCTTCAGTGAAATAGGCTTGTCCTTGGATGGTTCCTCTCCTTCACGGGAGGCCTGAGGAGGCTTGTGGTTGGTGGGGAAGCAGGTGGGGCTTTGAGGAGGTGATTCGCCACAGAAGATGAACTTGAGTCCCTACCCTTCTCTTCAGCCCCACATTACATCCTGACTGCCCTCTGCTTCTTCAATGTCTAGTTGAGGTCCCCATGTCCTGGGCCTGCTGCTGCTGAGTAAAGGGCCAGCCTGGAAGGCTGACAGGTCCTAGAGCTCCAATATGAGCGGACCCACAGTGGCCTGTGGCAGAGTCTGGGGGCCCACCAGTGCCGTAGGTGAAGCTTTGTGATGGGGCCAGGTCACTGTTCTGTTCTGCATCCATGGTGGCGGGTACTAGGGACCCTGCTGCCTGTCTGGGTCAGAATCTCTGGTAACAGTGGGTGCTCTAGCGCAAAAGGGAAAAAGAAGGAGAAAGAAGACACACTGAAGTGGTCAGTAAGCCATATAGTGGGGCCATTAGACCCCTTTTAGTCAGAAGACCCCATCGGGCCCCACATTTTTGCCAAGTCACCCAAACCCAGCAGTGCTGGAGGCTCCAATGGTGATTACTCTGGGATCCCAACATGGCTTTAGCTCCAGCTGTGCCCTGTGCACACCCTGGGACCCTCACACTCACGCAGACATATTCATCACCACTGGCTTGGTTCATGCCCATCTGGCTTGCATGCTCCTTGAACAGAGCTGTGTCCAGGCCCTGGACATCGATGCCACAGTCAGCAAGCCACCAAATGACATCGCCAGGGCCGGGCGCGGTGGCTCACACCTGTAATCCCAGCACTTTGGGAGGCCAAGGCGGGTGGATCCCGGGCGCGGTGGCTCACGCCTGTAATCCCAGCACTTTGGGAGGCTGAGGTGGGCAGATCACGAGATCAGGAGATCGAGACCATCCTGGCTAACACGGTGAAACCCCGTCTCTACTAAAAATACAAAAAATTAGCCAGGCGTGGTGGTGGGCACCTGTAGTCCCAGCTACTCAGGAGGCTGAGGCAGGAGAATGGCATGAACCCGGGAGGCGGACCTTGCAGTGAGCCGAGATCATGCCACTGCACTCCAGCCTGGGTGACAGAGCGAGACTCCGTCTCAAAAAAAAAAAAAAAAATGACATCGCCCAGCAAGAGAATGGTGGCAGACCAGTAGGGAAAGTGCTAAGAGACACAGCAGCCTGGCCAAATCTTGAGACCCAGGAGCACAGGCACAGGGTCCACCCAGAGTGGTCCACTCTCTGCGTGGGCAGGCCTTTGGGTTTCACCCAGGGTCTGAGCACCACAGTGTTTCAGCTCAAAAGCTCTGGTGATGTCACAGGGCATGCTGTCCACTTGGTTATGGCTCAGGCTGAGGCCGCGAAGGCTGGGGTAATCTTGCTTGGATGGAAACATACTGTGTTGTTTGGTTTTGCTGTGGGGCTTCATTCTGGCTGATTACACTTCATTCATTCATTCAGCAGATACTGGGTGATTGTGGACCCTGCATCAGATACTGGTGTAGGTGCTGGGTTGAGACAGGAAACCCTGAGGCTGGCCTCTTAAGAAAAATGCTCGGTGTGTCAGTGCTGGGGGACAAAATACCTCAGGGATGGGAGGAGGCACCTTCACAGGCCATTGAGTCTTATAGGGGGTAGTCATGGCAGGCCTCAGTAGTAAAGTACCATTTGAGCAAAAACTGGAAGGAGCCCTGGGATATGTGGAGACAGGGGCAGGGACTGACCCTCAGCTTTGCTCACCACAGGTTGCCAACGTCGAGCTCTGTTACAGAGCCCTGCAGTTCTATTTGGATTACAAACCACTGCTCATCAATGACCTGCTGCTGGTGCTGTCACCCCGGCTGGACCACACCCGGACAGTCAGTTTCTTTTCAAAGGTGAGTCAGCCAAAACCCCAGATAGAAGAGTGTATTGGGCTAGCTCTAACAAAGTCATCTGAATGATAGCACCTTTATAAAGAGTTTTTGAAATGCATCCCAGCTGACTTGAAGATTCACCAGTGTATCAAACTGTTTTAGGTTTCAGATACAGGAATACCTCTCGTATCATGCTTCATTTTATTGTGCTTCTCAAAATCTGTGTTTTTTAAAAGATTAGAGTTTTGTGGCCGAGTGCAGAGGCTCACGCCTGTAATCCCAGCACTTTGGGAGGCCGAGGCAGGCGGATCACGAGGTCAGGAGATCGAGACCACCCTGGCTAACACAGTGAAACCCTGTCTCTACTAAAACTACAAAAATTAGCTGGGCATGGTGGCGGGCACCTGTAGTCCCAGCTACTTGGGAGGCTGAGGCAGGAGAATGGCGTGAACCCGGGAGGCGGAGCTAGCAGTGAGCCAAGATCGTGCCACTGCACTCCAGCCTGGGTGACAGTGTGAGACTCTGTCTCAAAAGAAAACAAACAAAAAAAAGACTGGAGGTTTGTAACCCTGCATTGAGAAAGTCGATCAGCACCATTTTTCCAACAGCATGTGCTCACTTCGTGTCTCTGTGTCACATTTTAGGATTTCTCACAATAGTTCAAATTTTGTCATTATGTATGCTATGGTGATCTGTGATCAGTGATCTATTCTTTTTTTTTTGAGACAGTCTTGCTCTGTTGCCCAGGTGGGAGTGCAGTGGCATGGTCATAGCCCACTGCAATCTTGAACTCCTGGCCTCAAGCAATCTTCCCACCTTGGCCTCCTCCAGTGCTGGGATTATAGGCTTGAGCCAGTGCACACAACCAGCAGTCTTTGATGTTACTATTGTAATTGTTTTGGGATGCCACAAATCATGCCCCTATAAGAAGGGAAACTTAATGGATAAATGTTGTAGGTGTTCTGACTGCTCCGCTGACTGGCTGTGCCCTGGTCCCTCTTCCTTTCCTTGGGCCTCCCTATTCCCTGAGACACAACAACATTGAAATTAGGCTAATTAATGGCCGGGAATGGTGGCTTATGCCTGTAATCCCAACACTTTGGGAGGCCAAGGTGGGTAGATGACCAAGGCAGGCAGATCACCCGAGGTCAGGAGTTCAAGACTAGCCTGGCCAACATGGTGAAACCCCGTCTCTACTAAAAATACAAAAATTAGCCAGACGTGGTGACAGGCACCTGTAGTCCCAGCTACTTGGGAGGCTGAGGCAGGAGAATCGTTTGAACCCAGGAGGTTGCAGTGAGCCGAGATCATCACAGCACTCCAGCCTGGGCAACAGAGAGAGAGACTCCATCTCAAAAAAAATAATAAATTATTGTGCATTTCAAAATAGCTAAAGGAGATTTGAAATGTTCCCAACACAAAGAAATGATAAATGCTTGAGGTGATGGACATCCTAATTACCCTGATTTGATCATTCCACATGTGTATATGTATCAAAATATTACATATGCCCAATAAATATGCACAACTATCACGTATCAATAAGAAGTTGGAAATAAGTAAAGACACCAGTATATACGGAAAATATCCATATATTAACAGGAATTTGGAAGAAGTGGATTCCAACCCTCATGGATGACTTTGGGGGTTCAGGACTTCAGTGGAGAAAGTCACTGCAGATGTGGGGGAAACAGCAGGAGAACTAGAATTAGAAGTGGAGCCTGAAGAAGGGGCTGAATTGCTGCAATCTTAGGATCCAACTTGAACAGATGAGGAGCTGCTTCTTAGGGATGAGCAAAGAAAGTGGTTTCTTAAGATAGAATCTACTCCTGGGGCAGATGCTGTGAACATTGTTGAAATGACTACAAGGGATTTAGAATAGTGCATAAACCTAGTTGATAAAGCGGCAGCAAGGTTGGAGAGGACTGAGACCAATTTTGAAAAATGTTCTACTGTGAGTACAGTACTATCAAAGAGCATTGCATGCTGCACAGCAGTCTTTTCGTTTGTTTTGTTGATTTTGTTTTATGCAACACAAGTCCAGAGTGGTCTTACATAAAGGGAAGAGTCAGTCAGTGAGGCAAACCTCATTGATGTCTTATTTTAAGAAATTTTGCCAGCCGAGCGCAGTGGCTCACGCCTGTAATCCCAGCGCTTTGGGAGGCCGAGGCGTGTGGATCATGAGGTCAGGAGGTTGAGACTAGCCTGACCAACGTGGTGAAACTCTGTCTCTACTAAAAATACAAAAATTAGCCAGGCGTGGTGGGTGCGCACCTGTAATCCCAGATATTCAGGAGGCCGAGGCAGGAGAATCGCTTGAACCCAGGAGGCAGAGATTGCAGTGAGCCAAGATCGTGCCACTGCACTCCAGCCTGGGCGACAGAGCGAGACTCCATCTCCCCCCCAAAAAAAAGAAGGAAAGAAAGAAATTGCTGGCTGGGCACAGTGGCTCACGCCTGTAATCCTAGCACTTTGGCAGGCAGATGTGGGCAGATCACCTGAGTTCAGGAGTTCAAGACCAGCTTGGCCAACATGGTGACACCCTGTGTCTACTAAAAATACAAAAATTAGCTGGGCATGGTGGTGGGCATCTATAATCCCAGCTACTTGGGAGGCTGAGGCAGGAGAATCACTTGGACCTGGTGGGCAGAGGTTGCAGTGAGCTGAGATTGGACCACTTCACTCTAGCCTGAGTGAAAGAGCAAAACTCTGTCTCAGAAAAAAAGGGGCCGGGCGCGGTGGCTCACACCTGTAATCCCAACATTTGGGAGGCCGAGGTGGGTGGATCACAAGGTCAGGAGTTCGAGACCAGCCTGGCCAATATGGTGAAACCCCATCTCTACTAAAAATACAAAAATTAGCCAGGTGTGATGGCAGGTGCCTGGTCCCAGCTACTCGGGAGGCTGAGGCAGGAGAATTGATTGCTTGAACCTGGGAGGCAGAGGATGCGGTGAGCCGAGATCACGGCACTGCACTCCAGTGTGGGCGACAGAGCAAGACTATCTCAAAAAAAAAAAAAAAAGAAAAATTGCCACAGCCTCTCCAGCCTTCAACAGCCACCACTTGGATGAATCAGCAGCCATCAACATTGAGGCAAGACCCTCCCCAGCAAAAGGATTACAACTCACTGAAGGCTTAGATGATTGATAGCATTCTTTAGCACTAAAATATTTTTAATTAAGGTGTGTACTCTGTTTTTGTAGACATAATGCTGTTACACACTTAACAGGCTACAACATAGTATAAACATTAATTAATACGACTCATTTTATTGCAATATTCACTTTATTGTGGTGGTCTGGAACCAAACCCCAGTGTCTCTAAGGTGTGAATGTCTGTGGTGACATTGGCATCCACTGAATCGCCCAGACAGTCTTCTTTGTGTGAGTATAGGTCTTTTGGTTCTAGGTGTCCAGAAGGTGCCCTTGGCTCCAGAGCTGGACCACTCAAATGGATGGCACACACGTGTGCCCACCTGTGCCCCTGCCTAGTGTCCCCATAACAAGCTTGGCCAAGTGCCTTGACGGTTCCCCCAACTTGTCAGGCAGGTCAGCTGTCCCTGGTGAAGCCTTACCTGCAGTCAGTCCAGAGCCACAACAACAAGAGTGTGAATGAGGCACTCAACCACCTGCTGACAGAGGAGGAGGACTATCAGGTGGGTGTGCAGGAGGGAGCCCTGTCCTGGGTGGGCTGGGCTCCTCCCCTGCAACTGCCATTCTGTTCTCAAAGCAGGCTGCCTTTGCACAGGAGGGTGTGCAGGCCCCACAGGACACCAGTGGATATATGGGTAGGGGCCTTTCTAAGGCTGTGCTGATAGCAACAGCCATCAAGTAACACAAGGTGCCTGCTCCATGTGTAGGCAGCCCATGTCACAGTGTCCCGTCCCTCACAGAAAGGCTGTCTTCCTAGGGCTTAAGGGCATCTATCGATGCCTATGACAACTTTGACAACATCAGCCTGGCTCAGCGGCTGGAGAAGCATCAGCTGATGGAGTTCAGGCGCATTGCAGCCTATCTGTACAAGGGCAATAACTGGTGGGCCCAGAGCGTGGAGCTCTGCAAGAAGGATCATCTCTACAAGGTTGGTGGCCTGGGCTCCTGTTTCCTCCCACCTTCCTGCCTTGGTGTGCTTCCTGATGGCTTTGGGGGTCACACCCCTTCCCTCTTGTTCCTGAGACCTGGCTCTGAGCTTCACCAGGGGATCCTAATGGTGGGTGGGGGGATTAGTATTAATGGGAGACCATATTTAGAACATAGGGTAAGAATTGGGAGTGAGCTAGCACCCCTTAAAAACTGTTTAGATTGAAAGACTTGTAGAGTTTTATGGAGTTGATTCTTTTCGCAGCAGTTATGTGTGAGTTTCACTCTACCAAAACACAGTGTGGCAAGATTCACTTCTTGGCACCTACTTTACTTCCTATCAAGATTTGGGAACTTACCCGTAATCCCAGCACTTTGGGAGGCCGAGGTGGGCAGATCATTTGAGGTCAGGAGTTCAAGACCAGCCTGGCCAATATGGTGAAACCCTATCTCTACTGAAAATACAAAAGTTAGCCGGGTGTAGTGGTGCACTCCTGCAATCCCAGCTACTTGGGAGTCTGAGACAGGAGAATCACTTGAACCCAGGAGGCAGAGGTTGCAGTGAGCAGAGATCGCGCCACTCCACTCCATCCTGAGTGACAGAGTGAGACTCTGTCTCGGAAAAAAATAAAAGGAAAAAAATAAATAAATCACATTCAAAACATTTGTTTCAAAGCTGGGTATGGTCATGTGCACCTGTAGTCCCAGCTGCTTTAGAGGCTGAGGTGGGAGGATCACTTGAGAGGAAAAAGAAACAGTGTGTTTTTTCTGCTGGTGAGAGGTTTCTTAGTATCATTCTCAGACCGGGATCTGGGCATCTGCTAGACAGGTTGGGCTGCCTGGAGGGACCCCCAAGACCCTGAAGGCATTAACATCCTCTGCTTGGCCTGGACATCTCCCCGCAGGGGTGAGGCGGAGTTGTACAAGAGGGCCCTTGTCGGTGCTGTGTGACACAGCTGAGCCAATTCCCAATGGCTCCTTGTGCCCAGAGACTCTGGACTTGACCTGAGGGTGTTACTTATGGAGTTGGCTTTCGGCATTCCTGAGTATCTTCACAGGACACATGGACACCTGCCACTTCCTGTCCAGCACAGGGGCCTCATACTCATGGCTCCTAGGCTGTGGCTGTTGGCTCAGACTCCGTGGAGGCCTGTGATCCCTGCATCAGTGTTGCATTGAGTTTCACCCTAAGTTGTCACCTCCAGTGTTTTGGACTGTTCCGTGACATCTCCTAGCCCTTGGTGACAGTGGTTGTGGTCCTTCCTGAGGTGCCCACAGGGCCCCTGCAGAGGGAATGGAGAGGAAAAGCTGCTGAGGCTCTGAGACCACACCTGGAGGTCTCTGGACCTGGCTGCTGGAAGGAGGCAGCTGGGCTCAGATGCACCTGAGGGAAGGCTGCCCTTGGCTGGCTGATCACAGCCACTCTGTCCTACCCATGTGGTCCCTGTCAGGGGCTTAAACACACAGCCTCCTCAACACTCAGGCAGTGATGAGTGAGCAGGGCCGTCAGTGCTGCCAGAGGCCCACTGGCCTTGCCAGCCACCCACTCTGAGCCACGTGGGCCCAGAAGAGAGTCCAGAGGACAAAGCCACAGATAGAAAGTGGCCGAGCACAGGGCCGGGCGCGGTGGCTCACGCCTGTAATCCCAGCACTTTGGGAGGCCAAGGCGGGCAGATCACAGGGTCAGGAGATCGAGGTCATCCTGGCTAACACGGTGAAACCCCATCTCTACTAAAAATACAAAAAATTAGCCGGGCGTGGTGGCAGGATCCTGTAGTCCCAGCCACTCAGGAGGCTGAGGCAGGAGAATGGCATGAACCCGGGAGGCAGAGCTTGCAGTGAGCAGAGATCACGCCACTGCACTCCAACCTGAGCGACAGAGCGAGACTCCGTCTCAAGTAAAACAAACAAAAAAAAGAAAGTGGCCGAGCACGCTTCCCCCAGAACAGTGGCTGTCAGCCAGGAGTGACTATGGCCCCAGGGAATATTTGGTTGTCACAGCTTAGGGTGTGGTGCTATGTATAGGAGGTAGAGGCAGGGATGGGGTCCACAAGCCCCAATGCACAGGCAGCTCCCCAGACCTCCCAAGGTCAGCACTGCCACTGGAGGAGCCTGCCCTGAGGCCAGAGCTGAAGCCTCCTGGAGTCTTTCTGGAGGGGTGGCCAGGTCACAGCGTGTCCACTGAGGGTGAAGCCAGCTAGCAACAGAAAAATGTATTTCCAGATGACAGAAGTAGGATTTAAATGAAAGCTCGGTCAGTGGGGTCCTCCTACACACACCAGTGAAGAGTGGGGGCCTGCGGAAGTACAGGTGTAGACTGGAGAGCTGGACACAGGGACGGGGACCAGGATCAAGCCGCCCTGAGAGTGGCATGGGCCAGGGAGGTAATGAGAGAGGAGGGTGTGGGAGAGCCTGACTTGAGCTGGGCTCCAGGCCACAAGAGCAGGACACTGACTGGGAGCTTCCTGGGGGCTGCTTCTACTGGAAGTCCTCTGGGAAGCCAGTGAGACAGTCCCCAAGGCCCACAGAGGAGGAACAGAGCAGGGCCCACTTTAAGCACATGTGGAAGACAAGTCAGCAAGGGTAGGCTGGGCCGGTGGAGGGCACGGCAGGGAGACAGATGAGCGGGCATCACAGGTCCTCAAAGCGGAGATCCAAAGGCACCTGGAGCTCTCACCCGAGGGTGAGAATCCTGGTGCCTTTGTAGGAACAGTGTGGGGCAGGAGGCAGCGCTCGGTGAGCAGCATGCCGGAAGAAGAGACTTCTTTCCAGAGCCGGCTCAGCACATCGGGTCCATGCAGATGTTGGCACCGGGCGTCCTCAGGGGTCTCCCAAATGGAACTCAGAGGTGTGTGCTGCAGGTGATGGCAGGCATGCGGAGCTGGGACCGCCACAGGGTATCCCTGGAGAGCACAGGTCACAGTCAGTGGGTCATGGCCAACTCCAGGTGGAGTGGCCCTGGGCAAGTGACTACATCTGGGTCTGAGGTTCCTGGTCTCTGAAAAGGGTACTAATAGACCCTGCCATTGAGGGAATCAGGTGATCCAGCGACTGCTGTGGAGCTAGAAAATAGAGAATGGCCACAGAAAGTGCAGGCTTCCTCAGGACTGGTCAGGTGCAGGTGTTATTTTGTCAATGATACTGTCTTAGACAAATACATTTGCAAGGATGAAAACAGCAGTTAGGGGTTTTTGAGCCACTTGAAAGAAAAGCACATTGCTGTTTCTAGAGCAGTAGCCGTACCCCTCCTAACTGCTCTCCTGGTGTCACATGCTTCATGGACCTGAGTGCAGCACCTCTGCAGCACCCCCGCAACCCCCAAACCCCCATCAGTGCCTTCCTCAGAGCAGCCTGTGCACACCCTCTGCCTTCGGGGCCAGAGTTCCTGTCTCCCAGGGCACCTGCGCCTCTGTGAGCCACCTGTCCCCTCTACCCCCGGAGGTGGTATCTGCGTTTCACCAGTGGGCAGCAGGGCATAGGGAATGGCTCAGCCATGGGTCCAGACTTGCTCCACAGCGCAGGAAGGCCTTGGTGGAGCCTAGTGCCACTCCCTGCCCTCCGGCCCAGCTGCTACAGGCACAAGGCCTCTGCCTGCAGGATGCCCAAGCAAGCATTTGCCTTGGCTGCAGGATGCCATGCAGCATGCCGCAGAGTCGCGGGATGCTGAACTGGCCCAGAAGTTGCTGCAGTGGTTCCTGGAGGAAGGCAAGAGGGAGTGCTTCGCAGCCTCTCTTTTCACCTGCTATGACCTGCTTCGCCCAGACATGGTGCTTGAACTGGCTTGGAGGCACAACCTCATGGACTTGGCCATGCCCTACTTCATCCAGGTGATGAGGGAATACCTGAGCAAGGTAGGTGCCGGGCCGGCTGCAGCTCCTTGGCCCCTGTGTGGCACAACCCACCCCTGTCAGTGACTCTGGCCACAGGTCTTAAGGGTGGGCCCCTTTGAGGCCAACCCAGATTCCCCAGCCAGCCCTGGCTGCCTTCAGGAGTGGCTGCTTTCCATCATGCTCAAGTGGTTTTCTGCCCAACATTAAGCCCCTCCAGAAAATCATTATGGGGAGTGCCCACCGGCAGCAGCCCTCCTGCAGACTCCGGCTGGGCAGCTGTCCCAGTGTGCACACTGCTGGGAGCACAACAGGCATGCTCATCCCCAGCCCTGGACTTCATCAGGGTGACAGTGAGGTGGCTGGCAATCCCAGCTCCCTGAGGAGCTCCCAGTGGCATCTGGGGGTGCAGCTGTTAGCATACGGTTGGTGGCAGCTGGCTTTTGCTGAACACATAGTAGGAGTATTCACAGATGCACTGAATGCTTCTAACAGCTATAGGGAGGATGACTCTCTGCCTCATTGAAGTGACAGTACCTGATTGTAAAACTCTCCCTGGGTGTTGAAGTCCTAGGAGTCCCTGCTGGGATCTAGCTTTAGCCACTGTCCAGAGACCTGTGTCAGCAGTGTCATCTGGTACAGTTTGTTGTTTCTAACACTGGAAAAGCCACTTCCAGTAGCATCTACTTGCCTATCTAACCTTCAAGCCAGATGGAGACCCTCAGAAGGCACTCATGCTGAAGCATTACTCAGTGGAGCAAGGGAAGGGAGGGGCCTCCCAGGTGAGTGGGAGGTAGGAAGGAAACAGGAAGGTGGGCTCATGCTGCCAGCTTTAGCCTGGAGGGCTGCCTGCCGCCTGCAGAGCCTCCAGGGGGCTGCCCAGCCCCTGATAAAGGCCATCCCAGAGGCCATTCAAGGCCATTGCCCTCCTGTAGGACAGTGTGACCCCATCCCATCTGCACAGCACGCCTGAGTGAGACTCCCTGATGACTCTCGAGGGGTGGGGAGGAAGGGACAGCCCTGGCCACGTGGCCTGAGATGCGTGGGCTGCCAGGGGACATGGACTGGTTGGATTGACAAGGGCCCTGTTTCCCCAACCACAGTGGATGGCAGCTCCCTACAGGCGGCATGTGTGGTATGTGGTTTGTGGTATGCAGTGTGTGGTGTGCAGTGTCTGGTGCGTGCCTGTGGAAGCTGCTGTCACCATGATGAGCGGGTTTTCCCATCCCTCGGGTGTCTTTCCTGAAAGTAGTCTGTTCTGAGAACCAGCACAAGGAAAGAAGAAAGTGTTTGAATCTCTTCCTGGCAGTAGAGGCCCGTGGGTTAGTGTCAGAGGAACTCAGGCTCACCAGGCCCTAGGGATGTCATTGCTGTGGGGGTCAAAGTGCTATTGTGGGGATCCCCCAGGACTTTGAGGCACACATTCCCTTTCTGTTGTGGATGATGGAGTTAGCCACTATCGCGTTGGTCCACACTGTGGCTGCACAGCCTTGGCCCAGGGTTCCCAGACTCCACTGGCCCTGGGAAGTGGTGGCTGCTGCAGCACCTTCTCTGCTGCCACCCACCTATTCCTGCTGGGGCAGATGAGGCGCCTGTCATGGGGAGAGTTCAAGGAGAGGAGGGGGCTGGCAAGGGGTTTCCCAGTCAGTGTCATGGGGGTGTGAGCTGATTGTCAGCTTGAGCTGGGGCCCAGCTGACTCCACACAGCAGTGCTGGGAGAATGAGGGCATGGACAAAAAGCACAGTCCCTTCCTGGTGGACAACTGGGTCCGGGGCCTCGTGGCTCACCTGGGAAGCTTGAGGACCATCCCTCTGAGATGCCCCCAGCGCTTTCCCAGTGTAGGGAGGGTACAGGCCTAGCTCAGCCCTCACCCTAGGTGTCAGCAAGTGTGCCCCCTGCTCCCTCCTCATTTCTCAGCCCCCCAGGCCCCAGCTCATGGGGGCACATTCTTATTTCTCTTTCTTACTCAGTGTGTTTGTGAGGGGATCCTAGCTGCATAGTTGCTGCCACCCCTCTAGTGCAGTGCTGCTGCCTTGCTCTCTGACAGTGGGTGGGGTCGGTGCCCGGTGAAGCCTCAGGGAAGAATGAGGAGGCAGTTTGTCCTCAGTGCTTCTCAGGTGAAGTGTCTAGGTGCCAGGTGACTTGTCTCTCAGAGCCACATGATCTCTCTGCTGGTTTGGAGGGGCAGGCAAACTAGACTGGCTGGAGTCAGAGCAGGCAGTGTTCCCTGCATATGGCCCCAGCCCTGCAGGTCGGTAAATGGCAGTGTCCCTGTATCCAGAGGAGGACTTGGCCCCCCATGAGCAGGCCACACCCACAGCCTGTAACAACTGACTGCCCCAGTGCCCACTGGGAAGCTCTGGGGGCCCCACCTGGCACTCCGTCTCAGCCCAGCTACTGAGGCTTCACCTCTCCATGCCTTGCTGCATTCTAAAAGTGCATGTGGTGTGGGCTGAGCCACTCCACATCTGCCCATGTGCACCTCCTCCACTGTCATTCTCCTGGAGGCCCTGTGTCCCGACCTTGCACTCCACTTTCACCTAGAGGCTGGACTGCACTCTGTCAAGCGGGTGCTCACATGCTTTCGCCTCCTTGCAGGTGGACAAACTGGATGCCTTGGAGAGTCTGAGCAAGCAAGAGGAGCATGTGACAGAGCCTGCCCCTTTCATGTGTGGTAGGTGGCACCTGTAGCCCCCAACCCCCTGGGGAGGGAGCAGGGAGGGAGGCAAAGTCCCACTGCCCTTTCCTGGCTGGGCTTTGGATGGGGATGGGAATAGATGGGTGGGGGCTGGAAGGATCCCAGTGGCTGCTGGGTGTGGAGAAGTGTACATCCAGGAATGTTGGCACGGCCACTGTCCTCCCTGCTGTAAGGGTGCCTGCCTTCTGATAGGGGTGCCTGCCTAGCCGTGAACTACTGCTGTGTCCTGCTGGGCCTGGCCCCTGGGCAGCAAGGCTGCTGCTGGTGTGTGCTGGGAGGGGCTTTGCACCTGAGAACTTGCCCAGGGCAGCCTGGCTGTCGAGCAGACTGGAGAGGCTGTGGGGTGCTTGGACACTGCAGGGCCAACACAGGCCTGAGGGTGTGGTGTGAGTGTGCAGCACGGCGGCAGGTCTCCAGCCTCCTGCTGAGTGTGTCCTTCCACCATTAATGCCATTCTGTTTTTTTAGATTTTGATGGGCATGAATGAGACCCAGCTGATTGCACTAAGTAAGTGTCCCATTTGGAGACTAGCCAGGCCAGCTTCTCTGGCTGACCCCACACTCCTTGCCTCTGGGTGCCTGCTCTCTTGGTGCCTCAGCGTCTGGGTGGTAAGGGCTGGTCCTATAGACCCTGCTCCCTGAGCCCCGGGCTACTCAGGGGCAGCCAGGAGAGGACCCCCATGGGCAGGAAGAGCTCTGCTCATTGTGGGCTTCCCCCTCTACAGGCCAGCAGCTGATGCTGACAGCAGGCCCTGCTGTGGGCCCAGCCCCTGCCAGCTTCCCCTGTGGATATGCCTCTGCTTCCAACTTCGCCAGCCTCCAATGTACAACTTCTGCGTGTAGTGGGCGCTGTCACCACCCACCCTACCTGCAGAGTTACTAACTTCTCCAAGGAGCGTGTCACTCCAGCAGAACAGGGGACACATGGGAGGCAGGGACACCTGGACAATATTTATTTTTGCTGAAACCCAATGATGGCAACCTCTGAGCCATCCTAGAGCCTGGGGAGGCCAGGGTAGAGGCTGACGGCGAAGACCAGCTTTAGCCGACAACAGGGACTGGACTGTGGGCCCTCCTGCTGGAGCCAGGCATTCCTCCTGGGCGCCCCCCACTGGCTGGAGCTGCCCCCTCCAGGCCAGTTTGAAGACTACATGAACACGTCTTGTTTGGAGGTACCGGACCTCATAACAGGACTGAGCCTCTTGGCAATCATAAATATTAAAGTCGGTTTATCCAGGCAAAGGTGCTCTACTTGGTGCTGGTGTGGGTAGGAGGGACAGGGGCCAGTTTCCTCGGCCCCGCAGTCCATTAAAGATTTGCTGGGTCCTCCTTGGGGGTGTGGGACCTCTGTTGCCCAGAGAAGCTGCCTAGGAGAATACAGCCGCTTGCATTTGTGGTCTTTCCTGACCTTGTTCGCTGAGCGCGGAAACTCTACATCCGGGAAAGGTGTGGGTGGGAACCGGCAGGTAAGGCCCGGCCCGTGGCCGCTGCGGGAGGGGGGCCCGGCGGCGTAGCCCCTTCTCACCGGCCACCCGCCTCCCGCCTCCTGCCTCCAGGTTCGATACGTTAGAGTTCCTCAGGGACTGGGCTAGCCCCACGTGTTTTCGGGGAGGGTGTGCCCCTGGCCTCCGGGATCCCCGGGGATCCCGCCGCTCTCGGCAGTCGCGCAGACCCGAGGCCCGCTATCCCGCGGCGCGGCACACCGTGTACCTTGACCCACTGCTCGTGGCCAGGCCACGGCTCCGCCTCCCGCAGCCCCGCCCCCGACCCGCCCCGCCGCTCGTGGTCGCCCAGGGACTCGGCCTCGGCCATTGGCTGCGCTTTGGCCCCGCCCCTACGCCTGCCTCGGCGCGCCCCGCCCAGGCCTCAGTTTCCCGGCCCGCACGGGGCGGGCTGGGGGCGGGGCCCGGCTCGGACCACGCGGGGCGGGACCTGGAGCTGACGCGGCCGCCCCGCCCCCGGGACCATAACCGGCCGCCGCCGCCACCGCGGACCGAGCGCGGAGTTCAGGAGGCTCGGACCCGAAGCCGCCACAGGGCGCCCCGCCTCCCGCCCGCCATGCCCGCGCCCCGCGCCCCGCGCGCTCTGGCGGCCGCCGCACCCGCGTCCGGGAAGGCCAAGCTGACGCACCCGGGGAAGGCGATCTTGGCAGGTGGGCCCCTCCGGGACGCAGACCCCTCTCCCGCCGCGCTTCCGGGTGGGCCCGGGACGCTGAGGCCCCGCCCAACTTCCGGGTTGGGCCGTGGGTTGGGGAGTCGTGGGGGCGCGGTCCTGGTCCCCACCCGGCGCGCTGGGACTCGCCCGCCTGCCGCCTGTCACCCCTGCGCCTCGCCGGGACAACAGGGTGAGGGCATGGGGGCGTGGGACCCCAGTCCAGGTTCCCCGCGGCACTGGCGCGGCGGCCGCGCGGGGCAAAGTCCGGGACGGGGGAGGGGCCCGAGCGCCAGCGGCCGGGCGGGGGTCTCAGGAGTCGGTTCCCGGTCCTTGCAGGCGGCCTGGCGGGTGGCATCGAGATCTGCATCACCTTCCCCACCGAGTACGTGAAGACGCAGCTGCAGCTGGACGAGCGCTCGCACCAGCCGCGGTACCGGGGCATCGGTGAGGACGGGGAGGCCGCGGCGCCGCGGGGGGCGGGTACCCAGGGCGGCGGCACCGAGGGCCGTGGGGTCCTGACCGCCCCCTCCCCCAGGGGACTGCGTGCGGCAGACGGTCCGCAGCCATGGCGTCCTGGGCCTGTACCGCGGCCTTAGCTCCCTACTCTACGGCTCCATCCCCAAGGCGGCCGTCAGGTGAGGCCCGGCCCGGGGCTGCTGCGGGAGGGGGGCTCGGCCGCGGCAGCCCCTCTCACCCGCCTCCCGCCTCCAGGTTTGGAATGTTCGAGTTCCTCAGCAACCACATGCGGGATGCCCAGGGACGGCTGGACAGCACGCGTGGGCTGCTGTGCGGCCTGGGCGCTGGCGTGGCCGAGGCCGTGGTGGTCGTGTGCCCCATGGAGACCATCAAGGTGGGGAAGGTCCTGGCGAGGACCCCGGACACGCAGGGAGTACGGAGACGGGCGGCCCCGCTGGCCCGGTGCTCCCGGGGCAACCGGCAAGCTGGGGAGGGTCTCCTGGACGCAAGGGAAGGCCGGCGGGGTGACCGCGGGGCCCTGGGGCAGGGCGCCTGCCACGAAGGGCCACCCGTGGAGGCTGAGTCTGTGCTAAAGGCAGCCTTAAAGTCTTTAAAAAATACTTTTATAAAGCAGAAAACAAAATGACACGTTCACTGCCAAAACTGGAAAAGAGCAGCAAACATAAAGGGAGAGGCTGCTCACAGGGCTGCCCTGTGTCCCAGAGCATGGTCCGTGTGGGCTGCCCTGTGTTCCGGGGCATGGTCTGTGTGGGCGGCCCAGGGCGGCCTTGGCTGCATTGCTTCCTGGGGAAGAGCTGCAGCCCCAAGTTCCCTCCACCCTGGATGGGCCCTGGGCCTGTCAGCTAGCCAGGACCCACCCAGGTGGCAGCCGAGAACCTGCGTCTTTGCTTCTCTCAGGTGAAGTTCATCCACGACCAGACCTCTCCAAACCCCAAATACAGAGGATTCTTCCACGGGGTTAGGGAGATTGTGAGGGAACAAGGTGAGCCACTCGACCTTCCTGATAGGGCTCAGGGACCTGGGCCAGGGTGGGAAGGGCCTGCACCTCCCGTCCTGCCTTGGGCTTTGTGCAACACCCACCCCACACACACACCAATTCCCAGCCGGGGCCTGAGAGGCTGCAGGGTAACCCCGTGCCTGCCTTCCCCCAGGGCTGAAGGGGACTTACCAGGGCCTCACAGCTACCGTCCTGAAGCAGGGCTCGAACCAGGCCATCCGCTTCTTTGTCATGACCTCCCTGCGCAACTGGTACCGAGGTGTGTCTGCACCACAGGGCCCCGTCTCTGCACACAGCCAGCTCCTCTCCTCCCCTCTCCTTGGGGCCACCCCTGGGCAGCGGGCACCCACCTTTTGAGGTGCTGATCCAGGCTCCTCCCAGCACCCTTTGACCACACCTCACCCTTCCTATATCCAGGGGACAACCCCAACAAGCCCATGAACCCTCTGATCACTGGGGTCTTCGGAGCTATTGCAGGCGCAGCCAGTGTCTTTGGAAACACTCCTCTGGATGTGATTAAGACCCGGATGCAGGTCGGGGGGCCGGGAAGGGGAGGGGAAGGGGGGACCAGGCCAGAGCTAGCTGCTGAGTCCCTGCCTGCTGGTGTCCCCCGCAGGGCCTGGAGGCGCACAAATACCGGAACACGTGGGACTGTGGCTTGCAGATCCTGAGGAAGGAGGGGCTCAAGGCGTGAGTGGGGGAGGGGCAGGGCTATTGTCCCCACCTCAGACCTTTCCCGGCCTACCTGGCCTGCCCAGCCGTCCCCTTCAGGCCTCTGTGCCTCTCACTTCAGTATCTGGGGATTGCCCTGTGCAGGGACACTGTGCTGACCTGCCTTCCTCTCCCCACCCCTTCTTTCACCCAGATTCTACAAGGGCACTGTCCCCCGCCTGGGCCGGGTCTGCCTGGATGTGGCCATAGTGTTTATCATCTATGATGAAGTGGTGAAGCTGCTCAACAAAGTGTGGAAGACGGACTAAGCCTAGAGAGGCCGCAAGGGGACCGCCCCAGGCACCTCCAGAGTGCCCTGCTACCTTTGTCTCACATGATTCCAGTGCAGTAGTGCCAAAAGGCCCCTTCCCACATCCCTCGAGCTCTGTAGCCTGGTCTGTGCATTGTGGCTGTCAAATCCATGTGTCCCCCCTGTGGTCTGTGTGTGACACCACCAGTGTCCCAGTGTCTGGCCCAGCCATGGCTGGGTGTGCATCTGGCCTATGACCCTGTACCCACTTGTCCATGTGCTTACTGTGAGCCCTGTGCCTGTGTTTCATGTTCTGTGTCATGTGACCCTGTGCCCCGCCTCCCGGGGTGCCCGTGTGGCCTGGGTCCTCGGCCCTGTAGCCCTGGCCCGGTCCCAGTCCGGTGCCTTCCACCCTGCCCTGGCCTACCACAGCTGCCTCCGGGCCTCGGCCTGGCTTCACCGCATTCCAGGGGCTGCAGCCCCCTGCTTCTCCTGCCATTGGCCTTAACTGGCCCTCGGGCCCTCCCTCCGCCCGGGACAGGGTGGCATCCACCACTCTCAGGACCACCCTGCCAAGGCAGAATAAACCGGATCCTGTTGCAGCCTCCTGTCCTGTGTTCATCCCTGTATGGACCCATCTGTGCATGGGCACTGGTGGCTGTGCCTCTGCAGGGGACCAGGCCACCCCCATCTGAGGACACTGCAGTAGGGGGACAGGGAAAGCCTAGTGTCCACCCAGGGCAGAGCAGCTGTGGCCAGGCCTGAGAAGGATCTGGTGTTGGCTCCCTGAGAAGCCCAGCGCCAGGCCAAGAAGGATCTGGGCTGCACCCTGGCCTTCCCTGTGGCCTGTGGGCAAGATCCTGTGGCATGGGTAAAAGGGTGTGTTGACAAGCCCTCGGGGTGGCCTGGCAGAGAGTGTTGAGAGCAGGGGGCTGGGCCCAGGAGATGGAGCCCCCAGGATGACTGCCTGCTGCTCACCCAGGGGGAAGCTTAGGGAAGGTTGGGTTGCCCAGGGCCCCTCTGGGCCATGCCCAGCTCCTTAGTGAGTGAAATGGGCTGCTCGTGGGGAGGAGGAGATGGGGGCATTTTGAGGCCTCTGAACTCCAGGTGCGGATGGGTGTCTGGCATTTGCTACCCAAAGGCTCTGGGCAGGGGCCCTTCCTTGTTCCTTCACCTGGGCTGGGAGGCAGCTGCCCTGGGGCAGCAGGAGGTGGGGGCTGCCTGGCCAGGGTTCTCTGGGCACCTCATGCCACAGCCATGAGCCTCAGGGAAAGGTGTCCCTCTGGCTGGAGGCCAGAGCTCTGAACTGGCATGTCCCCATGGGGCCAAGCCCCTTTCCACAGCCTATGAGCCACATGGAGGCTGCTCAGGCAGGATGGGATCACTCAGTACCCCTGGCTGTGCAGAGAAGCCAGCTTCCTGTCCAAGTGCCTCCGTGGGGGAAGAGTCATGCAAGTGTTTAGCTCAGACTGGAGAATAAGCTTTTGCCAGCCAGAAACTCCATGTGAGCAGGTCAGGTCCCTGGGGAGACTGCCCTGTCCTAGTGACCTCACACAGCACCAGATCCCTGGAATCCCGGGAATGTGCAGCTGGGGAGGAGTCTGGGGTGCAAAGGGCCCGAAGTGGATCTGAGAGCTAAGCATGGGCTTGGGGGTACAAAGGGAGCACGGGGTTTTGAAGCCTCCTTCGGGAGAGCCGCTGGGCTGGGGAGGGCTGGGGGTGGCTCAGCACTCAACATGTGCTGTGATGGGATGGCCATGCACTCTCTATCCTCATGGCAGACTTCCCAATCTGTTGCCACAGAGGAGACAGGGCCCAGGTAACAGAGCCTCCCCTCCTGCCCCTGTGCACTAGGGCATGCAAGTGCCACCACGAGAACCCCACGCCAAGATGCTTCCTGTCCCTGGAGCTCAGGCCACTGGTTCTGCACCTCTGAAGCTTTGCTGTGGGGTGGCAAGCAGGCAGTGGGCCACACTGGGCCACAGTGCCAGCCATGAAACCTGGAGGAGCACTCAGCTCTCTGGGGCCTGCCCTCCAGGCCTCAGCATCCACTTGCTATACTCCCTGCCAGTGCTCAGAATCATGCTTAGCGTGGAGCAAGCCCTCACACATGGCAGCTTTTTTCTTGGGGTTGCAGGAGGTTGTTTACAGTCTCCCCAGGTTCCAGGCAGTTCTGGGAGCAGCCAAGCCCTCGCGGCTGCGTGGAGGGGACCCCCACCCCCACATACTGACCTCCAGAGATGCCAGCCACTCACTGCACACCTGCACCGAATCCTGTCCCTGTCCCTTTCCACAGGAAGGGGCCGAGGCTGCACTAGCTGAGAGCAGGGTCTAGGATGGCATGGGTCTCCACCCTCCCTGGACCCCTGCCATCCTCAGGGTCACTTTGAATCACAGGGCAGACATCAGGTAGCCCAGCCAGAAATGTTGAATGAGCTGGGTCTGAGTCCCTTGAGGCCACGAGCATGGAGGAGCCACCTACTGTGGTAGATACAAACCACACTCTAGGCTGCTTCACACATTCCCTCAAGAAGGAAGCAGCCTCCAGTCTTGGAGCTGAGACCCATGGGGAAAGGTGTCTGTGCCGGAAAGAGCTGGAGGCTAAAGAGGCAGGCAGGGGCCTGGAGGGAGCCAAGTTGCATTTAACCAGACTGCAGAGAGGAGGCCCACAGCAGGGAGTAGCACAGACTAAGAACACGGGCGCACCCGCCCTTAGGGGCAGAGGGGCAGAGACACGTGGATGGGTCTCCAAGCTAGTCTGCAGGCAGAAGAGTCTTGATGTCTAGCCTGGTGCTCCACGTCTCCCCACTAACCAGGATGCTTCGCCAGTGCTGGGGAGAGCCCCAGGAGGTGGCTAAGTGCACATCGGAGGAGTGGACGGAGACTCCAGGTCACCATGTCCTGCTCCAGCCAGAGCCACGGTGACCAGTTAAAGTCACAGTCTGGAATCTGAACCTTACGGACTGTGCCCAGGAGAGACAGTGGCCTCAGAGAAAAAGAAAAGGGAGCAGGTGAGGTGGTGACCACACCTAGGGCAGGGCTTGGCTAACCTCCAGACTTGTCCTCACCGCTGTGGGACTGAGGCCTCCAGGCAGCTACCCTGCCCCATCTTCCCGCTCCCCAGATTCCTTGACGTTCCCCTCACACACTGCTGCGTGCCACGTCCCCCAGACCGGGTTTTCTGTCCCTATGTAGGTGATGAATGGCAGTCAGAGCTTACTATTCAAAAAAGCCAATGACTCCTGTCGGTGGGTCTGTCTCCTCTAAGCCAACAAAGAGAATGCTGGTTTGGGGGTTGTGTCCATCTCAGCACTCACAACAAACACTATCTTGGTTGAGGATGCAAGAGTAGTATTTTCCTCACTTTTTATTTCCTCTGTGTTTTCACAGATTCCCTGCACAGGGTCTTAGGTAAGGGGCACAGAACCAGGGGCCACCTCAAGACCTGGGAACATGGACTGAACACAGACAAACGGGACAGGGGCAGAGGTGATGCAGGGACAGTGGAGAACTGAAAGGACAGTCTGAAAGGGGTGACGGGAGAACCACAGAGAACACTGAGGATCACGGATAAACATGACAAGGCCACCATGGGTGACCCATGGGAAACATGGTGGCCCTGTAGTTCCACTCCACCCATTCCTACCTGACAAATATCCCTGAGAGCAGCCTCCCTTCTGCTCAGGTTGGGCCAGACCCTGACCCCTGACCCTCCCCAACATGGCCCTTGTTACACTGTTGTCACATTTGTCCCCTCTGCCAAATCACATCCATCCACCACCCATCACCCACTTAATTCTCCATTAAGCAGGCCTGACCTGGGAGCCATGACCTGGGAAACTACACTTAGCCACAGGAGTGTCATCTCCTGAAGTGACCTCAAGGGATGCACCATCTCATCCCTCTGCCTCCCAGCTCTGCTCAAATCCCTGCCGTGGCCGGTGGCTCACTAGCTCCAAGCAGCCCAAGCTCTGTCTCACAAGCGCGGCTCTTGGGGCCCGGGGCACGTTCCATGCGCTGGGGGCTGGGGCAGCCGATGCTCGCGGCCATCCTGCTAGTCGCCCCGAGGCAGCCCTATGCAGGCCCCTGTCGCCGCTGCCGATGGCCCTGGCCAGTCACCCGCCTCCTCTCGGGGCCCGAGAGACTCGCCTGGGGTTGTAATGGAAGAAGGTAAATAAAATGCCAGCGATCGTGATCCGGGGGCTCATCCTGCGGGCCGGCCCAGGTCACGGGAGAGGCGCTGTGCCCTCCAGGGCCAGGAGGGTCGCCTGCGCTGAGGGGCGGGGGCCACGGCTGCAGACCACCCGGGCCCCGCTCAGTACCCGGCCATAGGGGTACTATGTGCTTTCCCCAGGAAGCACAACGAGAAGCTTCCTGGGGACCATTTCCGAAAAAGGAATGGACTTCTTCAGCCTCGGGAACCGACCATCCAGGCAGGGAGGGCCGCCGAGTCGGATCGCGTTCCCGGAGCCCACAGGCTGTGGGGGCGACCACGCTTGCGCTCGGAAGTTGGGGCGGCGCGCGCTGATGGCGTCACGAGGGCGCGTCCAGTCGTCTGGGGCGGTGCACGCGCTCTCCCGGTGCTGCTGGGGCTGGAGCCGCGCTCCTCAGACCCTGGCTGCCTTTGCCGCCTGCACCGCCGACTCGACCCCTCGTCCGAGATTGATTGGGCTGCCTGGAGGCCCCTCGCGGTCACTGCCACCAGTCCCTGATCTTCGGGTTTCATCGCGAGTCCCCGTCCTTGCCTGCAGCCCCTGGATTCTCGCCGGCCCAGCCACATCGTCCACCCTCCCCGAGCCTCTGGCGGCGCCTCCCGGGACCAGCGGGGGCCCACGCTGGAGGCTGCCTGGGCCATCCTGACGCACCAGCCTGAGGGGACATTCCCTGGCCTCCCCCCCTCCTTTCCCCTGCCTAGAGCTGGCCTGCGTGTCCCAGAACTGGGCTTCTCCCGCCTCACCTGCTCGCCACCGCACTCCAGATCGCTGCGGGCGCGGCTTCCTAGCCCTGGAGCACTCTTCCTCTCCCTCCGCATTTTCCCTGTAATTCACACTGCCCTTCAGGCCCTGCCTGGCCCATGTGCATGTGGGGTGCCTGTTTCCCTTTCCCGAAGGGCGCCCTCCCATCCGGTTGTCTAACTGTGTCCCCAGACCCAAGCCCCCAGAGGGCAGAGCCTGGATCTGTGGCTCACGCCTGTGTCCCCTCCACAGGTCCTGGATGGGAGAATCGTTGGTCACTGCTGAAGGAAGAAAGGGAGGAAGGGAAATGAGAGGGAAGGAAAGACAAATGTACTTATGACTGCGTCTTTTCCTCCACTTGGGACTTCTTGTTCCAATGTCCCTAGTCTCAGCCATGGGAAAGAAGATGGGGACCCAGAGCACTCCACTAGCCTCTCCTCTGCTATGGCCCACCCCATCCTGCCTGCCTGGTCAGCTCCAGTCCAGCCACTTGTTGCTGCCTGTAGGCTCATGTAAGGCACAGTGACCTTGCCACGTCTCCATGGAGGAGGAGGCAGGTGTAGGCACACCCCTCTGAGCCACCTACTCTGGGGGCCTGCTGGCAGGAAGAGGAGAAGGAGTCAGGGTTGAGGTTGTGTCCCCACAGAAGATAGCAGTGAGCACAGGCCACACACGACACTGGCACATCCTGGTTGGGCCTTTCCTTAGCCAGCTCCATTCCTCAGATAGGAAAACCCAGAGAGAGACAAAGGACCTACCTGAGACCTGTAGAGGTCCAGTCTCTCCCTCTGCCGCCTAGTGAGAGAGGACTGAAGATGAAGAGTGAGGATGAATTGAGAGCAGGTGGTGTCACATCTGCCCTGTCAGTGAGTTGGTCAACAGAGGCCTTCAGGGGGCTATACCTGGACAGGGACCCCAAAGGGAAGATGGAGGGTCTGCAAGGGGGCTGCTAGCTGCTGTCAGCATCCACCCAGTCTGCAGGCTGCCCCTGACCCTGCTTGATGGGGACAGATGTGTCATGCATGTTGCCGTGCAACCCAAGCTCAGTGTGTGGGTGGCACCCAGGGCTGCACTGGCTATCAGGGTCCACAAGTGCTGTGGGTCGGGAGGGGACAGGAGCATCCTTCTCTGAGTTCCCTGATCACCCAGGAAGGCTGGCAGGGGCAGGGGGTCCACTCATCCAGACCCGTTGGCCAGCCCACCAAGGTGTGCATCTCCCTTTTGGCTCCAGGGCCCGCCTTGGCCAGGTGACAGCTGGGGAAACATACCAGCTCGTAGCTCAGGACTGCTGGGTGGCAAGGCCCTGTGGTCGCTGGGAGCCAGGCTTCCTCAGTCCCGCGCGTTCGCTGCTGACAATTGAGCGACCAAAGCAGATTAACTTGGGTGTTAATCCCCCCCTAATGGCTTCAGAATCCCCGGCTCCAGGAGCTAAGCCGGCCTTTCTCCGAGCGCGGCCGAGCCCTCCGCGGCTTCAGCCCCGCAGCGGCGCCGATGCTATCTCTGCCTGCCCGGCCGCGGTACCGCGCTAATCCCCGGCGCTCCTTTCTTCCCCGGCCCGCCCGAGATCGGCCGATTGGGGTTTGATTATGGACGCTATCGAGGGCCCCTTTGTGCGACCGGCCCTAAATCCCCTAATTCCGCGATAAAGGAGGCAGCGGGCGTTTGTGGCTGAGAAAGGAACCGAGATGAAAGAAAGCAATCAGGGGATCCGGACGGCCGCGCCCTCCAGGCGGGGTGGCCTCGACCCAGCGGGGGGCGGCCTGGGCCCGGGCTTCCTCCACCCCAACCAGCCCTGAGCGGGGCCGGCGCCCCCTCCCCACCTCCCTGGCTGTCCCTCCCCACTGTTCCGGCTGCCACTTGGCTCGGGAACCCCCTGGGCTCACATGCTGAGGGACCACCCCCCAACCTCAGCCTCACTTTTGCACGTGCGGGATCTAAGGGACCTAACCCCCAGCCAGCTCCCTGGGCCCTAGCTGCTCCTGCGTCTCGGTCCTGACTGTCCAAATCCAGTGGTCTGTCCGTGCCCACCCAAACCTCCATTCCTCCGTGGCCTCTAATTCTCCCCCAGCCCCTCCAGATCTCTGCCGCCTTCATCTGCCTCAGCTTCATCCAGTCCTGGAAACAGTCAGGTCTGTTCTTTAGTCAGGGAAAGAAACGGTGGCAGCTGGGAGCACTGGGATTGTCTAGAGAGGTGCAGGTGGAGACAGCAGGGAAGGCCCCTTTGCAGAGGTGCCAGGAGCCCCAGGATAGGGCGTCAAGAAGCCAGGGTGGATGTGAGCTCCATGCATTGGGGTAGCTGACCAGGAGCCTGGGCAGCTGAGAGTGAGGAGGGAGGGGACAGATGGGAGAGGTGGCAGAGTCCAGGGCTTCCAGGGACTGAGGACCACTCACTCCAGGCATCTGAAGTGAGGGTGCCATGATCGGACTTGTGTTTGTGGCGAGCATTGACGCCTCTCTGGGGGAGGCTCACTTTGGGGAGGAGGACAGGAGAGAAAAGTGGCTGGGAGTGGGTTCAAAAGCCAGCCACTGTGGGGGTGCAGGTGGCAGACATCTACAACTGGTGCCAAGGTGGAGGCAGTGCAGAGGGACAGGCGTGGGCAATACCAGATGGAGCTGGAGGTGGATGATGAGATCCGAGGTGGGAGTGGGGAGTGCTAAGCAACGCCCACCAGCTGAGCCTTGAGCTGCTCTAGAGGCAAGTGAGCGCTGCACAGGAGAGTGAGTGGGGCATTTACCTGGACGGACAGGTGTGTGTTTACCAAGGTGCACAGGTGAGTGAGTGGGGCATTTACCTGGACAGACAGGCGTGTGTTTACCAAGGTGCACAGGAGTCGAGGTGTGTGTTTACCCAGGTGAGTAGGTGGGGCCGCGGGCCATTTACTGGGAAGACAAGGGGATGAGTGTGCATAGATGGCTCTGTTCAGATCCCCTTTAGGGGTCAGCCTCCTGGTCCCCAGCTGCTGACTGTTGCCTCCTGGTGGCTTATGGCCGCCTTGGTCTTGGAGAATTGCCTGGGGAATGAGAGCCACCCACACAGCAGCCCTCCAGACCCAGAGGCAGAACCCTGACAATGGCTGATACCTGGGCATCCCTGCTTTGCCGAAAGGTGGTTCAGATCTGTGAAGTTCTCAGTGTCTGCCCCAGCGCTTCCATGTGGAATGATGGAAACTGACCTGTAACAGAGAAAACTTTCTGCTCAGCAGTCTCCACTCCACCACCCAGCCCTGTCCTAATTCCACGGTGACCAGGCATCTCAGTTTTCCCAAGACTGAGGAATTTCCCCGAAAGCAGGGCTTTCAGCACCAAAACCTGCGAAAGTCCCAGGCAAACCAGGATGGTGAGTCCCTCTAGGTTTCTGTTGTGTCTCCCAAAGAGATGCCAAAGTCCTAGCTCATCCTACCTGTGAATGTGAACTTATTTAGAAATAAGGTCTTTGCAGATGTAATTACATTTAAATTAACTAGCTGGGCATGTTGGTACACATCTGTGGTGCCAGCTACTTTGGAGGCTGAGGTGAGAAGATTGCTTGAGCCCAGAAGGTTGAGGCTGCACTGAGCTGTGACCACATCACTGCACTTCAGCCTGGCCAAGAGAGCAAGACCTGCCTCTAAACAAGACAACAACAACAACAACAACAACAACAACAAGGGCCATGGAAATGAAGATGAGGTCATACCGGAGTAGGGTGGGCCCTTAACCCAGTAAGACTGAGGAAGTCCTCCGAAGAGAAGAGCTACATACAGGAGAAGGCCATGTGACGACCAAGGTGGAGATGGGAGGGGGCATTTGTGAGCCAAGGAATGCCCAGTGGGTCCAGCAAGGCCAGATGCTGGGAGAGGGGCATGGGGTAGACTGTCCCCTGGAGCCTTCTGAGAGCATGACCCTGCTGACACCCTGATCTGGGTTCCTGACCTCTGGAAGTATGAACAAGTAAGCTCCTGTTGGAAACCGTCCAGGGCTCAGCACCACCAGAAGGCAGCACAGACTTCTTCACTGTCCTAAGCACACGCTCAGCAACAGCCCGAGAACAAGAATCCTCGCTTCAGGCTTTGCTTCTAGGGAACTTGACCTCAACAGTGGATGTCTGGTGGGTGGCCCTGGGAAGCCCACCTGAAGGACAGCGCTCTGAAATTGGCTCCTGCGCTGGCAGGGTGGCAACGAGGAGCCGTCACTCTTCTCGTGTTTCCAGCATTTTGTGGTGTTCCGTCCTTGTAGATGCCAAGGTGGCAGGTGGAGAACTGACAGCCCCCGGCCTGGGTCCCAGGGGGAACTGGGATGGGAGACATTGGGAGGCAGTGTCACTGGTGCAGTGCCCTGGGCACCTCAGAGGTGGGGAGGGACTCCAAGAGCCATGGGACTGACAGGCTGTTGCTAAGCACTGTTGATTCCTTGAGGAGAGAACATGACAGATCCAGACACACCGATCAACAGCATGAAGCAGAGTGCCCCGCGTCAGAGCCCAGCTGGCACACGCAGAGACTGGCCGGCGGGTGGACAGAAATGAAGATGAGGCCCCGGGGATTAGTGGAGCACAGCAGAACGCCAGGCGAGGCGGGGGATCTCAACCTAAACAAGGCTCTCGCAGCAAAGTGACAGCCCTGATAGTGAAGGGGTGGGATGCTGATGTGTGGGGCGGTGTATCTGAGTGGATGGCCTTGCGCACTTAGGTTTTTGATTTTGAGAGTTTTTTTTTTTTTTTTTTTTTTTTTTGAGATGGAGTTTTGCTCTCATTGCCCAGGCTACACTGCAGTGGAGCAATCTAGGCTCACTGCAACCTCTGCCTTCTGGGTTCAAGCAATTCTCCTGCCTCAGCCTCCCAAGTAGCTGGGATTACAGGCACCCGCCACCATGCCCAGCTAAATTTTTTGTATTTTTAGTAGAGATGGGGTTTCACCATGCTGGTCAGGCTGGTCTTGAATTGCTGACCTCATGATCCACCCACCTCGGTCTCCCAAAGTGCTGAGATTACAGGCATGAGCCACTGCGCCCGGCCTTGAGAGGCTTATTTGACGTGGAGTCTTGCTCTGGTGCCCAGGCAGGAGTGCAATGGCGTGATCGTAGCTCACTGCAGCCTCCAACTCCCAGGCTCAAGTGATCGTCCCACCTCAGCCTCCCAAGTAGTTGGGACTACAGGTGTGCACCATCATGCCCTGTTAATTTTTTAAAAATATTTTTTAGAGACAAGGTCTCACTATGTTGCCTAGGCTGGTTTCAAACTCCTGGCCTCAAGTGATCCTCCAGCCTCAGCCTCCCAAAATGCTGGGATTATAGGCATGAGCCACCACGCCAAGCCCTTTATACCTTTGATATATTTTTCTTGTTTTATTGCACTGACTAAAACTTCCAGGACAACGCTGAATAGAAGTGTCATGGATATCCTTACTTTACTCTTGATTTTAGGGAGAAAATAACCAATGTTTTGCCAGAAAGTATGATATTAACAGTAGGTTAGATTATTAATAAAGTTGTTCATTACATTCCCTTATTATTCTTTTAAATTCTGCAGAATCTATAGTTATATCCCTTCCCTCAGTCCTGATATTAGTAATTTGTGTTCCTTTTTTCTGATCCATTTTGTTTGTCTTTGGCTTCATTATTTTCTCTATTTTTGCCTTTTTTTTTTTTTTTTGAGACGGAGTCTCGCTCTGTCGCCCAGGCTGGAGTGCAGTGTCGCGATCTCGGCTCACTGCCAGCTCCGCCTCCCAGGTTCACGCCATTCTCCTGCCTTATGGGAACCTGGTGGGAATGTAAGATACAGCTGTGGAAAAGTTCAGTGGATCCTCAAAACCCTAAACATAGAATTACCATGCACCCCAGCAATTCCTCTCCTCAGTATATACCCAGAAGGGCTGAATGCAGGAACTGAAGCAAGCGCTTTACACCCATGTTCACAGAAGCGCTATTCACAGGAGTCAGAGGGCAAAAACAACCCAAGGACCCTGGAGGGATAAGTGGATAAACAAAATGTAGTCTGCACATGCAGTGCAGTGTTATTCAGCCGTAAGCCCCGCTCGCCGGGGGCTGGGAGTTCAGGGAAGGGCAGTTACTGTGCAATGGTTACAGTTTTCTGATTAGGAAGGCTCTGGGAATGGTCGTGGAGAGGGTTACACAGCCTTGTGGATATCCTTAACGCACACTTGTGTTGCACATGTAGAAAAGGTTAAAATGAATCTGGGCAAATAAGTGAGACCCAGTCTCTACAAATATACAAAAATTAGGTGCACCTGGTGGATGCCTATGGTCCCAGCAACTGGAGGCTGAGGCGGGAGAATCGCTTGAGCCCAGGAGGTTGAGGCTTCAGTGAGCCATGACTGCACCACTGCACTCTAGCCTGGGCGACAGAGCAAGACCCCCTCTACAAACAAACAAACAAACAAAAAGGTTAAAATGGTAAATGCTATGCTGTCTTTATTTTACATTTAAAAACATAAGTGAAAATAAATAGAAGGGCAAAAGGCTGAGGTCACCTGCCCACTGAAATGTCTCAGTGTTCGCCCAGTGTCCAGCCAGTTCGCAGGCCCAGACCTCCTCTGCTGAAGTCTCCTTCCCACGAGGAAGGAGCCAGTAACACCATGAAAGGTATTTCTAGTAGTGATTCCCCTCATCCTTCCACGAAGGGGCCTGTTTCTGCTTACTCAGGTAGCTGTGCGCTGGGGAAAGGGAAAACTCAGATCTTTTTAGTGCTGTTGGGTACTGGCTCCAAGTCAGCACTGATTCCTGGGACCCAAAGTGCCCTCATGGCCTCCCTGCTAGAGCAGGAGCACAGACAGCCAGGCAGTAAGCAAACTCCTGGCCCAATTCCATCCCACAGTGGGTCCAGCAATTCATGAGCTACCCACGGGTTATTTCTGCAGTTCCTGAGTGCATAATTGGAATAGACATATTTAGTATTTGGCAGAACTTTCACAGTAATTTCTAACCTTTAGAGTGCCAACTGAAAAATCACACAATTTATAAATTTAGAAAGGAGACTTTATTTGTTTTCTTTTCTCTAGAGACAGTCTCACTCTGTCACCCAGGCTGCAGTGCAGTGGCACAATCATAGCTCACTGCAGTCTCAAATTCCTGGGCTCAAGAGATCCTCCCATCTCAGCTTCCCAAGTAGCTGAGGCCACAGGTGCACACCACCATACCTGCTAATTTTTTTATTTTTTGTAGAGATGGGGTCTCACTATGTTGCCCAGACTGGTCTCCAACTCCTGGCCTCAAGTGATCCTCCCACTTCAGCCTCCCAAAGTGCTGGGATTATGGGGTTACAGGCATGAGCCACTGTGCTCTGCCAACTTTATTTCTTATAAAGGGTTTTAGCCTGCAAGGCAGCCAGGCTGGGAAGTGTAGCCTCTCACAGAGACCAAAAGACAGGCATGTTTAGGATGAGAGCGGTGAAACAGGAATTTATGCTGAATAGGAAAGCCAAGTATACATCTATCTATCTATCTATATATATATATATATTTTTTTTTTTTTTTTTTTTGAGACGGAGTCTCACTCTGTCGCCCAGGCTGGAGTCCAGTGGCACGATCTTGGCTCAATGCAAGCTCCACCTCCCAGGTTCACGCCATTCTCCTGCCTCAGTCTCCCGAGTAGCTGGGACTACAGGTGCCTGCCACCATGCCTGGCTAAGTTTTTCATATTTTTAGTAGAGACGGGGTTTCTCCGTGTTAGCCAGGGTGGTCTCGATCTCCTGACCTCGTGATCCACCTGCCTCAGCCTCCCAAAGTGCTGGGATTACAGGCGTGAGCCACCACACCCAGCCAGCCAAGTATACATATTTAACAGGATCTAGGAGGAGCTGTGAATATTCACGAAGAGGGAACATGTGCATATGTGAGAAGCAAATATGCATGTCACATGCAGCCATGTTTACTTTGGGGTGGAGACTTTACATTTAAATGCATTACAATTAGGCCCTACACGTCAGAAGGTGAAGCAGGGACGGACGCGAAGGCACGCAAGTGTGCAGCCTCTGTAACCAGACAGAACCAGTCTAGGGTGGATGGTCTTTTTATCAGAAGAAAGTTACTAAATCCAGTCTCATGTCCTATCAAAGCTGTAGTTGTGGCTTGTAGAACAGGAGGGTCACTTAGTGTCTGGTGGTGGTTGAGTTGTAATTGTTTTAATATTGTTTATCTTGAGGCCAGTGTTTGTTTAACTGTTAGAGGAAAAAAAAAAAAAAAACACCTGTGACAGAATATAGTTTCTTCTTGGAGTATTGGGGTGCGTGACTTAATCCTTGCCTAGCATGGCCTTTGGTCCTGTTTATAATTTGGTATCTTTTTGCCAGAGTCTCTTCTGTCAGTCTTACAATCTCTATTTTAACATTAATAGCCGGGCGCGGTGGCTCACGCTTGTAATCCCAGCACTTTGGGAGGCCGAGGCGGGTGGATCACGAGGTCAGGAGATCGAGACCACGATGAAACCCCGTCTCTACTAAAAATACAAAAAATTAGCCGGGCGTGGTGGCGGGCGCCTGTAGTCCCAGCTACTCGGAGAGGCTGAGGCAGGAGAATGGCGTGAACCCGGGAGGCGGAGCTTGCAGTGAGCCGAGATTGCGCCACTGCACTGCAGCCTGGGCGACAGAGCGAGACTCCGTCTCAAAAAAAAAAAAAAAAAAAACATTAATGTTGGTCAGTTGTGCCTAAACCACAAAAGGGACAGGGTACAGTGAGGCATGTCTGACCTTCTGTCCTGTCATGGCTGTTAACTCCGTTTTTAAGGTGTCTCCGGGGTCCCTTTGGTCAAGGGGTATCTTTTCAGTTGGTGGGAGTGCTTAGGATTCTACTTTTAGTTCTCAAAAGTGAGACCTATTTTGCAATAAAGGCTACATGAAAGTTCCTGAACTGCCCCTACCAAGATAAAGAAAAACAGTGCTGCATCCCAGGAAGGATAGCAGAGCTTAGAGGTCTCAGTTGAAAATTGAAAGGATGGCCGGGCGCGGCTGGTCATGCCTTGTAATCCCAGCACTTTGGGAGGCTGAGGCAGGGGGATCGCTTGAGCCTAGTAGTTTGAGACCAGCCTAGGCAATATAGTGAGACCCTGTCTCTACAAAAAACTACAAAATTTAGCCAGGCACGATGGTGCATGCCTGCAGTCCCAGCTACCCAGGAGGCTGAGGCAAGAGAATCACCAGGGCCCAGGATGGTGAGGTTGCAGTGAGTGTTGATCACACTACTGCGCTCCAGCCTGTGTGACAGATCAAGACCCTGTCTCAAAAAATAAATAAATAAAGATTGAAAGGAGGTTGCAATGTGGTCTTTAGCAAATCCCAGTTTAATACATTATCTGGCTCTTGGAAAAACCAGTGGATCATGTTGTTTAATCCCAAAACTAGAAGGACACGCTGGGCGCGGTGGCTCACGCCTATAATCCCAGCACTTTGGGAAGCCGAGGCAGGCAGATCATGAGGTCAGGAGTTCGAGACCAGCCTGACTAACATGGTGAAAACCCATCTCTACTAAAAATACAAAAATTAGCCGGGCTTGATGGCATGCACCTGCAATCCCAGCTACTCGGGATGCTGAGGCAGGAGAACTGCTTGAACCCAGGAGGTGGAGACTGCAAGGTTGCAGTGAGAGGAGATTGTGCCACTACACTCCAGCCTGGGTGACAGAGTGAGATTTTGTCTTAAAAAAAAAAGAAAAGGACACTTCCACAACTTGATAAAGGGCACCTATGAAAAATCCTCAGCTACCATCACACTCAATGGTGAAGATTGAATCATTTTCCTCTAAGATCAGGAACAACACAAGGATGTACACTCTCGCCACTTCAATTCAACATTGTATTGAAAGCTTTAGGCTGGGCACAGTGGCTCATGCCTATGATCCTAGCACTTTGGGAGAACGAGGCAGGTGGATCACCTGAGATCAGGAGTTCAAGACCAGCTTGGCCAACATAGCGAAACCCCATCTCTACTAAAAATACAGAAAAATTAGTCAGGTGTGGTGGTGCGTGCCTGTAATCCCAGCTACTCAGGAGGTTGAGGCAGGAGAATCACTTGAACCTAGCAGGCAGAGATTGCAGTGGGCCAAGATCGTGCCACTGCACTCCAGCTGGGCAACAGAGTGAGACTCTGTCTCAAAAAACAAAAAAAGAAAAAGAAAAAAGAAAAGAAAGCTCTACAATTAGGTAGGAAAATGAAATAAAATGCATCAGTACTGGCCAGGCACGGTGGCTCACGCCTGTAATCCCAGCACTTTGGGAGGCCAAGGAGGGCGGATCACGAGGTCAGGAGATTGAGACCATCCTGGCTAACATGGTAAAACCTGTCTCTACTAAAAATACAAAAAATTAGCCGAGCGTGGTGGTGGGCACCTGTAGTCCCAGCTACTTGGGAGGCTGAGGCAGGAGAATGGCGTGAACCTGGGAGGCGGAGCTTGCAGTGAGTGAAGATTGTGCCACTGCACTCCAGCCTGGGGGACAGAGCGAGACTCTGTCTCAAAAAAAAAAAAAAAGGAAAAAAAAGAAAACCACTCTATTTACAATCATGTTAAAAAGAACAAAATATGGCCAGGCGCGGTGGCTCATGCCTGTAATCTCAGCACTTTGGGAGGCCGAGGCGGGCAGATCATGAGGTCAGGAGATTGAGACCGTCTTGGCCAACATGGTGAAACCCCGCCTCTACTAAAATACAGACACACACAAAAAAATTAGCCTGGTGTAGTGGTGCACGGCTACAGTCCCAGCTACTCAGGAGGCTGAGGTAGGGGAATCAAACCCAGGAGGCAGAGATTGCAGTGAGCCAAGATCACGCCACTGCACTCCAGCCTGGTGACAGAGTGAGACTCTGTCAAAAAATATATATATATTTTAGGGAACAAATGTAACCAAAATGAAAACTTAAACTCTGAAAACTACAAAACATTGTTGAAAGAGATCAAAGCACTAAATAAATGGAAGACATCTAATGTTCATGGCTTGGAAGAGTTAAATATTGTTGAGATGGCATTGCTCTGAAAACTAAATCTACAGATTCAATATAACTCCTATCAAAATGCCAGCTGAAGCCAGGCATGCTGGTGAGTGTCTGGACTTCCAACTATTCAGGAGCGTGTGGCTGAAGGATCTCTTGAGCCCAGGAGATTGAGGCCAGTCTGAGCAATATAGTGAGACCCTGTCTCTAAAAATAAAAAGGCAAAAGACAGGCAGGCACAATGGCTCACACCTGTAATCTCAGCACTGTGGGTGGCTGAAGTGGAAGGATTGCTTGACCCCAGGAGTTTGAGACCAGCCTGGGCAACATAGCCAGACCTTGTCTCAATTTTTTTTTTGACTCCCTAGTAGCTGGGACACAGGCCTACGCCACCATGCCCGGCTAATTTTTGTATTTTTAGTAGAAACGGGGTTTCACCATGTTGGCTTGGCTGCTCTCGAACTCCTGACCTCAGGTGATCCGCCCACCTCGGCCTCACAAAGTACTGGGATTACAGGTGTGAGCCACTGTGCCAGGCCAGTGAGACCTTGTCTCTACAAATACATATATATGTGTGTGTGTGTGTGTGTGTGTGTATGTATGTATGTGTGTGTATGTATGCATATATATATATATATATATATACACATTTTTTTTTTTTTTTTTTTTTTTTTTACAATTAGCCAGGCATGCTAGCATGCGGCTGTATTCCCAGCTACTCGAGAGCCTGAGATGGAAAGATGGCTTGAGCCAAGGAGGTCAAGGCTGCAGTGAGCTATGATCATGCCACTGCACTCCAGCCTGGGAGACAGAGTGAGACCTTATTTCAAAAAAAAAAGTAAAGGCTGGGTGCAATGGCTCACTCCTATAATCCCAGCACTTTGGGAGGCCGAGGTGGGCGGATCACCCAAGGTCAGACCAGCCTGGCCAACATGGCAAAACCTCGTCCCTACTAAAAACACAAAAATTAGCCAGGCGTGGTGGCGGGCGCCTGTAGTCCCAGCAACTGGGGAGGCTGAGGCAGGAGAATGGCGTGAACCTGGGAGGCAGAGCTTGCAGTGAGCCGAGATCGTGCCACTGCACTCCAGCCTGGGTGACAGAGCGAGACTCCGTCTCAGGAAAAAAAAAGAAAGAAAAGAAAAAGTAAAAACTGCCCACAGAATGAGAGAAAATATTTGCTAATAATATATCTGATAAGGGACTAGTATCTTAAATATACAAAGAACTCTCACAAACCAGTAATGAAGAAGAGACAAAAAAAAAGCAGCCTCTAGGAGCCCAGCGGCCTGGGATGCTGGAGCAACTCCTCCAAAGTGAAGGACGAGCATCCAGCTCCTCTCACCACTACAAAAGAACACAACAGGGTGAGGCTTCTTTGTGATTTGGAGGCGGAAAAAACTTGGGAGTACTGCCCAAGACATTTGTGGGTGATATGGGGGATGCCAGCTTTTAGTAGAGCCTAGGGCAGTACGGGATCTGCTGCAGGTCCAGGCTGTGGCACCAGCAGCACTGAGCCTGACCCTGTGACCTGACAGAGCCACGGCCAATGCTTGGCAGAGAAAGGTTTCACGTGGGGCCTTCAGCAGGCTGCAGTGGAAGGGTGGCAGTGCCCACTCCTAGGGTTCTGGAGCAAGACCATGACACATACCATTCACAAAATAGCCGGGCGTGGTGGCAGGTGTCTGTAGTCCCAGCTACTTGGGAAGGTGAGGCAGGAGAATCACTTGAACCTGGGACGCGGAGGTTGCAGTGAGCCGAGATTGCACCACTGCACTCCAGCCTGGGAGACAGAGCGAGACTCCATCTCAAAAAACAAAACAGCTCCTTCCACGTTTCTGGGCCCTGCCAGGAACTGGGCATCTGACGATGGGCTACTGAGTGACCAGAAGGCTCATTAGAGCTGGGTATTGTCAGAGACACCCACTGGGTCTTTTATTTATTTTATTTTATTATTTTATTTTATTTTGAGACACAGTCTCGCTCTGTTACCTAGGCTGGAGTGCATTGGTGTGATCTTGGCTCACTGCAACTTAGCCTCCTGGGTTAAAGTGATTCTCCAGCCTCAGCCTCCTGAGTAGCTGTGATTATAGGTGCCTGCCACCACGCCCAGCTAATTTTTGTATTTTTAGTAGAGATGGGGTTTCGCCATGTTGGCCAGGCTGGTCTGGTACTCCTGACCTCAGGTAATCCACCCATCTTGTTCTCCCAGAGTGCTGGGATTACAGGCATGAGCCACCGTGCCAGGCTTTGTTTATTTTATTTTTTGAGACAGGGTCTTGTTCTGTTGCTCAGGCTGAAGTGCAGTGGTGTGATCTTGGCTCACTGCAGCCTCGAACTCCTGGGTTCAGGCGATCCTCTCGCTTTAGCCTTCTGAGTAGCTGGGACCCCAGGTGCATGCCACCACGCCCAGCTAATTTTTTATTTATTGTAGAGACAAGGTCTTGCTATGTTGCCCGGGCTGGTCTCCAACTCCTGAGCTCAGGCAATCCGCCTGCCTCAGCCTCCCAAAGTGCTGGGATTACAGGCATGAGCCACTGTGCTCGGCCAAGCCACCAGATCTCAAGGTACCATCACACAACAGAAGTGGCATTACGAGGATCAGCTCTCAGCAAGTTGAGAGGACACACGTAAGCTGTGAAAGCGGGTGACTGCCATCCCATGTGGCCTCACTTATGACATCTGCCCCACAGCTCACTCAGGCGGCCCTGAACGGCAGTGGAGCATGAGGGCAAAGACTCCCAAACGGCAGAGTTTCTGTGAGCACTGTACCATCCACTCTGCAAAGACAGAAGCTGCAAGACCCACTAGCAGTAGCAAATAGTTGAGCTGGTTGGTTCAGGGAACTGGACAGAGCAAGATTAGAAGTTAAGATGAGGGCCTGGTGCAGTAGCTCACTCCTGTAATCCCAGCACTTTGGGAGGCTGAGATGGGCAGATCACCTGAGGTCGGGAGTTCGAGACCAGGCTGGGCAACATGGTGAAACCCCATCTCTATTAAAAATACAAAAAATTAGCTGGGTATGTCGGTGCATGCCTGGAATCCAGCTACTCAGGTGGCTGAGGCACAAGAATCACTTGAACCTGGAAGGCAGAGGCAGGCTGCAGTGAGCCAAGATCACGCTGCTGCACTCCAGCCTGGGCGACAGAGTGAGACTCTGTCTTGGAAAGAAAAAGAAAAGAAAAGAAAAGAAAAGAAAAGAAAAGAAGGAGAAGCGGAAGGAGAAGGAGAAGGAGAAGAAGAAGAGGAAGAGGAAGAGGAAGAAGAAGAAAAGGAAGAGGAAGAAGAAGAGGAAGAAGAAGAAAAGGAAGAGGAAGAGGAGGAGGAGGAAGAAGAAGAAGAAGGAGGAGGAGAAGAACAAGGAGAGGGGGAGGGGGTGGAGGGGGAGGGGAGATGGAGAGAAGAGGGAAGGGGAGGGGGAGGGGGAGGGGATGGGAGGGGATGGGAGGAGAGGGGGAGCGGATGGGAGGGGAGGGGGGAAGGGAGGGGGGAGGGGAGGGGGGAGGGGAGGGGGAGTGGATGGGAGGGGAGGGGGAAGGGAGGGGGGAGGGGAGGGGGAGCAGATGGGAGAGGAGGGGGGAAGGGAGGGGGGAGGGGAGGGGGAGGGGAGGGGGAAGGGAGGGGAAAGGGAGGGGGAAGGGAGGGGGAGGGGAGGGGGAAGGGAGGGGGAAGGGAGGGGGAAGGGAGGGGGGAAGGGAGGGGGGAGGGGGAAGGGAGGGGGAAGGGGAGGGGGGAGGGGAGGGGGAGGGGAGGGGGAGAAGGGAGGAGGGGGAGGAAGGATGTTAGGAGATGAGGACATTAAGAGAGGCACCTGAAGCTCCGGGGTGATGCGTGCTGCTTCCATGGGTGAATGCACTGGTCTGAGACCTGGGGGTGCTTCGCCCCCCAGGACTCCTGGCAATCCCCCTGGAGTGGTTGTGTTCCCAACCTCACAGCTTTAGGTTCTGGGTCTGTTGGGGTGGGAGGCAGGGAGCGCCATCACCAGGGTCATGGTAAGGGTTGCGTGAAACATAAATTATGACAGTTGCCCAGTCACTCTAGCCTCCTTGTGCCAGCAAGCAAAGGAGTCCCCAGGCTGGCCCAGGTACCCACCCCAGCTCATACTGGGGACTGGGAGGAATGTTTCATCTTCCAAGCATCCCCTGGATGTCCTGTGATGCTCCGATGCCCAGCCTTCCCTGTCAATGAGCCACTAGAGCACTGCAGCCTGCCACAGGCTGGCACCCAGGGGATCAGACCCCTCGAGGAGGAGGACCTAGATTAGCCCGCCAGGTGAGCCACCCAGACCTTCAGAAGTGCTTCCAGCTCCAGGAGAGGGAGCCCCGAAAAGGGGAGGAATGGGGAGGGGATGATCCTCAGTTACAACCTCAGGACCAACTCATGCAGCAGGGGCGACTGCTGGCCCCCCCAACCTTCCTCCTGTACACCTGCCCAGCAGCTGTGACCAATCAGACTTCCTGTTCCCTGCATCTGAATGGAATGGACTTAGCCCAAGAAGCCAGGGGAGCAGAGCTCTGCAGGGCTATAGGAACCACCGTTGGCCTCACCTGGAGCCCTCCACCTGCAGCTGACCTTAGAAGGTCACTCACAGCAGGCCCCTTCTCTGGAGCATTGGCCAAGTGGAAGCCGCCTTGGAGCAGGGAGACTGTGCACCCCGACCTTCTGTGGGCTACAGTGGAGCTTCTGCAGCTTCTGTATCCCCTGCCCTCCCCTGCCACCTCAGGAAGCCCTGGTGCCCAAATCCCTGTCTTGGGCTGCAATTCCAGGGAGTGATACTAAGAGAGGTGGGTGGGTGTGGGATTAGGAAGTGGGCGGGTGGGCGGTTTCCCAGCTCCAGCTCCTCTCCATCCCTCCACACAGAGGCAGAGTCTCTTTATGCCCCTCCCTTGAACCTGGAGGCCCCTTCCTTGAATTTGTCAAGAACTCCACACCCTTGCAGCCCCACAGCTGGACCCTCTGGTCTGTTGGAAAGTGTCTGTGAAGCAACCCTTTATGTTCTGGTATTTTGTTTTGTTTTGTTTTGTTTTAGTTAGAGACAAGGTCTTTCTGTATTGCTCAGGCTGGAGTGCAGTGGTACGATCATGCCTTACTGCAGCCTCAACCTCCAGGCTGAAGCAATCCCCTTGCCTCAGCCTCCCAAGTAGCTGGGACCACAAGCCGGGGCCACCACCAAAACTAATTTTTACAATTTTTTTTGTAGTCAGTCGAGGTGGCTCACGCCTGTAATCCCAGCACTTTGAGAGGCTGAGGCGGGCAGATCACCTGAGGTCAGGAGTTCAATACCAGACTGGCCAACATGGAGAAACCCCATCTCTAATAAAAATACAAAAAAATTAGTTGGGCATGTTGGCACACGCCTGTAGTCCCAGCTACTCGGGAGGCTGAGGCATGAAAATTGCTTGAACCCAGGAGGCGGAGGTTGCAGTGAGCAGAGATTACACCACTGCACTCCAGCCTGGGCAACAGAGCAAGACTCCATCTCAAAGAAAAAGCTTTTTTTTATAGAGATGAGGGTCTTTCTATGTTGCCCAGGCTGGTCTTGAACTCCTGGCCTCAAGTGATTCTCCCACCTCAGCTTCCCAAAGCATTGGGATAACAGGAGTAAGCCTCCATGCCCGGCCCTAAATCTTGCTTTTTGAATCATATCTTCTCTCTTTTTGTTATTGGTAGCTAGAAGAAGCCAAGCAGCACCTTGAACCTTCTCTCTGGGTAACCCCTTAGATCATTTTATTCTTGGGAATACTGTCTAGCTTCTATTTCCTATTCAGCTACAGATGACAATGTTGCTAAACTTCCTGCCGCTGCATAACAATGGTCTTCTTTCCTCCATCTTCCAGTAACAATTTCTTCACTTTCCTCTTAAGTCCCCACTGTCAGCCTCTGCAAGATCCTCCCAGCTCCCGGACACTGCCCCGTCCCAAAGCCAACGTCACATGATTTAGGTTTTGTATCAGCAGCACCCCACTTCCAGTACCAGATCCCGTTCTGCTTATCTGTAGCTATATAACAAACCACATCAAACTTGGTGTAGTAAAAACACCCAGCATCATCTATTTTATTATCTTTCACAGTCATGGAGCTTGACTGGGCTCAGGGAGGGGATTCTCAGTTTTGGTGTCTCCTGTGGTTGCAGAGTCCGATGGTGGCCGGGGCCAGAGCCATCTGGAAGGCTTCCTCACTCACTTGTAGGTGACCCGTGCAGGGGGTGGGTGGGTCCTTCCGCTGGTGCTGCTGGCGGGAACACTCCTATCCTCTCCCGAGGCTGCCTGTGCCCCTCACAGCATGGTGGCTGGGTGCGAAGATCAAACATCCCAAGATGTGTGAGAGAGAGAGAAGGAATTGGGTCGCGATCTGATCTGTGTGACTCTATGTGTGACTCTGTGTGTGACGTGGCCTCAGAAACCACACGATGTCAGTTTTGCTGCATTCTATGGATTACAAGCAAGTCATGAAGGCCAGCCCATGTTCAGGAAGAAACCCATTCAAACTCCCAAAGGAAGCAGTGTCAGAGAACCTGCCAGCATGTTTCAGAGGCGCCACAGTGGCCAGGCACGGTGGCTCACACCTGTAACCTCAGAGCTTTGGGAGGCTGAGATAGGTGGATTGCTTGAGGTCAGGAGTTCTAGATCAGCCTGGGCAACATAGTGAGACCCTATCTATAATTTTTTTTAAATCAGCCAGGCGTGGTGGCGTGTGCCTGTGCTCCCAGCTACTCAGGAGGCTGAGGTGGGAGAACCTCTTGAGCCCAGGTGTTCCAGGCTGCAGTGAGCTATGGTCACCCACTGCACTCCAGCCTGGGTGAAAGAGCAAGACCCTGTCTCAAAAGTAAAAAAACAAACAAAAACAAAAGGCCAGGCGCGTAATCCCAGCACTTTGGGAGGCTGAGGCGGGCAGATCACGAGGTCAGGAGATTGAGACCATTCTGGTAACATGGTGAAACCCCGTCTCTAATAAAAATACAAAAAAAAATAAAAATTAGCCGGGTGTGTTGGCAGGCGCCTGTAGTCCCAGCTACTCGGGAGGCTGAGGCAGGAGAATGGCGTGAACCTGGGAGGTGGAGCTTACAATGAGCTGAGATTGCACCACTGCACTCCAGCCTGGACGACAGAGCAAGACTCCATCTCAAAAAAAAAGGGAGGGGGGCAGGCCAGGCAGGCACAGTGGCTCATGCCTGTAATCCCAACACTTTGGGAGGCTGAGGCAGGCGGATTGCTTGAGCTCGGGAGTTTGAGACCAGCCTAAGCAACATGGCAAAACCCCCCAAAAACAGAAACATTAGCTGAGCATGGTGGTGCACCTGCAGTCCTAGGTACTTGGGAGGCTGAGGCAGGAGGATCACTTGAGCTCAGGATGCCACGGCTGCAGTGAGCCGTGATCACACCACTGCACTCCAGCCTGGGTGACAGAGCAAGACTCTGTCTCAAAAAATAATGCAAAATAGAAAATAAACTTTCTGAAAAAGTGCAACGGTGGGCCATTTACCAAGGTGGACTGGTGAAGAGGCAGGGCACACGCAGAGGCAGATAGGTGGAAGAGAATGAGCACTGGAGGTGGACAGGTGGGCAGTGGCCCATTTGTAAAAGTGGAGAACATAGGGCAAGAAAGGGATTTTGAGAAGACCTTGAGTTCCTTTCTGGCACGGTGACTGGGAGACCTCTGTTGGTGGTGCAGATGGAGATGTGGAGTAGGCTACGGAAACAAGAGCCTGGAGCAGAGAGAGAGGCCAGGCTGGAGGTGCACTTGTGAGTCACTGTCACGAAGACGGTGTCTGGAGCTCCAAGGCTGGAATAGGTATTGAGGGTGAGAATGGGAAAGGATGAAGGAATGGCCAGGGCTAGGAGAAAGAGGGCTCAGCAAATGTTGGGGTGGCTCTCCTGACCAATGACCCTGCCTCCCCCATCATAGTAGAACTCTGATTTTGGAGGATGGTCCAGATGCAGTTCTGTGAGGAAGGTCTGCTGAGGGAGGAGGGATCCGTGGCCATCCAAAGGGCCGTGGGAGGAGATGAAAAGTGTGGGGCTGTGGCAGCCATTCTACCACCAAGAGGCGGGTGGAGGAGGGGTTGACAGAGCCACTCATGGAGGTGGCAGCTCCATCACTGAGCCTCCAGACTAACAACCCCTGGGAACCCTATGTGGGAGCTCTTGTGACAGAAATTAAATCAGCAGATTCGGTCACAGTGACGTCCACAGCACTTTCACTGATAGCAGAGTGGGGATGGCAAAGAGTCTTGCAGAGGGGCTGGCGGCGGGAGGAGCGCAGGAATGAGCATTGCCCTGGGGAGGCGGCCAGGTTCTAACCGTCTCACACCTAGTCACTACAGTTTGCAGACTGGGAAAGCCAGCCTAGAGGCTGAAGACGCCTGTGGAGGTCACACGGCCAGAAAGTGACAATGGAGTATGAGCCAGGCCGTCTGTTTCTCTGTGCTATGAGTTCCATACTGTATTTTCGAAGGTCAAGAGGAGAGGGTCTTAAGCTGAAGTGACGGTCCCGCTGCCAGGAGCCGCTTCACTGAAGGTGAAACAATGTAGCCAAGTACGGGTCACCTGCGCTGTGGCAGAAGGGACCGAGGACGGTGTGGCCAGAGTAGGACTGGCCTGGGCGGAGAGCGAGGAGGGGGAGCCCACAGCTTCTGGGGGGCAGTGACAGTGCGGGGAAGGGCGGGGTGCAGTGTTGGATGTTTTTGCGGGGATTCTGGGACCAGTGGGAAAGCTGGAGGACGGGCGGCTCCGAAGCACCGAGGAGGGGCCTCCGAAGCGGCGGGGAGGTCTCTTTGACACAGGTGAGGAGACGGAGAACTGGGGGCACCCAGCAGCCCAGGCTTCCTGCCGCGCTCTCACGCCCTCCAGGGCCATGAGACCCTGGCTCCGAGGTGGCGGGCAGGTTCGGGACCCGAGCACGGCGGGATCATGGGGGTGCCGGTGGTGTTGGGCCCCATGGAGGCTGCGGTCCAGGAGCTTCGGGTGGGCGGCTAGGCTGGGCTTCTCCAGGCGTGCTGAGCCGCCACAGTAGGGCCCCAGAGGGGACGAGGAATCAGGCCTGGCCGAACGAGGGGGAGCCACCAGAGGTTGGGCCAGGAGGCACCGCCGCGCTCTGGGGGGCTGCCAGGGTCGGGGCGCCCTCCGACTGGCTGCCAGGCCCCGCGGGCGGCGGGGAGGCGGCCCTCCGCCCCTTCCCCGCCGGTCGCCCTGCCGGCTTGAGCGGCGGGCCCCGGTGGGACAGGAGGACGCGGGGCGGGTTGGGGGGCACAGGGCGCCCTCCCCGCAGCGCCCCTGGCCCCCGCGCGCCGAGGCAGGGCCGCCGCAGTCGAGGATTAGCGCCTTCGCGGCCGGCGCTGCGGGATTAACCCGCGTGGACCGGGCGACCGGCCCGGGGATTACTGCGCGCTCCCCCCTCGACGTATATATTCCCGCGGCGGCGGCCGCCCAGCCGGGCCGGGCATGGCGGGCGCGGCGAGCCGCCGGGTTTCCGGGCGGCCCTGCCCCTTCTCCATCGAGCACATCCTCTCCAGCCTGCCCGAGCGGAGTACCCCGTCCCGGGCCGCCTGCCCACCGCAGCCTGCCGGTCGCCAGAGCCCCGCGGAGCCAGAGGAGCCCGGGGCTCCCGAGGCTGCGCCCTGCGCCTGCTGCTGCTGCTGCGGCCCCCGCGCGGCGCCCTGCGGGCCCCCAGAGGCGGCCGCCGGGCTGGGTGAGTGGGCGCGGAGCGGAGCGCGGGGCCCGGCTGGGGAGCCCGGGGCGCGGCGCGGTGGGTGCCGAACTTGGCCCCAGCCCCGCGCCTCACCGCGCCCTCGCTCCGCAGGCGCTCGTCTGGCGTGGCCGCTGAGGCTGGGACCGGCGGTGCCCTTGTCTCTGGGTGCGCCAGCCGGAGGTTCCGGGGCGCTCCCGGGCGCGGTCGGCCCGGGTTCTCAGCGGCGCACGCGGCGCCACCGCACCATCTTCAGCGAGGAGCAGCTGCAGGCGCTTGAGGCGCTTTTCGTGCAGAACCAGTATCCTGACGTGAGCACGCGCGAGCGCCTGGCCGGCAGCATCCACCTTCGCGAGGAGCGCGTGGAGGTGGGTGCCCCGCCCAGCCTCTTCCCAGAGCGCGCGGGCCGCGGCTACACTGGACTGGGGTCCCGGCGGGCGGGCGCCCTTTGCAAAGACCGCCTCGACCCAAGCCCCGCCCTGGCGCGCCGGAGGGAGGAGGTCCCTGGACGGCGCTGGGCGTCCAGGGGTATGAGGAGCGGGTGAGAGCAGGGAGGTGCCGCGGGAAAGGGACGGGAGGGCTACTTTTTTGTTTTACACTTTCCCCTGATGACGAAAGAGGCGCGCGTTCACATCCAGAATTTGGGAAATTCAGAAGAGCCCGGAACCCAAGAAGGAGCGTCCTGGTCGCCGCCAGCTGGAGGCTGGGGCGGGTACGAAGGGGGTTCCCATCTCGCGTCCAGACCCACCGAGTCTGTCCGCAGCGAATAAGGGCAGGGGGCTCGCAGCCGTGGCCGGGTGTCGGCTCTACAGCGCCGTCCGCCCACACCCCTGTCGCGAAGCTCCTCTCTCGGTCCCTGTGGGACCCTCGGGAGCCGGTGGGACGCGGGACCTGGGGCTAGGGCTGAGCATTCCTCCCATCCCCAGGTCTGGTTCAAGAACCGCCGGGCCAAATGGCGACACCAGAAGCGCGCGTCGGCTTCCGCGAGGCTCCTGCCCGGCGTCAAGAAGTCCCCCAAGGGGAGCTGCTGATGACTCTAGGAGCTGCCCCTGGGCTCGGCCACCCTTTTTGGGATCTTTGGAGTTAGCGCTGAGAGAAGACAGGTCTACCCAAAAAGGAGCTGGGAGAGTACACCCGCCGCCTCCGCCCGTCTCCACAGCCCTTGCCTCCTGCAGCTCGTGCTGCCGTGGCGCTGGGGACGGGCCCCCGGTGCTTGGTGTTCCACGGCAGTGGGAGTGGCGAGTCCCTTGGGGGTGGGCTGGGGCATACAGCAGCTTCCTCACCCCCCCCACCCCCCAAGAGACACTAACTCCACCCCAGGAGGGGAACCACTCCGTATCAACACGGGACCCAGAATCCTCCGCAGTGGAGCGTCTCTCCACACCCTGGGACATGCTGGCCTCCCTCTTCTCAATGTGGACATTGACCCAACTTGACCTGGCCCGTCCTCCCCCAGCCGGAGGGGGGATGGGGTTCGTGTCTGTGCAGTCCTGGGGTTGCAGGCTTCCCAGGCCCTGGGCTGGGTCTTGGTATCTGGACCTGTAGAATAAGAAGGTCGCAGGAGCGATTCCAGGAGCCCCTCCCCAGTCCCTTCACCTTACAGCCTCGCGCTGATACTGAGAAACAAGCAACTTCAGATACCACAGAAGCCGCCCAGAGTCTCAAGTCCACCTTGGCTCCACTCCCACACCCAACAAGGAGCTGTCCCTTCTCCTTCCTTCCCAGCGAGGGGGTATTTAGGGTACAGCTGTCTTTGAGAGGAGCACAGCTTAGCGAGGCCTCAGTCTCTGCACCAGGGTGCTCCCCAGCAGAGGGACTGCTCCACAGATGGTGGCCTTGGACCCCTGGGATCCAGCCCTGGCCTCCAGGCTACTGTGAACCTGCCCATGGGTGGGGGTCCCCTGCTTGCTCCTGGGGTTTTCATGCTGTGGGGTCGGCCTCCCTCACAGCAATCTGTGCCATCTTAGGGTAGGGCAAGAGGAGGTTGGATTGGGGAGACCCCGCCCCTGCTGCCTGGGAAGATGCCTGCCCTCCCCTTCTTTATCCTGGCCCATGGCAAAAGGCACAGTGGAAAGAAGCCTTAGATTCCCCAGGAAGGCCCTACAGTGGGTCCAAAGCATCTCACATCCCCCTCAGCTGGCTTGAGCACCACATTCTGTCTCCTTACAGGCCCTGCAGGGAATGGGGCCATTCTACCTGCAAGAGATGAAGTCCATCTCTAAAAGCAGAACTGCAGAAGCCAGGGCTGCAGCTCCCCAGACACCCCAAGACTGGCCAGCTTGGATAACACCAAGCAAGCATGGTGTCCCCAGTCAGAACTGCCCTGACACTGCTGGGTGTCCCCAGCATCCCCACCTCCACCCCTAGCATGCACACTGCTGGTTGTCACAAAACCCTTCTCCCTGAACCCTGGTCTTGCTGTTGGGGACTGAACAGACTACCTGTGGACATGCGCATGTCCCAGTCAGCTCCCTTGCAGATGGGGACACTTGCATCTCGCGGGCTCCAGGCCCCTTGCGTTCCTTGGTTGAATGGCCATCTGTCATTGTGTCGGGAGCCCGGATCAGAGCTTGTGGAGTGCCACCTTCCGGGGCTCAGTGGCTGTATTGCTCTCCTGAATTTGCTCCTTGAGCTCTAGCTGCTCCTTGGCAGGCTGACCCCCCACAGCAGGCTGTTAACATAGGCATCCTTCAGGCTCACACCCAGGCTCTTGCTTCTCATCTTCACCCTCTTCCCAGTTTATCTTTTACCCTCAGATTCCAATTCCCATCTTTCTGCCACATTTACAAATCTCAAGCCAGGCACTTCCCCTGAGCCAGGTATTTATCTCCAGCTGTCCCCTTGAAGCCCACAGACTCCTTAAGGTCACCTTGTCCACAGCTCTTCTGTGCAAACCAGGCACATGAGCCAGAGAGCTAGCCGCCCACCCGAAACTGGTCCCCGGACCCCTCTCTCTCTCCTGATCATCCACTATACCCAGGCTGACAGGAAGTCAATTTTACTGTTTATCAATAAATCAATAAATCCCAGAATCTCTCCAGCTCTGACTGCACCAGTCTGATGTAAGCCACCGTCACCTCTCACCTTGACCCCTGCAACTGTCTCCAGTCTTGTCCACCCGCACCACAATTGCTCTGCTTTTTTGTTTGTCGGTTGTTTGGTCTGAGACAAGGTCTCGCTCCATCACCCAAGCTGGAGTGCAGTGGTGCAATCATGGCTAACTATAATCTCCAGCTCCTGGGCTCAAGTGATCCTCCCCCATCAGCCTTCTGAGTAGCTAGGACCACAGGTGGGCACCACCACACCTGGCTAACCTGAAAAGGTTTTTGTAGAGATGAGGTCTTGCCACGTTGGCCATGCTGGTCTCAAACTTCTGACCTCAAACGATCCACCGGCCTAGGCCTTCCAAAGTGCTGGGATTATAGGCATGAGCCACTGTGCCTGGCCTGCCCCTTCAATTCAGAATAAAGACAAACCACCTCACCATACCCCACAAGGCCCTGTGCAGCCTGGCCCTGCCTCTCTGGCATCCTTTCAGACCTCACTGCACTCTGCATTTCCAAAGGGCTTCTTTAGAACTTGCCTTGCTCCCTCCCACCACTAGGCCTTTGCACATGCTCTTCCCGCCTGACCATTGCCGGTTTGTTCGTCTTTTGAATCTGCAATCACTTTCTGCCTGGGGAAACTTCTCTGACCTTGCAAACTAGGTCAAGATTCTCCAAGTACAAACGCTTTTCTTGGACGGACACAGCTGCAATTTTACACCTGTTTGTGTGATGATCTAACAAGTGTCTCTGTCTTCCCCATTGCACTGTCACTTCTACAAGGGCAGCAGCAGCACGCTGCACTTCAGTGAATGAAGGTATCCCTGTATGTTGCAAAAGCAAAATTGTATTAAATTGTTCCAGGGCAGAATTTATTTGTCCAACATAATTCACGTCTTCCGTTTGGGAAGAAATTCCTTAAAAATGCCGAGGCAATTTTCTGGTCCACTTGAATGTTAATTTTTTTTTTTTTTTTTTGACAGAGTTTCACTCTGTCACCCAGGCTGTAGTGCAGTGGCACGATCTCTACTCACTGCAGTTTCCACCTCCTGGGTTCGAGTGATTCTCCTGCCTCAGCCTCCCGAGTAGCTGGGACTACAGGCACCTACCAGCATGCCCAGCTAATTTTTTTTTTTTTTTTTGGTAGAGTTGGGGTTTCACCATATTGGCCAGGCTGGTCTCAAACTCCTGACTTCAAGTGATCCACCTGCCTGAGCCTCCCAAAGTGCTGAGGTTACAGGTGTGAGCCACCATGCCTGGCCTTGAATGAGAATTATTCCTCTTCTGGGAAGCCCACTCTGGCATTTGGGGGCCCAATAATCTTTTTTTTTTTTTTTTTTTTGACAGTTTCGCTCTTGTTACCCAGGCTGGAGTGCAATGGCGCAATCTCAGCTCACTGCAACCTCTGCCTCCTGGGTTCAAGCAATTCTCCAGCCTCAGCCTCCCGAGTAGCTGGGATTACAGGCGTCCACCACCATGCCCAGCTAATTTTTTTGTGTTTTTAGTAGAGATGGGGTTTCATCTTGTTGGCCAAGCTGGTCTAGAACTCCTGACCTCAGGTGATCCGCCCGTCTTGGCCTCTCAAAGTGCTGGGATTACAGAATAATCTTTAGACATTTCTTAATTGAACTACTGTCTTGTTCTTTCTTTTATCTTCTGTTAGATAACTATATATATAAAAAAAAGATTGTTTTGGCCGGGCGCGGTGGCTCACGGCTGTAATCCAGAGACCAGCCTAACCAACATGGAGAAACCCTGTCTCTACTAAAAATGCAAAATTAGCCAGGCGTGGTGGCCCATGCCTGTAATCCCAGCTACTCGGGAGGCTGAGGCAGGGGAATCCCTTGAACCCGGGAACTCCGGTGAGCCGAGATCGTGCCATTGCACTCCAGCCTGGGCAACAAGAGCGAAACTCCGTCTCAAAAAAAAAAGAAAAATTGTTTTAAGGCCCTTTTCTTGCATAAAGCTTGAAACTCCTATATAAGTAAATTTCCTGGTGTGTATTTTTGTAGAATAATCTCGAAGTATACATAGTTCTTACTTGTGGGAAATTAGAATTCTAAGGCCTGCAAAGCCAGAATTTCTCGCGTGAACACGCCCCATAACATCCCCTCAGCCACCTCCACAGCACCCCCTCGTGTTCACAGCATTGACAAGCATGAATAGCGCAGGGCAGGGCAAGGACTACATCTTCAATAAAGTCTAGCATTTATAGTGACGTCAGTACGGAGCGCGGGCTGGCTTTCTAGAGCCACAGCTTTTCCATTGGCCAACTATTGGAGGCGCCTGCGCAAATGGTGCAGTCCCGCCCCCCTCCACCCTGTGACACGCCTGCAGGGCCCGATCTTTTTCCTGGGATAGCGATGGAGACGCCAGGCGCATCAGCTTCGTCCTTGTTGCTTCCCGCCGTGTCCAGGCCCCCGAGGAAGCGCGAGGCGGGAGAGGCTGGGGCTGCGACGAGCAAGCAGCAGGTCCTGGACGAGGAAGAGTATATTGAGGTACGACCTCGGTGCGGACGCCGGCGACTTCTGGGCCCCTCCTCTGCTTCAAGCTCCCCTCGGGTTCCCTCTCTCGGGTCTTGGACACTCAGTCTCCTCGTGGAAGTGGAGGAGCCGGGTGTGGACGGTCCCACGAGTCAAGTAAACAGGGCAGAGGACGACGTCTGTGGTGGAAGAGGCTGTAGCAGTGTTGTCAGGGAAAAGAGGGAGCGGCTCTCTTTGTATGGGACGGGGGTCAGGGAAAGAAGATTTTCTGTTAAATTGTGGGTAGGAGTTTGACAAACTGGAAGGATGGTGGCAAAGAGTGCTTTCTAAAGAGCAGTGGCAGCAAGTGTGAATGCTGGGGTTCCTGGAAAGAGACCGCAGTTGTGACAACATCTCGAGTGAGTGGACCTCCATCGCCCCACCACACGCACACAGAAGGAGGAGCTGAAACGGGGATTGGCGGAAGTCAGTTTGGTTTTAGACCTGTTTAATTCGGGACACCTTTTGGGATATGTAGATGAATGGCTTTAACGGACGGTTGGGTGCCCAGATATGCAGCTCGGGAGCAAGGTCTGGCTGGAGGTGCAGAGTTGGGAATCTCAACCGGTGGTAGTGACTGGCTGAAATTACTCAGGAAAAAGGCTTATTTTTATTTTATTTTTTGAGACGGAGTCTCGCTCGTCGTCCAGGCTAGAGTGCAGTGGTGCGATCTCGGCTCACTGTAACCAACCAACCTCTGCCTCCTGGGTTCAAGCCATTCTCCTGCCTCAGCCTGCCGAGTGGCTGGGACTACAGGTGCCCGCCACCACGCCCGGCTAATTTTTGTATTTTTAGTAGTGACGGGGTTTCACCATGTTGGCCAGGCTGGTCTCGAACTCCTGACCTCAGGTGATCCTCCCGCCCTGGCCTCTCAAAGTGCTGGCATTACAGGCGTGAGCCACCATGCCGCCAGAGAAAAGGTTTAGATTGGAAATAGAAAGTCATGTGTGGAATGAAAGTGACAACACCCACATTGGTCTGGCTTGTGGGGAGCCAGCAATGGAGAATGAGAATGACCAGTTAGCAAGGGCGAGAGAGAAGGGTTTCACGGACATCAGAAGAGTGTTTAGTAATGTTAGAGGTTGCAGCATGGCTACCATATGGGATGCTCAACCTCGCTAGAAAGTGCCCTCAAGCTCCCTCAAGCCAGCCCCAGTCATTGGGGAAGTAGAATTTGAAGGAGGTTCAGCAAGTGCCTTAGCATCTACAGCAGTGGACCTGTGAGGCAGGAGCGCCCAGACTGCAGCTCCAACTTTCTTTTTTTTTTCTTTTTTTTTTTTTTTTTTTAGACGGTCTCACTCTGTTGCCCAGGCTGGAGTGCAGGGGCGCGATTTTGGCTCACTGCAACTTCCGCCTCCCGGGTTTAAGCGATTCTTCTGCCTCAGCCTCCCAAGTAGCTGGGATTACAGGCGCCTGCCACCACGCCCGGCTAATTTTTGTATTTTTAGTAGAGACGGGGTTTCACCATGTTGGCCAGGCTGGTCTTGAACTCCTGACCTCGTGATCCACCTCCCTTGGCCTCCCAAAGTGTTGGGATTACAGGCATGAGCCACCGCGCCCGGCCTCTGACTTTCATTCTGATCTCTCCTTGCAGGGCCTCCAGACGGTCATCCAAAGGGATTTCTTTCCTGATGTGGAGAAGCTCCAGGCACAGAAGGAGTACCTGGAAGCCGAGGAGAGTGGAGACTTGGAACGGATGCGCCAGATTGCCATCAAGTTTGGCTCTGCCTTGGGCAAGATGTCCCGGGAGCCCCCACCACCCTGTATGAGGACCCCGTGGGTGGCGGAGAGGGGAAAGCCTGCTGAACTGTTGCTTCAGGCTCACTCTAATTCTTAGCCCCCTCTCTTCCCCTAGATGTGACTCCAGCCACGTTTGAAACCCCTGACGTGCATGCAGGCACTGGAGTCGTGGGCAACAAGCCCAGGCCCCGCGGCCGAGGCCTGGAGGATGGTGAGTGACGGTGCCCTCTTTAAGTCACATGGTCAGGATTGCCTGGGAATCTTAGCCTGTGAGGCCCTGAGGGGGTGGTCCAGGGGGCTGCAGGCCACATCTTGTTCCTGAGGGGTCTTGCGTAAATAGCAGCCTGTGAAGTCAAAGGACATTGGTCTAAGTGGTAGAACATCTGGGTCCCTCTCCCACACGTGGCTCGCTTCTGTGAAATGGGACTCTCACCAGCTCTTGCTGGCTTTTCTGCTGTGTTCCAGCCCTGCCTTGTGGGCTTCATGGATGTTGGAAGGCCCCTTTTGTCACTATCCTGAAGATGCCTCAGGGCCTCTCCACTTGTTTCCTTCATGTTGGTCACTTCCCAGATAACTGCATGGCTCACTGCTTTTCTTCCTATAGATCTCTGCATAGGTGTTACCTGTTCAGAGAAACCTTTCTTGACCTGCCATTTTAAAGTCACAACACCACTGGTGCTCTGTGGCTTCCAGCCTGGCTTTGGTTTTTCATCACAAGACATTTTATTTTATTTCATTTTATTTTTTATTTTTTGACACGGAGTCTCGCCCTGTCACCCAGGCTGGAGTGCAATGGTGTGATCCCAGCTCACTGCAACCTCCACCTCCCAGGTTCAAGCAATTCTCCCTGCCTTAGCCTCCCAAATAGCAGGGATTACAGGCGCCCGCCACCACTCCTGGCTAATTTTTGTATTTTTTAGCAGAGACAGGGTTTTGCCATGTTGGCCCGGCTGGTCTTGAACTCCTGACCTCAGGTGATCTGCCTGCCTTGGCCCCCCCAGAGTGCTGGGATTACAGGTGTGAGCCACCGCGCCTGGCCAAGACATAACATTTTAAAGGCATTTCTGTTTATGGTCTCTTTCCCTAATTGGCATCCCTTGCACAAGAGCAGAAGCTTTGTTTTGCTTTCATCTGTATGCTCTGTGTTGGGAACAGCATACATGGTGTTGTGGGTCTTGCACAGATACACATGGAACAGATGAAAGAGTTGGCATCTTCAGCATGTTTGCTGGGACACACAGCTCTATATGGTAACATCGTGACTTGATGGGGGAGTCCGTTTAGGAAAGGGCACTCCGAGTCCTGTTGAATGCAAGTGTTCTGCACGCCATGGGACTTCTGCATGGTCAGGCCCTCTTCTCATCAGTAGTAGAATGTCAGTGCGTGTATAGACAAATGAGACGCTCTTTCCTATCAGTTTCTAGACTCCAGTGTGCTGGAATAGCACAGATGTGTTGTGTGTTTGCACAAACGTGATATTTTTTGCTTTACAATCCAGCTTTTTTGGCCATTAACACAGTCCTTGAAACTTGATTTTCTGTTGAAATGTAGCTTGTGTGTCACAGGACAATTTGTAGATTTTTTTCTTCCCCCCACCCCGCCCCCCCTTTTTTTTTTCCTATAGAGATGAGGTTTCATTATGTTGCCCAGGCTGGTCTTAAACTCCTGAGCTCAAGTGATCCTCCCACCTTGGCCTCCCAAAGTGCTAGGATTACAAGTGTGAGCCATCAGGCCTAGCCAATTTGCAGATTTTCAATACCTGTACACCTACATGCCAGTAAATATAGGAATCCTTTTCAGAACCTAAGTGGTAGGAACCATCATCACGTTTACAGGTGAGGAAACAGACTCAAAAAGGCAGTCACTTCTGCAGGTCTCAGAGATGGTCAGGGTTTCACTTCGTATCTCTCTGAGATGAATGGGGTTTCACTTCTTATCTCTCTGACCCCTGTTCTCATCCCATGGGTCTTGAACTTGTAGCCACCGTGCCTTGTGCATAGCCTCACGTGTAGCAGGTGGTCAGGACTGTCGCTAGACTTGAAGGCAGAGCTCTCCAGGTGGCCCCACTGAAGTTTGCACCACCACACGCAGCACCAGGGCACCACTTCAGTGGGAGTGCCACTTTCCATGGTGGCGGGGTTGGTGTGGGGGTGTTTGGGGTTGTGACTTAGCACCTGTGAGGCCCCATCCAGAGGACTAGGTCATATGAGATCCCTGGAATTGGGGCTGGCTCTCAGGTCAGGATGATTAGGCGATGACCACCCACCTGTAGTACAGGTACCGGGAAGCGAAGAGTGGGTAAGGGAAGGAAATCCTAGGGAGTGAGGGAGAGCCCTGGGGATTTGGAGGCCTAGCACCCACAGGCCTGGCACCACTTTGGTGGGGGAGGAGCCTGCCTGTGATCACGAGCTCTTGCTCTAACACCTGTATTGCTCCCTCCAGTCTGAATCAGACCACGTAATTCCCGCGGCATCCAGCACATGAGCGGAGCTGGCCCTGCATCTGTAGGGTACCACCTGAGGGCTCTCTGGGCAGTCAGGGTGGGTGGATTCTGCCCCATGGGGAGTCCTTGGCAGTGTGGGCTTTCATGGGCAGAAGCCAGGACCAGGGGAGAGGATTCCAGCCCTGCATGTTGGGAGCTGTGATTCCTGGGCCTGGGTGTCCTCCTCTTTCCTGACTGCAAAGGGTGCTGTGTTCCTCCTCCCGCAACCCCTACGCAGGAGAGGCTGGAGAGGAGGAGGAGAAGGAGCCACTGCCCAGCCTAGATGTCTTCCTGAGCCGCTACACGAGTGAGGACAATGCCTCCTTCCAGGAGATCATGGAGGTGGCCAAGGAGAGGAGCCGGGCACGCCACGCTTGGCTCTACCAGGCTGAGGAGGAGTTTGAGAAGGTGTCTCTGGGGTCTGGGGTGTCACATAGGCGTAGGCACCCTCTGGTGGTTGGGGGAGCCCCAGGGCCGTGGGTACAATGGCCAGGGGCATCTCTGACCATCACTTTTCCCCATGTGATTGCAGAGGCAGAAAGATAATCTCGAACTCCCGTCAGCAGAGCACCAGGCCATCGAGAGCAGCCAGGCCGGTGTGGAGACCTGGAAGTACAAGGCCAAGAATTCCCTTATGTACTATCCAGAGGGTAAGCGGCAGGCCTGGCAGCCAGATGGGGAGGTGTTGGGTAGAGCTGCGTGTGTCTGGCTGTGTTTGGAGCAGCCTTCCAGGTGTGTATGGCCGTGCCCCCTTGCAGTTTAAGCCTCTGAGGGGTCTGTCTAAGGGTGGACAGGTCTGTGTGAGGTCAGCAGTGAGTGAGGCCCTCTCCAGCGGCACTGGGGCCTGCGTTCTGCTCAATGCTTCTGTTCATCTGGGAGTGACTTGGCCGAGAAGCAAGCTCCTCATGCTCCTTAGGCTGCTGCCCTTCTAACACCTGCTGCTACCTTTGCTTTGTCTGCCAGGTGTCCCTGACGAGGAGCAGCTGTTTAAGAAGCCCCGGCAGGTGGTACATAAGAACACGCGCTTCCTTAGGGACCCCTTCAGCCAAGCCTTGAGCAGGTGCCAGCTCCAGCAGGCAGCCGCCCTCAATGCCCAGGTGAGCAGGCGGGTCAGCAGGGCCGCATGGGCCAGGCTGGGCAGGGCTGCCTGGGGGCAGGCATGATCTCTCCCATCTCTTTGAGCTTGCCAGAGCTAGTGAGTGGAACCATCTGGGGCCCTGTGCGGCAGGATCCTGAGTCTTTCCTCGGCCCCAGTGGGCTTCCATTGAACACTGCCTTGGTCACACTCGTTCTGTAGGTCCAGATCTGTGCCAGCTCCCTTGATGGCAGGGGCAAGAGAGAAAAGGGGCTGCTGGGAGTGAGCCCAGGCTGGCAGCTGCATGCCCACACACCGGGCAGGGAAGCCAGAGAGCCGCAGAGGGAGCCCAGCCCCAGGGGGTGGCTGGGGTGGGACAGGCCCTGGGTTGGCAGAGAGCAAAGGCTTTTTGAGTCTGGGAGCAAGACGAGTAGATACTTTCTGACGGTGACTGTGGCAGTCACGGGGTTGAAGTGGGGAAGTCAGGAAGAGACTAGAGCAGAAGTCCTGTCATCAGCATTGCCCCCTGCAGGGGCCTGGTGTCAGCATCCTCTGGAGTTGCTGGGATAGGCGCAGCTCGAGCTGAGGCCCTGGCACCTCCCTGGATGGGAGGAGGGGCTTCCCTTGCTTGGGTGCCCACTTTGACAGGCCCTCAAGGTCTTTTGGGGGGTTGGGGCAGGGGCCCTCCCTCTCTTTCTCCAAGAAGGCTGCCAGCCCCAGAGCCCCAGCCTTGCCCTGAGGAGAGGAAGTGTTTCCAGCATGTTCCCACGTGTTTGCCCACCAGCCAGCTGTTGAGCGTGGGCTGCGGTTCCCCTGATGCCAGCCTCTGTGCTTGTTCCAGCACAAACAGGGCAAGGTGGGCCCCGATGGCAAGGAGCTGATCCCCCAGGAGTCCCCTCGAGTGGGTGGATTTGGATTTGTTGCTACTCCTTCTCCTGCCCCTGGTGAGAAAAGTGCCCACTGGCAAGTGGGTCTACTGCTGGGACTCCCTGGGGGAGGTGGGCTTCTCAGTTGGCCCTGGCCACTCCTGGCCTCCATCTGGCCTGCCCCACACCTTGTGTAACTCAGGGACCTGGTCTCCTGTCTGTACAAGGCCCTAGAGGCCAGGTGTCCAGGCTGCTTGGGGCCGTGGGCGGGCTGGACTCTCAGGCAGACCTGGCCCGAGATGTACTGGGATGACGTGTCCTGTCCTGGTCCTTAGTGTGATGTCAGCGGGTGGGGGTGTGTGTACAGTGCTTATGAGTGTAAGTCTACCTAGCACTGCAGAGAGGGAGGCCCGGCACCTCGGGTCAGGTGAAACTCAGGTGGTCCCATGGCATGCGTGGGTGCCCCTCCTGCACTCTGGCCTCTGTGCTCTTGGGTGCTGGTGCTGTGTCACAGGCCAGGGCATGTGAAGGCATCACAGGTTTGCCCAGGGTTCTAGGAGGTTTGGGAGCCCTGGAAGGCCTGAGTGTCTCCTCCTGCATGGCTGGGGGAGACCTCCCAGAGGCTCGTAGGCTAAGCACATGGCTGTAGGGCCTTGAGCCTGCCTCGGGCCTGCTGGGAGCTTGGCATTTCCCTTTCGGAGGATGGAGGTGCCAGGGTTCCAGAGTCCTGGGGAAGGAGAGAGGGCTAGCTGCCTGCCTTCATATTAGCTGGGATGCACATTGGGTGAACAGGCTGTGACTGGAGGGGAGGGTGGTGGGGAGTCCTCTGGCCTGAGGTGGTTTGGGGCTCTTTGTCTGCAGGTGTGAACGAGTCCCCGATGATGACCTGGGGGGAGGTTGAGAACACACCCTTGAGAGTTGAAGGGTCGGAAACCCCCTACGTGGACAGGACACCGGGCCCAGCTTTTAAGGTGGGTTGTGGTGATGGGGGAACCGTGTGTGACCGAGGTGGACACCTCTGGAGCCCTGAGTGCCTGTGGCTCAGGACTGAGCACTGGGATCGGCCCCCAGCTGCTGATGGGCAGAGTGCTGGCTTTTCTGAATGCCAGGGTGCCGAAGGCAGGTGTGGGTGGATGGACCTGTCACAGAGGGATTTGGGGGTGTAAGGGCTGAGACACCAAGGCAGGGAGTGGCTTGGGCCCTCTGGATCCTGGAGGCCGGGTGCTGTTCATGAATCAGGCAGGATGGTCACAGACACGTCAGGAGCTCTGCAGGCCTGAGGGCCATGGAACGTGGCTGTGTGCTTGCAAAGAAGGCCCCTGGTTACAGAACATGATTGGGGCACGCTGGATTACACGGCTGAAGCCTGGTGTTGTAGGACTGGTCAGGGTGGAGTGTGTGAGGCCCGGCACAGACCAGGGGAGGCTCCTCGTGGGCTGGGTCAGATACAACAGGCCTCCCATACCACTGCGGGCCTTTCCCCAGAATACTTAGTAGAGGTAACCCACATCCAGACAAAACATGGGGAGAGGTTCTGGTTACCTTGGTTCTAAATTGTCTGGGACACAAGGATAACCAAGGCAAACGTGCAAGAGGGATAATGAAGAGGATGCCGTGCTGTCAAATGTGAGAGCGCAAGGCAAGGGCTGAGGTGCTTCCGAGGTATGCCCGCCGCTGCTTCCCGAGTCTCCAGGCCAACAGTAAAAAGAGAAATTCTGAAACAAACCATGATCCAAGTCAGCATTTAGGGCCCGATAAAGATGGCAACTCAAATTGCACTGAATAGCAGAGTATTTAGAAATGAAGGGAGCTGGGTCCTTAGGATGTGTAGCAGCATACATTCTGGAAAGGTGAAAAGGTTACATGTAAAAACAATAACCATAAAACAACCAGAAGAAAATAGTGGCAAATATGTAGTTTGATTTTTTTTTTTTTTTTACATGGATTCTCACTCTGTCGCCCAGGCTGGATTGCGGCGGCACGATCTTGGCTCACTTTAACCTCTGCCTCCTGGGTTCGAGTGATTCTCCTGCCTCAACCTCCCAAGTAACTGGGACTACAGGCGTGTGCCACCACGCCCGGCTTATTTTTAGTAGAGATGGGGTTTTGCCATGTTGGCCAGACTGGTCTCGAACTCCTTGGCCAGACTGGTTTCGAACTCCTGACCTCGTGATCCACCCACCTCAGCCTCCCAAAGTGCTGAGATTACAGGCGTGAGCCACTGCGCCTCGCCCTTTTTTTTTTTTTTCTAACAGATAGGATTTCACTCTGTTGCCCAGGCTGGAGAATAGTGGTGCAATCATAGCTCATTGTAACACTGAGCTCCTGGGCTCAAGTGACCCTCCAGCCTCAGCCTCCTGTGTAGCTGGGACTAACAGCACACACCACCATGCCCAGCTAATTTTGTGTGTGTGTGTGTGTGTGTGTGTGTGTGTGTGTGTGTGTGTGTGTGTAGAAATGAGGTCTCGTCGTGTTGCTCAGGCTGGTCTCCAACGCCTGAGCTCAAGTTATCCTCCCACCTTGGCCTCCCAAAGTGCTGAGGTTCCAGGTGTGAGCCACCACTCCCAGCCTGTAGTCTAATCTTAAGTTAGGAGGGACTTTCTAAATAGAAAAGCAAAGGAAGAAATCACAAATGAAAATAACAAATACAGCAGAAAATGTTATAAATGAAACAAATGCAAATGACTGAAAAAAGTACACAGCATAGCGCAGTTGACTTGACACGAGGTCTTGACAAGGGCCTTCTGAGTGACAGCAGCAGAAAAGGAAAATGAGCCCCCCCTTGAGAGCAAAATAGGCCACAGACACACGGGGAAGCGCCCAAAATACAGAGCGCCGATAAAGACAGAGATGTTCACTCTGATAATCAGGGAAACATTAAAACACCTCTTTTTCCTGAGAGATTGTCAGAGGTCATGGCTTTGGGAGGCACACGAAGACAAGTGAGGAGTTTTGGGCCCTGGGCAGGTCAGGCGGGGTTTGGGGCTTTCCAGGGGCTTTTAGTGGGAGGTGATGGTGGGTTGTGGGGGTTTTGTAGGCAACAAAGAGGCTGGCACCCACCACAGTGGCTTTGTGTGTGAGGGGCTGCCTGGCGTGTGGCAGGCCTGGCACAGCTACCCACACGCCTGCTACCTTGTAGATCCTGGAGCCAGGCCGCAGGGAGCGGCTGGGGCTGAAGATGGCCAATGAGGCCGCTGCCAAGAACCGGGCCAAGAAGCAGGAAGCCTTGCGGAGAGTGACGGAGAATCTGGCCAGGTGAGGGGCCGCCTGGCTGGTGGGGAAGTGCGAGGGTGGCTCTGGCCTGCTCCTGTTCGGCCCCTGCCCTGACCGTGTGGAGGCATGGCCCACGCGGCAGAGTCCAGGGCAGGTCTGCGGGATTCTGCAGTGGGTACTGTGGCAGCTCCTCTATCCAGAGCGTGGCCGCACATGGACAGGATGAGAGGCCTCCTCCATCTTCCCTTTCCTCCACGTCCTCTTTGGCCCGTCCCTAAGAGGCATCTTCAGGCGTATGGTTCTGCTGGGAGTTTTCATCAGCCCTGTGGAGAGAGTCATCGTTCCCCTTGCAGAGGGATGAGGACTCCAACTCTCAGAGGCCTGGGGGTCCACCCCAGCCCCCACAGCCAAGGGCAGCGCTGCTGTTTGACCTCAGGCTTGGCCTGAGCGCTGCTGTTTAACCTCAGGGATCCCCTGCATTTGCCGCCATGCTGGCAGTGCTGTCCTCCTCAGCTCAGAGTGACTGTGTCTCTGCCCAGGCTCTTCCTGGGAGCCGAGGGAGGCCCTGCTGCCGGCAGCTGTCAGCCCACCTAACCCTGCCTATCTCGCCCATTCCTCCACCCCAGCCTCACCCCCAAAGGCCTGAGCCCAGCCATGTCCCCAGCCCTACAGCGTCTTGTGAGCAGGACGGCCAGCAAGTACACAGACCGGGCCCTGCGGGCCAGCTACACACCATCCCCAGCACGCTCCACCCACCTCAAGACCCCGGCCAGTGGGCTGCAGACCCCAACAAGCACACCGGCGCCTGGCTCTGCCACACACACCCCTCTCACGCAGGACCCGGCCTCCATCACGGACAACCTGCTGCAGCTCCCTGCCCGGCGCAAAGCTTCGGACTTCTTTTAGAGCCAGGCCTGGGCTGGGCTCATAGATGCTTCACGGAGCCTGCAGGGCAGCTGTACACCCAGCAGAGGACTCCAGGCTTCTCGGGGCCCAGGCCTGGGCCAGAAGCTGTTGACTATACCAGGAGTCACTGGAGAAAGGGGCTGTGCTGGGGCCAGGCTGGCACAGGGCGCACATGCCCACACCACACCCCAGGGCCTTGCCAAGCTGTTTGCTGTTTAATTGGCCCCTTGAACTGTCATTAAAGAACACCTGGTACAGTCTGGGGGTTGCCTCTCCATCCTGCTCCCCACACAAGCCCTAGCCTTGCCCTGGGGCCTGCATCACGTCTCAGGACCGCGGGGCTTGAAGCAAGGGGCCCCCCAGGTGAGGAAGCTACAGGTAGGGTGGCTGTGGGAGCACCGGGTGACTCTGGCATCGCTTTCTGCGGCACTCGGAACCTGTGTTCTGAGTTGAGCTCACATCCTCCAGTGCTTTCTGCGTCTCTGGGGGATATGAAGGAGAATTGGAGCCCTTGGAAGTTGTACCCTTAGGTTCACCTGCGGTTCTGGGCCCAGGTCTGCAGCCTCCACTCTGGGCTTGCCTGCTGTGAGGTGCGCTGGTTATAGGACTGTGGGGGCTGCATATCAGGTGATCTCAGCCATCACCTTCTCCCAGCACCTGGCTTCCAGCTCACGGGGTGGGACTGTCCTGCTCACCGCTCTGCTCTAGGCACTGCCCGTCTTATGCTGCTGGCCATGGCCTCACCTTGTCACTTCCACCAACAGGAGCTCCCAGATAACAGTAATGTGGGCCCCAGGCTCCATGCAGACCTGGCAGGTGCTCTGTGCACTGTGGGCACACTTGCCCATTGGCCAAGGATGTGGGTGTCTGACCCTTAGGAGCCTGGTGGCCTCCCGGTCCTATGCCTGCTTCGTGCGGAGGTGGAGCGGCCCAGCTGGGCCCGAGACCAAGGTCTGGCTCCCAGGCCTCAAGTGGAGGTCACAGATTGTGCACTTAGGGTGGGGGTCTCGCTGCTCAGGGACACACCTGGCCTGTGCTCACACTGGGATCCTTCTTGTTTGAGTGTGCCCAGCCTGTGCTAGGTGATCTTCTCTGGTCCTCTCACCCCTTCCCTAAGTGCTGAAGTTCTCTGGAGGCCGGTGCAGGGCCTGATCTCTGCCACCTGCCTGGGGCCACTGCCAACCTGTGTTCCTCGACAGTGAGTTCCTGCAAGTTCCTGGGGTGGCTGAGCTCCGGATGTGCCCTGGGACCTGCAGGTGGATGTAGGGTTGCTGGACAGATCAGGCCGGGACTCTTAAGGGGTGGGGGACGTGGGGCCTTTGGTGCTTTATCCCATAGGAAAGGGTGCACGTTATCCCAAGGGAGCCCCCAGGACGTGGGGAAGGAGGGGGGAGGAGCATGTCTAGGTGCTGACCACCTGGAGCACTTGGCCAGCAAGTGGGCCGCATGCTTTGGGAGCAATGGGTGACCTAGCAGGAAACACAAAAGACTGGCCAGTGCGCCATCACCAAGGGCTGCTGGGCAGCTTGAAGAGCCACTGGGTGGGGAGGTCACACGGGGAGGTCTCAGCTGGGGCTGCCCCTGGAGGACAGGGCAGGCAACTTGAGGGCTGAGGACAGAAATCTCAAATGACTCCAGGAAATAGAGGAAGAGGAGGATGCTGAGCGAGGGACTGTGAGGGAGTGGGGGTAGGTCAGAGTGGGCTGAACTGCAGGAGGCCAGGGGGAGTCGCGGACCCCTGGAGCTGGCCAGCCCCAGAGCATTGGGGACGAGGCCAGGTCAGAGGGAGACAGTGTGGGCCTGGCGGGTGGACCCTGGCAGAGGTCCTCCTGTCCCTGACAAGGCCAGGCCACACCGTGGGTCTGCCTGTACCTAAGCACCTGTCCTGTGCTCCTAGGCCGGAGACCACTGTGTGTCAGGTGGGGCGGTTGGCTGAGTCCCAGAGAAAAACACTCCTCACTGGGCACTCTTGATGCTTGTACACACCCTGTGGTTTATTTGGTGGTCAGTAAAGAACATCTTTGCTACTAAGTGGAAGAAAGCTAATGGAACGTAATCAAAATAGTGGTTTAATTGACGAATTTTACTTGCACCTGTGCCTTCTTCAGATCCTACCTGCCTACTTAGTTTACGTGAAGGCCGACTGCTCCATGCCCCCCAGCCCCGACCCCCACCACACACGATGGGGCCATTGTCACGCTAGGTGCTTGCTTTCCCCACCTCAGCTCCGGAGATGTGATGGTCTTTGGCCCTGGAGGTCTCGGCCAGCCTGTCCTCGTTCTCGGGCACCACCAGCAGCCGGTGCTGGATTTTGGCTCCAAGCTTGTGGTCGGGCTGGTGGTCGGGCCTCAAGCCTGGCTTGGTGTCCAGTTTGCACTCAGCGCGGTACTTGCCCTCCCCTCCCTCTTGAAGGAGGCAGAAGACATGGCTTTGGGCTTGGGGGGCTGCAGCCATGAGTGGCTGAGGATCTCATCGATGTGGAGCCGCTGGCTGACGTCGGGCTGCAGCATGCGGTAGATGAGGTCCTTGCACTCACAGGTCAGGTTCTTGGAGCGCGGGAAGTCCACACGGTGCTCCTTCTGGATACGCAGCATCTTCCTGATGTCGGAGTCGTCGTAGGGCATGGAGCCGCAGACCATGATGTAGAGGATCACGCCCAGGCTCCAGATGTCATACACCTTGGGCTGGTAGGGGATGCCCTGCAGCACCTCGGGGGCTGCATACGCTGCCGACCCGCAGAAGGTCTTGCTGAGGATGATGCGCCCATTGCTGTCCCGCAGGCAGCGCTTGGAGAAGCCGAAGTCAGACAGCTTGATGTTGAAGTCCTTGTCGAGGAGAAGGTTCTCGCACTTGAGGTCCCGGTGGACGACATCCAGGTCGTGGCAGTACTTGACGGCCAAGGAGAGCTGTCGGAACATCTTGCGTGCCACGTCCTCGTGCAGGGCTCCCCGGCACTTGATGAACTCGAGGAGGTCGCCCTGGACGCCAAGCTCCATGATGATGTAGATCCGCCCGTCAGAGGTCTCAAAGATCTCGTAAGTCTTGATGATGGAGCTGTGGTTGACAGTTGCCAGGATGTCCATCTCCCGAGGAAGGAATCTCTCCACAAAGTCAGTAGGTGTTTTCTTGCGGTCGATGATCTTGACAGCCACATTGAACTTGAGGCGCTCAGAGTAGGCAGATTTGACTTTTGCGTAGGAACCCTTGCCAAGATTGATGCCTACGATGTAACCCTTCTTCCTTAGGACTGTGGCATCGTCCATGGTGCCCGGAGCGACTGGCGCCGCCGCCATCTACATCCCCCCATCACGTGGGCCAGCAGGCATTGTCCTCATTTACACTACCCGAGGCGGCTGGCTGGGCTGGGCTGGGCTTCGACTCAGGGGTGGAACACTCAGCATTGTCTCCGGGTGACTTCAGCGAATGAACTCATAAAGCCAAGGAGTGGGGGCGGGGACCGGGCTGAGGGGGAACAGGGTCCCTGGAACCGTGAAAGCCAGGCTGGTCTGGCAGGAGCACCTGCTCGCCGCCCGCTGGAAGGAAGCCTGTCCCCAGGACTGGACTGTGGTGACCCTGCTGCTGCTGCTTGCGTTGGTTTCCCTGTCACAAGTCAAGCCGGAGGGGAGGCGGCCCACGTCCAGCCTGTTTGCATCACCTGGCTGTGGGGACTGACCCTGCATTGGTCTTTGTCCCACTAGGGTGGGTTTCCTGCAGCTTCTTTGGGCTATGAAGAAAAGCCCCCCTAGGGCTGTGTCCTTGGTGTGGTAGGACAATTCTCCCTGACAGTCACCCAGATAGGCCTGCATAGCACCCCAGTTACACAGATTTCCACAGCACTGCCTTAACATTGAGCACATAGTTAAATCTAGGGAAATCAGTGCCCAGACATCAAAGCTAGAAATGAAGCATGGTCAGTAGGAGACTCGCATGGGCTTCTCTCTTGCTGGAGCAATCCAAAATAATAGGAACGGTTTTACATTCCTAGTGCCAGGACCCATCTCGGGTCGACAAAATCTGAAGACAAGGTAACCGGCAGCTGCTTGAATAGATTCATTGGATAGTCTAAGGCAGCTCTCTGGACCAAGCTGTAAAGGAGATAAAATCAAAATAATCACTCCGGTACCACAGTAGACAGGCCTTGAAGGCACTGGGCCCCTTTTAATCGGACTTAGCAAGCATTTTTTTGCCTCTGACCTTCTTGAAACAAAATTAGTTACCAGCAGACTTAGGTGATTGCTGTACTGCATGTAGGCACATAACCCCAACCTATATAAACACGAAGAAAATTGTAGCACTTTGAGTTGGTCTGGTGGAATTATCTCCAGCCTTCTCCCTGTATCCAGTTGCAGTAATAAATTCCCTTCTTTCCTAGTTTGTCTGCTTCTCGTTATTGAGCCTCAAGAAAATGCAGCTGGACCTGGCTTGGTTCTCGGAACAGTGGTACCTGGGAGGGACTGCCCTGGACCAGTCAGGCTGGCAGTGGTGCCAAGCCTGGTAGACGAAAGCAGCTCTGTGTTTGGGAGCAGAGGCAGCAGGCCCCTCAGGGTAGAGAGCCGGGCAGGTGAGTCGCTGCTGCTCCAGCGAGCAAGGGCCTGTGTATGGGTGGGTCGGGGCTGCAGTGCATGCCAGCTGGGTGCCCAGGGTCCAGGGCAGGTGGCTGCATGTCTGAGGGGTGGGGCAGGGCCTCCCTTGGGTAGAGGCGGCAGGAAGGCACCCAGGCAGCAGAGAGCCTGGGAGAAGAGAGGGCTTTTTCTGAGAGTGACTGGAAGTAGGAGAGAAGTGAAGGAGTCGAGGCTTTTTCTGTAAGCAGCAGGCTGCCCCTGCAGGTGCAGGACAGGAGGAGGGCTGTCCCAGTTGTGTTTTAAGATGGTCAGTGGCAGAGAGAGAGAGACAGAGAGAGTAGAATTGGCTTTGAGGTGAGGGTGGGGGCCAGTGCCTTTGACCAAGTGAGAGGAGGCTGGGCCAGGGTGGGCCTCGGGATCAGCAGGAGACCGAGAAGTTCAGGTCTTAGTCTTGTTTGCTAGTCTGTGAGTGGATGGGCCTTGGTGCTGGGGAATCCTGGGGCTGAGAGCGCCCGGGCCATGCACTGCGAAGACCAGGCACCTGGGTGAGGAGGGGGTTCTGAATCACGTCAGTTTGGGCCTTTGTGTGGAGTGAGCAGCAGTCGCCTGTTGGAACCCTGACATTGAGTAGCATTTACGTCTCGGGCTGCCTTTTGCACCTGCAAACAGTGTGAACATCGTGTTTCAGGGCTGGTGTGTGGATTTGTGCTTTGGGAAATGTGGCATCCTGTACATGTCTCCTCAGGTGCGTTGGACTGATGTTAATTTGTCATCCATCACAGGCATCCTGGGTTCACAGGGAGCAGCTGGGACAGATGAGCTGTGTGTTCAGTGTTCAGGGGAGAGGGAGGAAGGCCTGTTCCCAGGTGGGGTTTAGTCCTGGAAGGTTTCAAAGAGGAAGTGATGTTGGAGCTGGGGTGCTGGGGATCAACAGACTCCACATGGTTGACAAGAGGGGCAGGACATGTCAGACAGATGTGATACTTTGGCCCTGGCATGGCTGTGTGGACCACTCCGGTCTGGAGTACACAGGGAGCACCCTGTGTTTGGAGGTCACTAGGGAGGATTACAGAAACAGGGCAGCCAAAGTCAGGATGCTAAGCTGAGAGGCTCAGATGGGCAGGGTGGGCTGACGTGCCCACAGTGACTGCCTTCCAGCAGTGACAGCCTCCCAGAGTCCCACCCGAAGCTCTTTATAGCATCGGTGGTTAATAGCTTTAGTTTGATGCTTTCCTTTCTCCTGGGAGTCTCTATGGCTGAAATGACCAGCACTTCACTCCTTTTTGTCCTAGAAGGGGCTGGCTATGAAAATTTGCAGGCCAGGACCCAGGAGCATGAGAACTCCCACTTACCACCCCCTGACCCTTTCCCTTACTCCCCCAAATGTCCTATCTGGGGCACTTCTCTGCATATCTGTTCCCTCCCCTCCCCTCCCCTCCCCTCTCCTCCCCTCCCCTTCCCTTCCTTTTCGATGGAGTCTTGCTCTGGCACCATCTCAGCTCACCGCAACCTCCACCTCCCGGGTTCAAGCAATTTGCATGCCTCAGCCTCTCGAGCAGCTGGAATTACAGGCGAGTGCCACGATGCCCAGCTAATTTTTGTATTTTTAGTAGAAATGGGATTTCATCATGTTGCCCAGGTTGGTCTCGAACTCCTGGCCTCAAGTGATCTGCCTGCTTCGGCCTCCCAAGTGCTGGGATTACAGGCATGAGCTACCGTGCCCTGGCCGCATATCTGCCTTCTTGCCAGACTCTACCAATGCCTTCGCCCTGTTTTTGTGCATTCTGCTTCTTCACCCCCTGAGGGCCTCTCTGGTTCTTGGGGGGCATGCCAGAAGAGGCAGGTGTCAACATTGCAGAGGCAGAACTGCCTGGGCATGGAACGGGCCGCTTCATCCAGGAAGCACACGCAGGGCCAGGACTCCTGGTATGTTTGACGGAGAGGGTTGGATTGGACTTGGGGACCTCCAGCGTTGCTTCTAGGATTGCAGTCCTGTGAGCCAGGTACCTGCACACTCTGAGAAATCTACTTCCCTCTGAACCTTCCTATCCTTTATAAAGTAGATACTTGTTTACCCATTTGTCCCCCAAGCACTGAGGGTCTGCCCTGGAAGCTGAGGTACACTGATGAGCTAGACCACCCATGCCTTCCTGGAGCCCAGAGGCGAGGGAGGCTCAATCACACCAAGTGTGTGTGCCCGATGGTGGTTGTGCCACGCATCAGAACCATGGTGCTGTGAGGACAGGGAACTGGGGATTGGACTTTGGGAAGCTGGGGAAGGCTGAGGTCTGAGGAACTAGCCAGGTGGAGAGGGATGAGGATGGCTATTACATGTGACGGTTTGAAGGGATGTGGCTTGGCAGGAGCATGGACAGGCCATGGAGGGCCCTGTTGAGGTCCTGGTCCTAGCACCTCTGAGAATCCTTGAAGGGGTCTGAGCCAGGGCTGAGCCACCTACAGGAGTCGCCCGGCATGGCGAGGCCACCTGTGGAGGGGTCACCTGGGCCTCCTGCCCTGGGCAGTGTCATCTCAGACAGGTGGCCCACTCTCTCTGAGCTGTTTCCAGCTGTAAAGCGCAGAGCAGGAACTCCTCCTGCAGCCCCTCCCACCCGGGCTCACCTAGCGGAGCTACAGTGAGGCTCCCAGACCTGCTTGCCAGCCACTGCCCTGAGGACCAGCGCAGGTCTGCGGGGATAATTGAGGAGGAGGCCCCAAGAGCCATTCCTCAGGATGTCCCACCCGGGCCCCCATCCCAGCATTCTGGGCTCCCTCTCCACCATGAGTTTCTTGGTGGGAAAAACAGGGTGGCCCCTTGAGGCCTGTTGGTAGAGTACACAGTGGTAGGCTGCTGAGAACCCCTAGAAGGCTTTATGGAGGCCTCAGCCTCTCAGCTGAGCCTGGAGAGCTGGACAGAGTCTGCAGGGGCGAGTTCCCTGTATGATTATGGGCTGTGTGTGTGATGGGGGCGCAGTGGTGAGGCCTGGTGCCCAGAGGCCAGGGGAGGACGCACTGGGCCACAGGAGGACCCCAGAGGCCAGGGTAGGTTCCTCCCCGCTGGGCAGTGGGAGCCAGGCTGGTGGGGGACGGCTCTGGACACTTTTGGAGGTGGTAGGAGGGTTGGGGTGGAGGCCTGAAATTAAACCATGTGGAAGGGGGCTGTGGGAACATGAGGAGGCAGGTGGACTTGGGGAAGAGTGCAGGGAGGGCTGGTCCAGGCTCTCACTGGACCCTACTTCTCCAAGGGGACTGAGGTTGGGGTCTTCCCGAGGTAGAGAACGGACCGCAGGTAGACTGTGGACAGTCATCATCGATGCTGCTGGCAGTGGAGCTCCTCTGCTCTGACATTGTCTGTGTCCAGCACCTGCTTCAGGCCCCGCCCTGGGGGAGTGGGAGTCGCACGACTGTCCTAGCCTTGGGTTTGACTGTGGCCCCATCTACTTAGAGGCCATGGGAGAGGTGATTCTGAAAGCGCTTGTCCTTTGTGGTTGCCTGTCGTATCCTACTTGCCAGTGTCAACTTCTAATGCAGGGGTGTCGTCCCTCGGGACAGGCTGGGACGGGGACAACAAGATGTGGTCAAGACCACACAAAACTGTGGGACAGCTTCCTTCCTTCCTTCCTTCCTTCCTTCCTTCCTTCCTTCCTTCCTTCCTTCCTTCCTCCCTCCCTCCCTCCCTCCCTCTCTCTCTCTCTCTCTCTCTCTTTCTTTCTTTCTTTCTTTCTTTCCCTCTCTGGCCCAGGCTGCAATCTACTCGGCTTGCTGCTGCCCGCGCCGCGGACTGCCTGGGACTGCCGGCGCGCGCCACCGCTGCCTGCCTTTTCTCCTTTGGATGCAGGCACGCGTTCGCCATCTTGGCCACGCTGGTCGCCGACTCCTGACGCCGAGTGCTCTGCCTGCCTCAGCCTCCCGAGGTACTGGGACTACAGACGGAGTCTCGCTCACCCAGTGCTCGGTGTTGCCCGGGCTGGAGTGCGGTGGCGTGGTCTGGCCTCGTGGCAGCCTCTACCCCCCGGCCGCCTGCCTTGGCCTGCCAGGGTGCTGGGATTGCAACCCCTGCCCAGCCACCGCCCCATCTGGAAGGTGGGGAACGCCTCTGCCCGGCCGCCCCGTCTGGGAGGTGAGGGGCACCTCTGCCTGGCCGCCCCGTCTGGGAGGTGAGGAGCGCCTCTGCCCGGCCACCCCGTCTGGGAAGTGAGGAGCGCCTCTGCCCGGCCACCCATCGTCTGGGAAGTGAGGAGCGCCTCTGCCCGGCCACCCATCGTCTGGGAAGTGAGGAGTGCCTCTGCCCGGCCGCCCCGTCTGGGAGATGAGGAGCGCCTCTACCCGGCCGCCCCGTCCGGGAGGAAGTGAGGAGCGCCTCTGCCCGGCCGCCCCGTCCGGGAAGAAGTGAGGAGCGCCTCTGCCCGGCCGCCCCGTCCGGGAGGAAGTGAGGAGCGCCTCTGCCCGGCCGCCCCGTCCGGGAGGAAGTGAGGAGCGCCTCTGCCCGGCCGCCCCGTCCGGGAGGAAGTGAGGAGCGCCTCTGCCCGGGCGCCCCGTCCGGGAGGAAGTGAGGAGCGCCTCTGCCCGGCCGCCCCATCCGGGAAGAAGTGAGGAGGGCCTCTGCCCGGCCACCCATCGTCTGGGAAGTGAGGAGCGCCTCTGCCCGGCCACCCACCGTCTGGGAAGTGAGGAGCGCCTCTGCCCGGCCGCCCCGTCCGGGAAGAAGTGAGGAGCGCCTCTGCCCGGCCGCCCCGTCCGGGAAGAAGTGAGGAGCGCCTCTGCCCGGCCGCCCCGTCCGGGAAGAAGTGAGGAGCGCCTCTGCCCGGCCGCCCCGTCGGGAAGAAGTGAGGAGCGCCTCTGCCCGGCCGCCCCGTCCGGGAAGAAGTGAGGAGCGCCTCGGCCCGGCCGCCCCGTCTGGGAGGTGAGGAGCGCCTCTGCCCGGCCACCTATCGTCTGGGAAGATGTGAGGAGCGTCTCTGCCTGGCCGCCCCGTCTGGGAAGTGAGGAGCCCCTCTGTCCGGCCGCCCCGTGTCTGGGTAGAAGTGAGGAGCTCCTCTGCCTGGCCGCTCCGTCTGGGAGGTCTACCACGGAGGCCAGAAGCAATGTGGGGGCTGGACGTGGTGGCTCACGCCTGTGGTCCCGGCACTCTGGGGGGCGAGGCGGGTTGATCACTTCGGGCTAGGAGTTCGAGACCAGTCTGGCCAACTTGGCGAAACATGAAGAATACAACAGACAAACCAACCAACCAACTCAATGACAACAAAACAGGTCTACCCTGGAGTCATACTCTAATTTTTTCTATTTTCCTCCCTTTCTGATCCTTTATCCCACTTTCTTTTTCTTCCTCTTCCTTCTCCCTCTTCTTTGTCAAATAGAGGATTGAGTTATTATCACTGATCCATATAAAGTCCCTCTCTCATTTATTTTAACTCCCACCCCCATTTCTATTCCCCGACTTCCCATGTGCAACCTTCCTAATATGTTTGATACGCATCTTTTTGTTTGTATGTATTTTTAGAAAATGTTTATTGTTTTTGTATGCAAAAAAAATTAATAAAAAAAAAAGAAAAAAGAAGTAAAGAAAAACCAGGAAAACTAGACCTGATCAGAATTTAAAATTTTTGTATTTAAAATGACACTATCAAGAAAATGAAAAGACAACCCACAGAATGGGATAAAATATTTGTAAATTTCATATCTCATAAAGGACATATCCAGAATACATGAAGAATTCTGACAACTCAACAATAAAGACGGCCGGGTGCAGTGGCTCACACCTGTAATCCCAGCACTGTGGGAGGCTGAGGCAGGCATGAGGTCAGGAGTTCGAGACCAGTCTGGCCAACATGGTGAAACCCCGCCTCTGCTAAAAATACAGGCGTGATGAGCACCTGTAATCCCAGCTGCTCAGGAGGCTGAGGCAGGAGAAGCTGCAGTGAGCCGAGATCATGATACTGCACTCCAGCCTGAGCGACAGAACGAGACTCTGAAACAAACCAAAACAGAATAATAAAGACAAATTAACCAATTTTTTAAAAATGGGCAAAGGATCTAAATAGATATTTCTCCAAAGAAGATTATAAATGGCCAATAAGTACAAAATACAAAAATTAGCCGGGAGTGGTGGCTTGTGCCTGTAGTCCCAGCTACTCAGGAAGCTGAGGTGGGAGGACCATCTGAGCCTGGGAGACGGAAGTTGCAGCGAGCCAAGATCGCGCCACTACACGTCAGCTTGGGTGACAGAGTGAGACCCTGTTTCAAAAAAACACCAAAAACCAAAACCTCTGGATTGTACTCTTTGTGAATTTTATGGTATGATAATTATATCTCAACAAAAAGAAAATAAAGAAATAAATAGAAAAAAAAAAAAAAAAAAAAAAAAAAAAAAAAACTGTGGGACATGCTCAGGCTGGAGTGTGGCTGGGCCATCCAGCAGAGCCTCCTACTTCTCCTGGGCTGGAGAATGACCACAGGGTGGGGCGACCCCGGCACTGTTGAAAGCTGGGTGCTGGCTGGACACAGTGGGCCTGTGATGGACAGAGCACAATGAACCAGTTGCCCAGCAGGGTAGGGAGCTCAGGAGTGGCTGAGAGGCTGGCCCCCTGCCCTCTGCAGCCTCCTGCAACTCCCACTGGTGGCCTTGTGGGGCTGGAGAGGTCTGCCCAGACCCTCAGTCTCAACTGCAGACAAAGCCTGCACTCCTCTGCAGGGGTGCCTCGGCAGGCTTCTTGGTCCTGTCCTCTCCCTGCCTTTTCCTGACCCCAGCACCGCACTTGGGGGCATCCCTGCTGAGGCAGCGGCTTCCTCATTGACCTCTCAGTTCTGGCCCCTGCCCCTCCAGGTCTCTCCCAGCCTCAGCCCAAGCCCCAGCCCCAGCCTGGGCCTGAGGTCATGGTCTGGACTGGGCATGCTGGGATGTGTTTTCCCAAGTGAACGAGGAATCATGGCACAATCTGAGTGGGAAACCAGTGGAGGGGAGCCCAGGACTAGTCAGTTGAGGCAAAGACATTCACTTTGGCATCTGCATTAATATAGTGATTTATTGCTCCTTTAGCAACGTCAGTTATGAAGTTCAAGGGGAGAGAGAAGAAACTGATGAAAACAGTGGCTCATCCGCGACTGTCTTCCTTCTCTGGTTTGTGCCTTGACTTCAGAGCTTGGGCCTGAAGGCGTGAGCTCCATCTCATTCGCCGCTGGCACACTGGGCCACAAACAGCTCACTAGGTGCGCATCTCTGGAGGCTGTTGGGGGGCCCTTCCTCTTTCTCCCTGGTCAATGGCTTGCTGGGGAAGCCTAGGGTGTCCCACTGCCTGGACATTTGCATTGCCAACCCCTCAGGTTTTGTCTCAGGCCGTACCTCGGGCTGTGCCTGTTCCCCAGGCTCCAGCTTGGTGGCAGGCCTCTTGGCAGAGCCAGGTTCAGGGGTCCACAAGACTTCAGTTGCCCAGGAGCTTTCCCCCTCCTTGTTGATGACCATAGAGGGCAGTCCTTGTGCCTTGGGCTGCACCCAGCATTGGCTGAGGGTGTCATGGATGTGGAGCCGCCGGCTGACGTCGGGCTGCAGCATGCAGTAGATGAGGTCCTTGCACTCATCTGTCAGGTTCTTGGAGTGTGGGAAGTCCACGCGGTGCTCCTTCTGGATACGCAGCATCTTCCTGATGTTGGAGTCATTGTAAGGCATGGAGCCGCAGACCATGACGTAGAGGATCATGCCCAGGTTCCAGATGTCATACACCATGGGCTGGTAGGGGATGCCCTGCAGCAGCTCAGGGGCTGCATATGCCGCCGACCCACAGAAGTTCTTGCTTAATCTCTGTTGGCCACTGTCATCCCACAGGCAGAGCTTGGAGAACCTGAAGTAGATCAGCTTGATGTTGAAGTCCTTGTCGAAGAGAAGGTTCTAACACTTGAGGTTCTGGTGCGCGATGTCCAGGTTGTGGCAGTATTTAATGGCTGAGGAGAGTTGGTGGAACATCTTGCACGCCATGTCCTCGGGCAGGGCTCCCTGGCACTCAATGAACTAGTTTTTTTTCTCGGCCCTGGCTGGGATCCCAGGGCAGATCTGGGGCTGGGGGCTAAAGGCAGGGCCTGGATGCCACCCTGAGCACTGGTGGCTGCTCTGAGGACAGTACAAGCAGCAGGGGCAGCACTGGAGAGTGGCCATTGTTTCTTCTGGCAGTGGAGCCCCTCTGCTGTGCCAGGCTCTGTGTCCAGCACCTGTTCCGGGCTACGCCCTAGGGGAGTAGGAGTCACATGACTATCCTAGCCTTGGATTTGACTTTGACCTCATCCACCTAGAGGGAGTGAGCACCCCTTCCTCACAGGAGCCAAGTAGAGCCCTGGGTCCCTCAGGATGACTTGGTAGGGCGGGCTGGATGTCACTCATGTTGGGTTGGGTCCCCACCTGCTGTGGCCCTTCCCCCTTTTCTCTGCTCCTTCACCTTCTTCCCTAACCCTGACTGCCCACTGCCAGGCCTTTGTGCATTCTTGGTTCTCCTCCTTCCAGACAGCCTCCTTCTCCTTCCTGCTGAGGGCACCCCAACTACTGTCTCCTGGAAACCAAAAATAAAATTCTAAGCCCCCCAGCCATCTGAATGGACCCCTCCTCTCCACCAAGGGCATTCCAAACTTAATCTGAAAAACTAGTTCAGGCCGTGATAGGAAGTGGGAGTCAGGCCTCATTATCCCTCCTCCCTTCAGGTTTCAGGCACAGCTAAGCAGTGTAACATCGACACAGAGACTTGAAGACTGACAACAGACTCTGTGGCAGTAAGATACCAGCATGACAGCAGGCCCGGAAAGAAACAAGTATTTTACTGCAAAACAGATTTCTTTCACATATTTTGAAGTCGCTCTGCAAAGCTGTTTCTTATGGGGAAAATCTACATTCTGTAGAGAATCCCTATCCCTTTCAAGGTCTTTTCTCCTGCGAGAATTAACTAGAGTCTGGCACCTTTTATTTATTTTTCCTTTTTTTTTTGAGACAGAGTCTCGCTCTGTTGCCCAGGCTGGAGTGCAGTGGTGCGATCTCGGCTCAGTGCAAGCCCCACCTCCTGGGTTCACACCATTCTCCTGTCTCAGCCTCCCGAGCAGCTGGGACTACAGGTGCCCGCCACCACGCCTGGCTAATTTTTTGTATATATATATATATATATATATATATATATATATATTTTTTTTTTTTTTTTTTTTTGAGACGGAGTCTCGCTCTGTCGCCCAGGCTGGAGTGCAGTGGCGCAATCTCGGCTCACTGCAAGCTCCGCCTCCCGGGTTCACGCCATTCTCCTGCCTCAGCCTGGGGAGTAGCTGGGACTACAGGCGCCCGCCACCACGCCCGGCTAATTTTTTGTATTTTTTAGTAGAGACGGGGTTTCACCGTGGTCTCGATCTCCTGACCTCGTGATCCGCCCGCCTCGGCCTCCCAAAGTGCTGGGATTACAAGCGTGAGCCACCACGCCCGGCCAATTTTTTGTATTTTTAGTAGAGACGGGGTTTCACTGTGTTAGCCAGGATGGTCTCAATCTCCTGACCTCGTGATCTGCCCGCCTCGGCCTCCCAAAGTGCTGGGATTACAGGTGTGAGCCACTGCGCCCGGCCCTATTTTTCCTTTTTTTAATTTTAATTTTTTTTTTGAGACAGAGTCTTGCTCTGTTGCCCAGGCTGGAGTGCAGTGGCGTGATCTTGGCTCACTGCAACCTCTGCCTCCCTGGTTCAAGTGATTCTCCTGCCATCAACCTCCTGAGTAGCTGGGATTACAGGCGTGCTCCACTACGCCTGGGTAATTTTTGTATTTTTAGTAGAGACATGGTTTCACCATGTTGGCCAGGCTGATCTTGAACTCCTGACCTCAGGTGATCCACCCGCCTTGGCCTCCCAAAGTGTTGAGATGACAGGCATGAGCCATCGCGCCCGGCAGAGTCTGGCACTTTTTAATAAGAAACATTAACAGTCTCTTCTCTGTGAAGCCTGATACCTGGAGGCTTCATTTGCCTAAGAAGCTTGGTCTCCACAACCCCTTAATCCAGACAGTCCCTTTTATTGATTCCAGGTCTTTAGATAAACTCTTTGAACCAACTGCCAATCCGCATGACCTGGAAGCCCCCCTCCACCCCCCACTTTCTTTTTTTTTTTTTTTTTTTTTTTGAGACGGAGTCTTGCTCTGTCACCCAGGCTGGAGTGCAGTGGCACGATCTCGGCTCACTGCAAGCTCCGCCTCCCGGGCTCACGCCATTCTCCTGCCTCAGCCTCTCCGAGTAGCTGGGACTACAGGCGCCCGCCACCACGCCCGGCTAATTTTTTGTATTTTTTAGTAGAGACGGGGTTTCACCGTGGTCTCGATCTCCTGACCTCGTGATCCGCCCGCCTCCGCCTCCCAAAGTGCTGGGATTACAAGCGTGAGCCACCGCGCCCGGCCTACCCTCCACTTTCAAGTTGTCCCACCTTTTCCGACTGAACCAAAGTATATCTTACATGTGCTGATTGATGTCGTGTCTCCCTAAAATGTATAAAACCAAGCTGTAGCCCTACCCCTTGGGCACTTGTCAGGATCTCCTGGGGCTGTGTCCCAGGCTATTGGTCACATATTGGCTCAGAAGAAATGTCTTCAAATATTTTACAGAGTTGGACTCTTTTCGCCGACACTGCCCTCCAAGGTTCACCCTGTTGGTGATGACAGGTGAGAGGTGACACTTGGAGCACTGTTCGCAGGGGCGCTGAGCCTCCTCTCTGCCTAGCTTTCTTTCCTGCACATGTGGCCTTCCCCTAGCCATTGTGTAGGCAGGTTCTCCAGGGAGCCGGCTTCGCTGCAGTCTCCAGGACCTGGCCTTCCCGGTCTCTCTTTGCCTGACACTCCCTTAGGCCATTCCTGTTCCTCTTTCCCCACCCTCAGAACCGGCAGGCCCTCCCTCCTCCACAGCGGTTCGGCCTTAAAAAGACCCCTTTGGGGCGCACTTTTGGGCTGCTCACGGGACCTGAGCTTGCAGGTGTGAAGACCCTTGGAGTCCCAGCCAGGTTTCCACTTCGTTCTCTCCGCTCCCCACCCGCGCGACCCCTCGGCGCCCCGCCCCATGCCCCGCGCCTTTGGATGTCCATCCTTGTGGTCCGGCGCCCGCCGCCCCTACCCCGCATCCAGAGACCCTATTCCCTTCCGAGGCCCCGCCGCTCAGGCCCCGACCCCGGCCCTGCCTCTCTGCTTAACCAATGGCACGCCTCACTCCGTATGGTCCCGCCCTTCCCTTAGAGGCCGCCCCTCAGTCCCCGCCCTTAGGTCCCCGCCCTCCGCCGTCGCGACCTTAGGCCTCACCCACTTCGGAGGTCTTTGGCTCTGGCCCCGCCTTCCACCTTGACGTTCATTGGCCCGCGCCGGCGTCGCGGGCGGGAGGCGGGGCGGCGCGGCGCGGAGCGGAGCAGGACGCCCGCCATCTTGCGCGCAGCTGGAATCGGAGCCTGAGGTTGCAGCCGAGAGTGCACGCCAGCCCGCGGCCCAGCCGAAGCTCTTTCCCGCCGCCTCTCCGCGCTTCGCCCAGGTCCAGCCCCGCCTGACCCTCCGCTTGGCACGGTCCCCTGACCCTCAGTCCGGCCCGGTCCGGCCTCCCAGCGGGGTCCCGCAGCCGCCCCGGGGACGATGAACGGAGGATAAATGGTGCCCAAGGCAGACAGCGGCGCCTTCCTGCTGCTCTTCCTGCTCGTGCTCACTGTCACCGAGCCGCTGCGGCCAGGTGCGCCGCGCGATGGGGGCGGTGTGGGGGCGGGGCGGCGAGCGGTGCCGGGGTCGCCCCGGGACCTCCTTTCACCCGCGGCGCCCTCCTGCAGGGGCCGCGCCTGGGGCAGGGGCGGGCGGGGCCTGGCTCGCGGGCCGCCTGGCACTCTCTGCGGACGCCTGCTGGAGCTTACCTGGGCTCGCGGCGCCTCGGACTTCGTGCAGCTCTGCTGTCCAGGATGTTGCCTCTGGGCCCTTCCCGGGATCGGCGGCGGCCAGGAGCTACGCCACGGGCTCACCCTCCCGCCACCCCAGCGTCGGAGTCGGGCTGGGGACAGTGGCTCTCGGGGGCACCTGGTTTCACAGACGTTCTCCCAGCGGTGGCCTAGTGCCAGCCTCTCGGTCCTGGAAACTCCTCGCCTGGACAGCGGTGGCTGTGGCTATCATTCAGTGAGACGTTGCACTAAAGAAGTGCTCAGGTCACACCGGGCCCAGAGGAGGCACCAGGAGTCAGCCTAGCGTTGTGTGGCCGGCGCAAGCGTCCCGGGAGCAGAGACCTCGCCACTGTGCGGGGGCCCTTAGCCGTGCTGCCTGTATGTGATGAATGAGTCCTTGCTTTGGAACTCTCCTCGGAGCTAGTGTGTTCTTAAGTCTGTGGTGGGGAATCAGAACCGTGGCAACCAGGAGACCCTTTTCTACCTATTTCGGTGTACCTCCCCTTGAACTGCACCACAAAATCAAACCCCCTAAATGCAGGGCCAAGGTATCCATCAGGCACAGGAATCCTGGTATCACTTGCCCACGGTACTTTTAGTGGCCTTCGAATGTTATTTTTTTTTAAGTCAGCAGAAAAAAAATGAACTTTTAGGTCAAAGAAAATGTTTTCATATGTATATTAATGCAGTCATCTTTATACCAATACAGTGAAAAAGCATGACTCTTAATATTTCTTAATGGAGGAAAGGTCCCATGAAGGCAGAAGTGCCAGGACCATCTTCTCTGATGACCTGGGTGTGGGAGCACGGGGTGTGTGGCCCTCTCCTGTGCCCTAGCCAGGCTCCCAGCCCAGATACACCGCACCTCTTGGCTCTGCGCTTGTGTCATCTGTATGGAATGTCTGCCTCCTCCCTAGTGCTTACCTGGTGGCCAAGGCCCTGACCCGTGCTCAACCTGGACAGATTCAGTGATGCTTCTCTGGTCTCCCTATGTAGAGCTAGTTGCTCACTGCTTTTGACTGCTCTCTGGGCAGCGGGATGACTGGTTGTGGGGTGGCCTTGGTAAGAACAGAAGCCAGGAAAAGGGCTACCTGTGGAGGAGGGTATCATATAGACTCTTGGAGGTCAGAACCAATGGGTTTGTGGGTTCTCGTGATTAACTTCTTTAGAAAACGTGTATGTACCTGTAGAGAGGTAGAAGGTCACTGTTTTCTGATTCCTGAGTCCTAGTTTTGCAGATGAGGTCACCGTGCTCAGAGGTGAGGCCATATTATGCCTGGCTTCTTTGGGGTGCATCTGGTTCCAGGCCCAGCATCTCCTGCCTGGGTGATAGAGGTGGCTGACGTCCCCGAATCCTTTTTCCTTGCCAGCCTTTTCACATAGTCTGCCAACTGGCCAGCAGCAACTGAGAAAGTGCCTGTGAGTGCTTGCCCCCTGCCCATCCCTAGGGAATCCAAGTGACGAGAACAAGCCCCTCCTTTTAGGAGTGCCTGATGTGGAACAGAGGCCAGGTGTAAGTCACTTGTCACACTCCTGTGTGTTGAATACCCCGGAGTGTGGGGTCCCAGAGGTGGGTGGAGGTGGCCATCTTTTCGTACCCGTGAAGAAGTGAGGGCGTCACAGGAGACCTCACGCTGAGGTCGGAGTAGGGCATGGGTGGGGTAGCTCTGGTAGAGGGAGCAAACTTATTCTTTCGATTCCATGACTCTCCAGATGAGAACATTGCAGCTACCCCTGGAGGCGTCTTGAGTTGCCCTGCAGAACCCGGGGAGCTGCAGCTGGCTCCCTGGCTTTGGCTGGGCAGGGAGGGCAGGCCTCTGGGCCTGATGTGTTCCTTGTATGCCTGCGTCTGCCTGTTCACACATTTCGCCCTGTGTCCTTCCTGAGAGTGCTGCAGGGATCTGCCTGGCTGGTGCTTGCAAGAGGCTGGGGCTTCTCTGGTCTTAGTCTGCGTTCTTTCTGTGGGGATTCTGGCCTTAAAAACATACTTGAGTATGAGGAAGGTACCAGTCAGAGCCCACTTCTCAGGAGGGTGTTTTCTGACTCCTGCCTGGTGGGGTCCCTGTAGATGAGACCAAGCCACTTGGGCCTCCTCTCTGGTACAGGGCAGGGTGGAAGGCCTTTCATGGAGTTATGGGGCAGCAAGTGCTTGCTGTACTTGACCTTTCACCAATTTTTTTTTTTTTTTTTTTTGAGACAGAGTCCTGCTCTGTTGCCAAGGCTGGAGTGCAGTAGCGTGATCTTGGCCCACTGCAACCTCCACCTCCTTGGTTCAAGCGATTCTCCTGCCTCAGCCTCCCGAGTAGCCGGGATTACAGGCACACGCCTCCACACCCGGCTAATTTTTGTATTTTTAGTAGAGATGGGGTTTTGCCATGTTGGCCGGGTTGGTCTGGAACTCCTGACCTCTGGTGATCCACCCGCGTTGGCCTCCCAAAGTGCTGGAATTACAGGCCTGAGGTACCATGCCCGGCAATTTTTTTTTTTAAATGCACATTTGAACTTGATTTAAGATGTGTCATGTGCCGGACACTGTTCTAAGCACTAACATATATTAACTCTCAAGAGGTCCCTGCTAGATGCTGTTTTTAGCCTCATTTAAAGATGGGGAAGCTGAAATCCAGAGCACTCATGAAGCTAAGAGGCTGAGATGAGATTTCATCGTAGGAGTCTGGCCTTCTCCCTATCATGCACCCGTGACTGGGGCCTGTGCACTCCAACTGTGTGTCTCCAGCCTAGCCACAGGAGTACCTCACATTGTGCTCTGAACAGCTTCCTTAACCCCAGGTGGAGCCACAGACTGCCTCTGTCTCCTGATAGGTCCCGAGGTCCTGTAGGTGAGGGTGCAGAATCTTTTTCCATGTGGATACTCCAGTCTGAGGGACAGAAACACCCACCCCCTGCCAAATCCCTTCTGTATTTGGCCATATGACCACTGATGATGTGTGTTACGATCACTGGGGGTGTGATGAGGAAGAAGGGTTGGAGACTACTGCTGAGGTAACTGACAGCGAGATGGTGGGGGGATTTGGGGACCACTGATTGTGATATTGTCTCATTGGCCCTTTCTCCATCTGTGTAAAGAAGGCAGCATCGATTGCTGATTCTAAAACTGTTTTTCTTTCTGGCTTTAGTTGTGAAACAAAATTATATCATGAGCCACAGCTCTATCCAGGTTGAACTCACCATACATAGCTGAGAAAAAATTGCCTTCTGAGTGCTGGTGCACCCTGGTCCCTTCCTGCTGGTTGTTGGTCCTGTACAGGGCTTGTGCTCAGCCAGGCCCCTTGGTAAGGTACAGGACTAGAAGATTGTCTTCCTTGTATTGCTGGTACAGCTAGCTGGGAGAGGCAAGTGACTTGTCTAAGGTCACACAGCTGGTGAGCAGCAGAGCGTGGGTTCAGACCCAGGTGGAGCTGGCTGCTAGCTCAGGGTTCTTTCTCTTTTGCTTTCAGTAGGCAGCTGCGCTGAGCTGATAAAATCTCGGGGAGCTGAGAAGTGAACACAGCACCTTGGCTCTGGAATCCAGAGTTGTTGTTTTTTGTTTGTTTGTTTGTTTGAGACGGAGTTTCTGTCTGTCACCCAGGCTAGAGTGCAGTTGCAGGATCTCAGCTCACTGTAACCTCCACCTCCTGGGTTCAAGTAATTCTCCTGTGTCAGCCTCCAGAGTAACTTTGATTACAGTGCACACCACCATGCTGGGCTAATTTGAATTTTTAGTAGAGACGGGGTTTCACCATGTTGGCTATGTAGGCTGGTCTCAAACTCCTGGGCTCAAGTGATCCACTGCTTTGGCCTCCCAAAGTTACGGGATTGCAGGTGTGAGCCACCTCGCCCAGGCTGGAGTCCAGAGTTTTCTTTCATGTGAAGTAGCACAGCGGTTTGGTGAATAGGGAGAGAGTCCATATTTTCATCACAAGGAAAAGTGACCGAGGTTCGGAAGTAGCTGGAGAGGTGAGCTTGCACCTAGCCTTGCCAAATCCTCCTGAGTTTGGAGTGCTTTTCCCTATAGCTGGTACTGTGACACTTTGTAGAGTTTGTCCACTGGTAGATTTGGCTTTTGGGTTAACAGGTTCATTTTTTTTAGTTGGAAAGTGGTGTAATATACTTTCTACCTTCACTAGCTAATGAATTTCCCTTTTTTTTCTTGACAAAAAGAACGCTTTTATTTGGAAATAATTTCAAACTCACAGAAAAGTTGCAAGAGTAAAATGAGTGCAGAGAACACGTGCATATCCTTGGCTGAGGCTTCCCTACTGTTGGCATTTTACTTATTTGCCTTATCCCTCATCTTGTGTGTGTATGTGCATGTCTGTGTACTCACACACATTGCTTTTTTCTGAACCATTTGAGAGTAAGTTGTATGCGCCATGGCCCTTTATCCTTGTACATGTTAACCATTGCAGAGAGTAGAGGCTGCTCCCACTTAACCCCACCCCGTTGTTCTCACTAACACCTGCTATGTGCCAAGCCCTGTGTCACGTGGGAAGGTCTTGTGGGTGCAGGAAGCCCTGTGGTTAAAGCCCAGGTTGGCCCAGGTGGAGGCAAGCTGGCATCACTGCATGTCAGGGTTATTGTTTTAGTTGGCGCTTCTGGGTTTAGGATTGAAGACTGCTGTTGTGGAAGATTTGTGCTGTGTTAGGCTGCGCCTTCCCTGCTCCGCTTCCCAAGCTAGCTTGTGGGCACTTTCCCCACCCCTTCCTTCCCAGACACTTCCCAGAGTACTGAATGATTATATTGTCTTAGCAGGGGTGACCGGTGATTTGTTCGTGCAAGTGTCCTTCTAGCAGTGGTGGCAGGTAATCTTGTTATGCACAGATCCTCTTAGCAGTAATGGGAGGTGATTGATCTGTGTGTGTCCTCTTAGCAGTGAGGGCAGGTGATCTAGCTGTGCACGTGTCCTCTTAGCCATGGTGGGAGGTGATCTGGTTGTGCAGGTGTCCTCTTAGCAGTGATGGGAGGTGATCTCAGTGATGGGAGGTGATCTCATTATGCATGTTTCCTCTTAGCAGTAGTGGCAGGTGATCTGGTTGTGTGCATGTCCTCTCAGCAGTGATGACAGGTGATCTAGTGGTGCATGCATCCTCTCAACACTGATGGCAGGTGATCTAGTTCTTGACTCTCCCCTGCTGGACCTGAGCCTTTGACAGGCAGGGAGTTCCTCTGCCTCTCTTGGTTGTTGGCATAAGGAAGGACCCGATTGGCATTTAGTAGTTTCTTGACTCTAAGTGGAATGCATCAGTGACAACATTTAAGGACCCCATAGAAAACTCTTGACTGATTAGATGTCTTTTCCTTGGTGTGCTATTAGATTTTCCCTTATCATATGTGCTGTTATGTTTGGGTGCTGAGGGTTTGATGACTGTCCTCTTTCCTTTCTTTCCCTGCTAGTCTGCAGAGTGGGCTCGAGAGACCAGTTTTGGGCCAATGGTTCATTGAGCAGAGTGATGCATGGGCTTGGGTACGGTTATTATGTGATAGCTGTGTAACAACTGTGTTTGTGTTTCTGACATGATTTACCAGTTGTCCTGGGAAGTTTAGTCAAAGCCAGTCTGTCTAATCCTGCCATTCCAAGCTGTGTGTCCTGTCAGTGTGGACATGGCGGGCTTGGCAGGGCAAGTCTAGGTTGGAGGGTGAATGGCCTGTGGACCCAGATGCCCTGGACCTTCTGGGCATCCACCTGGGAGATGGGGAAGCTCAGGTCTGGTTTTGCCTCAAATGAGCTGTCTGTAAAAGTAGCAGCTGGGATTAGATCAAGCCTTCTCATCCCGGTCCACGGCAGGCAGTTGGGTATGGTGGCTTAAGAGTATGGGCTCTAGAGCCACACTGCCTAGGCTCAATCTGTTCTACTGCTCACTCTGTGACTTCTGCTTCACTTTCCTCATTTGGAACATGGACATCATAACAGCTTTATAGAGATGTTGTGAGGGTTAAAATGGGTAAGTATAAAATTCTAAAAAGTGTCTGACATAAAGCAAACTCTTCGTCAGGCAAAATGTTAGTGTTAATCACAGAGTTCAGGAATCCTGAACTGAAATGTGAAATGTGAGATTGTTTGTGCACAGGGCTTATTGGTCGGGAGAGGGCTCCCTCGGGGTGGCAGAGTGCAGTGGCCCTGAGGAGTGTCTGCCACACAGAGAGTGCTCTTTGCTATTCTGATGGGATCAGAGGGACTGCGTATGACTTGCTGAGGGCCCCCGAAACAGCCATGGTGCTTTGGACAGGGCTGGGATTGTTCATACACGTTTTGCTCTTTGTCACATTCATGCTGTGTCACCTGGGCCTGGTCAGGCACAGACTGGGCACTCAGAAATCAGTTATTGAACAAATGCACAAATGCCTATTTATATTTTGACATAAAGAGCAACAGCTACTTTAGCCAGCAGGCCTTGCAGCTGCCTCTGGTGGGGGTGGCGAGGAGGATGAGAGCCTTGTGGCAGTCCTGCAAAAACTCCTTGGGAGGATGGGATCTGGGGGTAGGGGACATGGTTGTGGAGCCAGCTGGCCTGGGCCCCACCCTGGTGGGAGCTTGCTCTTGTGGTGGGAGCTGAGCTGAGAGGTGAGAGCAAGTGCGGCTTCTCATTAATGTGGATCCTCACTGAAGCTCACCAGCTGCCCAGCCTGGGGTGGAGGGTTGAGGGGCTCCCAGAGGGAGGGACCCCAGCAAGCCGGTGCAGAGGGAGCACTGCCTCTCTGATGGACTTGCTGGCACCTGGCTTTGAGAACTGGACTGCCCTGTGTGAGGATGTGGCTGGACCTTCCCTGGGTCGTTTGCACAGTGCAGGGCTTGTTTCTGGTCAAGAGCTGGCTGGGTGCGTGGGCTGCACATGCTTGCCTCTTGGCCTTCTCCTCCTCCTCTGCCTGGGGTAGCTGTTTCTTCAGTCACTCTGAGCTGGTCATTGTTCTTAGTGCCCTTGTCCGCTACAGGTCCCTCCCTGTAGGCTGACTTCTGGCTGACCTCTGGCAAAATGGCAGACAGCTATCAGTTTGGTTAGCTTGTCTTCCTTGGTTAGTCTGTCATCCTTCAGCTGTTGGCTGCTACCTGTTGGACAGGACAGTACTGAGGACAGTATTCTAGTGGGTATGCTGGACTAAGGGTCCCCCAGGTAGACCCTGCCCTCTTCCTTGCCTGGGAAGTCTCGTTTTCTGGGAAACCTTACTTAGGAGTTCATAGTTGTGGAGAGGATTGTTTGTGGCTGGCCAGGGCACTGGGTGAGGGGCAGGAGTCACAGCAGAGGGACCCAGAAGGTCAACACAGGGATGATCAGCAGGAGACTGACCACAGGACCTGGCCAGGTGCTCCACTGAAACTAGGTCTGCTGATGCAGAGGTCTCTCTGGTGCCACTGGCTGCTTCTTAGGGCTTCCAGGTAGATTAGTTTACCTACAAAACTCTGTCCATGGTCTTAGAATAAGAGGACCTGGAAGAGCTAGAGGCTTGTTGGGGGCCATGGCAGGCCTTTGCTGCAGCTCTTGGAGGTTTCTTGGCCACTCCTGACAATGGGAGCAGCTCTTAGGATTTCCCCATCTACCCTATTTGCGAAGGATGCCTGCTAGACCAGCATGGTAAGCCATGGGGCATGGAGAGAGCCCAAGGGTGTAGAAGATCTTGTCTGGACAATCTAGAAAAAATAAAGTTGATATTTTTTCACATTTGCTAACATTCATACATAGAATATTTTAGATAAATGGAATTACATTTTTTATTTAATTTTTTTATTTAACTTATTTTGAGATCTTTGTAGATTAGTGCATATATAACTTCATTCTTTTTTTTTTTTTTGTAAGGTGGGAATAGGTCGGGGCAAGATTGTCTTAACTCATTCTTTTTTTTTTTTTTTTGTCTCAGATGGAATCTTGCTTTTGTTGCCCAGGCTGGAGTGCAGTGGCCTACTCTCAGCTCACTACAACCTCCACTTCCTGGGTTCAAGTGATTATGCTGCCTCAACCTCCCAAGTAGCTGGGATAACAGGTGTCTGCCACCATGCCTGGCTAATTTTTGTATTTTTAGTAAAGATGGGGTTTCACCATGTTGGCCAGGATGGTCTCGATCTCTTGACCTCATGATCTGCCCGCCTCCACCTCCCAAAGTGCTGGTATTACAGGCGTGAGCCACTGTGCCTGGCCCATACTGTTTCTTTAGTTCTAATCCAGCACTCCAGGGTCTTGCTTGCTTTCTCTGTTTCATGTTTGTTTCTCTCTTTTTCTACAGTGAGAACCCTGGCTCCCAACAGCATCAGTAGGTTTACTCATTTGCGTAGTCTTACACTGCACCCGGAATAGTTTCAGAAATACTGCATTCGCACCACTAGTAACGGCAGACCTACTAAGTAGAGTTTAATTTTTTTTTTTTTTAGCTCTTTGTGTTTTCAGACTGATGGTGTATACTCAAGAGTCTTGGGTTCGAAAGCTACTTGGATTAATTCTCTCCTCTCTTCCATGTGATTGTTACACAATTAGGTTGAAAACTGTGTTGAGGCAGGGCAGGGTGGTTTACACTTGAAATTCCAGCACTTTGGGAGGCTGAGGTGGGTGGATTGCTTGAGCCCAGAAGTTCTAAACCAGCCTGGGCAATATGGCATCTCTGCAAAAAATACAAAAATTAGCTGGGCATGATGGCGCACACCTGTAGTCCCAGCTACTTGGAGGGGACTGAGGTGGGAGGATCATTTGAGCCCAGTGAGCAGAGGTTACTTACGGTGAGCCGAGATCATGCCTCTACACTCCAGCCTAGACAACAGAGCAAGACCTGCCTCAAAAACCAAAACCAAAAAAAACCTCTTTTGATTTGAAACCATGTTTATTAAATAATATTGAGAGTGGTATTTACTGTAACCTCAGTATTGTAACAGGCCCCTCTTTCATTACACTAATTGGTAAGGAAGCACCTCAATTTTGAACAGGTTTTATTATTTTCCTAGGTAATTTTTTTTTTTTTTTTTAGATGGAGTCTTGCTATGTCACCTAGGCTGGAGTGCAGTGGTACAGCCTCGGCTCACTGTAACCTCTGCCTCCTGGGTTCAAGCGATTCTCCTGCCTCAGCCTCCCCAGTAGCTGGGACTACAGGTGTGTGCCACCATGCCCAGATAATTTTTGTATTTTTAGTGGAGATGGGGTTTCGCCATGATGGCCAGGCTGGTCTTGAACTCCTGACCTCAGGTGATCCACCCGCCTCCGTCTCTGAAAGTGCTGAGATTATAGGCATGAGCCATCATGCTCAGCCAATAATTGGATATTTTAAAAAGAATTATTTTTCATTTCTGACAGTCCTGAGCCTTGGTTGATGTACTTTTGTCAAAACTCTTGGCAAATCACTTTTTCAGTTTCAGTCTCTTCCTGGAGACAAAAAAAAAAAAAAGGAGGGGGGGTTTAGATGTTCAAGGGCTATTTGGGCCCAAGTGCTGACATTGTGAGCTTGTTGGTTTAACAGGGTCTCAATTCCACCAGCCATCACCCTTTGTGTTTCCTGTCCATCCGATAGCTTGGGTTCGTGCTCTGATAGTCTTTGGGTATGCAGTGGTATGGGGGAGCTGTCTGAAGCAGGGGCTGAGGTTGGCCTGGGAGTTTGGGTGTAGTTGTACACACCCTTTACCTGACAGACTCATTGTGGAGGAGTGATCAGTGAGGCAGGTGGTAGGTCCGTTTTGGAGATTAGGATGCTGAGACCCGGAGAGGTTAATTAGCTTGCCTGGTGGCATCACTTAGCTTTTAAGTAGAAGCAGGAACAGGAAACTCAGGACTGCTGTCCTGAGCCACAATGCTTTGCCTCCTGCACCATGATTCCAAAAGCTGATGAAAGAGCTGTATGGCAGAGGGAGCTAAGTGGAGCGCCACCCTCTGGGGCCTCCTGCCTAAGAACCGGGCACCTTTTCACTGGGTTGGGCATCACTAGTGTTCACAGTTCTGACTGCACCAGCATCTTGTGTGGACACTGATGCTGTAATGTCTCTTTGGGCTTGGGTGATCAATTCAGGCCAGCTGGTGACCACCCTCTGTGATCTCACCACACCGATTGCAATCAAAGCTACCTGCGTGTTTCCAGAAGCTTGAGGGGCTTATTAGAATGTTACCTTCTTTTGTGTGGACAGACTTTGGGGGTTTTCAACCTTGTGGATGTATTACTTCTTAACAAACATTCATGAAAGTAAAAGATGAGGAAAAGGTATTTTAAAAGGAAAGAATTTTGTATAACTGAATATGAAACATAGTACTTAGAAAAAATAGATCTAAAATGCTTAGAACCCACAAAAAAGTGAATGAAATTCTAGCTTACTGCTGTTGCATATTTCTGCTTTATAATTGCAGCATGAAATGTGATGCCTTTTTATAGGAAGTAGGTACTCATATTAACCTCATTTTACAGATGGAGAAACAGAGCTTGGGAGACTAAGTGACTTAGCCAAAGTCACACAGCTATTAAAGTCATGGAGTGGGTATTTGAAACCTGGGCAGCATAGAGTTCATGCTGTGTTATTGCACAGCTTCAAGAGAAGTTTCCGGCTCTTTTTCCATCTACTCCTTGTCTTTCTCCTTCCGCCTTTTCTTTTTATTTAATTTAATTTTATTTTACTTTAAGTTCCAGGATACATGTGCAGAACGTGCAGGTTTGTTACATAGGTATACATGTGCCATGGTGGTTTGCTGCACCTATCAACCTGTCATCTAGGTTTTAAGCCCCGCATGCATTGGGTATTTGTCCTAATGCTCTCCTCCCGCCTTTTCAATGTGAACCTCCCCACCCTGCGTTTCTTGTCTTCTTCCCATACCTTCAGCAGGCTCCAGGTGCCGCAGCCCTGACTCCTCAGGACCCACCTCTGCCGTGTCCACGCAAATGCCCCCAGGAAGCTGACACTTCCCCGCAGCGTGTTCCTGCAGTCCCTGCCTTGGTTCTTAGCTGATGCTGTCATCATTATCACCCCCACCCCATCCCCATTTCTGAGCATCAGGTACCCTGATCAGCACTTGGCATGTAATAGCTCCATTAACCTTAGCTGTAACCCCACTTTTTGGATAGAGTTTTTGGTGTGTTAAATCTTGTGCTCAACTTAGGTTTTGAAATAAGTGCAGGAAATGAAGCTTTTAGACTGCAAATGTTTCCTTTGAATGTTCTTTAAAGACCCCATATGATAGGACATGTGCTTTTTGTGAGTGTAACTCCCTGTGGTGATCACACTAAAGTTTGAACCCACTCTGTTAGACAAGGGAGGAACTGGGCAGAGCTGCCTGCCCGTGGCTGGGCTGTAGGCTCAGTCTCCTTTTAGACGCCTCAGAAAACTCTTGCTTTCTCGCAGGAGTTACTTGATTCAGTTGTAATATTATCCTTAGGACTTTAAAATCCCTCCATATTTTATGTGTGCTTTTCAGGGTTAGGTGGCCCCACTGCTACCACAGTTTTTTTTTAATAAAATCACGTAAAATATACCATCCTAACCACTCAATTCAGCGTTCAGTTCATTCAGTGTTCAGTAGTGCCAGAGTATGTACCTTGTTATGCAACAGATCTCTAGAATGTTTTCATCTTGCAAAACTGAAACTCAGTACCCATTGAGTAACTACCCCTCCCTTTTATCTCTCTCTCCAGCCCGGCAACCACCGTCCTACTTCCTGTTTCTAAGAGTTTGACTACTTTAGATACTCCATATAAGTAGAATCATGCAGTATTTGTCTTTTTATGTTTGGCTTATTTTACCTCAAGTTTCATCCATGTTGTAGTATGTGTCAGAACTTCTTTTTAAGGCTGAGTTGTATTCCACTGTATGCATATACTGCATTTTGTTTATTCAGTGTACACCTGGGTTGCTTCCACCTCTTAGTTATTGTGAGTAGTACTGCTGTGAGCATGGGTATATGAATATCTCTTTGAGACCTTGCCTTCAATTAATTTTGGGTGTGTACCCAGAAGTGGAATTGGAATTGCTGGATCATATGGTAATTCTATTTTTAATTTTTTAAGGAAACTCCATGCTGTCTTCCATAGTGACTGTACCATTTTACCTTGCTACCAACGATATACACGAGTTCTGATTTCTTCACATCCTTGCCAACACTTGTTTGTTTGTTTGTTTTTGACAGTGGCTATCGTAATGGGTGAGGTGATAGCCTATTGTGGTTTTGGCTTACATTTCCCTGATGATTAAGGAGGTTTTTTTTTTTTCTTTTCCTTTTGAGACAGTTTCGCTCTGTCTTCCAGGCTGAGGTGCAGTGGTGTAATCGTAACTCCCTGAAGCCTTGACCTCCTGGGCTCAAGTGATCCTCCTGCCTCAGCCTCTCATGTAGTTGGCACTACAAATGCATGTCACCACACCCAACTAATTTTTTGATTTTTTTTTTTTTTTTTTTTTTTTTGTAGAGATGAGATCTCACTTTGTTGCTCAGGCTGGTCTTGAGCTCCTGGGCTCAAGCAATCCTCCCACCTCCGCCTCCCAAAGTGTGAGGTTCATTTTCTGATATGTGGAGTCCAACTGTCTAGTACCATTTGTTGAAAGGTTATACTTTCTCCATTGAATTTTCTTTGTACCTTTGTCAGAATCCATTGACTACATTTGTGTGGGTCTATTTCTGAGATCTGTATTCTGTTCTGTTCTGTTGGTCTGTGCATCTTTTTTTTTTTTTTTTTAAGATAAAGTCTCTGTTGCCCAGGATGGAGTACAGTGGTGGGATCACAGTTCACTGCAGCCTTGACCTCCCTGGCTCAAGTGATCCTCCCACCTCACCCTCACCGAGTAGCTGGGACCACAGGTGTTTACCATCATGTGTGGCTAATATTTTTATTTTAATTTTTGTAGAGACGGGATCTGTGTGTTGCCCAAGCTGGTCTCCAACTCCTGGGCTCAAGTGATCGTCCTGTCTCAGCTTTCCAAAGTGTTGGGATTACAAGTGTGAGCTACTGTGCTTAGTGTGGTCTGTGTATCTTTACTAAGCTTTTGATCAAACACTTTTTTACTCTTAAAGAAGTCTGATTTACCATTTTTTCTTGTTATGGTCATGCTTTCTGTTTTTGTCTGATAAATCTTTGCCTACCCCAAGGTTACGAAGATCATCTCCTTCCCTAGTGGAATCCGAGCTTCGTGGGGGCAGACACCTTATGTTTCTCCTCCTGCTCTTCTCACTTGTGTCCTGTACAACACCTGGCCCCTAGGAGGTACACAGCGGTGTTCATGGAAGGAGCAAATGAGTTGTCTTAAGGATTCATAATAACATATTCTAAGCACTTGATATACTGCCTCGCACATGCAAAATGAGCATTCAGGAATCTGATTTGACTACAGCTGTTCTTTCTCTTAGAGAAATTGGCTGTGCTATCCTGCGACTATGATCGAAATGTGGTGCGAGTGTTGGATGACACTGCTGGCTGATGTTTACATCAGATTCGAGATAGCTCTCACTCTAGTTCTGTCCCACCCTCCTGCCCTGGTCTTATTCCCAAGTATGTAGCCCCTTCTGCCCGAACCCCCATGAAATAAGGACTGATTGCAGGTTGCTGTTCTTTTCTTGAAAGTGTCACTCATGGAATAGGTATGCTTGGCGGACCTGCCTTTCTCTTCTTTCATCTTATATGATCACTTACTTTTTCTTAGGACCTTCCCTTCTTTTCTAGGATAACTTATTTTAAACAGGGCCTTCTTTCCCAAACATCTGCCTAAGGAGAAGCCACAGGGCAGAGCAGCTGAGCCAGTGTTTTGGTTGGACAGCATCTACAGATAGATGGTAGCAGGTGGTGATCACTTCATCTCCTGGAGGTAGAAAATGCTTGTTATTTATGAGAAATAAATGCTGAAGCATAGGCCTTGTCCCTTTGTTCTTGTTTGGTGTCCCCCAGTGTCAGTGTTGTGACCTCTTGGGCTGTGGGAGAAAGTGGCTGGCACTCCCCTAGCGCTTGGCAACCCTACTCCCTCTCCACTGTCACAGGAGAGCTGGCCACCTGTCTCCAGTGGTGGTGATGGGGAGTCAGGAGCTCCAGGGTCCAGGGGAGGAGTGACTGAGGGTGGAGCCTTCACTCAGAGATTCCACTTGCCCCGGGGGCTGTTTGGAAATGGGTTTGGTGGTTATGTGTTTGGGAGCTACTGCCATTTAGGGAGCCATATCAAAGAAGTTGCAGGCATATTTCAAAACCACAGCAGGAGTGTTTGCAGGTGTAAAATATTTTGTTCTAGTAAGTGGCCACTGGTAGGGAAAAAAAAGTACAGTATGTTGGTACATCCTTGGCTCTGCGCCAGACTGGTGGTGGGGCTCTGGTATCCCTGGGCTTTGTGCAGTGAGCCCCCAGAAGCGCTACTGGCTGCTGTCTTAGTGAAGGAAATGGCTCAGAACTGGAAAGTTTGGACCTGGTCCTCTAAGGAGTTAGAACGCAGAGCCCCAGCCAGGGGCTCTCCTGGCTTCAGGGATGGGGATTTGGGTGAAGGAGCCCACAGCCTGGCCTCTGATGCCTGTTCTGCTGCTGCCAACTTGATGTGGGACACTGAGTAGGCGGGTCAGCCCCTCTGAGAAGCAAGCTGGCTGGACTAGTTGGGGGTTTCAATACATAGAACAGCTTCAGGCCTTCCTTTACATTTTGCTAATGAAACTTCCAATCATCATTTTCCATGAGCCACACATGTCTTGCTCCCGTTTGAACTCTGGGCCCTCGTGGGTGAGGAGCCGGCTGGCCTCTGAGCTCCTTGTGGCTTGAGGTTCAGATGCTGGCATCCTTGGTGCTGTAGCCTGGTGGCTGCCAGTACAGAGGATGCCCAGGCCTCCAGGTATCAGCAGTCTTCACTGCCCCCCGCTGCTGAGACGCAGTGGCAGGTCAAACTGCACAGAACCCCTGGCCATGGTTCCTGCCTCCCGTCCTCTCTTTGCCCTTGTGGGTCCCTCTCAGAGCATTTACCTCTTCAGAGGACCTCCCAGGATTGTTCCTAGGGGTGGCATATGTGAAACTTAAGCAGCTGGGCATTGTTGGCATGATTTTCTCCTTTGGGCTTCATGACCTCTGTGGAAGTCAGGAGGGATAGGCAGGGCAGGATGGTCACCTCCATGCTTTACAGATGGAGGAAGCAGCCTGGTGAGGCTGAGTAGGGTTGCACGGGCCAGGAGCTGAAGAATGCTGTTTGTCTCGCGACAGATCTCTGGGGCGTCTTTCCAAGCCAGTCTTCCTGTGTGGTTCCAGGAAGCCACAGGGATGGGGAGGTTGCGTGCTGGCCTGCTGGTGCTACGGGGCAGTAGCAGCGATGGGGAAGGGGCTAGATGGGCTGCAGGGGAGAGCCGCAGGGACTGGTGAGCCAGGACCCCCAAGAACCTGGGTGTGGGGCTTTGTGGGAAGGTTAGAGGTGGCCCTCGGACTCCATAAAAGGGCAGATGGCATTTGAGCACTGTAGAGAAGGCAGGGAGTTTGTGATGTGATCACAGTTGGTTCTGGGATGGTCTGTGCACTGTTTGGAATGCCAGGTCCAGCCTTTCCTCACTTCCTAGCTCTGCCCTCCCAGGTCTGCTGTCTGTGCTGACGCAGGTTGGTGTTCTGATGATGCATTCCTCCGTCGCCAGCTGCGTCCCTTTCTGGAGTTATAGCACATCCCACGAAGCTATCTGGTCCCGAAGTCCCTCTGGGGCCCCGGAGTACAGCGTGCCTTCCAGAGCACGTGTCGCTCCCTTCCCCACTGGGCAGCACCTATTCAGGATGGGTGCTTGCTGGAGGCCTGCCCATGGCCCCTGGTGGCTCAGATGTTGGCCATCTCTGAGGCCCCATTCAAGGCCCTTATTATTCACTCTTGCCTCAGGACAGAGGTGACCCCTCCATTTAGAAGGTCACTGAGCAATATGCGCTCTGTTTTGTCTTTTAGTTATTTGTGCTATCAACAGTGGTCTCTGTCCTCTCTATTTTTTATTTTTTGAGATGGAGTCTCGCACTGTCACCCAAGCTAGAGTGCAGTCGCATGATCTTGGCTCACTGCAACCTCTGCCTCCCAGGTTCAAGCAATTCTCCCCACCTCAGCCTCCCAAATAGCTGAGACTACCGGTGTGTGCCACCACGCCTGGCTAATTTTTGTATTTTTAGTAGAGATGGGGTTTTGCCATGCTGTCCAGGCTGGTCTTGAATTCCTGGCCTCCAGTGATCCACCCACCTTAGCCTCCCAAAGTGCTGGGATTACAGGCGTGAGCCACCGTGCCCGGCCCTCTGTCCCTTCCTGAGGGCATCTGGAGAAGAGATGGCTGGCCCAGGGCAGAACCCAGCATCCACACCTCTGGTCTCCTAGAGCTGTGTGGTCGCCTGTTACAATAGCCCAGCGAGCCCTTGGCTTCCAAACCTTCTCCTGCTGCTGCTGCTGCTTTGAAGTGTGGTGCTGGACAAATCTCCCTTTCCTAGTAGCAACTTGTATGGAAAGTGAAATGACCTGTGGGAAAGCCCCACTGGGAAGCAACAGCCAGCTCTTTCCAAGACAGTAAGTGCAGTAAGGCTTTCCTGCCAGGTGTGAGCAGGCCTGCCAGGGATGCTGGAACCTTCTGTTCTGGGCACTCCAGCAGGGCATGGGTGTCCTCTGCCCCGGGTGTGGGAGTCTGTGTCTGATGGGTCTCAGACCGCTCTGGTGGAGACCTATCTTAGTGGGCTGTGAGTAGTGCTAGCAGATGGGCTGGAATTTCTCCTGCATTTCTTTGCTGGAAAATGTTTTGATTTTCTTAGTGATGTAACTGTGGACATGTGTGCTTCTGCTAGTACCCTGTCTCCCTCTTGTTCTTTGTGGGCAAATGTTGAAGAGAAATCAATTCTAAACAGTTTATGCAGCATACTAAATTTCACACAGTAATTTGAGACAGCTCAGTCTACATAGTTTAAAACAAGGCTAAAGCTTGCTGACAAAGAAGAAATTGAATCTAGAGAAAGAATCTGTATTGCAGAGACTCGTGTGTTTCTACAGGGCATGCATGAATCCACTAATTCCTGGGCGTTGCATAGCCTAAAGCAGTAGCTCTCCAAGTGTGCCCAGGGGTCTCTGGGGGTTCCCTGACCCTTCTAGGGGCTCCGTGAGGTCAAAACTGTTTTCATAATAATACTGAGGTGTCATTTGCCTCTTTCTCTCATCCTCACAAGCATAAGGTAGCATTTCCAGACCCTATTTGATGTGTGGTGACATCATTGCTCTGACAGCTAATGGGATGTATATTTGGGATTCTCTTTCTCTCTCTCTCTCTCTTTTGAAAGAACAGTGCCTCACTGTGTTGCCCAGGCTGGATTGCAGTGGCAGGGTCATAGCTCACTGTAACCTTGAACTCCTGGGTTCAAGAGGTACTCTCCCCTCCGCCTCCTGAGTAGGTAGTACTACAGACAGACACCACCACAACTGACTAATTTTTATTTTATTTTATTTGTAGAGTCAGGGTCTGGCTATGTTGCCCAGGCTGGTCTTGAATTCTTGGACTCAAGTGACGATCCCACCTTGGCTTCTCAAAGTGTTGGGATTATAGGCATGAGCCACTGCACCTGGCCTCTGTTTTTTTTTTTTTTTTTTTAAGAATTTTTTTGGCCGGGCGCGGTGGCTCACGCCTGTAATCCCAACACTTTAGGAGGCCGAGGCAGGTGGATCACGAGGTCAGGAGATCAAGACCATCCTGGCTAACACAGTGAAACCCTGTCTCCACTAAAAATACAAAAAATTAGCTGGGCGTGATGGTGCGTGCCTGTAATCTCAGCTACTCGGGAGGCTGAGGCAGGAGAAGGGCATGAACCCGGGCGGCGGAGCTTGCAGTAAGCTGAGATCGTGCCACTGCACTCCAGCCTGGGTGACAGAGCGAGACTCCTTCTCAAAAAGAAAAAAAACCTTTTTTTATTGTGGTAAAATACACATACAATTTACCACTTTTAAGTACACAATTCAGTGGCTTTAAGAATATTCAGAATGTTGTGCAGCCAGCACCACTACCCATTTCCAGAACTTCTTTTTTTATCATCCCAAACAGTAGCTCTATACTTTTTAAACAGTAACTCCCCAATTGCCCTGCCCACAGCCTTTGGCAATTTCTGTCTGTATAGATTTGCCCATTCTAGATATTTCATACTAATGGAATCATGCAATATGTTGTCCTTTGTGTCTGGCTTCTTTCACTTAGCATTATGTTTTCACAGTTCATCCATGTTATAGCATGTGTTAGTATTTCATTTCTTTTTTAAATTGTGGTAAGATATATGTAACATAAAATTTACCATTTTATCTTTTTTAGAGACAGGGTCTCACTGTGTTGTCAAGGCTAGAGTGCAGTGGTGCAGTCAAATCATAACTCACTGCAGCCCCGACCTCCTGGGCTCAAGTGATCCTCCCATCTCAGCCTCCAGAGTAGCTAGGACCATAGGTGCATGCCACCATGTCTGGCAAATTTTTCTATTTTTTGTGGAGATGAGGTCTCACTATGTTGTCCGGGGTGGTCTCAAACTCCTGGCTTCAAGCGATCTTCCTGTCTCAGCCTCCCAAAGTTTTGGGATTACAGGCATTAGCCACCATGCCCAGCCCCATTTCAACCTTTTTTTTTTTTTTTTTTTTTTGAGACAGAGTCTCGCTCTGTCGCCCAGGCTGGAGTGCAGTGGTGTGGTCTTGGCTTACTGCAAGCTCCACCTCCCGGGTTCACGCCATCCTCCCGCCTCAGCCTCCTGAGTAGCTGGGACTACAGGTGCCCGCCACCACGCCCGTCTAATTTTTTGTATTTTTAGTAGAGACGGGGTTTCACCGTGTTAGCCAGGATGGTCTTGATTGCCTGACCTCATGATCCGCCCATCTCAGCCTCCCAAAGTGCTGGGATTACAGGCGTGAGCCACCGCGCCCGGCCCCATTTTAACCATTTTTAAGTGTACGGTTAATTCAGCGGCGCTAAGAACATTCAGAATGTTATGCAACGAGCACCATTGCCCACTTCCAGAACTTTTTTGTCAATCCAAACAGAAACTAAACCCATTAGACAATACTCCCTATTCTCCTCACCCCTAGTCCTTGGCAACCACCATTCTACTTTCCATCCTTATTAAATTGACTACTCTAGGTACTTCTTATGAGTGAAATCATATACTATTTGCCTCTTTTGTGTCTGTCTGCTTTCACTTAGCATAATGTTGTCCAGGTTCATTCATGTTGTAGCATGTGTCAGAATTTTCTTCCTTTTTATGGCTGATGGCTGATCACGTTCACTTTTTTTTTTATTTTTTGTCTCACTCTTTCACCCAGGCTGGAGTATAGTGATGCGATCTCGACTCACTGCAACCTCTGCTTCCCAGGTTCAAACAATTCTTGTGCCTCAGCCTCCCAAGTAGCTGGGATTACAGGTGTGTGCCACCACGCCTGGCTAATTTTTGTAGTTTTGGTAGACATGGAGTTTCACTATGTTGGCTAGGCTGGCCTTGAGCTCCTGGACTCAAGTAATCCACCTGCCTCAGCCTCCCAAAGTTCCAGGATTACCAACAAGTGTGGTGAGCCACCATGCCTGGCCTGCATTCACTTTTTTTTTTTTTTTTTTTTAACAGAGTTTTGCTCTCTTTGCCCAGGCTGGAGTGCAATGGCATGACCTTGGCTCACTGCAACCTCCGTCTCCCTGGTTCAGGTGATTCTCAGCCTCCCAAGTAGTTGGAACTACAGGTGTGCGCCACCACACCTGGCTAATTTTTGTATTTTTGATAGAGACGGGGTTTCACCGTGTTGGCCAGGGTGGTCTTGAACTCTTGACCTCAGGTGATCTGCCCACCTTGGCCTGCCAAAGTGCTGGGATTACAGGCATGAGCCACCATGCCGGGCCCCACATTTACTTTTGAAGCGACACGGTACACCATTACTTCGTTGCGCATGGGGTACTACATGCCTGCTGTTTTTGTGGTGGAATAATATTCTTTTGTAGAGCTATAACACATTTATTTATCCTCCCATCTGTCATGGCCACTTGGGTTGTCTCTGCCTCTTGGCTGGTATGAATAATGCTGTTGGGAACAGTGGTGTGCCAGCATCTGTTTGAGTCTCTGCTTTTAGTTCTCTTGAGTACATGCCTATGTACTAAGGCATGTACTCTGTACTATGTACATGCCTAAGAGAGTGGAATAGTGAGCATTTGATAATTCTATTAAAAGGTTAAAACCTTTGAGCAGGTGCTTGGGATTCTTGTATTCAAAAAATTCTCAAGTTTTTTTTGAAACAGGGTTTTGCTCTGATGCCCAGGCCGGAGTACGATGGTGCAATCTCGGCTCACTGCAAAGGACCATCCACTTCTGAGGTTCAAGTGATTCTCCCACTTCAGCCCCTCCCGAGTAGCTGGGACTACAGGAGCGTGCCACTATGCCCGGCTGATTTTTGTATTTTTTGGTAGATACAGGGTTTCATCATGTTGGCCAGGCTGGTCTTGAACTCCTGACCTCAAGTGTTCCGACCACCTTGGCCTCCCAAAGTGCTGGGATTACAGATGTGAACCACTTTGTCTGGCCAAATTTCTCAGTTTTAATTTCTGATACAGTAAATATTGACAGATATAACCCACATAAATAAAAGCTCTTTGGGGTCTCCAATAATTTTAAGTGTATTAAGATGTCTTAGAATGAAGAAGTCTAGGAACTGCTGATGTGGCAGGTTTTTTGTTTTTTTTTTAAACGGAGTGTTGCTCTGTTGCCCAGGCTGGAGTACAGTGGCGCAATCTTGGCCCACTGCAACCTCCACCTCCTGGGTTTAAGAAATTCTCTGCCTCAGCCTCCAGAGTAGCTGGGATTACAGGCGTGTGCCACCATGCCCAGCTAATTTTTTTGTATTTTTAGTAGAGTCGAGGTTTAACCGTCTTGGCCAGGCTGGTCTTGAACTCCTGACCTTGTGATCCACCTGCCTTGGCCTCCCAAAGTGCTGGGATTATAGGCATGAGCCACCATACCTGGCCAAGGGTGACTTTTTTTTTTTTTTTAAAGACAGAATCTTGCTCTGTCATCCAGGCTGGAGTGCAGTGGTGCAATCTCGGCTCACTGCAACCTCCGCCTCCTGGGTTTAAGAAATTCTCTGCCTCAGCCTCCAGAGTAGCTGGGATTACAGGCGTGTGCCACCATGCCCAGCTAATTTTTTTGCATTTTTAGTAGAGTCGAGGTTTGACCATCTTGGCCAGGCTAGTCTTGAACTCCTGACCTTGTGATCCACCTGCCTTGGCCTCCCAAAGTGCTGGGATTACAGGCGTGAGTCACCACGCCTGGCTAAGGGTGACTATTTTTAAGCAACTTTGTATGTGGCAGAAATTGCACTTACTGCTTTACAGAGAGACTGTGGAGGATATTGAGAAAGGACAGGCAATGTTTTGTTGTTTGTGGTGTTTTGTTTTTTTGAGACAGGCTGGAGTGCAGTGGTGTGATCGTGACTCACTGCAGTCTTGACTTCTCAGGCTGAGGTGATTCTCCCACCTCACCCTCCTGAGTAGCTGGGACTACAGGCATGCACACCACCACACCTGGCTTATGTTTTGTATTTTTAGTAGAGCTGGGATTTCACCATGTTGCCCAGGCTGGTCTGGAACTCCTGGGCTCGAGTGATCTACCTGCCTTGGCCTCCCAAAGTGTTGGGGTAACAGGTGTGAGTCACCACACGTAGTCAGTGGAAACACAGTGTTGATGTCCAGCTAAAGCAATGCCAGTCTGACCTGTTGGAGTCACCATCTGGCGTGCTGTGCTGGATGCAAGCTCTGTCATGTCCTGGAGTTGACTGCTTTGTTCATTACCACAGCCCTGTCACCTGGAGAACTGCCTGGCACAGAGTAGGTGCCAGTGTTAATGAGTGATCTTCAGTTGCTTCCAGAATAGACCCGGTTTGACGGATGGATCACGAAGGGAGAAAACCTTCCCTGTTGGAGAACTTCTGACACTTCGTTGTCTGCTAGCAGAATACGGGAAGATTTTGAGCTGTGCAGTTCATTAGGCATTTAGTGAATGCCTCCATGTGTGGGGTGTTGGTGACATGGAGTATGGGGCAGCAATAAAGATGTGTCCTTCGGCCAGACACAGTGGCTCATGCCTGTAATCCCAAAACTTTGAGAGCATAAGGTGAGAGGATCGCTTGAGCTCAGGAGTTGGAGACCAGCCTGGGCAACATAGCAAGACCTTGTCTTTACTAAAAATAAAAAAAAAAAAATTAACTGAGTATGGTGATATGCGCCTGTAGGCCCAGCTACTTGGGAGTCTGGGGCAAGAGGATCACTGGAGCCCAGGCTGTCTATGCTGCAGTGATCTGTGGTCATGCTGCTGCATTCCAGCCTGGGTGACAGAGCGAGACCCTGTCTCAAAAAACAAAACATTTACATGTATGTAAAATGTCCCTATACGTATACCCCAGAACAGGGTTTGGCAAACTACACCTGCAACTGGCCACTTTTTTTTTTTTTGTTTTTCGCTAAAGCTGTATTGGACATGCCTATGCCCACGCATTCCCATATTATCTGCAGCTGCTTTAGCTCCACGGCAGCAGGGTTGAGCAGCTGTGGCAGAGAGAGGGTGGCCTGCGAAGCTGGCCACCTGGAAATACTTATCATCTGGCCTTTGAGGGAAAAGTGTGCTGACCCTACCAAGGTGTGAAGACAAGAACAGAGAAGAGCTGCTTAGGAAAACAGGGCTAGGCCAAGAAGGCTGACTCAGGGGAGTTTGGGGAGGGGTTCCTGGAGAGTGGTGTGTCTTGAGACCTGGGAAGAGGGGATGCCATGGACTAAGGCCCAGCAGTGGGGAGCCCAGCTGTGTTCAGGATGTAGCAAGACAGTTATTCTGCTGATAGCTTATTTTTCCTCTTTTGATAACTTTTTTTTTTTTTTTTTTAAGTCTGGAGAAAGAAAGAAAAGGACAGAAAATCCATGTGGGGGCTATTTTAGCCAGAGCTGTCTGGTTGTAAGGAGTAGCTGTAGGAGGAAGTTTTCCCTGAGCCCAGGGAGGAACCACAGCCATCCTCGGGGTCATGGGACTGTGAAGGGTGTTGCTCCCCTTTCTCAGCCCTTCTGGTCTTACCCCTTACCTCTTTCTGCCTCAGGGTGCACAAAACTTCAAGTGACTGTCTCAGTCTGGCTAGCCTGGATCTTCCCACTCCCATCACCTTACAGACTCTTCTCATTGGCCCAGCCTGGGGCAGGGCAGGTGGCACTCATGGAGTGGCCAGATGGGCACTTCTCAAAGAGGAAGGCTGTTTGGGCCTTAGGAGCCTTTCCCAGACATGAATAGATTAGAGTATGGAGAGAAGAAATATTCTTCAAGTGTGTTTGAGTTATGGACGCTAAGTGTGGTTGGCTATGCCCTAGGAACACAGGAGTGAACAGTGCAGACATGACCTCTGCCCTCAGGAAGCTTTACTTTTTTTTGAGACAGAGCCTTGCTCTGTCGCCCAGGCTGGAGTGCAGTGGTGCGATCTCAGCTTACTGCAACCTCCGCCTCCTGGATTCAAGCAATTCTCTGCCTCAGCCTCCGGGGTAGCTGGGATTACAGGCACCCGCACCACACCTGGCTAATTTTTGTGTTTTTAGTAGAGACGAGGTTTCTTGGCCAGGCTGGTCTTGAACTCCAGATCTCGTGATCCACCCGCCTCGGCTTCCCAAAGTGCTGGGATTACAGGCGTGAGCCACTGAACCTGGCCGCTTCACTTACATATGTATATGTGCTGGGATTACAGGCGTGAGCCACTGCACCTGGCTGCTTCACTTTATCTATCTATCTATCTATCTATCTATCTATCTATCTATCTATCTATCTATCTATCTATCTATCTATGTTTACTATATACCAATATATAGGAAGCCAGGAGTGACAAGTACTACTTAGAAGCAGCTAAGGCAAGGCAAGGTGGATGTGGTGCATGGGGGAAGGGGCCTTGTTTGCCAGAGAAGACTTGGCTGACCCCAGGACATTTGCTTTTGGAGGATATAGGGGTATGGAGAAAGAAAACTCCCAGTGTTGTTACTTATTACTTCTTACTCAACTATTTCCAAAAATAATTTAAGGTAGTGCACTGAAGTTTTGCTAGGCCTAGGGTATGATATGTTAGGGCGTAGATTTGGAGGGCTGTGATGTGAGCTATGAATTTACTTTGAACAACACCATAGGTTGGTTTTTTTTTTTTTTTTTTAGTAGAATGGACACTGTTAAAATATTCTGCTGGGCATGGTAGCTCAGGCCTGTAGTCTGAGGTGGGAGAGTCATTTGACTTTGAGGCACCATGATTGTGCCTGTGAATAGCCACCACTGCACTCTGGCCTGGGCAATATAGTAAGACCCCATCTCTAAAAAATAAAAAAGAATGTTCTGTTGCTAAATTTCTATTCAGTTAATGAACTCTTTCTCAGTATAGTTTGGGAAATTAGAGGTTTTTTTTTCTTTTTTCTGCATTAGTCTTTAAAAAAATTTTTTTAAAACTTTATGGACACAGTAGTTACATGTATGGGATATATATGATATTTTGATACAAGCATAGAATGTGTAATGATCAAATTATGGTAATTGGGGTATCTGTCACTTCAAGCATTTATAACTTTTCTTGTGTTAGGAACGTTCTGATTCTGCTTAGTTATTTTGAAGTATAGGATAAACTATTATTAACTATAGTCACACTAGACCTTATTCCTTATTTCCGTTAACTGTGTTTTTGTACCTATTAACCAGCCTCTTTTTCTCACCTCCGCCTTTCCCAGCCTCTGGTAACCACCATTCCACTCTAGCTCCATGAGTTTAACTTTTTTTAAGCTCCCACATATGAATGAGAACATGTGAAATTTGTCTTTCTGTGCCTGGCTTATTTCACTTAACATAATGTCCTCCAGTTCCATTCATGTTGCCTTTTTATGGCAAAATAGTAAGAAATTAGAAATTTTTACCATAAAACTGAAGACCTAGAATACACTGAGGAAGAATGGAGGGTTCCAGGTTCTTGTTCTTATGGTTAATTGTGGCTGAGGAAGACAGATGTTATGCCAGAAGAGCTCGTCCCAATTGCTGATTTACTCATCAAATAATTCTTCAGTACCAGTCATGGCGCAAGCCCTGGGTTTATAATTATGAAAAGGACCTAGCTCCTGTATGGATGGCGGGGGTGAGATCTGGTAGGCCAAGGCTGTCTTTTCCAGAGGAGCAAGCATGTTAGGTGGGCCATGATTCAGTTTAGTTCTTCAGTTCCAGGCGTATCTAGTCCTAGAACACAGGGTGCCTGGATTTTTAGCCTTGTGGTCAGTATCTTTTGACCTCAAAGTTGTTTCCTGTTTATTTAAACAGAAATCTATTTCATAATAGTTTAAAAAAAAAGCCTTATTGAAGTATAATTGACTTATAATAAATGATACATAAAGTGTAAAATTTGAGGTTTTTTTGTTTGTTTTGAGACGGAGTCTTGCGCTGTCGCCCAGGCTGGAGGGCACTGGCGCGATCTCGGCTCATTGCAAGCTCCGCCTCCCGGGTTCACACCATTCTTCTGCCTCAGCCTCCCGAGCAGCTGGGACTACAGGCGCCTGCCACCACGCTCGGCTAATTTTTTGTATTTTTAGTAGAGACGGGGTTTCACCGTGTTAGCCAGGATGGTCTCTCCATCTCCTGACTTCGTGATTTGCCCACCTCGGTCTCCCAAAGCGCTGGGATTACAGGCATGAGCCACCGCGCCTGGCCAAGTTTTTTTGTTTTTTTGAGACAGAGTTTTGCTCTTGTTGGCCTAGGCTGAAGAGCAATGGCGTGATTTCGACTCACCGCAACCTCCACCTCCCAAGTTCAAGCGATTCTCCTGCCTCAGCCTCCAGAATAGCTGGGATTATAGGCATGCACCACCACGCCTGGCTAATTTTGTATTTTTAGTAGAGATGGGGTTTTTCCATGTTGGTCAGGCTGGTCTCGAACTCCTGACCTCAGGTGATCCACTCGCCTCAGCCTCCCAAAGTGCTGGGGTTACAGGCGTGAGCCTCTGCGCATGGCCAAATTTGAGTTTTCATATATGTATAAATCTGTGAAACCATCACCACAGTCAAGATAACGAAAACAGAGTATCGTCACCGCAAAGGTTTTCTCGTGCTCCTTTGTAATCCCTCCCACGCCATCCCTTTCTGTCATGATAGCTGCAAGTGCATTTTTTAGATTTTTATATAAATGTTGTCATACAGTAGGTATTCTTTTCAGTACAATCTGGCTTCTTCACTCAACATAATTATTTTGAGATTCATCCGTGCTGCGGAATGTGTTAACAGCTTATTCCTTTTTATTGCTGAGTAGTATTCCATTGTATGGCTGTACACAACTTACCGATTTGCTTCTTGATAGACACTGTTTGTTTCCAGCTTTTGGATATTACAAATAAAAGTACTATGAACAAGTCTTTGTATGGACATATGCTTTCATTTCTCTTGGTTAAATACCTAGGAATGGAATGGTCAGGTTATATGGTAGGTATATATTCAGTTTTTAAAGAAACTGTCAAATTGTTTTCTGAAGAAGTTGTACCATTTTACATTTTCACTGGGAGAGTTCCAGTTGCTTCACACACTTGCCACCACTTGGTATGGTCATTCTTTTTCATTTTAGCCATTCTAGTAAGTGGTTTCTCTTCATGGTTTTTTGTTTTTGTTTTTGTTTGTTGAGACGGAGTCTCATTCTGTTGCCCAGACTGGAGTGCAGTGGTGCAATCTTGGCTCACTGCAACCTCTATCTCCTTGGGTTCAAGCAGTTCTGCCTCAGCCTCCTGAATAGCTGGGATTACAGGTGCACGCCACCACACCCATCTAATTTTTGCATTTTTAGTAGAGGTGGGGTTTCATCATGTTGGCCAGGCTGGTCTCAAACTCTTGACCTCAGGTGATCCACCCACCTCAGCCTCCCAAAGTGTTGGGATCACAGGCATGGGCCGCCGTGCCCTACCTCTTCATGCTTTAATTTGCATTTCCTTAATGACTAGATGTTGAGCATCTTTTCATGTGCTTGCTAGCCATCTGTATATCTTCTTTGGTTAAGCGACCATTAAGATCTTTTGCCTATTTTATTTATTATTATTTTTTTTAGAGTTGGGGAGGTCTTGCTGTTGCCTAAGCTGGAGTGCAGCATTGCAATCCTAGTTCACCACAGCCTCCAACTCCTAGGCTTAGGCAGTCCTCTTGCCTCAGCCTCCTGAGTAGCTGGGACTACAGGCATGTGTCACCAAGCCCAGCTAATTTTTTTTTTTTTTTTTTTTTTTTTTTTTGGTAATGTAGAGATGAGGTCTTGTTATGTTGCACAGGCTGGTTTTGAACTCCTGGGCTCAAGTGTTGCTCCCACCTTGGCCTCCTAAAGTGCTGGGATTACAGGTATAAGCCACTGCACTTGGCCCATGCCCGTTTAAAAAATTGGGTTTTCTTATTGAAATTTGAGAATGCTTTATATATTCTGGATACAAGCAAGCCCTTTATCAGATACATGATTTGCAAATGTTTTCTCTCTGTGTGTGGTTTGTCTTTGCATTATCTTAACATGTCTTTTGAAAAACAAAAGTTCTCAATTTTGATGAAGTCCAATTTATCAACTTTTTCTTTTATAGATTGTGTTTTTGGTAGATATATTAAAGGTATTTGCTTAAACCAAGGGTGTGAAGATTTTCTTCTTGTGTTTTCTTCTCTGAGTTTTATAGTTTTAGGCTTCACCTGTAGGCCTATGATCTATTTTGATTTTTTTTTTTTTTTTTTTTTGAGACAGTTTCGCTCTTGTTGCCCAGGCTGGAGTGCAATGGCACTATCTCGGCTCACCACAACCTCCGCCTCCCAGATTCAAGCGATTCTCCTGCCTCAGCCTCCCGAGTAGCTGGGATTACAGGCATGCACCACCCTGCCTGGCTAATTTTGTATTTTTAGTAGAGACGGGGTTTCACCATGTTGGTCAGGCTGGTCTCGAGCTCCCGACCTCAGGGGATCCACCCGCCTCAGGCTCCGAAAGTGATGGGATTACAGGCGTGAGCCACTGGGCCTGGCTATTCTGAATTTTTTATGCGGTTCAAGGAATGGATCAAGGTAGTTGTTCTTTGTTCCTCTTTCTTCCTCCTCCTCCTTCTCTTCTTCCTTCTTCCTCCTCTTCCTCCTCCTTTTTTTAACTTCATTTTGTAGATGAACTCCTTCCTTCCTTCTTCCTTTCCTTCCTCCTCCTCCTCCTCTTCATTTTTCTTTCTTCCCTGTTTTCCCAGTACCGTTCTGTTGAAAGGACTGTTCTTTCTCCAGGGAGCTGCCTTTGTACCTTTGTCATAAATTAGTTGGTCACATATGTGTGGGTTTGTTTCTGCACTCTGTTCTGTTCTCTTGATCTTGATGTCTGTTTTGATGCTTGTATCACACTGTCTTGATTATTGCTCCTTTGTGGAGTCCTCCAAGTTTGTTCTTTCAGTTCAAAGTTGTTTGGAGTATTCTGTCTTTTGTCTTTCTATATGAATTTTAGAGTCACTCAGTTTCTACAAGAAGTCCTGCTGAAATATTGATTGGGGTTAAATTGAATCTGTGGGTCAATTTGAGTATAATTGATATTAATAGTTTTGAATCTACTAGTCCATGAACACTATATGTCTCCCTAAAGGTTTAGGTCTTTAAAAAATGTTTTTTTTTCAGCAATGTTGAAAATTTTTCAGTGTACAGGACTTGACATCTTTTGTTAGATTTATACCTAAGTATTTCTTATTTTTTGATACTATTGCTAATGGTAATTTTTAAATATCTGAACTTATGGTAGAGTTTGTATAGAATTGACATCAATTCTTCCTTAAATATTTGGAGGAATTTTCCATTGAAGCTATTTGTGCCTGGAGTTTCCTTTGAAGATTTTTAACTAAAAATTCAATTCCTTTTAGGGCTGTTCAGATTGTTTATTTATTTTGGAGTGAACTTTGCATTTCATCTTTCAAAGAATTTGTGTATTTCATCCAAATTGTCAGATTTATTGACGTAAAGTTTTTCATACTATTACCTTATTCTTCACCCCTCCTCTGTTAGCCTTTATAATTTCTCTGGAATCCATAGTGATGACATCTCTCTTCTGACAGTGGTATTTTTTTTTTTTTTTTTTTTTTAAGATGGAGTCTCGTTCTGTCAGCCAGGCTGCAGTGCAGTTGCGTAATCTTGGCTCACTAAAACCTCTGCCTCCCAGGTTCAAGCGATTCTCCTGCCTTAGCCTCCTGAGTAGCTGGGACCACAGGCATGGGCCACCACACCTGGCTAATTTTTGTATTTTTAGTAGACGGGGTTTCGCCATGTTGGCCAGGCTGGTCTCGAACTCCTGACCTCAGATGATCTGCTGGATCATCTCCCAAAGTGTTGGGATTACAGGTGTGAGCCACCACACCCAGCCTGGTATTTTGTATTCTTTATTTTTTTTGCTGATCAGACTGTCTAGAGGTTTATTAATATTACTGATCTCAAAAAAACAACTTTTGTTTTTCTTATTTTCTCTATTATTTTTCTGTTTTCAATTTCAGTAATGTCCATTCTCATCTTTATTATTTCTTATTGCTGGGTTTCATTTGCTCTTCTTTTGTAGTTTCCTTTTTTTTTTTTTTCAGGTTCAAGCGATTCTCCTGCCTCAGCCTCCCAAGTTGCTGGGATTACAGGCGTGCATCACCACACCCGACTAATTTTTGTATTTTAGTATTCACCGTGTTGGCCAGGCTGGTCTCGAACTCCTGATCTCAAGTGATCCGCCTGCCTCAGCCTCCCAGAATGCTGGGATTACAGGCATGAGCCACCACGCCCAGCCCTTGCTGGTTTTCTATCTGCTTGTTCTATCAAGAGGGTTATTAAAATCTCTGACTTTAATTGTGGACTCGTCTGTTAGCAGTTATAGTAGTTTTTGTTTCATGAATTTTGAAGTTTCTTTTGTAAATTTTAATAGATACATAAACATTTAGGATTATGTCCTCTTGAATCAATCCCTGTATCATTATTAAATGACCTTCTTTATTCCTGGTAATATTTGCACTGAAGTCAACTTTGTGTGATATTAATACACTCCAGCTATCCTTTTTTTGAGACAGGGTCTCAATCCTGTTGCCCAGGCTGTAGTGCAGTAGCACGATTATAGCTCACTGCAGTAGCACGATTATAGCTCACTGCAGCCTTAACTTTCCAGGCTCAGGTGATCCTCCCACCTCAGCCTCTCGGGTAGCTGGGACTACAGGCATTTGTCCCAATACCCGGCTAATTTTTTGTATTTTTAGAGAGATGGCGTTTTGCCATGTTGCTCAGGCTGGTCTTGAACTCCTGGGCTCAAGTGATCCTTCTGTGTCAGCCTCCCAAAATGCTGAGATTTTGGGGATTACAGGAGTGAGCCACTGTACCCACCCTTCCAGCTATCCTTTGATTAGTGTTAACATGGTATATCTTTTTTTATTCTTTTATTTTCTCTTATTTATGCCTATATAAAGTGAGTTTCTTTTAGGTAATATGTAGTTGTATCTTGCATTTTTCCCTACATGACAAATTCTGCCTTTCACTTGGAGTGTTTAGATCATTCTGTATGCTTATTGATTAGGCAAGTTTAATTAAAATCTACCATATTACCCTTTGTTTTCATTTGTACCATCTGTTTGTCTCCTTTTTTTTTTCTTTTGGATTTTTTTTATTCTCTTCTATGTTGGCTTACTTGCTATAACTCTTGTGTTATTTTAGTGGGGTTCATCATTAACTTATCATAGACTACCTTCAAGTGATGGACCACTTTATCTGTAGTTTGAGAGCCTTAAAACAGTGTGCTTCTGTTTCTCTCTTCCTAGCTTTGGTGCTATTATTGTCAAAATTTTACTTCTGTATATGTTATAAACTGCACAATATAGTATCTGTGTTTTTGCTTTAAATAATTGTAGGTCAACAGCGTTTTCTTTCAGAACTTTAACATGTCATATCACTGTCTTCTAGGCTGTATTGTTTCTAATGAGAAATCTGCTGTCATCTAGATCTTTGTTTTTCTGTGCATGCCTTCTTTTTCTGCCTGCTTTTAAGATTTTATTGCTGATTTTAAGCAATTCAATTCCAATGTGACTTGGAGTTGTATTCTTTGTATTTCTGGTGCTTGTGGTTCATTGAGGTACTTGGAGTTGTGGGTTTATAGTTTTCATCAAATTGGGAAATTTTCCCCATTGTTTCTTCAGATGTTGTGTCTGTTCCCCCATGTATTAGGGTGTGTGAGGTTGTTTCACAGCTTACTGATGATTTGCACATTTTTTCCTGGTATTTTTTCATTCTGTGTTTTAGTTCAGAGTGTTTCTATTGTTATGTCTTCAAGTTACTAATCTTTTCTACTACAAAATCTAACCCGTTAATGTTCTGCAGTGTATTTTTCATCTTAAGTGTTACAGTTTTTATCTCTAGGTAATAGATTCGTAAAGGGCCAGGCATTAAATGTTTTCAGCTTTGCAGGCCATATAGTCTTTCCTGCAGCTACTCAGCTCTGCCGCTGTAACTTGAAAGCAGCCATAGACAATATGTATTTGTGGCTGTGTTCTGATAAAACTTGATTTTAAAAACAGATGGGGCCAGGCACAGTGGTACATGCCTGTAATCCTGTCACTTCGGGAGGCCGAGTCAGGCAGATCACTTGAGGCCAGGAGTTCAAGACCAGCCTGGCCAACATGGCAAAACCCCGTCTCTAGTAAAAATATAAAAATTAGCTAGGCGTGGTGGCACATGCTTGTAATTCCAGCTACTCAGGAGGCTGAGGGACAAGAATTGCTTGAATCCAGAAGGTGAAGGTTGCAGTGAGCTGAGACCGCACCACTGGCACTCCAGCCTGGGTGACAGAGTGAGACTCTGTCTCAAAAATAAATAAATAAATAAATAAACAAACCAACAAACAAATGGGAAGAGATTGATCCAGCCCATGGGCTATGGTTTGCTGACCTACTGCCACTTCCTCAATGGCCTCTCACCCTCTGGTCCCACAGAGCTGCGGTGCAACCCTGGGCAGTTTGCGTGTCGCAGCGGCACCATCCAGTGCATCCCCCTCCCCTGGCAGTGTGATGGCTGGGCGACTTGCGAGGATGAGAGCGACGAAGCCAACTGTCCAGGTGAGTGTGTTGAGTAGGTGGGGTACACACCACCTTGTCTCTTTGTTGTAGCTCAGTGACTGTGCCTCTTGTGAGGGGTGGAGGTGTGTGCTGTCTTAACACATTGGAAAGTTAGTTTGAGCCGACCCCTTCCTCTTATCTCTCTGTCTTTTTAAAAAATAGGTGCCCAACCTAGGCAGATCCCAGAACTTGCAAGATGGCAGGGCTGTGGGGAGGCCCTTGAGATGCCCAGGAGGCCACACTTAAGGAGGCGCTGCACTCCCTGGACTTGCATGATCTTGCGTGTGAACCCCTCCTGAGGGGTGGCACCTTGGCCGCCTCTCTGACCTTATCCCCATCCTGGCTCTGGATGTGGGTGCCTCTTGATCCTGAATGTGCTCTTTTAGACTGGCCTTGGCACGCCCTCCCCTCCTGCTCACTCATTCACCTGGAACTTTGCACTCGCAGGTTCTCTCCTGGCCATTATGTAGTCTCCTGAAGATGTATGGAAAGGCCACAAAAAGTCTAAATCGGACAACCAGGTTCTTCACCTGGTTTCTGCCCCAGCACCCTCAAGGAATACAGGGCACCCCATGAATAACAATGTTCACTGGATCCGTTGTTCTCAACTTTGGTTGGGTGGGAGGTGTAGTGAGTACTTGTGCATGTGTGTGTGAATGTGTGAGACATACATATACATGTATCCACGAATTCGTTTTTAAGACTAGGTGGTGCTGATAAAGCCACTAAGGGGAAAGTGTGTCTTACCCCAGCTTGAGAAGCACAGGCTTAAATGCTTTGGCCAGGCATGCAAACTCCTTCACAAGCTGGTTTAGGTCTGCTTTGCCAACCTGATTTATCACTACTTCCCCTTCAGTGGCTCAGCTGGGCTGTTTCCTGTGCCCACTCCCATTAATAATCTCCTAGATGCGTGCTTACTTTATGTTTTCCTGGAATTCCCTTGTTCTGTTTCTGCATAGACAAGCCTTGCCGTCCTTCAAGGTGTAGCTCAGATATTACCACAGTGGGAGAATGTCTGTGGTCCCTCCTTTTATGGATTGGCTTCTTCCAGTCCCCCGTTTGTCCCTCTCTTATAGCATCAGAACCATTGGTAATTCTCACCATTCCTGGTGTCCAGGATTGATTTTTCCATCCAGACCATGAGTTCCCAGAGGGCAGAGACCTTTCTTCTTCCTTAGTGGGACTTGGCCTAGGACATGAAAGGTGTGCCGTAATTCCTATAGGCTTAGTACTGAAGGAAAACCAATTCATTCCAACCAGGGTATTAGGTAGGGGATTAGGTGACATTTGAACTTGTGGTAGTTCTTTGAGGGGGGGGGGTTCCGAAATAAGCAGAGATGGTCTGGTCAGATTGTATTTGCCTGTAAAGAATGCTGTTTAGGCTGGGTGCGAAGGCTCACACCTGTAACCCAACACTTTGGGAGGCCGAGGTGGGTGGATCACTTTAGGCCAGGAGTTTGAGATCAGCTTGGCCAACGTAGTGAAACCCCGTTTCTAATAAAAATACAAAAATTGGCCAGGTGTGATACTGCACACCTATAATCCCAGCTACTCAGGAGGCTGAGGCACAAGTTGCTTGAACCTGGGAGGCGGAGGTTGCAGTGAGTCAGGATTGTGCCACTGCACTTTATCCTGGGCTACAGAACAAGACTCGGTGTCAAACGCAAAAAAAAAAAAAAAAAAAGCCAGGCGCAGTGGCTCATGCCTTGTAATCCCAACACTTTTGGAGGCCGAGGCAGGCAGGATCACTTAAGGTCAGGAGTTTCAGACCAGCCTGGCTGACATCGTGAAATTTCATCTCTACTAAAAATACAAAAATTAGCCGGGCGTGGTGGCGAGCACCTGTAATCCCAGCTGAGGCAGGAGAATCACTTGAACCCAGGAGGTAGAGGTTGCTGTGAGCTGAGATCATGCCAGTGCACTCTAGCCTGGGTGACAGAGTGAGATTCTGTTTCAAAAAAAAGAAAAGAATGCTCTTTAGAGGGGGCCCCTCCTGATCATCCCTGGAGCCCGTTCTTCATCAGATTATGCATGTCTCTGGTGGAGGTGTTTGCCTTTCCAAATGAGGGTTTGCATGGTGTTGGCCCAGTCAGGAGCCTCTGGGACACCCCTTTGTCTGGGAGCCTCTCTGGTGGGTCTTTGGAGTCAAAGCCCAGAGAAAGTGGATTCCCAGTGGGCTTCCCAGTGCTTGGGCTGCTGAAGTTCCCTGGTTGGTCAGCCTGGGGACGACCATGTGGTTATGAGTGGGAGCCTCCCCTTGTCTGACTCACAGAGACCTTATATCCAGCCTCTTGGAGAATTCCTGAAGAGAGAACCAGATGATGCTTGGTTCGCTTTCAAACGGAAGCAGAGTTTATTTGCTGTTTTCAAAGTGTCATTTGGCTTTGCTTTTGTGGTTGTTTGTAATAACTGTCCTGTTACACACACTGAACATAGCGGTATCCACACTCATAGTTGCCGCCTTGTTCATCTTTCCATGCTCTGAAGACTTGTTGAAGGCAAGGAGTAGGTTTTATTTCCCTTGACCACATGGCCTGGTACGGAGGAGGCATCAACTCTGCACTTGAATATTGGCTTGAAGTTCCATTGGTTGCTATATGTTTTCCCTAGACAGAAAAATAAAATCTCTCATAGAAGCCGAAAGTTACGAGTGGTGGCCTGCACCAGGACCGAGCAGTGAAGGCATGACAATGAGGACTCTTGTGTGCAAGCCCACTGAGGCTCGGTAGGGCCTAGGAGTGTTCCAGGTGGGCTGAGGAGGCCACTGCCCTGACAAGGCTCACCCTGCTTCTCCTTGACTCATGGTCCTATGATTGTCCTTGTATAGTGCTGTGTCACAGTCTGGAGGGTGAGCAGATTGATTTCTTTTTTTTTATTCGAGACGGAGTCTCGCTTTGTCGCCCAGGCTGGAGTGCAGTGGCGCAATCTCGGCTCACTGCAAGCTCCGCCTCCCGGGTTCATGCCATTCTCCTGCCTCAGCCTCTTGAGTAGCTGGGACTACAGGCGCCTGCCACCACGCCCGGCTAATTTTTTTTGTATTTTTAGTAGAGACAGGGGTTTCACTGTGCTAGCCAGGATGGTCTCGATCTCCTGACCTCGTGATCCGCCCGCCTCAGCCTCCCAAAGTGCTGGGATTACAGGCGTGAGCCACCGCGCCCGGCCAAGCAGATTGATTTCTAGTTGTTCTTAAAGTTGAGATTCTGAGCAAATTAAGCCATAAAAATGTACAAAGAATATGTAATACATATTTTCTTACTTCCCTGAATTAATAACTGCTAAAATCTTGTGATTTTTTTTCTAGTTTATTTTAAAAGAAATTTTTAAAAAGTCATGGATATAGAGTCAAGTCCTCATTGACACTCTCCCTTTCCCCAACATCCTCCCCTCTCAAAAAAGGAAACTCTTTGTGTTTGTTGAGGCGAGTAGAGAGTTAGCTAATAACCACCTTTGCTCAAAAGCTGTGACCTTCCTTTGTATGAGGAGAGTTTCAGTAACCCCTCGGGAAGCCCTGGCCATTCTCAGTCAAGTTGCTTTTGAACTAGACTTAAGGACTTCTGGAGTTACCGTATGAGGTTACTTCATTGCCCTGCTAAAAGCCTGCTAAAAAGGAGTATAAAAAATGTAAAACCAAAGGGACGAAAAAAGGGGAAAGATGTAACAGTAGATCAGTAATTTCTGCATGTTTTCGAAAAGAGGGAAATGACATGCTAGGTACAGCCTGGGCATTCAGTACCTTCCCACTCACTCCCTTCTGGGCTTGTCCCTGGGTTTCAGAGGCTGGAATGCTGGAGCAGTAGCACTCAGAACCCCCTGGCAGCAGGCTTTTGTGTGTCATTTGCCCTATGACATGTGTCTTGGGAAATGTGGCAAGTGGAAGGGAGGTGGAACCTTTCTTCCTCAGGCCATAGTGTATGTTGGGGGGTGTGCATGGGCTTAGATTTTTGAGGTGACTTTTTGCAGTGGCTTCTACCTTCCCCCACTGGCCAGCTGTCTCAGGGCTGCAGAGCAGCTGCAGTATTGGCAGCAGATTTTTGCGGTTTCCTAACCTATAGATGGCAGTAGGAGCTTCCTGACTCTTGACGATAACTGTAGGAATTAGATGGGGAGTTAGTTAGCCCACTTTACTTTCGCTCACACTATATAGCCTTGCCAGTTGTTTTGAAAGCACCCATTTTCTGTATTAAACCCTTCGTGTTTGAAATGCCTTAGCATGGTTTCTGTTTTCCCTGTGGAACCATCTTTGATATAAACGAGAATTAACAAAAGATGTGTAAAATTTTTGAGGGAGAAAAATTTGCAATTTTATTAAGAGACATTAAAGAAGACAAATAAATAGTGGCAGAATGTTCTTGCCTAGGAAGACAGAATCTTTGAAAAACTCATATTATTCTGTGGATTCAGTGCCTCTTTAAAGCTCCGTGAGTTTTATGTGAAATGTGATAAGTCGATTCTAAAATGTTGAGAAGAATTAAGTCCTAGTATTGAGAGGTCGTTGTGAAGAAGAAGAATGAGGAGGGAGCACTTGCCTTGCCCGTATCAAGATTTACTTCAAAATTGGCTCAGGGAAATCCAAATTGGCCAGTGAGACATAAGCTGTCAGAAACAGACCTAAGAAGCTTGAATTCCAGAGGTGGAATTTCATATTGCTGTGCAAAGGGTGGACTCTTCGAACACAGTGCTGTGACAGTCGGAGAAGGGTGCAGTTGGATCCCTAACTCACAACATACAGGAAATTCAGTTTTGGATAAATTATAGGAGACTATCTTTAAGACCTTGATAGGGAAGTGTGCCTTTTTCTTTTTTTTTTTTTTTTTTGAGACAATGTCTGGCTCTGTCACCCAGGCTGGAGTGCAGTGACACGTTCTTGGATCCCTGCAACCTCCGCCTCCTGGGCTCAAGCCATCCTCCTACCTCAGTCTCCCGAGTAGCTAGGACTACAAGCATGCACCACCATGCCCGGCTAATTTTTGCATTTTTTCATAGAATCGGTGTTTCGCCACGTTGCTCAGGCTGGTCTCTAACTCACGAGTTTAAGCAATCTGCCTGCTTCGGTCTCCCAAAGTGCCTGGATTACAGGGGTGTGAGCCACTGCGCCCAGCTACCTTTTTCTTTTCTTTCTTTTTCCTTTTCTTTTTTTTTGGGAGATGGAGTTTTGCTCTGTCGCCCAGGCTGGGGTGCAGTTGTGCGATCTCGGCTCACTGCATCCTCCACCCCCTGGGTTCAAGTGATTCTCCTGCCTCAGCCTTCTGAGTAGCTGGGATTACAGGCATCTGCCACCACGCTCGTCTAATTTTTGTATTTTTAGTAGAGACAGGGTTTTGCCATGTTGGCTGGGCTGGACTTGAACCCCTGATCTCAGGCAATCTGCCTGCCTCGGCTTCCCAAAGTGCTGGGATTACAGGTGCGTGAGCCACCACACCTAGCCTCTGGCCACCTTTTTCTTAATCACATAAAATATTCACTCTAAAATAAAAATGACTGAATTTGCTAGATTAAAATTAAGATCTCTCGTTTATTGAAAGACACCCATAGGCCAGGTGCTTATGCCAGGAATCCCAGCACTTCGGAAGGCCAAGGTGGGCAGATTGCCAGAGCCCAAGAGTTCCAGACCAGCCAGGGCAACTTGGTGAAATCCTGTCTCTATTAAAAAAAAAAAAAAAAAAAAAAGAATTAGCCAGATGTGGTGGTACACATTTGTAGTCCCAGCTCGTCAGTAGGCTGAGGTGGGAAGAATCACCTGAGTCCCTGAGGTCAAGGCTACAGTGAGCCGAGATTACACCACTGGACATCAGAGTGAGACCCTGTCTCAAAAAAAAAAAAAAAAACAAAAAACAAACCCCAAAACAAACAGACAAAAAACACCAGTAAAGACTGTGAAAAGACAAGCTAGAGTGGAGAGAAGATATTTGCAACACTTACAGCCTATAAAGGATAAGGATTCTAATTCAGTGTATATAAAGAACTCCTATAAAGCATTTCATAGATGGTGATTAAACATAGAAAAAAACATTTAACCTCGTTGGTATTCTAAGACTACATACAGTGAGATACCACTTTACAGATGCTTAGACTGGCAAAAATTAAGATGTTGGAGAGGATATGGATAGTGTGGAAATTTTATGTGCTTCTTTACACCCACTCTGGAATAGAGACATTATCTTGCAAAACTGAACATTCTTATTTTCTGTGATCCACGATTTCTATTTAGGGAAACTCTGGAAAAATTCTTGCAAAATTGTGTGTCCAGTTTTTCCAGAGTGGGTGTAAAGGAGCACATAAAATTCCAAGCCATCCACATCCTCTCCAACTCTTGGTTTTGTCAGACATCTTAATTTTTGCCATTGATATATGTCTTGGAAACAACCCAAGTGTCTGTGCTCACATGATGGAATGTTATACACCAGCAACAGTAGTGAATGTTGGGTTTATGCAGCAACATGGATGAATCTTGAAAACAGAACGTCAGCTAAAAGCAAGTTGCCAAAAACGACATATGGCACAATATAGAGAAGCAAAGCAGATCGTTATATTACTTATAGATACATACACATGTGGTAAACTAAAAGAAAAAAATAAGCACAGTGATACACAAAATTCTAGTTCCTGGTGGGGAGACAGAGGGATACAAGACTGGGAGAAGCAAAGTGGCGCTTGAATTCCTAAGTGGGGTGTGGGGAGGTCGCTCACAACTGTATTTGATTATTAGGCTTATGAATCTTACATATGTGCTACATACATTCTTTGAAATGTTTGAAATATTTCACGTATTATACAGCTTTTTTTCTTTCCAAAGAAAAGCCAACGGGAGAGTTAAACTGACTTGGCATAGCAGAGCAGCTGCAACCATGGGCCTGCTTGAGTGAGAACAACAAGAAATAAGCAGTTTGCCCAGCAGCCTCCCAGAAAGGCTCAGTGCTTGAAGGCTCTGAGTGCCAAGGGTGGCAGGCATCAGGCATAGACATGGGAATGGGACAGGCATTAGTGGAATTCTCTCTTGGCAACTGCATTCCCTTCTTCACTTTCCATCACTGGGTGACTCCTTCTGCTACCATAAGTTGTGGGGTTTCATTTCTTTTTTTTTTATACAGAGTCTTGCTCTGTTGCTCAAATGGAGTGCAGTGGTGAAACCACAGCTGACTGCCACCTCAAACTCCTGGACTCAAGCAATCCTCCCACCTCAGCCTCCTGAGTAGCTGAGACTACAGGCGTACACCACCATGCCCAGCTAATTTTTAGATTTTTTGTAGAGACGAGGTCTCGCCCTGTTGCCGAGGCTGGTCTTGAACTCCGGGGCTCTAGCAATCCTGCCCTCAGCCTCCCAAAGTGCTGGGATTACAGACATGAGCCACTGTGCCCCGCAGGAGTTGATTTTCTAGACCGACACTGTCCAGTGTAGTAGCCATGAGTCACATGTGGCTGTTTTTTTTTTTTTTCCTGCCTCAGGTTTATTTGTACAAATAGAACAGGAGGACCCCAGCCCCATGTAGATGGTAGCCCAGGGGCGGGGGTGTGGGGTCGCACCAGTCCTTCTGTCCTCACGTTGGCAGAGATATCTACTCTGAAGCCTTTGTAGGGGGCCTGGGCACCTTTGGGAGCCTGAGCTGGAACTGAAGCTGGAGCCGCAGCCTGGGCCTTGGTTTGATCCTTGGCCTTGGCCTTTGGCCGGCACAGCCTGAGCCCCTTGGCAATACGGGCACGAGCACGCTTCCCAAGCTTGGGGTGGGTAGTGTAGGCAAGTCGATCGAGCTTCTGGCTGACACCCTTTGGGATCTTGGGCTTAACCTCCTTGGGCTTTATGAGGGCCTTGATAGCCTCGGCACGTGCACTCATGGTCTTGGCATCATTGGCCTGCATCTTCTTTAGGCGCTTCTTCTTGTGCTTCTTGGCGAAATGCATGTTCCTCAGGAACTTGGGGTCCACCCCTTTAAGAGATTCGTATCTTGTGATTGGGGTTTCTTGATACCATTTCTGTGCCATTTTCGGGACTGGTTGTGTGTGGTGTGGTTCTTGGACTTGGCCATGTCTGCACCTTAAGCCGTGGCTCCCGAAGCGCCTAGAACCGGAAGAGCACATGTGGCTGTTTTGAAGGAAGATGTGCAGCAGGTGTAAAATACACACCAAATAGGAAAGACCTAGTACAAAAAAAGAACGTAAAACATCCCATGAATACTTCTTTATATTGATTCCATGTTGCAATAATAGTATTTTGAATATATTGGGTTAGATAAAGTATTAAAATTAATTTCATGTTTGTTTCTACTTGTTGAAATGTGGTTTGCATTGTGTTCCTATTAGACAGCACTTAAAGTCTGCAAAATAAGTGACACCAGGTACAACAGAGGGGAGTCGTGGAGGTTGAAAATAGAGGAATTAAGAGAAATTCTCTGTAATGACAAGTAGGATGCTCAGGCCTATCTTCTGCCCTGCTCCCCAGATGTCAGCAACCAGGTGTTTTCCCAGACAGGAGATTGGAGGAGTCTTTCCTGGAGACACTGGCACTTCATACAAGAGGTAGAAAAGTGTCAACATAATGGAAGGTTTCCAACTGAAAGACTAGCTCTCCCACCGTGGTCCCTGACAAGCGTCTAGCCCACTAGTGCTCACAGAGCCTCTGGCTAGCTGGGTCACCTTCCTCTTAGGATGAAAGACAACCAGTGCTGACCAGATCTAGAAGAAAACATCCACTGTGGATATTCGCCAGACTCTGAACAAAGCACCCCAGACCAGAAGGGCCACAGCAAAGTGGCCTGAGGCAGCCAACTCTGCTGTATGTCATATCGTGGTTAAATGTGGGGGCTTGAACCAGAGACTGGGGCTGCTCCCCTGCTTTCACCACTTACTGGCTGTGATCCTTTGGGCAAATTGCATCCGTAAAATGGAGAAAATAATAGTGCCTGTCACTTGGGGTTGTTGTGAGGATTAAATTACATGCTACATATAAAGGGGTTAGACAAGAATGTAGCACACAGTAATCCCTCAATTAGCAGTTGTTTTATTCATGTAATAAAACTTAAAAAAATGTATTCTGACATTGGTAAAACGGCAGTCTAGGAAGCTCCAGGTTCTCGTTCCACCATAGAAACATTAATAAGCAACTAGGGACTAGATGGAATAACTTTATAGAAGCTCTGGAAAACAGTCAGAGGTTTCTTAGCCTAGCTAAGAAAATGCCTAATGAAGAAAAAGCCACATTCAAAATAGAGATTGAGTATCCCTTAACTGAAATGTTTGGGACCAGAAGTGTTTTGGATTTTGGATTTTTTTCTGATTTTGGAATATTTGCATTATACTTACCAGTTGAACACCCCCAGTACGAAATGCTCCAATGAGCATTTCCTTTGAGTACAACGTTGGCTGGCACTCAAGAGTTTTGGATTTTGGGCTGGGCTCATACCTGTCATCTCAGTGCTTTGGGAGTTCAAGGTGGGAGGATTACTTGATGCCAGGATTGTAAGAGAATACTGTTAAGAATTGTACATTAACAAATTGCTTAACCTAAATGAAACGGACACATTCCTAGAAACATACAACCTGCCAAGACTGAATCATGAAGAAATAGAAAATCTGAATAGGACTATAATTAATAAGGAGATTGAATCAGTAATCAAAAACCTCTCAACAAAGAAAAGTCCTGAACCACATGGCTTCACTGATGAATTCTCCAAACATTTAAAGAAGAATTAACATCAGTCCTTCTCAAGTGAATTCGTTCTGTGACTCTAACATGCCCTGATACCAAAGCCAGACAATAATACTACTAGAAAATTACAGACCAATATCCTTTGTGAATATTGATGCAAAATCCTCAACAAAATACTAGCAAAACCAAGTTAACCAAGTTTAGCAGTCTATCAAAAGGCTGGGACCAAGTGTAATGCAAGGATGTCTCAGCAAACTAAAATCAATCAGTGGTCAAAGACTGAAAGCTTTTTCCGCTAAGATCAGAGACAAGACAAGATGTCTGCTTTCACCACTTTTATTCACCATAGTATTGGAGTTAATTGCCCACAGTAATGAATCAAGAAGAGAAAGCCGTCAAAATTGGAAAGGGAGAAGTAAAGTTATCCCTGTTTGTATGTGTGACGACATGATTTTATATATAAAAACCTTAAAGATTTCACAGAAATGTGGTTAGAACTAATAAATGAATTCAGCAAAATTGCAGGACACAAAGTCAAAACACAAAATCAGTTGTATTTATATTTATGTACACTAACTCAGCTATCTGAAGAGGAAATTAAGAAAATAATTCCATTTACAGTAATAGTACAAAGAATAAAATACAGATATTCCTCAACTTATAACAGATTTATGTCTTAAACCTATTGTAAAGTCGAAAAATTTTTTAGTCAAATTATCATAAGTTGGAGGTCTATCTGTACTTAAGAATATTCTTAAGTACACATGAAAGACTTAAAACACTGACAACTACAAAATGTTAAAAGAAATTAAAGAAGACACTGGGCGCGGTAGCTCACACCTGTAATCCCAGCATTTTGGGAGGCCAAGGCGGGTGGATCACTTGAGGTCAGGAGTTCAGGACCAGCCTGGCCAACATGGCGAAACCTTGTCTTGGCTAAAAATACAAAAATTAGCTGGATGTGGTGAGGTGCACCTGTAGTCCCAGCTACTCAGGAGGCTGGGGCAGAAGAATTGCTTGAACCCAGAAGGTGAAGATTGCAGTAAGCTGAGATTGCACCACTGCACTCCAGCCTGGGTGACCGAGTGAGACACTGTCTCAAAAAAAAAAAAAAAAAAAAAAAAAAAGACAAAAATAAATGGAGAGATGTTCCATGCTCATGGACTGCAAGACGTAAGATGTGACTATTACCTAAAGCAATCTACAGATTCAATCCCTATTAAAATGCCAACAAGTTTTTTTTTTTGCTGAAATAGAAAAATTTATCCTAACGTTCATAGAATCTCAGCAGACTCCAAAGAGCCAGAACAGTCTTGAAAAAGAAGAAGAAATATGAAAGCTTCATAATTCCTGACTTTAAACCTTACTACAAAGCTGCAGTAATCAAAACATTGTAGTACTGGTATAAAGACAGACGTATAGACCAATGGAATAGAATACAGAGCCTTAGCAATAAGTCCTTGCATACAGTGGTCAAATTATTTTCCACAAGGATGCCATTACCATTCAGTGAGGGAAAAAGTGTCTCTTTTGTGCTAGGAAAACTGGACATACAAATCAAAAGAATAAAGTTAGACCCTTAGCTAATGATATACAAAACTTAACCCAAAATGGATCAGGCTTAAACTTAAGACCTTAAACTATAAAATTCCTAGAAAAACAGAATAAAGTCTTCATGACATTGGATTTGGCAATGATTTCTTACATAAGACACTAAAATCACAGTCAACAAAAGAAACAATAGATAAATTAGGCTACATCAAAATTTAAAACTTCTATTAATTAAAAGAAACATTCAACAGAGTGAAAAGGCAGCCTATGGAATGGAAAACATTTGAAACTCGTATCTGGTAAGGGTTAATATTTAAAACATAAAAAGAACTCCCACAGCTCAATAATAATAAATATCCTGGTTAAAAAATGTGCAAAGGACTGGGCGCGGCAGCTCACGCCTGTAATCCCAGCACTTTGGGAGGCCGAGGTGGGCGGATCACAAGGTCAGGAGATCGAGACCACCCTGGCTAACACGGCGAAACCCCGTCTCTACTAAAAAACACAACAAATTAGCCAGGCGTGGTGGCGGGCGCCTGTAGTCCCAGCTACTTGGGAGGCTGAGGCAGGAGAATGGCGTGAACCCTGGAGGCAGAGCTTGCAGTGAGCTGAGATCACACCACTGCACTCCAGACGGAGAGAGAGCGAGACTCCGTCTCAAAAAAAAGAAAAAAAGTGCAAAGGACTTGAGTAGACATTTCTCCAAAGAAGATAAACAAATGACTGATTAGCACATTAATGATTAGAGAAATGCAAATCAAAACAGCAGTGAAATAGCTCACAGCCATTAGATGTCTGCTGTTGAACAGGAAATGACAAGTGTTGACGAGGATTTAGAGAAAGTGGAATCCCTCTGCAGTGTTGTTAGGAATGGGAACTGGTGCAGCTACTAAAACAGTATGACAGTGCCACCCAAATTAAAAGTAGAATTACCGGCCAGGTGCGGTGGCTCACGCCTGTAATACCAACACTTTGGGAGGCCAAGGTGGGCAGATGAGGAGGTCAGGAGATCGAGACCATCCTGGCTAACACGGTGAAATCCATCTCTACTAAAAATACAAAAATTAGCCGGGCGTCATGGCGCACGCCTGTAATTTCAGCTACTGGGGAGGCTGAGGCAGGAGAATTGCTTGAGCCTGGGAGACGGAGGTTGCAGTGAGCCGAGATCATGCCACTGCACTCCAGCTTGGGCGACAGAGCGAGACTGTCTCAAAAAATAAAATAAAAGTAGAATTACCATACGACTTAGCAGTTCGACTCAAAAGAATTGGAAGCAGGGGCTTGAAGAGAGATTTGTACACCCAAGTTCATAGCAGCATTACTCACAGTAGCCAAAAGGTGGAAGCAACCCAAGTGTCCATTCACAAATGAATGGATCAACAACTAGGTAGTCTATCCATCGAGTGGAATATGGTTTACCTTAAAAGGAAGGAATTCTGACACATGGTACAGCGTGGATGGACTTTGAGGATATTATGCTCAGTGAAATAAGCCTGTCACAAAATAACAAATGCTGTATGTTTCCATTTAGATGTGCTATCAAGATACTCAAATGCATAGATACAGGAAGTAGAATTGTGGTTGCCAGGGGCTGGGAGGAGAGAAAAATTGGGAGGTAATGTTTAATGGATACGGAGTTCGTTTGGTAAGATGAAAAGAAGTTCTGGAGATGGATGGTGGTGATGGTTATGGAACTAATGTGAAGGTACTCAATAATGCCACTTAACTGTACACTCTTTTTTTTTTTTTTTTTTTGAGACAGAGTCTTGCTCTGTGGCCCAGGCTGGAGTGCAGTGGTATGATCTCGGCTCACTGTAAGCTCCACCTCCCAGGTTCACGCCATTGTCCTGCCTCAGCCTCCCGAGTAGCTGGGACTACAGGTGCCCACCACCACGCCCGGCTGATTTTCACCATGCCCGACGAATTTTTTGTATTTTTAGTAGAGACGGGGTTTCACTGTGTTAGCCAGGATGGTCTCGATCTCCTGACCTCGTGATCTGCCTGCCTCGGCCTCCCAAAGTGCTGGGATTACAGGTGTGAGCCACCGCGCCCGGCCCAACTACAGTGGTTAAAAATGAGTTCAGAAAATCCAATATCTGATTAATACAAATTCCTTAAAAGAAAATAGAGGAGATGGGGGAGGAGGGAATTAGCAAGGAAGTTACATAAGAAAATTTCCCAGAAATGAAAGATTGCATCCTTGGATTGGAAGGGACTGGCACAATAATTTAAAAAAGGCCTGTACAGATTACCTCCTTGTGCAGCTGCAGCATGTTGGTAATGCAGAGGACATCAAACCCTCTAGCGGGAAACCTGGGTCACAATGAAAGGATCAGGAATCACAGCAGTAGAAGCCTCAGCGGCAGCTCTGATGTAAAAAAAAAGGTGGGGTGGGGCCTCCCAGATCTGAAGAGGAACTGATTTTGATTGTCTACTTCAAATTTTTAGTTTTATCTTTATTCAAGTTACTTATGCATACAATTTGAATATTCAAATGGTTCTGTCTTTTTTTTTTTAATAGCAAACCCAATGAACCCCTTTAATTTTCAAGGCAAACATTATTTTAGCTGTTTCATTTGGTATTTATCTGTGTGTCTTTAAATTCCGTGGTTTTAGGCATTCTCTGCTGGTTCTTCCCTAAGCCTGGTGGGTGAGTCTGGGCCCTGTGCTTTGTGAGGTCTTGCCTGCTTTCAGTGCTGCTCCTAGCTGGGCCATGCAGGAGCACTCCATTTCCTTTTTGTTGGCACAACATTTTGTTTTCACTTTTTTTTTTTCATCTTGCTCTGTGGCCCAGGCTGGAGTGGAGTGGCGCGATCTCAGCTCACTGCAACCTCCCAGGCTCAATCGATTCTCCTGCCTCAGCCTCCTGAGTAGCCGGGATTACAGGCGCATGCCACCACACCTGGCTAATTTTTGTATTTTTTAGTAGAGACAGGGTTTCACCACGTTGGCCAGGCTAGTTTCAAACTCCTGACCTTAAGTGATCGCGTACCTCGGCCTCCCAAAGTGCTGGGATTACAGGCGTGAGCCACCGTGCCCAGCCATGTTTAACTTTTTAAGAAATTGCCAAAACGTTTTCCAGTTTGGTGTGAATCTTGTAGATTCATATATATCTTTTCTTTTTAAGTACCTAGAAGTCCCTCTTTCCTGATGTCCCCTCAGTTGCAGATCTCTATCAGTCAGAGTTCTTTGGCCCCTCCTTTCCCAGACGCCCCTGGTGGTCCTCGCCTGTCAGTGCTGCTGGGCCAGCTTCCGCCTTCACCGTCAGTGTGGGAGAATCAGTCACTCTCACTTGTGTGTCTCCTTCTGTTGGGACCTCTGGTGTTTGGTTTTTATATCTTTCCTGTTTTGTTTTATTCCTTCATTTTAGTGGAGTACTGCCCCACTTATGTGGAAAAGGAACATGGGAGACAAAGGTTTGTGTTTCCTTGTTTGCATGTCTGAAGTGTCTTTGTTTTACCTTTGCACATAAGTTTGGCTAGTTTTAGAATCATAAGCTAGAAATATTTTTTCCCATAATTTTGAAGGTTAAGCTTACTCCATTTTTACTCCAACACCAGTGTTGGTGGTGACATAATTTTTGATTCTTCGAACATAACTTGTTTCCTTCCTGGAAATTTTGAGTGTCTTTTGAACCATTGCACTACCTCCTCAGTGGGTCTTTTCATCTTAGACTCATGCCTTACAGCTTAGGGAAAGGGGTCACTTTCCTGTTCTCTGTTCTATTCTGTTTTCTTCCCTGTTGCCTTTTTCTGGAACTCTTTATTATTGGGAATTGGAGCTCTTGGATTGATTCCCAGTTTTTGTTTTCTCCTCTGCAGTTTCCCATCTCTTTGATTATTTTACTTCTAGTAGGTTTCTATAACTTCTGCCAAATCTTTTATGAGTTTTCATGTTTGCTGTCATGTGTTCAGTTTTTTTTTTTTTTTGAGACAGGTCTCACTCTCACTCAGGCTGGAGTGCACTAGTGTGGTCATAGCTCATTGTAGCCTCAAACAGCTAGGCTCAAGCAGTCCTCTTGTGTCATCCTCCTGAGTAGCTGGGACTATAGGTGTATGCCACTGTGCCCAGCTAATTACTTTTATTTTTATTTTTCATAGAGACAGGGTCTCGCTGTGTTGCCCAGGCTGGTCTGCAACTCCTGGCCTCAAGCAATCCTCCTGCCTCAGCCTCCCAAAGTGTTGGGATTACAGGTGTGAGCCACTGCACCTGGCCTCCTGTTCATTTGTACAAGAACATTTTCAGAGGCGAGTAATGATGGATAGTGTTGTCTGCATTTTCTTTTTTTTCTTTTAATTTTATTTATTTATTTTTTAGAGTCTTGCTCTGTTGCCAGGCTGGAGTGCAGTGGTGCGATCTCAGCTCACTGCAACCTCCGCCTCCTGGGTTCAAGCGATCCTGTTGCTTCAGCCTCCCGAGTAGTTGGGACTACAGGCGCGTGCCACCACGCCCAGCTAATTTTTTGCATTTTTGGTAGAGATGGGGTTTCACCATGTTGGCCAGGATGGTCTTGATTTCTTGACCTGGTGATCTGCCCACTTCGGCCTCCCAAAGTGCTGGGATGACAGGCGTGAGGCACCGCGCCCAGCCCATGCTTCTTCTTAATAGCACCCTTTTCTTGTTTCATGAGTACAGTAGAACCTCTCACTCTGAGGATGTTAATGGCCTGTTTTTGGTTTTAACTTTTTGTCTCTGTACTTGTTTCTTCTGTGCTATTTTCCTCTGTGGTTTTGGTCTCTGCCTCAGAGGTTTGGTGGTCCTTGCCTTTCTGCTCTGTGTGGCTGAGGGACTTGAAGCTCTGTGCACATGGGCCTCCCTGGAGGGTGAACCAGCTGGGTATGTTTCACTGGGAATCTCCTCCTGTTGGGGACTTTCTTCTTGACCTGGTCAGATTTTTTCCATAAAGGACCATTTCCTATCTGCCTGGAGCCTGGGGTTCTGAGAGCTTAGTGGAAGAAAAATGGCGATGGGGAATCTGTCCTCTCTTCCCTGAGTAAAGAACCCTGATTTTCAGCTGAACTAGTGTCCCCTAACCCAGACACCACCTGTTTTATCTTCTTACCAGTTAACTCTTGATTTGTTTACTGCTTGAGTTGTGGGAGGAATCTGGGTGTGTCCACCTGCCTTGTCCCTGCCTCCACCTTTTAATATGAGTAATTTCAGATCTATAGAAAAGTCACAAGAATAGTGCAATAGACACTCCTGCAGCCTTTATCTGGGTTCACCAGCTGATAGTGTCCTGCCGCACCTTTACCCGGGTTCACCTGCTGCAGTTGCTCTTTGTGTTTTTCTTCTGAACCCTTTGAGAGGTTACAGATATTATGACATTCTACCCCTAAATACTATCATCGAAAAACAAGAACAATCCTCTACAGAAGCCTTTGCACATGCAATAAATTTACTATAGTACTATTCTGTATAATCCATATTCAGACTCTTTTCATTATCCCCAGAACATCCTTTACAGGTTTCTTTCCCCTTTTAATTCAAGATTTATTCAAGGATTATGTAAGTATGTTATTGCTGTATTGCTTTGTTCTTTAATCTCGAAGTGTTCCCAGCCCTCTTTTGCAGGGGGCTTTGGGCGTCTTTCATGACATTGCTGTATTTGAAGAGTCCAGGTCAGTTGTTCTGTAGAATGGCCTTCAATTTGGACTTGTCTCTTTCTTCAGGATTAGCTTCAGGTGATACTTTTTTTTTTTAGGTAGCAATACTATGTAAGTCATAAATTATCAAATCATGAGGCCCAAGGTCATTTTGTCTCATTATTGCTGATGTTAAGTTTGATCACTATTGTGAATATTTCTTTCCCTTTTTGTGTCAAAAAGTAATTTGTGAATAAATAGTCTGTGGAGTGGTATTCTAGATGTTCTCCCTGATTCTGTTTCCTTGTTGAACTTGCTCTCCAGTGTGTTCCTGTGCTGGGGAAGCAGCAGCCTGGCACTCCAGTGGTGCTGGAGGCAGGAGGGGCACATGTGCTCCGAGCTGCACAGGTCATGGGGCCCAGAGTCGGAGCAGATGTGGCTCTGGGTGCTACAGTGACCCCTGCACCAGGTTCCCAGCTAGGCTGTGAGGCAGGGCTGCTCGGGTCCCGGGTGGAGGTGGAAGGGGCCAGCTTACCAAAGGCTGGCCCTCCGCAGGAAGAGGGACATTCTCTACTGTCAGAGGCAGGCCTGAGAGGTCTGTAAGTGTTCTGTCCTGTGCTATGCACATTCCCCAGCCTGGCCCCCAGACTCTCCCCCAGGACACTGTCTGACATCAGCATCATCTTGACAACCAAGCCCTTCCCCTTCTTGCTGGCAAAGGCCTGTGTCTGTGCTGGCAGGTTTCCATGGTGGGCCCAGAATGGGCATTGAATAAACGTGGGGGTGAGGGGATGAATGTGAGCATTTGGATATGAAGATGCATGATGGAAAAAAGAAAGGGCTCACAATTGCCACCTGAACCCAGAGAAGCCTGCTCAGCAGAGTAGTGTCCTTTATCACCATTTGGCTTTCTGGTTACGTTTCGGAAATATTTCACCTGGTCTCCCACCAGGGGGCAGATGGCTTCACTCAGTCAATATGCAATATGGTCTTTGGCGCCCATGTGACCTGGCTGCACTCTCCCTCTGTTACCTCTTCTTTCTCTTCCCTTTCCTTTGCCCTCAATTCATCTTGTCTTTCTGTGAGCAATTTTACCAGGTACTGTGCTTGGCTTGGGGAAAAGGCCAGGATACAAAGGGGAGCCACAGGTCTTGCCCATTTGAGCAGAGGGAGATGTTGAATTTAAGTTCAGTGACATTCTCCAGCCACACCCAGGCCTGGCCTCAGGTTTGTCCCAGATATGTCTGCCTTTGCCCTTTGCCAAAGCTGCTGCATCTGCCAGGAAGCCCCTCTGTTCTTTCTCAGCTTCCAGTCTCAGGCCCAGCTCCTCAGAAGCTCAGGTGGCTCTTCCCTTCTCCACCAAGTGCTGATGCCCCATCCCAGTGGCTGCATCCCTGCATCAGAGCTACCAGTGAGTCTGTGCGTCGGGTCTCCTACCCAGAGTGTCGGGTGCTGCAGGTAGCATGGCTCAGGACATGGGACCAGTCCTAAAGAGCTGATGGTCCCCCAGTACTGCGTGTTTACAGCATCAGGCCTGTCGTGGTGCCAGTTACTGTCCCACACTGAGGTCCTTAGGTTGTATTTTGGGGTGGTAAAGTACCCCAAAGGCACCTCTACCAAAAAACACAAGCCTTGAAGATGCTTCTCCCTTTGAGGTCTTCACTTTGTGTTGAAGGTATCTCAGACACAGGTAGCATATTTTGTATTTTAGTGATTCCCAGTTGAATAGCAACCCATCCCCATCACATGCCTGACAGGAACTATGGAACTGTGCTTATTGAGTACTGAGTGAGTATCCTGAGTCTCAGAAATAGGACTACATACAGACTTGTGTATAAGGTGTTTAAGGGAGCCTTTTGTAGAATAATGAAAAAAATGCAAACAGCCTAACCTCAAACCATAGAGATTATGGGAACGAAAGAAATCCATTCGTGGAATACTATGCAGCCATCAAAAGTCATGTTCCTAAGCCCATTTAAAAATATAGAACGTTGTTTATAGTCTTAAGCTTACAAAGCAAGTCGTGAAATGGAGGGTCTGATGTGACCCAGTATTCGTAAAGATTTGTGTAGAAAAGAGACTTGGTGAGGGGGCAGATGCTCACATAGTTCAGTACGGCCTTTGTTGTTTATTGTCTTTTCAAACTTTTGTATTTTTCAAGCATTTCACATTGAATGTTTGTTACTTTATCATGAGAAAAAAAGCATGTGGATTTTTTATTAAATAAAAACCATTGCAAAGTCTATGACACTAGCAGAACCAACCTGCTGGAGAGGGGCTTGTCAGGTGGGGCTGACTGCCGGCTCAGGTTCAGGGAAGGAGGCTTTGCAGGAGGCCTCCTAACCCTCCCTGTGACCTCCTTTTGGGAGCCGAGGCCCCACTCAGCCATCTGCAGCCAGAGTGCACTTGCTGGCAGGCGTCTGTCTGTGTGCAGCCTTGCAGACCAAGTTTGTTTCTCATCTGACCTGACCTTGTACCTGATGCCCTTCATGACGCATCAAGGTACACCTGTACAGACACAGTGGGAGGTGGGCGGGCCCATGAGGGCCCTCTCCCCTGCACCATGGCCTTGGGTAAGTCACTCCCCTTCTCTGAGTCTGCCCCTCACCTTGTGAGACAGGAGGAGCGTGGTTCTCCTTTTTCACAAGGGGATTGGAGGACAAGAGAGTGTGTGTGGGTGGAAGGACTGGTGTGCAAATTACTATTAGATCATGCTGCATAAAACTATAGTTATTTCCTCATCTTCAGCTGCCTGTTCACACCTTCTAGCCATGCACCGAGACCTGCTGCACGCCAGGGCCTGTGCCAAGCACCAAAGAGCCAGACAGGAACATACTGAGGTCCTGGCCTGGAGGCCTTCACAGCCATGGGGGACCAGCAGGCAGGGGGACAGACAGGCAGCTCAGGCCCCAGGACAAGGGCTGCAGAGGAAGGTTGCACACGTGGTCTCCTTCATACTGGGAGAGAAGGCCCTCAAGGAAGGGGCAGGGGCAGCCTGGGCTCTGGAGAGAACTCTTTCATGGGCCATCCCCACGGGGCTGGAGCTGCTGAGGGATTTTAATTTCTGCAGGACCGTTTGCTGTGCTAGCAATGACCTGTTAGAAAATGCAATGAAGAGGGCCTCCATTTCACAGTAGTAACTTAGAAAACAAAAACTGCCAAGGCATAATTTTAATAAGAAGCACACGGGACCCATTTGATGCGAGCAGCAGTGTTTCATAGAGCTCTAAAGAAAGCCTGCATTGCCGGACTCTGTGCTACAGGCCCCCACTCCGGCCTTGCAGCCCTGAGTAGGCTGAACCATGCTGGCCAGGGAGGCTGCGACTGCACAGGCAGGACTCACAGCACACATCTTTTGCTTTCAGAAGTGACCGGGGAGGCACGTCCTCACCATGGGAAGGAGGCTGTGGATCCGCGGCAGGGGCGGGCCAGAGGAGGCGACCCTACGCACTTCCACGCGGTGAACGTGGCGCAGCCCGTTCGCTTCAGCAGTAAGTTGCAGACCTGCCCTTACTGGGACACTGGGGAGTGCAAGCCTGACACAACCCCTGCCTCTCCAGCACTACTGTGCTGCGTGAGGGGTTTCTCAAAGCAGCCCTTGGAGACCAGTGAGGAGAATGAATGAGGCTGCATGATGACCCACCCGCAGTCACCCAGCTCTGGAGTGGTGGTATGTGACTCAAGGCCCTGGGAAGTCAGCCGCTCTGAAGCCAGGCTGCTTGTTCTCACAAAGTGACTGCTTTTCAGGGCCAGAAGGCACTGGCCCTTGGAAATTCCAAAGTTGTATTATTCCCTTTTATAAATGGAGAAACCAGCTCTGAGTTTAGGTAGTACAGTGATAGAATGGGAAGGCTTGACTCCTTATTTATTTATTTATTTATTTAGACACAGAGTCTCACGCTTGTCACCCAGGCTGGAGTGCAGTGGCGCAATCTCAGCTTACTGAAACCTCCGCCTTCCAGGTTAAGTGATTCTCCTGTCTCAGCCTCCCGTGTAGCTGGGATTACAGGCACGTGCCATCACGCCCGGCTAATTTTTGTATTTTTAGTAGAGACCGGGTTTCACCATGTTGACCAGGCTGATCTCGAACTCTTGACCTGAGGTGATCCACCCACCTCAGCCTCCCAAAGTGTTGGGATTACAGGCATGAGCCACTGTGCCCGGGCATTTTAAGAAAATTTTTTAAGGTGATTAGTTATTTAATAAATTACCTATGACACTGAAATTTTAAAGGGGCATAAGATCATCAACGAAGGTTGAGGGGAGGAAAAACCACCACTGAAACGGCCCTGAGCAGACCCTCTCAGGCACGAGGTGCCCAGGTACGCCGAGCAGTGGCTGTGGGCCAGGCAGGACTGATACTGGCTGGGCCTGCTGCCCTGCCTTGGGCCTGTCTGCTTGTGTTACTCCTCAGCCCCCAGACTCTCAGCACTGGGGAGCACCTCAGAGGTGACCAGGTCTGCTTCTGGCAGAACCCCCACCAACCCTGGGTGGCCAGAGTGGGGCCAGGTGTTTCCAGGTGGTCACGCATGTCAGTGCAGCTGGAGCAGGGCTGGACATGTCCTGGTGATGCACTTTGTCCCCGGCCTGTGCCCACAGCCCGAAGGGGTCCCCACAGTGGAAGCGTGGTACACAGGCTTGGTGTGTGAAGACACTGAGGCTGAGAGGCCACCTGTAGGGAAGGGGCAGTTCACAGTGCAGCCCCAGGGGGTCCTGATGCTCAGCTCCATGTTCTTCCTTCCCCTTGCCTGTCTGTTCAGTTTTGAACAGGCAGCACTTCTGCCTGGGTAGTAAGCGACTCCACCAAGTTCAGAACATAAAGAAGATGAGTCAGTGCACAGGAGCGCTTCCTCCCTCCATGCCCCAGCCAGCTGGCTCCCATCCTGGGATGTCTCCTTCCCTCCATGCCTCAGCCAGCTTCCCTCCCTACAGGGCTTCCTCTCACCTTGCCTGAGATAGGGGCCTGGCCTCTGCCTGCCTCGGTGTCCTCACCTCTCCATGGAGACGATGCAGAGCCCCTGCGGGGCATGTGGTCAGGCTGCATGCATTGGTGTGGCACCCAGGAAACACGCAATGAATGTGCAACACACCTTCTCGAGAGCTGATGCCTTGGGGTTTTTTATTGTTGTTTTGTTTTTTGTTTGTTTTTGAGACAGGGCCTCACTCTGTCACCCAGGCTAGAGTGCAGTGGCACACTTTTGGCTCACTGCAGGCAGTCTGCCTTTTGAGCTCAAGTGATCCTCCAACCTCAGCCTCCCGAGTAGCTGGGACTACAGGTGTGCCCCACCACACCTGGCTAATTTTTTGTATTTTCGGTAGATAGGGGGTTTCGCCATGTTGCCCAGGCTGGTCTCAAGCTCCTGAGCTCAAGCAGTCTGCCCACCTCGGCCTCCCAAAATGTTGGAATTACAGGCGTGAGCCACTGTTGCCAGCCCTCTGATTCCTTGTCTGCACCTAAAGAGCTTCTTTGCACACTCAGGTATACCCTTCACGGTGAGCAGATCGTGCTGTCCAGCTGTGGCCATGCTTAGGGGCCAGGGGTGCCCCACTTTTTCTGTAATCTATATGTCTTTGTGAAGAAGTCACACACACACACATGCTTACATAATAAATACATGGGGATACGTCTCTAGAAGTTTTACTAGTGCCACAAGACATAGATGCACTTTAAAAAGGGCGTTTTTAATTTTACAACTGGCTTTGCTAAAAATTGTCACTCTTCTCCAGTGTACTAATATGAGGTACCCAACATTTGAAGGTTAAAGATTCTATAAAACAGGTCACTGGTGTTACCTAAGGTGAGCTGTAAATTACCAGGCATTCTGTTGTGTGGGTGTAGGAGTCGGAAGTGATGGGTGGAGGAAGTGAGAAGACGCTGGCCAGACTCATTGGTACGCAGGTGCTGGCTGGCTCCTCAGCTTTGCCAGCTGTGGCATTGCCCACACCTTATTTTTTTCGCCTGTGGGAGGCAGGGGCAGGTCACACAGTGTCATGGCTCTCCCAGCTGTTACCCTTTGAGCTGCTGTTTTAGTGGAGGGTTGGCCAGCCCCCACTGCAAATGCTCATGTAAGTAGAAAAGGGAGAGAGGGGAGTGGGCTAGCTGGCAGCAGAGGCCAGGAGAGCTGGGCATTGGAAGCAGGGCCCAAAGTGGGAGCATGGGAGTTGTGCTGTGTTGTTAACCCAGAGAATGAAATCCGCTTTACAAGACTTAATTCAGCAGCCGTTCTTGACTAGTGAATAAATTAAAAGATCTTATAGAAATGAGAGGAGTCACCAAATGTACTTGTATCATTGAATCTGTGTTTTAGAGAAACTTGAGCATTTCTGCAATGTGGTTTCAGAAGTAGAGCTTGTCCTCTTGAGCCTCAGTTTCCCCACTTCTCTAGGGTGATTTACAAGATGTGCCTGTCCCTGATGGAGCACGTATAATTTCCATTTTGGAGCTGGATCCTAACTTGGGGGACAACTCCCCTTCTGTCCTTTATGTTTCCTAGGGAAGTGCCCGACAGGGTGGCACCACTACGAAGGCACGGCCAGCTGCTACAGGGTCTACCTGAGCGGGGAGAACTACTGGGATGCCGCGCAGACCTGCCAGCGCCTGAATGGCTCTCTCGCCACCTTCTCCACCGACCAGGAGCTGCGCTTTGTCCTGGCCCAGGAATGGGACCAGCCTGAGCGGAGCTTTGGTTGGAAGGACCAGCGCAAGTGAGTCCTGGATTGGGGACCTGAGGGGCCTGGAGTCAGAGTCTGATGACTACTGAGCACATGGCCTCTGACCACTCAGTAAACTCCTGGGGCACAGCTGGCAGACAACAGGTTGGGAAGACCAGCCTCACCCACTGGAAGCCCAGGAAATCCATGGGTAGGAATGTGCATCGAGATAGGTGGAGGGTCCTGGGAGCAGGGGCAGGCTGGACTCTGCTGCTACTTTGTGGGACTGTGGGGCAGCCCCTTTCTTTGGTCCCCCTCTCTGTGTACAACTGCAGTTGCTGAGGGCAGGCAGGGGGCTGGGGGTGCTGGCTTGCGTGGGGAGAGCTGCTTGGTGTGGGGCTTCGTGGGCCTGGTGCGAGGGGTGTGCAGTAGGTGGGGGTTCCCCCCGAGAAAGCAAGGGGGCCTTCGCTTCACGACCCAAGCTGGGTTTTGACTCCACAGTTATGCCCTGTGAGAGTTTGGCAAATCACAAGACGGAGTTGTTTTTCCTTCTGCAGCTACAAAGGGAGGAAACTAACTCTTAGCTCACAGGTTGTTGTACTGACCCCATGAGGACAGGCCTGTGAGTCCAGTGGAGAAGCAAGAGGGCATAGCCCAGAGGGCAGGGCAGCCCCATCTCTGAGGACAGCCTTGTGGTTGCACAGCATAGGCCAAGGGCAGAGTGTGCCATCCCTGGGCTCCTGCCATGTGGGGAGACCTGCTGATGGGCATCTCCAGGCTTGGGGCTGGAAAGCTGGGCCAAGGGGCACGGACTAGGCAGGAGCTTATGGCGGTCAGCAGATCCCAGTGCAAGGTCCCTTCAGTGCTAGGCCTGCGTGCTCAGGAGCAGGCTGCAGGCCTGAGGTGGGCTGGCTCTGAGCAGGAAACCATGCAGGTGTTTTCAGCCTCCGTGGTAGTGGATATTTGCAGGGGCTTATGTCTTTATTGAGATGCAGTTCACATGCCATGAAACTCACCCCTGTGGAGTGCCCTGTTCTGTGGTTTTAGCATAGTCACAGAGTTGTATTCATGGGGTTTCATGTCTACCAAGAATAAGATTGTTCTTGCTTAAATTGTGAAAGCTTTACCGGTTTAGCTCATAGAAACGGTCTTGGCAAGAGTTCCCTGAGATAAAACTTTTCCTGCCCTGTGAACTTTCTTATTTTGAATTTTAATGCATTCTAACATGAGTGTCTCATGTTAGAAGCTCGGTGTTTTGGAGGTCAGTATAGCTATTAAAAAACAGTCCCAGCACTTTGGGAAGCCGAGGCGGGTGGGTCACGAGGTCAGGAGATTGAGACCATCCTGGCCAATATGGTGAAACCCATCTCTACTAAAAAAAAAAATACAAAAATTAGCTGGGTGTGGTGGTGTGTGCCTGTAATCCCATCTACTTGGGAGGCTGAGGCAGGAGAATTGCTTGAACCAGGAAGTCAAGTTGCAGTAAGCCAAGATCGCACCACTGCACTCCAGCCTGGTGACAGAGTGAGACTCCATCTCAGAAACAAAAAACAACACAGTCATTGATGGCTGCATCCCTCCTGCCGCTGAGATCTCTGTCTCTGTCTCTGTGCCCTGCAGGTTGTGGGTTGGCTATCAGTATGTTATCACCGGCCGGAACCGCTCCTTGGAAGGTCGCTGGGAGGTGGCATTCAAAGGTGAGCCCTTCTGGTGTGTGGGAGTGTTTGAAGCTGGGCAGAGTCACCCTGATTCGGGGCCTCCCCTCCTCCCTCTCACCCAGTGCTGCCTGGCCTGTAGGGGTGCTGTGCAGGGGACATAGAGAGGGTGAGCCCTAGTTGCAGGGAGGGCTGCGGTCATGGGGCCAGTGCAGCCTGCAGGTCAGGCCCTGCATCATTGGGCTGTGGCTGTCTCTGGAACCCACTGTTGCATCTCACTTTGGCCAGCTTTCTAGATTGTCCCCCGCCTCCTTTTGAAGTTAAGGACCTTGGAGTGTAAAAATGAGCATGCAGAGTGTGCCCCTGGCAGACTGGAGGGGAGGACAAGCTTGCCAGGACAAAGAAGGTCAGACGCAGAATCCAGACCTGAAGGAAACTATCAGGCAGATAGACTTAGAGAGAGAATGAGTGTGCATGTGTGTGTGTGTGTGCAAAGATTTTATGCCAAGCTGCTTGGAAATACCAAGACGATGTAAAGGAAACATGGCTGCTGTTTCCTTTACATTCCCTGGGCTTGGACTTGGCTTGCCCTTCCTGTCCCATTGCCCTGGCACTGGCGAGCTCCTCCTGGACATAGTCCAGCAGTGCCTTCTCCAGCTGCCGCCAGGGCCACACTCCCTCACCCTGCCCCTTGCCTGTCTGTTGGGCTGTACTTTGTGCCTGTGGCTTGAGCTAGGATTTGGGTTCTTTTCATAAACACATCCCTGTCCTGCTGTTGATGTCTTAAGTATCTCTAAGGACAAATGAGGAGTGATGGGCCTGGGGACAGGGTTGAAAAGGGTCAAGGCCTGGGTGGCTGGCTTCCCTGGAGAAAAGAGGGCCCCACAGAGGCGGGGCCATACCTGGCTGCTGGGACAGGGCAGGAGCAGAGGTGGGGGCTGCAGAGCCCAGCAGACTGGGGCCACACCTGCTGTCTCGCTCCTGCTCAGGACAGGTGCCACCCTGTTCTCATGACCACCAGTGCCCTCCTGAGAGCCCCAGCCACATTTGCATTCCCCAGCTTTATGAGTGCATTGTTTAGATTGCTATTGACTAATCAATGGCTTCTGGGTTTCCAGGCCCCAGAGTCAAAGTTTGCCTCATAGAGCATAATTCTCCTGGTAGCTTGTCCTCTTGACACTGGTGGTTGAAGAGAAGACATGATTCTGAGTGGGATGACAGCACATTCAGAGTTGGGGACTGGGGGCCCCATGCTTGGTGTGAGAATGGCAAGGGTCCTGGGTGGGCTTTAATGGCCAAGTGCAGCTCAGTGACTCCATTGGAGCATCAGGCAGGAGAGCGAACCTAAAATTTAGAAAAAGATTGAACACGTGTGTTGGTGCTGGCAGCTGCGGCTGGCATAGAGCTCCCTATTTGTGTGGCTCAACGTGCAAGGGGCCCCACAGCATCCCAGAGCTCCGCGGAGGTGACCATGTGCCGCTGCCTGCTTGTGCCCAGTTAAATGGATTCGGGAACTCTGTTAGTGGATTTAAATAGTGGTCACAAAACAAATAGTAACAATAATTCTTCTGCTGCAGGATAACTGGCCCTTGATGCAGCTCAACATCATAAGTGGTTCTGGCTTAAAGAGATTAAAGAAACAAAACCAAATGTGACACATGAACCTTGATGGCGTCCTAGGTTGGGAGGCTTATAAAAAACTTCCACAGGACAATTCAAGAAATGAGTGGGGACTTGTGGAAGATTCATTTTCTTAGGTGCAGCAGTAGGACTGTGGTTGTGTGGTTTTAGGAGCCAGTATCCTGGAGTCTGCAGGGGAGGGGCTCCCAGGGTGGTACGGCAGAGAGGAGCCAAGCAGCAGGGTGCGGTCAGCGCCGAGGTGGCTCAGGTGCACGCACTCCCCTCTCCATAGTGGCATCGTTTTAAAAATTCCTGTACCAAAAGCAAGCTGCAGGGTGAAGACAGTACTGGGTATAAAACAAGCTAGCAAGAGCACGTCTAGCCCAGCCCTTCTCCTGCCTGGGGACGTGGTGCAAAGCAGAGGGCTCATTGGGGTCTGAGGGGTTGGCCCCCCAAAAAATACCCAAAAAACCATGGGAAGTGGATGTAAGTCGTTTGTTATTCATTCTGAACCCTTCCCTAAGAAAATATTGTACCTGAGAATATTAGCTAATGATGGTGGGAAGGCCTCACATTAAGATGTTGAAAAATGTTTCTTTCATCTACATGTTGTCCATCTTTTCTGTGTTGTATAATATGTTCTGGATTGGGGTGTGAGTGATACCATGGTACACAGATGCTTACTACGCCCATGTGTCGGCACCCTGCACACACATTTGAAGTTGGGAGCTCGTTTCCGCAGGGCTCCTGTGCGCCTTGGTGGAGCGCTCTCCAGCCACTCCCCGAGGCCCACACCAGCCTGTGAGCCCCACCCAGGGGCCAAGACCCTGTAGGTTTGACAGCACCAGGTCATGGTGTACCCTGGAGACAGAACTGCGGCTGCTGCTGCCAGAAGACATGAGGCCAGGATTTCTGTAACATTTGTACAGAAAGATTGAAAAAATACAGATCCTTGTCTAGGGAGAATCATCCACACCGCCCCACGTGCTGCTCCCAGGGCCTTCCCATCAGCAGCAGCAGTGTGGCTTCTGTCTGGTGAGTCATACTTGATATTTACCTTAAAATATGAAAGTGAAAACAGTGTGTGTTTCATGTGTCCACATGTTGTGTCACTTGCTCATTTAAGATTACTCAGTGCCTGGCCCTCTTTTGTCCCCCATGGTGTCTCAGCACACACATTGCAGATTGGCTGAGGTCAGGAGGTGTGTGACTTAGTAGAAGCCTTCTTTTCTCCCCCAAAATCTTGTGACCAGTCCTTCATGGTCTCCGTCTTCTTCTTTCTCTGGTGCTGTACCCGAGGGATTATAGGGTGCTGCCCCCTGAGGCCAGCAGTCAGGGCTGTGGTCCTGGGCCAGCCTGTGGGACCTAGCGTTTAGAAGCCTCAGTCAGCAGTGAGGGAGGGGCCAGGCTGGCCTAGCAGCCACTGGAAGGTGCATTGTAGAGACCCTGCCCTCTGGGTGAGCTGACCATTGGTCTAGGATGGGGTCAGCTGGGGTCAGGCCACAGTTCTTGGAGGGGAAACAGCCCCTGAGTGGCGCAGCTGCCACCGTGGTGGGGCATTCGGGAGCATCTGGACAGCCCCTGGTGGGTCCGAGTGGAGGCTCATTCTGTGGCTGCGGAGGTGGCGAGACAGGAAGGCGAGGTTCTTTGAGGGCTCAGAAAAGTGAGTGAAGGTCTCCCCACCACAGGAACAATGGGGGACTTGGGGGCCGGGGAGGGTTCTCCAGGCTCGGCGAGCAGCGGCAGACATGGAGGTGGTAGTGGTTGCTCGCACATGTGGGAGAAGATGTGGTGGCAGAGGTAATCAGGTTCAGATGCCCTCGTGTATCAGTCTCGGGAACAGGGTGTCCTCCGGTGGCTGGTGACGGTCCAGCCCAAGGCTCCTGTCAGAGTCTTGCGCACACCTCATGTGTGGACGTATGGGAGGGGCACCTGGAAACTTGCTGCCACCCTGTGGAGGTGAGGACTGGATCTGCTGGGGTGGCAGGGGGTGAGGAGGAGTGTCTTGGAGGGAGGCTTGGGAGGAGGGCTCTGCACGGGGAACTGCTCCCAGTCACTCTGGTAGCCAGGGCGGCTCTGCTGACAGGGCCTTTCTGTAGGATGAGGGTCCTTCAGGAAGAGCGGGATGTTTGAGGTAAGGGGGCGTCCAGGAGGAAGTGGGAGGCCCTGGAGAAAAATCTGCAGGAGTCATCCCCAGTGCAGTATCGGGAAGCCTCCAGGCTCCTCTCACACGTTTGGAATATGTCCAGGATCTCATCACCTGGCACCAGTCTTGCAGCCCCCACCTGGATCTAACACCCAATCATCCCTCACCCGATTGTGCTCGTGGCCTCTGTCTAGTCTCCTGGCCCCAGCCCCACCGCTCCTCACACAGCTGCTGGGAGTCCTTTTCACCTCTGCTCCCTTGTTCACAGCTTTCGTTTCTCATAGAAATCACAGTTCCATCAAGGCCAGCAGCCCCTTCCCTCACTACCCTCATCACCTACCACTCCCCAGCCTCTTCTCCAGCCTCACAGGCTGCCTCGTTCGTGGCTGCCACTGTGAGCTCTTCCAGGGACGCTCCAAAGACGAACACCTGCCCGCTCTGCCAGGCTGCACCTTGGGTAGGCATGCAGTCCCTGCGTGACCAGCTCCCAGTCAGCACCTGGATGCAGAGCCACCAGCAGCCTCCCTGGGCAGGGGCGCTACACAGGTGCCCATGCAGCTTGCTGTCAGGAGGGAGCACTGTGTGGCTCTCTGGGCCCTGGCCTAGAGTCCCGCACGAACCCTGTTTGCTGGTTGCCTGACCCACTCTGACTTGCTGTGCCCCAGTCCAGGCAGCTTTGGGGGGCAAATGCTGGGTCCCAGGACTCTGCCCAGAGAGGTCATTTGTGGCCTTGGTCTCAGTCTGCCATCATGTACTGTAGTTGTGGGCAGGAGCTCTTGGCTGGCAACTAGCTTCAGTGCTGAAGATTTTTTATTTGTTAAAGATTGGAAGGAACCCGTTTGGTTTTCTTCCCATGGGACAAGAAGGCAAATAGTGAAGAAAACAGTGTTTAAAAGGGGAGGGGCTCTACTTAGGTGAGAGGGCATCTGTGGGAGATGAGGAGGGTGTGCAGGGGCTCGGGGGCCTGGAGGAAAGGTGGGGTGGTGCACAGCGTGATGGTGGTGGCACCCACTCAGCAGTGGAGACCAGCCCTCCAGGTGGTATGGGGAGGTGACTCCAGACAGTGGGCCCCTTTCCTGCCCTGCTGCGGGTCTGATGGATGTAGATGAGGCAGGCGAGATGCTGGGCCTGTTTGCCACTGGGAAGGGGGCGCAGCTGTTGCTGTGGCTGCCTGCTGGCCCTGCACAGGTCTTTCAGGTCTCAGAGCTTCCTGAGAGCTGTCCTCCTGCCCATGGCAGGGCACCATGTGTCCACAGGCCCACAGCATAGGCCTGCCTCCAGACTCACTGGCAGTTTTGAGGCAGAGCCCCATATTTAGTGCTGGGTGTAAAGAGAGCTCCAAAAGACGCAGGTGAGAATGCTGAAGGCTTATAAATGGGGTGAGCTGCACTGCTGCTGTCTTAGGAGTGGGAGAGCGCCAGGTGTGCCTTCATTATTCTGCTTCTTGGGAAGGTTGCTTTGTGTTTCCAGTAGTCCTGGTCGGGTAAGCCTCAAGGAATCTTGGCAGCCCAGACTGGAAGGGCTGTGCAGGGGAGAGAGTAGGGCCTAGGGCTGGCTGTGCCATGCCCTGGGTGTGGCCAGAGCCCACCTGGAACCTTGCAAAAGAGAGCTTGGAGGTTAGTAGTCCCCAACCCTCACGCTGTCTGCGGCGAGGGTACATGGTTTCTGACTGCCTTGTGCCTGGCTTAGACAGGCAGGAGCTGAGTGGATGACAGTTTCCCTTGAGCTGAGAGAGGTCCCCGGGAGCCAGTGCTTCCTAAGTGTTCCCTGCAGCCAGCTGGTGGCAGTGCCGGCCAGTGCCGATGCTGCCTGACGGTGCCTTCCTCATGGGTGTTGGGTGGACTTTGTAAGTCTTCTGTTTATCTGAGTGTTCTGTCCTAAGGGAGAACTTCCCTGCCTGTTTCCCTTGCCCATTCCCCTGTTTGCATTTTAATCCAGTGTGCCACAATCCATTACTTCCTTATTCACGCTGTTGCTCTACCTGTAAATGCCGCCCACTAACCATGATCCAGCACCCTCTTCTGGTGCTCAGGCTGGCACTTACTGCTACCCAGGGTTTGTGGCTTGTGTGCTTGCAGGCTCCAAGGAGTGACTCCTGCTAGGCCCAGCACCTGGGGTGACTCCCAGGAGGTTGGGGAGTCCCGAGTGAACACCTGGCCACAGTGACCACCAGCACTTGGCGGTCCAGGCCCTGTGGTTGATGATCCTGTCTGACGCCATGGTCCCCTTGAGGACTGCACAGCTTGTCCTCTGATATGATGTTGTCCAGCCCCACCTTTTGTCTCCCCAACAGGCTCTTCAGAGGTGTTCCTGCCCCCAGACCCCATCTTTGCCTCGGCCATGTCTGAGAACGACAACGTGTTCTGTGCCCAGCTTCAGTGCTTCCATTTCCCCACCCTGCGGCACCACGACCTCCACAGCTGGCACGCTGAGAGCTGCTACGAGAAGTCTTCATTTCTGTGTAAAAGAAGTAAGCCCCCTTGAGCTGGCGTTCTTGGGGAATGTCTGGGCCCTTGTGTCACTTTGTTGGACCCTGAGTTCAAGGTTTCAGAGGCAGAACCTGATTTGCCATGTTGCAGTGGACGCCCCTCACCAGCTCACACCTTGTTCTTGGGGCCCATTTGCAGCTCTGGTCAGCATCTTAGAGCCCACTGTTCTTTTCCCACGGAAGAGACAATCATCCCTGTCCTCCCTGTTGCAGTGTTGTTAAGGGACTAAATGGGAATGAGGACCCAAGGACTTGGCATCTCTGAAGCATCTGAGTCCATTGGCCACCTCCCCACCCCCATTTCTGCCATCCTTCTCTGTGCTTCTCTGTTTACCTTGCCAGTCTATGGTGTGTTTCTTTTTTTTTTTTTAAAGCCAGCTAACTCTATTGCTTTTGGGGGGCAGGGGTCTCAGGAGCTCTTGGTGGGGCAGGTCCCCTTCCTCTTCACCATCACAGGCTTCTGGCTTCACAGGATGGCGCTGGCTCTGGGATGGCAGCTGTGCCCAGGTTGGGGAGAGGCTTTGTTCTTGCAGATCCTGTGTGTGATGTTGCCGAGCATGGTGCCATGGTGCAGGTGTTCTTGTTGACGGTGGTCCTTTTTTTTTTTTTTTTTTTTTTGAGACGGAGTCTCACTCTGTCGCCCAGGCTGGAGTGCAGTAGTGCAATCTCGGCTCACTGCAAGCTCCGCCCCCCAGGGTTCACGCCATTCTCCTGCCTCAGCCTCTCCGAGTAGCTGGGACCACAGGCGCCCACCACCACGCCCGGCTAATTTTTTGTATTTTTAGTAGAGACGGGGTTTCACCGTAGTCTCGATCTCCTGACCTCGTGATCCACCCGCCTCGGCCTCCCAAAGTGCTGGGATTACAAGCGTGAGCCACCGCGCCCAGCCCCTCTTTTTTTTTGAGATGTAGTCTCGCTCTGTTGCCTAGGCTGGAGTGCAGTGGCGTGATCTCTGCTCACTGCAAGCTCCACCTCCCGGGTTGAAGCAATTCTCCTGCCTCAGCTTCCTGAGTAGCTGGGACTACAGGTGCCCACCACCACACCTGGCTAATTTTTTGTATTTTTAGTAGAGGCGGGGTTTCACCGTGTTAGCCAGGTCTCGATCTCCTGACCTCGTGATCCGCCCACCTCACCCTCCCAAAGTGGTGGGATTACAGGTGTGAGCCACTGCATCCAGCCGACGGTGGTCCCCTCATAGGAGGTGGCTGGCTTCTGCTGGCCGGATCTCCACTCCATGACCACCACCACACCTTTGTCATCGGCTGCCGGCTCCACACCCGCAGTCCTGTGGTGAATCAGCTCGTTGTAGTGGAAGGAGCTACAGCCTTTAAGTTCTCAGGCTCAGTGCTGTGGGTCTGCTTATTCCTCTTGATCAGGCCCGATGATTCCTCGCGACCATCCGTTGCAGATGCACGGACAGGGCGGTAGCTCCTCCCAGGTAGCTGGCAACAGAGAGAGCTTCATGATAAATCTTGACTGCTGGTGTTACGACTTCCTCTGCCTTGTTTTTGCCTATTGCCTATTTTTGACCCTTTTCTGTGTGAATTTTAGGATATGTTTTCTGAACTCCTTTATTGGTTCTCTTAGTTTGTGGATTTTCATAGATTTTCTATTTAGATGGGTTTGTTTCTTCTTCTAAACCTTTGACATTTCTTAATTTATTTACATTTATTAGAGATGTGGTTTCACTATGTTACCCAGTCAACTCTTCTTGCTACAGTCTCCAGGACAGTGTTGATTAGAAATGGTGGTAGTGAGCATTCTTGTCTTCTCAACTTAGAATGCTATTTCAGTGCATTAACATTCTACAGAATGCCTTCTATAGGATTTTAGAATGTACCTGTATAAAGTCAAAGAAGTACCTGTTCCTAGGTTGCTGGGAGTATCTGTGTTACAAAAGTGTATTGATTTTTATTAAATGCCTTTAGTGGATTTTATTGGGGTTATGTAATTTTTCTTTTTTTTTTTTTTTTTTTTAAAATAAATGTATAATATCTTTATTAGATAATTGAGTTATTTAATTTGGTCATAGCAGGGAAGTTTTCAAAGGTCCTTAGGGGTTATGTAGTTTTTCTTCAATCTGTTAAGTCATTATTTTATATAAATGGATTTTCTGATGTTAAACCATCCTCATGGTGTGTGTGTGTGTGTATATATATATATATATATATATATATATATGTGTGTGTATATATATATATATATGTATGTATATATATATATATATATATATGATATTTAGAATTTTTGAAACTCTTTGTTGTTTTTTGAGACAGAGTCTTGCCCTGTTGCCCAGGCTGGAGTGCAGTGACGTGATCTCAGCTCACTGTAACCTCTGCCTCCTGGGTTCAGGCAATTCTCTTGTCTCAGCCTCCTGAGTAGCTGGGATTACAGACATGTGCCACCACGCCCGGCTAATTTTTATATTTTTAGTAGAGATGGCGTTTCACCATATTGGTCAGTCTGGTCTTGAACTCCTGACCTCAAGTGATCCACCTGCCTCAGCCTCCCAAAGTGCCAGGATTATAGGTGTGAGCCACCGCGCCTGGCCTGAAACTCTTTTAAGAGGTGAGGTTGGCCTGTTACATTTTTTTATATGCTCTCCTTGACTCTTTTTTTTTTTTTTTTTTTTTAAAGGTGTGGCATCACTATGTTGCCCAGGCAAGAATGCAGTGGCTAATCACAGGCACGATCATAGCACAGTACAGTCTTGAACTCCTAGGCTCAAGTGAGCCTCCTGCCTCAGCCTCCCAAGTAGCTGGGACTGCATTGACTCATTTCTGTATTACACTATATTAGTTTTCTAAAATGAACATTTTATTTTACTGTTCTCTAAATCCATTTGTCCAAGTTGGAGATAAACTTGTCTTTATTTGATAGAACCACCTTATAGGACCATCTGGGCCAGGCGAGGGAGACTTCTGTAACTTGTTAATTTAGGTATAATTTCAAGCTTATGGAAAAGCCAGAATAATGCAAGGAACTTCCTTTCATACACCATTTATACAGACTCACCAATTACAGTATTTCAGTTTTACTACATTTGCTTTATCATTCACTTTCTCTGCATATTTTTTCTGAATCATTTGGGAGTAAACTGAAGATACTGTGGACCTTAATTAAGCCTTTTATACTTCAGTGTGTATTTCCTAAGAACAAGGACACTCTCTTATGTACCCACACTATATGGATCAAAATCAGGGCACTTAACAGGATACAGTACCATACAGTAATCCACAATCCATTATTCCAGTTTTATCAGTTGTTCCAATAATATCCTTTATAGCTATTATTTTCCTTGTCCAGAATCATGCATTGCATCTAGTCATCATGTCTCTTGGATTCTTTTAGTCCTTCAGTTTGAGTAATTTCTGTTGACCTGCCCTCAGGTTTACTAATTCTTTCCTTGGCTATGTCAAGTCTGCTTATGAGCCCGTTGAAGGTATTCTTCATCTGTTTCATTGATTTGTCTGTTTTTTTATTTCTAGGATTTCCATTTGATTCATTTTTTTTTTTTTTTCCTTAATATCAAAATGTATGCAGGTTTCTCTTGTGAATGCTTTGTACTTTTAGAGAGGCGACTGTACAAAGTCTCCCGTTTTCCATACAGGACAAATTCTTTGTTTCAGCCAACTCTCAGTGGAGGGGCAACCAGGACAACGCCATCTCCCCGGACAAAGAGCATTGGAATATTCCGTTTTGTTGATTTATATATCTCTTCATATGTTTCTTCATCAATTTCTATAGTAGTCACAGTTTCTTCCACATCTCCCAAGATCATATTTAAATGTTGATCATAAGCATGTAATCTGCCTCGAAGCTCTCGGTCATTTCTCATTTTCACATAAATTCGCTCATCTAGGCTGAGCCTGATAAGATCCAGGGGCTCCTCTACAGTGTTGGTAGTTTGTTGCTGGTCTACGTCGTCCGCCATGTTTCAAACCCTGCGCCCTTTGCCCTCCATTTGATTCTTATAGATTCCATCTCTCATCCGAATTTCCCATCTAACCTTGTATATTGTCCAGCTTTTCCACTGGAGCCTTTAATAAATTAATCGTAGTTATTTTAAATCCCTGTGGGAAAGTTCCTTCATCTGTGTCATATTTGAGTCTGGTTTTTTGATTGTTTTGTCTCTGGAGCTTGGTACTTTTTTCTGGGCTTTTCATTGGAACTCTGACATCTTGTGTGGGACAATAGAGACTGAGTTCAATAGTTTTGTGCTTGCAGTGGCCTTGCCTTTACTTCCACTAGGCCTTTCTTGTGGGGAGGTCTTTAGTACAGTGCAGGGCGTTGATCTGGGCGAGAGTTGGGCTGGGCTTGGGGTTTGTTGGCACTGTAGTTGCCCTCAGTGCACCTCAGGCTTTCGTATTTAGCAGCATTGTTGTTTTGGGTGGAGGCTGGTTTGCCAGAGGGTTTTTCTTAATGTCTGCCCCACCCTCTACTTGAGGTCATCCCTTTGGGCCACATCTCTAGAGTCTGTCTTTTGCAGCCCACCTAGCAGTAGTCCACTGTGTGACTCAAGGCTTGTTAGCATGCTGATAGTAGGGTCTGATGTTCTAACTGGATCCGAGCCTTAGGCAGGCCCAGTGCCCTGAGGATCCAGGGTGGAGCCTTCACAAGTGCTTCTGACCCTCTTGCAGCTGGAGTTGGGTCCAGCACAGTGGCTTTTCACCAGGGCCCTAAAGGCTCCAGGTATGCTCTGATTAGAGGCAGCCTGACTAGAAGCAGGGCAGTGGAGGTGATTGGTTTGGGGAACATATTTGACTTTCCCTGGTGGGTTTCGAGTTGGAAGTATGGACTCAAAATAGAGAAGCTGGTGGCCACTGGCCAGATCCTGACTGCCCTAGACTGGGTGCCACAGAAGTGGTAGGTCAGAGGCCTTTGGTCATATGTGGTCTGGCCTTTGTCAGGTATCATCATGAGGCAGAAATGTTCTATAAATGGAATCATATAGTTGCAACCTTCTGGGGTTGGCTTTTTTCACTCATAATTCCCTGGAGAGTCATCCAAATTGTTACTTTTATTAATGATTTGTTCCTTTTTTTTTTTTTTTTTTTGGCGACAAGGTCTCTGTCACCCTAGAGTACAGTGATGTGATCACTGCTCACTGCAGCCTCAACCTCCCAGGCTCAGGTGAACCTCCCACCTCAGCCTCCTAAGTAACTGGGACCACAGGTGCATGCCACTGTGCCCAACTTATTTATTTATTTATTTTTTGTAGAGGCGGGATTTCACTATGTTGCCCAAGCTGTTCTCAAACTATAGGCCTCAAGTGTTGAAGGACATCTGGGCTGTTTCCAGTCTTTGGCTATTACAATGAAAGCTGCCGTGAACATCCGCATACAGGTTTTTGTGCAAACATGTTTTCTTTTTTTTTTTCTTTTCTTTCTTTGTGTGTGCGTGTGTGTGTGTGTGTGTATGACAGAGTCTTACTCTGTTGCCCAGGCTGGAGTGCAGTGGCACAGTCTTGGCTCACTGTAGCTTCCGCCTCTTGGGTTCAAGCGATTCTCATGTCTCAGCCTCCTGAATAGCTGGGATTACAGGCATGTGCCACTACGCCCAGCTAATTTTTGTCTTTTTAGTAGAGACAGGTTTCATCATGTTGGCCAGGCTGGTCTTGAACTCCCAGCCTCAGATGATCCACCCGCATCGGCCTCCCAAAGTGCTGGGATTACAGGCATGAGCCACCGTGCCTGGCTGCAAATGTGTTTTCAATTCTCTGTGATAGATGCCCAGGATTACAGTTGCTTGGTTGTGTTGTAGTTGCATATCTAGTTTTTAAAGAAACAAGTGAATTGTTTTCCAGAGTGGCTGTACTGTTTTATAGTCCCACTAGCAACAGTGATTTAATTTCTCCATATCCTCTGCAGCGCTTACTGTTTTCACTATTTTTCATCTTAGCCCTTCTGTTAGGTATGCAGATATGTATGTAGACACGTAGCTCCCTATGATTTCAATTTGCATTTCCCTGAGGCCAGTGACGTTAAAACCTCTTCATGTTTCATGTGCTTATTTGCTGTCTGTATATCCTCTTTGTTATTCACATTATTTTTCCGTTTTCTCTTTGCATCGTTTGTTCGTTTTGTTTTGAGAAAGGGTCTTGCTCTGTCACCCAGGCTCAAATGCAGTGGTGCAATCATAGTTCACTATAACCTCCAGCTCCTGGGCTCAGGCAGTCCTCCCACTTCAGTCTCCTGAGTAGCTGGAACTGTAGGTGTGCACCGTCATGCCTGGCTAAGTTTTTTCTTTTCTTTTTTTTTTTTTTTTTTGATTAGCATGTAGTTTATTTTATTTTATTTATTTTTTAAATTTTATTATTATACTTTAAGTTTTAGGGTACATGTGCACAATGTGCAGGTTTGTTACATATGTATAAATGTGCCTTGTTGGTGTGCTTTTTTTTTATTTTTTTTAAGTTTTTTATTTTCTATAGAGATAGGATCTCACTATGTTGCCTAGGCTGGCCTCAAACGCAACTCCTAGGCTCAAGTGATCCTCCTGTATTGAGATTACAGGTGTGAACTAATGATCCGTTTTGTTCTCTTTTAAACTGTGGAGTTTTGAGAGTTCTTTATGTATTCTAGATACCAGTCCTTTGTCGGATATGTGGTTTGCAAATATTTTTTCTAGTCTGCAGCTTGCCTTCATCCTCTTCAGATGAGCTTTCAGGAACAAAAGTTTTGTTGTTATTGTTTTTTCCTGGCAGTATAAGTTTACCCAAAGAACAAAAGTTCTTAATTTTAATGAAGTCCTAGTTATTTGTCTCTCCTTTTATGGTTTTTTTTTTTTTTGAGACAGAGTTTCACTCTGTTGCCCAGGCTGGAGTGAAGTGGTGCAATCTTGGCTCACTGCAACCTCCACCTCCTGGGTTCAAGTGATTCTTGTGCCTCAGCTTCCCAAGTAGCTGGGATTACCAACATGAGCCACCACGCCTGGTTAATTTTTGTATTTTTAGTAGAGACAGGGTGTCACAATGTTGGCCAGGCTGGTCTCAAACTCCAGACCTCAGGTGATCCACCTACCTCAGCCTCACAAAGTGCTGGGATTACAGGTGCGAGCCACTGAGCCCAGCTTCCTTTTATGGATTATTCTTTTGGTGTCAAGTCCAAGTACTCTTTGTCTAGCCTTACATTTCTTCTGCGTTTTTTTCCTAAACTTTTAATCATTCTCCGTTTTACATTTAAGTCTAGGATGTGTTTTGAATGAGTGTTTTAATAAGGTATGAGACTTAGGTCAAGGTTCTTTAGTCCAGTATAGCTTTGCTCCCACACACCACCTTTGTGCCATTCTTGGCAAATCTAAGTGTGTTATATTTTTGTATGTTATAGACCCAATACTACATTCCGTACATATTATTTTATACAATTGCTTTTTAAATCAGCTAAGAGAATAAAGGAGGAAAACTATGCATGTAGGCTGTAATTTATAATCACATGATTGCCTTTACTGTTGCTCTTCAGTTTCTTATTTGTATTCAAATTACTCTCTGAGGATTGCATACTTTTAGCCTGAAAAACTTCCTTTAGTGTTTCTTATAAGGTGGATCTGCAAACAACTTCTCTCACTTGTTGTTTGTCTGGGAAAGTTTATTTTACTTTCATTTTTCAGAAGATATCTTTGCTGGATATGGATCTTGGTTGATGGTTTTCTGTGAGCAGTTATCCCACTGCCCCAGCCTCTGTTGTTTCTGCTGAGAAGTCAGTTGTTTGTCTTATTGGGGTTCCCTTAGAAGTAATAAGTCATGTCCCATTTGCTGCTTTTCATATTTTCGCCTTGTCTTTCACTTTCAGCATTTTCACTCTGATGTGTCAATTTGTGGCTCCTTTGCATTTATCCTAGGAACGTGGAATTTGTTGAGCTTTCTGGATGTGTAGGTTACTGTTTTTCAATGAATTTGAGTAGTTTGCAGCTGTTAGTTCTTCGACTTTTTTTTTTTTTTGCGTCTTTCTCTCTCTCCTCTCCATTTGTTACTCCTGTTTCACATATGTTGGTGTACTTAATGGTGTTTCACATTTCTCTGGGAGCTCTGTTCATTTCTCTTCATTCTATTTTCTCTGTTTTAGCCAGGGAATAATTGTATGTGAATATCTTGCCCTGGGAGTTCCTGACCACATGGGTGACCTAGATTTGACCCCAATCCTGTTTTTTTTTTTTTTTTTTTTTTTTTTTTTTTTTTTTTTTTTTTTTTTTTTTTTGTTTTGTTTTTTTTTGAGACAGAGTCTCATGCTGTTGCCCAGGCCGGAGTGCAGTGGCACAATCTCTGCTCACTGCAACCTACCCCTCTGGGGTCAGGAGATTCTCGTGCCTCAGCCTCCTGAGTAGCTGGGATTACAGGCACATGCCACCACGCTTGGCTAATTTTTGTATTTTTAGTGGAGATGGGGTTTTGCCATGTTGGCCAGGCTGGTCTCGAACTCCTGACCACAGGCGATCTGCCTGCCTCAGCCTTCCAAAGTGCTGGGATTACAGGTGTGAGCCACCGCGCCCGGCTGACTGCAATCTTAAGTGAGGCATAGACCTGTGATTGTGAAATTTCGAAAGAGTCTTTTTCTAGACATCCTTACCCCGTTTGGAGACTGTAAGAAGCTACCTTCTCATGTCTCTTTGCCTTTCACTGAGGGTGGCTCTCTTCGAGGCTCCTTCATCCCTTGTCTCTTCCTCCAGGCATTTGCAACGTCTGCCTACCAGTTGAAGACTCTGGGTTTTTAGCCATGGCCATTCCTCTTACTCGTCCCAGGTCAGCTCTGTGCAGAGTGCCTCGGGTCCAGGGGACTGTCTTCCCAAGCAGAACTGGCAGCTTCCTTAGACACATTCTGATTTTGAAATGGTTAATACTCATAGCAGCTGCACCTTAGAATTGAGAAAATCTCATAAGTAACCTACTTCGGCAACTTCCAGGCAAACACTTCTGCAGTGACCCTGGAGTCTGGCATTGTGCTCCATCCTGGCTCTCCAGCCTCCATTTGCCCTGGCTAGATGTACTTTGTCCTAACAGTGTGTTGTAGTGACTGCTCTTGGACAGTCACTCCCTGTGCCATGGGCCAGAGATCCATGGCATTCCAGTACTAGGAAGACTCAGTACAGTCTGCCCAAGTCTTCAGTTGCCTTGTTCATTCCCCAGGCCCAGGTGGGGAAGGTCAGCTCATGTCAAGTGGTGCAGCAGTGATGGCAGCGTTTGCTCACAGAGCTGTCTCAGAGGCTTTGATGCCGTTACTATGCCCCCTCCAGCTGCCTCCTTCCCATTCTAAGGTAACAGGTAGCATTCACAGGCCCACACGGGGAGGCTACCTTTTTTGGCAGTGCATACATCTGTACACAATGTGTGCTCATTGCAGGTCAAACGTGTGTTGACATCAAGGACAACGTGGTGGATGAAGGGTTCTACTTCACCCCTAAGGGGGACGACCCATGCCTGAGCTGCACCTGCCATGGAGGGGAGCCTGAGATGTGTGTGGCTGCCCTCTGTGAGAGGCCCCAGGGCTGCCAGCAGTACCGCAAGGACCCCAAAGAGTGCTGCAAGTTCATGTGTCTGGACCCAGGTAAGACTCTTGATAGGACGTCCCAAGTCAGCCTCCCTATTTGGGGCTGGAGGCTAGGCGTCCCTTTGCTTCCTCAGTGGTGAGGACTCAGGAGAGTTTATGGAGCATGGCACAGCAGCAGTGGCAGCGTTTGTCACAGAGATGTCTCAGAGACTTTGATGCCACTACTCTAGTGGGCGTGTCTGACACGACCCCTCCAGCTGCCTCCTTCCCATTCTGGGGTGACAGGCAGCATTCACAAATGAACTTGAACTCAAGTGTGGCTGTTTGTTCACAAATCACCACTGACAGCTTCAAACCTGTCTTCAAACCTCCACCTCCAGGGTTTAAGCCGTTCTCCTGCCTCAGCCTCACCAGTAGCTGGGACTACAGGCGCGTGCCACCATGCCTGGCTAGTTTTTGTATTTTTGGTAGAGACAAGGTTTCGCCATGTTGTCCAGGCCAGGTCTTCAACTCCTGGCCTCAAGCGATCCACCCACCTCAGCTTCCCAAGTGCTGGGATTACAGGCATGAGCCACCGCGCCCAGCCTAGACTTCTAATTTATGTCCACATTGGAGCTCTTCCTGTTCTCTAGTATGATGATATGGAGGGTAGTGACAGTTGTCATTGCTTACAGTCATCCATTTGTACCTTAGAATCTTCAAGAAAAAGATTTTTCAAGTGTTATTCTCAGTTTCGAGATCAGACTCCTCACCACCAGGCGGGGCTTTAAGGTAGACGCTACAGGGAATCTGATCTCGGGGTGATCCTCTCCTTTCCACTTGCAAAAAGGGAGGAGCAGGGGGGCCGCAGCTCTCTGAGACGTTAACACCCCTCACACTCCACGGGCATGCTTTGTCATTCTGCACACCGGTGTAGCTGCAGCTCTGTGTGAATTCAGATCTCAAGGGAAACGTAAATCAAAAGTATGAGTTTCTTTCTTTCTTGGGTGCCACAGTAGGAATGAAATGATGGGGACTTGTGGAAGCCCCTGGACTTGTGGCCCCTGCAGAAGAGCAGCTTGGACAGGGCGTGATGGCCATCTCTGTCTCCAGGGGCCCTGTGGAGGAGAGGCTGCAGCTAGAGGCTGGGCCACAACAGTGAAAGCTGCCCGAGTGGAATGTTGTCAGTGTCCCTCCACACCAGGAGGGCTGCTGGGTGGGAGGACAAAGCTGTCCTCCAGAGGCCGTGCCTGAGGCTAGGTGAAAGTGGGCACTGTAGCATGTACCATCACACATGTGCAGTTGACTGTGGTGAGCACAAGGCTACATTTGCAGCCAAGCCCACCAGAGGACCCAGAGCTAGAGGGTGATGCTTGGACCCCATTCTGCAGGGCAGTTTCTCCTCGTATAGGGTGCATGTCTGTTTAGGGCCATGAGAAGCACCGGTTGAGTGCTTACCAAGTTCCCTGTGCCCAGCCACATAACTTTAAACCCCCAGCTTAGTGACTGGACTTAGTGACTACAAGAGTCAAACTCTGTTCACAAGCCATGCTACCTGGACCCCTGGTTCCATTTCTCAGGAGTCTACCAGTGCTGCCTTACCACTCTGTCCAAGCTTTGTAAGAATGCCCAGATGTATACAAGGATGACCCATTTGTGGGCATGTATGGCCTAAAGAGCCTGCCCAGCCCCAAGTACTTCTTAGCAGAGCAGGGTCCTTAGTGCATCTGGGTGGGCCCAGAGCAGCTGCAGCCCTCTCTCCTGCACGGCCAGAGCAACTTAGCTGGGCCCTGCTCTGCCCACCCTGTGGCCATGCTTCCATGGGCTCCTGACTCTCCTAGGGCCTTCTCCTGGAAAGTGCTCATACTGCATCAAGAACCGAGACACTATCACCAAAACTGGAGACTCTGGGAATAGGATGTCATGTGTTAAGCATCAGAATGTCCTCTTCAACAAGCTGAGAGTGTCTACTCTTGCCACCCTGTCATTATTGTGCTCAAGGTCAAAGCCAGTGCCAGAAGGCAGGAAGAAATGAAAAACCATCCAGGCCAGAAGGGAAGAAATGAAACCATCTCCCTTGGCAGATCACATGATTGCATAGAAAATCCTAGGGAATCTACAGGAAAGTTATTAGAACTAATAAGTGTGTTTAAGCAAGGTCTCCAGATATAAGGTCAACATAACAAAAATTCATTATATTTATATAATCTATCTGTAATGGTTGAAAATTGAAAATTTTGAGAAGAGTACCATTAATAATAGCACCAAAAAACATGAAATACCCAATTATAAATAATATAAAATATGTGCACATTCTGTTTGCTGCAAACTGTAAAACCGTGATGAAAAAAATCAAAGGCTTAAATAACAGGAAATATACCATGTTTATGGATCAGGTGTCTCAATATCATTACGAGGTTAACTCTTCCTAAATTATAGATTCAGTATAATCCCAGCCAAAATTCTAGCAGACATTTTTGTAGGTACTGACAGGCTAATTCTAAAAATCAGGTGGAGCAGGCGTGGTGTCTCGCACCTGTAATCCCAGCACTTTGGGAGGCCGGGGAGGTTGGATCACTTGAGATCAGGAGTTTGTGACCAGTCTGGCCAACACGGTGAAGCCCTCTCTCTACAAAAAATACAAAAAATGAGTTGGGTGTGGTGGTTCATGCCTATAATACCAGCTACTCAGGAGGCTGAGGCTGGAGAATCACTTCAACCTGGGAGGTAAAGGTTACAGTGAGCTGAGATCACGCCACTGTACTCCAGCCTGCGTGACAGAGTGAGACTCCATCTCAAAAAATAAAAATAAAATAAAAGTTAGGTGGACTGGGTTCAGCAGCTCATGCCTGTAATTTTAGCACTTTGGAAGTCTGAGGCAGGAGGATTGCTTGAGGCCAGGAGTTCAAGACCAACCTGGCTAACATAGCAAGACCCCATCTCTTAAATAATAAAAAGATAGATAAAAGTTGGTGGAAAGGCAAAATAATTAAAATAGCCAAAGTAGTTTTTACAAAGAACAAAGTTGGGGGATCCATGCTACCTAATTTATGAGTTACTGTACAGCCATAGTAATCACAACAGTATGGTATCGATGAAGGAATAGACACATAGATCAGTGGAGCAGAACAGTCCAGAAATAGTCCCACAGTACATATAATCAGGTGATCTCTCGTTTTTGTTTGTTTGTTTAAGATGAGTCAAGTGCAGTAGTGAGAACGGGAAACGAGTACAACAAGGAGTTTGATCTGTTACTGACTGTGAACAATCAATTGAGATGACTCACTACCTTCAGACCAGCCTAATCTTTGACAAAGGCGCAAGAGCAGTTCAGTGGAGAAAGGATAGACTGGTGCTGGGACAGCAGGACATCCATATGCCAAAAAATACAAACCTTACACTGTCCCTCCTACTGTATGTAAAATTTACTCAAAATGGTCATAGACGCAACTGTAAAACCTTGAACTATAAAGCTTCTAGGAGAAAACAGAGAGAAATCTTTGTGACCATGGGTTAGGCAACATTTTCAGCATGATCCTTAAAAAAACAGACAAATTTGGCTTCATCAAAATTGAAAACTTCTGTTCTTTGGAAGACACTGTTAAGGAAATGAAAAAATAAGCCCCTGACTGAATCAAAACAAATATTTGCAAAACACAAATCAAAGGTCTGTATTCAGAATACATAAAAACTCAATAATAAGAAAACAAAACAACGCTATTGAAAAATGGCTTTAGAAGATTTAAATTATTACACTTTACCAAAGAAGTTATAGGATGACAGGCACCTGAAACGATGCTTAGTATTGGCCATTAGGGAAACAAACTAAATCCACGTGGGGTACCACCCCTGCTCGAAAGGCTAAAGTAATGAAACTGACAGCACCAAGTGCTGACCAAGGTGCAGAGCAGCTGAAACTCATGCTGCCCTCTGCCCCTGCTTACTCTGCTGCTGTCAGGCAGCCCTGATATGATGAGGTTCCCAGAGACATGGTGAGGTGTTTGGCTGGTGCAGCTGCCAGGCACAGAGCCCACACTGGGTTCCTGGTCTCAGCTTCTGATCCCTGCTGACCTTCTGCTCCCCTTGGTTTCTCTGATGGAGATTTTGAAACTGTTACCACTTAACCAAGCTCGATGAAACGGTGAGCGCCTTGTCACTGGAGCTCTTCTTGCACAGGCTGGATCCTCTCTCTGGGAGCTGCAGGATAGCTGAGAGACAAAAGACAACCCCAACTGCACAGCCCAGAACTCCATGGAGGGATCAGCCCTATCAAGGGGCCTCTGGGGCCCCTGGGCTGGCCTCTGGCTTCTGGGGCAGGCTCTCTTCTTTGTACTTGACTACAAGTGGCTTGGTTCTGAGAGATGATTATTTCCGGTCCCCACCTTGGAGGGACAGTTGGGACCTTGACCATGTCCTTGGGTTTATTTTAGAGCTGATTAAGAGTTAGTCATTGCAAAGGGGCTGCTTTCTTAGGAGCTCCCCTGGGATCACTGAACTGGCCTCCAGTGAACAGGCACATCGCCAGTCCCTGGGCCACTAGGCTTTCTCCCACTGATGAGCGTGCCCTTGAGACCGGAGGAGGGTCAGAGGCATCAGGAAAAGCCGCTAATTGGTGAGAGGATGTATCCTCACATATTCACTTCATGTGTCGTCAGCAAAAAATGCAGCTTTTGGAGATGCTTCCTGGCCACGTGGGAGGAGGGCAGGAGCTGGCGCTGCCATCTGTGTGGGCATGGAGTGTACTGGGCTAGCAGGAATGGCTTGAGGGCTCTGGGAACCCAGCCACTCACATGGGGGTTGTGAAGTGTCTCCTTGGGGCAGGCAGTAGGGGTCCTGCCTGCCGAGATTGTTGCAGAGGTGGGAGTGGCCACTCCTAGCTTAGGAGGGTCCCTGCTGGTGTGGGGTCCTCCTGCTTCCAGGAGCTGATGGGTCACTCCTCGTTCTGAAGCCTCCCTGGCCTTCACTCTTGGTCTGTGGAGGCAGCTACTTCTGGGACCACTTCCTGGTTCCATTATTCTGTGACTTCTGTGAGTTGCCAGTTTACCCAAGTCAGGAGTGCATGGAAGTGCCAGCCATGTTATAGATGCATGGCTGGTACAGATTCTCCCTTCATGCCTGCTACCACTCACATCATCTCTGCCTCCCCATGGGCAGCTCATATCGAGCCCCTATCGCCAGTGTGCACTGCACCAGGGCAGGGTGTCTCCCTCTTGGTGCTGTTGACATTTGGACCAGATATTGTGTGTTGAGGGCTGTCCTGGAGGATGTTGAGCAGCACCCCGGCCTCCACCTGCTGAATACTAGTAGCATCCCAGCCAAGTGGTGGCCACGAAAAGCGTGAAAGGGTCCAAGAAGAGCAGAGGAAGGCGCAGCAGCTTAGACCAGTGCTCCTTGGCGTCTAGCCTGGCTGGGACTCAGCTTCATGGCCCCTCCTGCCTACTCACCCAGCAAAGAGGTGGAGTCGGGTCCACCCAGCCCTCCTACACCTGCGCTTGGTGCATGTGTACCCACTGTGTGGGTGTGGCTGAGCCAGGAGAGCATCTCAGTGGGAAGGTGTGGGACCCAGTGCTGTGTCCAGGTCATCTGCACGTGTATGCCAGGGCTGGGTGTGTCAGGGGATGCGCATTTTCTCTGCCATGGCTTGTTAAGGATTGGAGTGACAGGCTTCACTCCCAACCACAGCAGAAGCTCATTTGTGAAACGATACACGAGTTGACCGTGCGGCTGCCAGCAGGGGCTCGCTGTCCCCCATACAGTCCATCAGGGAGTTGTGGCAATCGCAGTCCCAAGTGTACCTTGTACTGTCACTTCTCCCAGTCTGTCACTACCTGGCCCAGGCCTCTGTCATTCCCTTCTCTGCCACGGCAGGTCCTCCTCCTGGCTTCCTGATGCCCTGTGCTACTCCCTTGCAGCCTGTCCTCCCCACAACAGCTGCCTGAGCCAAGCTCCGCAGGGACGTCGCCCCCACTCCAAACTGCCAGCAACTGTCATCCTTGAGACCCCTGCCTACCTGGCCAACCCTGGCCTCCTACCAGGACAGGGCTGTCCCTCACCGCCCCCTGGCTCATTCTTGCTGGGCAACTGAGCACCTTCCTCCCAAGAGCCCAGGCCTCAGACAAAAGGAAGGCTGCTGTTGGATGGACGTGGGAGGCCTGTGCACAGCCCTGGCCCCTGGAAAAGGATGTGCACCTCTGCAGGAGGGCAGCTCCCCAGCCACACTTGGGGTACACAGCACATGAGCACAGCCTCCTAGGAGTGCTGGTCCTAGGACAGGAAACCCTACTTTGCTCCAGTGATGGTCAGAGGGGCATTGGCACACAGCAGCCTCAGGGGCCATGGTGAGATGCTCCTCCTGACCTGGGATTCGCTCTTCTGCTTCTGTGCTGTCACCATGTTCTTGATTTTGAGTGGCCTTATTTCACATGTATCCTAAAGATGGTTGGGTACAGGGAGACACTGTGTGCCTCGTCCACACAGCCCGCCTGGGCAGGAGGACGACAGCGTCCCCAGCCTAGCACAAGGGTGGCCCCCCTTCTCAGAGCGGCCATTTCCTCCCCTCCCCCTCAGATGGCAACAGCCTGTTCGACTCCATGGCCAGCGGGATGCGCCTGGTCGTCAGCTGCATCTCCTCCTTCCTCATCCTGTCACTGCTGCTCTTCATGGTCCACCGGCTGCGCCAGCGGCGCCGGGAGCGCATCGAGTCCCTGATTGGAGCAAACTGTAAGTGCCCTCTAAGGGCCACAACCCTGGTCCCCATCCCCACCCCAGGTCACCCCATGTCTCCATGAGCTCCCCAGCCCTGGACAGAGAGGGGCAGGGGCAGGGGCAGGTGGAGGGCCCCCTGGTCAGGTTTGAAGGCCACATGTTGTGGGGTCTGTGTCCTCACCTGTGGGCCAGGAAAGTTCTTGTCAAGACCCTCCTTATTCCCACCGAGCCACAGGGTGGGCAGAACTTGGAGGCCTCTGAGGGTCAGAGGCCCGGATCACCCCCTAGCTGGAGGGGTGTGGGCAGCCAGAGGCTGGGTCTGACAGAAGTGTCAGCCCAGAGGGACAGATTGGTGTGGTGAGGGTGGGACATGCCACGGAGCACAGTGGGGGTCTCATGGGGATGCCGAATGTGGCCGAGGGGTAGGCAGCGGGGCACAGGTGTGTGCTCAGGGACGGCAGGCCCAGCCTGGGGGTGGGGGGCTCAGGAGCCAGGCAGCCTGCCCCCAGTGACTTGTCTCTGTTCCCGTTCCACACTTTTGATGGCCCAGTGCACCACTTCAACCTCGGCCGCAGGATCCCTGGCTTTGATTACGGCCCAGACGGGTTCGGCACGGGCCTCACGCCGCTGCATCTTTCTGACGACGGAGAGGGTGGGACTTTCCACTTCCACGACCCTCCACCTCCCTACACGGCATACAAGTACCCGGACATCGGCCAGCCCGACGACCCCCCGCCGCCCTACGAGGCCTCCATCCACCCGGACAGTGTGTTCTATGACCCTGCAGGTGCCTAACTCCCCAGGGAGAGGGAACACCTTGTCAAGTAACCTGGCATGTGGGGCTGAGCCCAGCACTCTTGCCCAGCTGCAGAGGCCTGGGGCCTCACTTCTTTCCGGCTTTGTCTTTGGTTTTTCCTTTAAGGCTTCTCCTGGGGCTGCCCATGCAGAAGGGGTCCCGATCTCCCTGCCTGGCTGCCCTTGGCGATCTGTGCAGAAGAGCTCTGAGGAGGCCTGGGACCCCTCCCTCCTACCTCCTTCCTTTCTGTGAGCACTTGTCAACTGGGCAGCCCTCAGGGCCCTCAGCCCAGCTCTAGAGACCTGGGGAGCCGGACACTGGTGGTTGTGAAGACAGGGCTGGCCCAGACCCAGGAGCCAGTCACTTGTCTGTAAAGACACGTGAGCTAGAGACACCATGGTGACAGCCCCTCGTGTCATGTCAGGAGGCAGCTCTGTGAGGTGGGAGGAAAGCGTGGCTTCTGTGCTACTGGCCCATAGTTGGGAGTCTGCCACCCATCTGACAGTGGGCGCCATTCCTCAAGGCTGTGTAGCTAAGGAATGGCAGGCCCCTGACCCCTGGCCTGTCCCTGTCTGGTGAGCAATGCAGGTGTCCCATCCCATCTCCCTGTGCATTAGGCCCCCGAACACACACAAACCTGTAGTGTATTTGGCAGGCAGTGCCACCCCAAAGCGGCTGGCTCCTTGTATGCCCACCCATCTCAGCAGAATGGGCGTTGTGAGGCTGGTGCTGCTGTGCCGAAAGGTCTGTCCTGTTCGTTTGTTTGGTCAGCTGCCACAGCTCTTGCATGATCTGGAGATGCAGAAAAGACTTGCATTTGACCCCTGCCCTCAGGACACAGATTGTCACAGTCTTCCAGGGTAGGACCAGCTTCCTGCAAGGGATGCCGGTGGGTGGCAGCAGATCCCAGACACCTCTGTGGGCCAGGCTGCAGAGCAGGGTGGGGGCTGTGAGGGGCTGGCCAGGAGGGACGTGTGTCACTGGGGCCTTGTGCTGTCAGCTTTCAGAGACGGCCTGTGGTAATGACAAGCAGGCAGCCCAGGCACAGTGGCTCACACCTGTAATCCCTGTAATCCAGCACTCTGGGAGGCTGGGGCGGGAGGAGGGGTCTCACTATGTTGCCCAGGTTGGTTCGAGACCAGCCTGTGAGACCTCCATCTCCACAAAAAATTCAAAACTAGCCGTTCATAGTGGGCACACCTGTAGTCCCGGTTACTGGGCAGGCTGAGACTGGAGGATCACCTGAGCCCAGGAATTCAAGGCTGTCATGAGCCATGGTCACATCACTGCACACCAGCGTGCAATCTTCTAAGATTCTATCTCTTAAAAGAAAAAAAAAAAAAAGTAAGTAATAAAGATCGGGCAAAACAAAGCGAGTCGACTCCCTACCACACAGCCTGCCTTGGATCAGAGCTTCCTGCAAACACCTGTGTGGTTTTCCAGGCGGCTCACTGCAGCCCTGTTGCCCTCACTCCGGTTGCCACATTCCAGCTGCAGCCCTGAATGTTCTTCCACCCACCTGGGCCCAGTGCCTCCCTGATGACAAATGCCCCTGCCTTCCCGCTGAGCCGGGTCTTCACCCTTACTGAGTCTGAGACAGTTTCCCTTTGGGCCTCTGTTCTAGTGACTGCTGGTTAGTGTGTCTCCCCTACCTCACACCAATGGTGGGACAGGCCCGTGTCTGCCGTTTTGAGATGTGCCCTGCACCTCGCATATACCAGGTTCCCAGCCACAGGGAGCAGTAGGTACAACAGGTGTCATGTGGGACAGGCTCCTCCTTCAAAATCTGAGGCCTGGGGGAGCCATCCAGGTCCTGCTCACCACCCAGCTGCGGGGGGGCCTTCAGGCAGGAGGAGTATCTCCTGGTTCTGCCCAGCTCCCCTGCATTCCCTGTGCCAGGCCCGTACCTGCCTCTGACACCCCTCTGTCTCTTCCTGCAGACGATGATGCTTTTGAGCCTGTGGAGGTCAGCCTGCCAGCCCCTGGGGATGGTGGGAGTGAAGGTGCATTACCCCGGCGCCTGGAGCAGCCTCTGCCCACTGCGGGGGCCTCTCTGGCAGACCTGGAAGACTCTGCCAACAGCAGCAGCACCCTGCTTGTGCCCCCTGACCCTGCCCAGAGCGGGAGCAACCCAGCTGCAGAGGCACTGCCAGGGGGCGGCCGCCACAGCCGCAGCTCCCTCAATACTATGGTGTAGACGGCCCAGCCTATACCCCAATGGTCTGGGAGGATCTGTCTGTTGTTGAAAACACCGGTCACTGGGGAGACTTGAATGGCCCCTGTCCCAGCCTGGACACGCACTGCCGCACATCACTGGCGGGCACGCGTGTGTACATAGAGACCACAGCCCGCCTCCTGCCAAAAGAAGTGATGGCCTGCACCGAGCTTCCTTGAGGGCTTCAGAAACATGCATAGCTTTGGATCACTGTCTTCTCCTTTATAAATGGCAGAAGAGTGACAAAATTCGTTCAGACCACACATGTCAAAGGCAGGGAATGAAGAAGGTACTGTGGGCCATGGCCACGCCTGACGCATCTTTGGTGGGCCTGCTCGGTGCAGTGCGCTGTCCAGAGACACCTGCTGACCCAGTCTGGGACGGGCACAGCGGGAGCTGCCACGGTGCCCCTTGCTGGCCGCCCTCAGGAGGGGGGGCCTCTGGACTGTCAGTGTGGTGTAGGCAGTGGGTCTGCTTCAGGGAGGCAGCCTCTTGACTTTGCCACAACGGCTGTACTGACGATGGCCCCCACACGCCCAGCTGTGAAAATCAAGGCGACCCTGCCCCTGGCTGGGAGCTCCCCTGGGGCTCTGGAACCTGAAGCCCTGAGAAGGAGAGCTTGGAAGGAGGTTGAGCTCTTCACTGTGTTTTTCCATCTGGGCTCTGCAGCCCAGCTCTGCGGCAGGAGGCCTGACCCCACCCCGTCAGTCCCTCCCAGCATCGCTGTGCATGGCTCCCTCAGGAAGAAGCTCTGGAGTGGGGCCGAGGCCCCACATGCTCTGCTGGGGTCTGGGGACTGAGCTGCCTCCTGTCTCTCCACTCTGGAGTCCTGGGCTCTTGCCTCCTGTTGAATTGCCCCTGGGCCTGCCCCCGGCCCCGTTTGTGCCATAAAGGGTTGCTTCATTGCAGGAGGGGTGGCTAAAACCACCATCCTGGGCTGCATCTATCTCCTTAAAGTCCACTCCTTACATCACCGCCACTGCTGCAGCTCAGTGTCCAGCGGCCGCATGCACACCTTCCAGCCCCTCCTCAGCAGCGCAGGGGCTGGGGGCCCTTCCTGGCACCCTTTTGCCTGATGGACCCTGTTGCCTGCTCCTGGGCAGTGGTTTTGTTGCCTGACATAGGGCCTTTAACATTTCTGAGGTTTGGAGATTAAGCGGGTTCTGTGCGATTTTTAGCACATCCATATCTTTTCTACGTTGTATGTCTGGATCTTTCCTTTGTATGTTTGTGTCTCTGTGTGTGTATGTGGCCAAGCGTTTGCAGGTGAGGGTGGCACATGGAACTTCGCGGGTCAGTTGGGGGCCCACTCTTCCAGGGCCATCGATGCATCCTGGGCTATGCTGAGGCAGTGCTGTCTTGCTCAGTCTTTCCAGACCAGCAGGTGGCAGCACCTGGGAGCCCTGGCCGAAGCATGCAGTTCTGTGGCGCTGCTCAGGGACGGACTCCATGCACAGTCCACTTCTTGACACATTCTCACACTGTGGCTGGAGACCCATTTTTTCCATCTCATATGGAATGAGAATCTTGAGTTGCCCACAGACAGACTTGACCTTTGTGCCAGAGCTGTCCAGAGCTGTGAGTTTTGTCACTGAATTGCCTGTCCCTGAGCTTGGCCTGCTGGAGCATGCTGCTAGAGGCTGTGTGCGGGCAGGCTTGTGCTCCTCTTGGAGAAGGGCTGCTACTTAACAAGTCCTGGCCACAAGAGTCCCCCGTTGGCTGCAGAGGACAAAGCAGGAAGCATGTCGTGTATCCCACATGCACTGGGGCAGGGCAGCCAGGTTCCAGAGCAGCAGGTATGTGCATTATGGGTGCCAGATGGCCAGTGAGGGCCCGAGGACCACACAGCAGAGTCCCCCACGGGCCTGAGCCTGAGAGCTCAGAGGGTTCCTGCCAGGCCTCAGAACTGTGTGTGCGGGACAGGGTGGCTGGCACAAGATGTGTGGGACTGGGATGCTTTGGGGACCAGAGGAACAGTAGGGCCGGTCAGACGTGTAGGGGGCAGTGAGGAAACGGGGTAAAGTGGACCATGCAGGCTGCAGAGGGTGGGCCTTGGGCTGGCCAGGGGTTGCTGGGTGGCCCCTTCCCCATGGGCCTCCACAAGCACTCAGGCTACTGGCACGTCAGGCCAGGCAGAAGGTCCACATGGCAGGGCTGCCTGGAACACCGCTGCCACTGTGGCTCCAGGAGGCCCTTGGGGGCATGAGGAGAGCTGGACTCGCTCATCTGTCTTTGCACCGCCATCCAGAATGCCCCCTTTGCAAGGCCTGCTGCAGCCCCCAGTCTGACCAGCAAGTCCTGGGGTCACCCTTGCTGAACCTTGTGCTCCAGGGGTCCTCCTCCCCCAGGACCACCTTGCCACGGTTTCTCAGAGCCCAGGTGCCCTCTGACCTGCCATGTGGAGGTGGGATTTGATACTGTACATTGTCTTGATGCCTGTTTTTTTATGTTTTCCTTTCATTAAGGGTTTTTAGTTTTTGGTTGGGTTGACACTAACTTTTCTTAAGATGCTGTGAGAATCATTTCATCCAAATGCCAAATAAACTTGTGTTCTGGAAGAGGCATGGTCAGTCCTTGGTGTGACCCCCACGGCTGCCACAGGCTAAGGTGGAAGAGGCTGGGTACCCACCTTTCAGCAGAATGTTCCTAGGATTTGCAGCCCTTGCAGGCGTCCAGCAAACCCCTTGAGGACCAGGCAGAGCTGAGCCTGGAGCCCCCAGGTGGGGTGTGCAGGGAGAGCAGCAGCCCTGAGCTGCCTACAGCTATCCTGCAGCACCCAGCCCTGCTCGGGGCATTGGCTGCTGCCTTGGCAGGTGTTGCTGACATGCACAGGATCCACATAGAGGCAGGGCTGCTTGACACCATCATGGGACGGGGTGGTGGGGCAGGGCTTGGAACCTGGCCGTCAGCCCCATTTCCTCTAAGCTCCCCTTATCATATGGGTGGCTGGAAACAGCCCCTCCCTCCAGTCCAAGCCACCTAGTATTACTGAGTAGCCTAGGTCCTCTAGGGCCTCTTCACACATGTCCAGCAGTGCCATCTCTAGGTCTCAGAGGGTAGGGGGCCCAGGAAGTGTGATTGCATGCCCTGCTCTGGGGGCACTCCAGGTGTGTATACTAGGGGGGAAGGCCTGCGGCCGGACACGAGAGGGGTCAGGGTTAGGAAAGGAACTGGTAAGTCCCTTGGCAGGGATGGGAGCCTGAAGGATGTGGCCCCTCATTTTTTATCCCATCTGCTGGGGCAGGAGTGGAGTGGTGGTGTTGAGTCCCGGGCACACAGGTCACTGTCAGCACTCTGGACAGAGCCCCGAGCCCTGCCTCTGGGTAGGGGCGGTCTTCCCATCCCCAATGTGGGTAGGGCCCTGCCCTCTGGCGATTGGAAAGAGGCGTGGGGTGCAAAGAAGTCCCCTCCTCTGACCTCCTGCAGGGCTCCGTCTTGGCCTGGATCCGCAGGGGAGCCTGGGTAGGAGGGAGGCTGTGGTCTTGGGGTGGCAGTTCGGGCCCACAGCGGGGCAAGAGATGTCCTACACCTTCCTCCCATCCTTGCCCCGAAAGTCATGGGCGCTGGGGTCCAAGGTGCCCTCACTATTTGACCTTTCTTGCTGGTGGCTTTGGCGTGTCATTCTGGTCCCCAGCCTGTTTCCTGGACTGTAAGTGGGGATAATAATAGGTCACCCCTCCCCTGCAGGATTAACCTCAGTGATTGTTGCTGGCATTCAGTGCAGCCCTGGGACCAGAGCACACCTGGGTGAGTTTGGAGCGCTGGCTGTCTTCCTGGTGGCCCTGCCTGGGCACCGACCCCTCCCACCCTCTCAATAGCCACGCCCCTAGCCCAGCTAGCTAATGAATAAATATGTAGCAGCCAGGCCAGCAGCCTGGCTCCGCAGTCTAGCCACTTTCTAGTCCTTCCTAGCTGCAGCTGCCCCCGAGCCACGCGCGCCCCTGGCATCATGCTCGCCTTGCGGTGCAGCTGGTGTGGCGCAGACTCTGAGAGTGTGCACCAGGACTCTGCCCATCTGGTCTCCAATCTACCCTCTTGCCACGCTCCACCACCCCTTAGGTCTTGCCACTGGGAGTGGGGAGGGACTTGGGGGAGAAAATACCGGGGTAGGGGTGACAGGAGAGAAGGTTCTTCACTGGCCTCCCCTGGCCTACTTCATTCTTGGACCCCATCTGATGGGATGGGGCTTGGAGAGGGCCCAGATGACTGGCCTCTCAGCTCAGCCTCCTGCCCACTGTCTCTATAGATGCCTGGTGCTACGACTCCCAGGACCCCAAGTGTGGTGAGGACAGAGTGTCACGTGAGGCTGTGTGAGATCAGTCTGTCTTGGGACCACCAGAGCATGTGCCAGTGGTGCAAGAGTGGCCAAGAGACAGTCTGCACCCTGCACTCTGTGGCCTTTGCAGGTTTCTGTCTGTAGTCTTCTGCCCCAGTAGACTGACTGGGCATCAAGTGCAAGTGCGTGACTGTCCCCCTGTATGTGAGTCTGGGCCTGCTGTGATCGCCGTTCCTGAGTCAAGGCTGGTGTGCCTGTCACTGTGGCCAGCCCAAGTGTGTGCAGGTGATAGAGGTCCCAGTGTGGGTGTGCAACTGTGTGCCGGAGACCCTTCCGCCTTCATCTCACCATGGGGCAGCCAACCGGGAGACTAGATGGCTAGGTCAGATGCAGGGTACAAGAGAAGGGGGGCGCTGTGACCTGTTCAGGTGTGGGGGAAGCAGGGAGCTGGGTTTCCTGAGGCTGGGCTATCCTCTGGGTGTATGGGGGCCACTCTGCTGCACCCCCAGGCTGCCTCCCTGACCCCCCCCACCCCAGAGGCCCCAGTCCTTGTTCCCACAGGCCCCACCCACTGGAAGAAGCTGGCCCCTGCCTGTGGGGGCCCAGGCCAGTCCCCCATCGACATTGACCTTCACAGGGTCCGGCAGAACTCTACCCTAGGGCCCTTCATCTTCCGAGGCTATGACTCAGCATCTCCAGGCCCTTGGACCCTGGAGAATGACAGCCACACAGGTCAGCACCCTGTGGTCAGGACCCCTCCTAGGCAGGGGCAGGAGCCCCACACAGGGCATGAGAGCTCCCGCGTGTACACAGGGACCAGGACCCCCTACACACGGGAGCTGAGACGCTCTACAGGGCCAAAAACCCTCCACGGGGCTAGCTTCACAGGAAAGGAGCATCCTCACACAGCAGCCCAGATGCGCCCTCTGTGTAGGTGCCAGGTCCCACCCTACAACTCACAACCAGCCATGGCCCCTGAGGACCAGGAGTCAGGGTCTCTGGCAGGGCCAGGATCCCTGACCACACACAGCTGGGCTCAGAGCCCCACCCCAGGAGGGCTGCCCTCTGCCCTCTTCCATGCCATGCTGGGTGTGGCGGGGGAGGGTTTCCCCTGCAGTCTGTGGAGCTCTGCTCTGCTGACCAGCAGGAGTCCTGGACACCATGGGTTCAATTCCATGGAGGCAGTGGGGCCCTACTAGGGAGCAGCCTGGCCTGAGGAAGGGCCTCTGCTCATACCGTGTGCCCTAATGGCACAAGGTGGGCAGGTGGTGAGGTAGAGATGGTGTCGTGTGCCTCCTCCCCTTCATTGCTACTCTGAATGGACACTGATCCTCAGAACCACCTGGAGATTTGGGAGGCTGGGCTGCTGTTACCTGTCTACTGCGCACTGCAGCTGCACTTCAACTGGTGGGGGGTGGCCCGAGGCGAGCAGACTCGGAGCATAGCCTGGACAGGCAGCGCCAGGCCATGGAGGTAGACTCGGGCACAAGGTGGGGTGGCCGGAGTGCTCCCACGGGGGTGAGAGAGAGCAAGGTGGGGGCAGCTGGGTATCTCCCACGATCTGTGCCTCCCCCCAGATGCACGTGGTCCATGGTAACACAAAGTGCCAGAGCATGGAGGAGGCGCCACATCACGGTGATGGGCTCGAGTGCTGGCCGTGCTGCTGGCGGTGCTGCTGGCGGTGAAGGTGGGGCTGTGATTCTATGTATGTTATGTATGTTTCCAAAAAAGGGGTCCGTGGGGATCCTGGAAGTGGACAGGCCAGGCCTGTGGAGTCTGTGGGGGATCTCTAGGGTCTGTAGGATCTGTGGGAGGATGGGGCGGTGGGAATGCCTGAATCGGCAGAGTCGGTGGGGGCGAGAACCCTCCAGCCCATTTCCCAGATGCCAGATGCCTCCTGCCACTGGGAGCCTCCTGCTTAGAGTACCCCAGCAGAGTTCCCTCTTCAGAGACTCCCCCACTCAGAACCCCTCGCACTTGGAGCCCCTCCCAGGAGCAGGACTGTAGCAACACCAATTTCTGCGCCATAGTGTCGGGCTTGAGGAAGGTGCCTGAGCCGGGTGAGGAGCCATCCGGTCGTTTTCCGGCTGGGGGGGTGCTGGGGATGGCGCCAGCAGGGCACGGGGAGGCTGGTTCCAATCCCCCTCCCTCCGCCGCCCGGGGGCCTCAGTGAATCTGATGTCCACCTTCCCGCTGGCGTCGATGCGGCCGAACACCTCGAGCTACTATCGCTTCGCTGGGTCGCTGACCCCGCCTGACTGCGAGCCTGCGGTGCTCTGGACCGTCTTCGAGGACCCCATACCCATCCAGTGGGTGCAGGTGGAGCCACCGTCCCCCCTCGCCCCCCACACTCCTCCCCGGGCCTTGCCTGGCTCCTCCCGCAGGCGCTGCCCCTCTCCCACCCCATTTTGATCTCTTTGCCCCAGATGACCTGTTCCACACCTTGCCCCAGGCTGGACCCTCCCACTTTCACCCCATACCGCTCACGGATAACTTCCGCCCATACCGCTCACGGATAACTTCCGCCCACAGCTGCCTTTTTTTTTTTTTTTTTTTGAGATGGAGTCTCGCTCTGTCGCCCAGGCTGGAGTGCAGTGGCACAATCTCAGCTCACTGCAAGCTCCGCCTCCCGGGTTCACGCCATTCTCCCGCCTCAGCCTCCAGAGTAGCTGGGACTACAGGTGCCCGCCACCACGCCCGGCTGATTTTTTGTATTTTTAGTAGAGACTGGGTTTCACCGTGTTAGCCAGGATGGTCTCGATCTCCCGACCTCATGATCCGCCCGCCTCGGCCTCCCAAAGTGCTGGGATTACAGGCGTAAGCCACCGCGCCTCGCCCACAGCAGCCTAAGGGGCACGCAGTATTGGCCTCCCCCAGAGCCTCGGTCCCCGCGGCAGACCCCCGCTCTTCCCCCACCCTAGCAGGTGTGCACTGCGCTCTGATGGGCCTGGGGCTCAGCTTGTGGTTCTGTCAACCGTGGGCGACCCTCCAAGTGAAATAATGAAACAATGCACAGAGTGACCTTAGCCTAATGTGGCCTGGAGGGGGTGGGTGCGTGACCCGGCGCGGTCCCCCACTGCAAGAGGGGCATTTCCTGCCCTAATCCCACTGAGGCCTCAGTGTGCCTGTCTGTTCCGTGGGAGCCCTCTGAGTGACCCTCTCCTACCTCACCAGAACCCGGGCCTCTCCAGTTCCTCTCAGAGGGAGAAGGGCCTCCACCCTCATCCTATATATTGTGTCTGAATCCCCTGGTCAGATGGAAGGAGAAAACCTAGCATTCAGAAATTCCACCATTAAGCCAAGATTACATTGTTTTATTTTAAAACTAAGCTGGGTGACCAACCCAGGGACACTGTGCTCTGCTAAATGATGACTCCAGCTACATTTCCCGAGGCCAAGAGATGAGAAGCTGCTGGCTCCAGGCGCCGCTGCAGGCTGCTCTGGCTGCAGGTGGAGGGCTGCCTGGTGTTCCGAAGCCATGCCCCAGTGCCTCCCTGGGAGTTCTGCTGTGGAGTCTGCGTGGAGGGTGACTCTGGAGAGATGTTTGTGTCCAGGTGGCTGCCTGTGGTCTGGCTAAGGGGTGAGTATTCTTGGTGTCACTGTCCAAAGCAAAGCTGGGTCCACGGGACACAGACTAGGTGAGGCTCTGTCCAGGTGATGCTGTCCAGTGAGAGGGGGTTGCAGTCAGAGTGAGGCTGACCGGAGGCCGCTGTCCAGTCGGTGCCGTGTGGAATGTGATCACATACTGGTTGACACCATCCTGAGGGACATCACCAGCTGCGTGTCTCAGCCGCCCTGTGTCCCTGGGTTCTGTGCCCTTGTGTGTGGTTTGACATTATTCCAGTGCGTGGAGACCCTGCCTCCTCACTGAGACCTTGAAAGAAAAAACTGCAGTCACCCCAAGGAAGGGGAGTCTCGGCTGTTGCCCTGGAGGCTGACCCAGACCCAAGGCCCAAAGGCCCAGCTCTAAGGTCCAAAGGGGCTCCACCCCGTTCTCTAGCCGGACTCAGTCTCTGGCAAAGACCCCGGCTGCCATCCACACTCCCCAGACGCACGTGGCCCACCCCCTCCCTCCAGGACCAGAGCCGTAACTGGCGGCACCCGGGCACCCTTCTGACTCAGAGCCACACTCCACGAGGGGGACCAATCTGCTCACTTGCCCCGTCCTGGGGGTACCAGAGTAGCCAGCGGGACGCCTTCCGCACCTCGCCTAGGCCGCCCTTAGTCCCCGCCACCTTGCGGGGCCCCAGGCGGCACTGGCATCTTCTTGTGGTTCTTCCTGGCCGGGGCTCGGTGCGCTCCGCCTTCTGCTGGGCCGTCCGGGGCGTCGTCTGCGGGCCTGGAGGCGGCGACCAGAGCGCTCACGGTGCCGAGCGTCCGCAGCAGGGTCCGGCCGCGGGGCTTGCGGCGGGCAGGCGGGGACGGCGGCGGCAGCGGCAGCAGCAGCAGCGCGCGCAGGTCGTCCAGCTCTGCTCGAAACTCCGCGCGCAGCGCCTCAATCCCGGCGCCGAGCTCCGCGCGCACTGCCGCCAGGCCCTCCTGCAGCCGCAGCTCGCTCACCTCCAGGACCCCCGCGGGGTAGGTGGCCCCGCCGCAGGGCTCCCCGCATACCGAGCACACGGAGCCGCGGCTGTGCGCGCCGGTCCTCTCGCCCGCGCCCGCCGCCCCGACCTCCGCACGCTCCACCAGCTTCAGCAGCCGCGGCACCTCCGACCGCGAAGCCGCTTCGGCCCGGAGCTGGCCGCGCAGGCGAGCCAGCCGGCCCGGGGCTCGGGCGTCCTCCTGGCCCGGCCCATTGGATTGCGGCCCCGGGTCCCGCCGGCGGCCCGTGCCGCGCCGCAGCACCTCGGTGGGTCTGTACGCACTACGCGCCTGGGCCCACGGGCGGCCGGGCTCCGCCATCCGCCCTGCTGCCTCCACCGCCGCCAGCGCCCGGGATGGCTGGGAGCCCCAGGCTGCAGCCTAGCGACCGCTGGCGCCGAGGCGACGCACCGTGGAGGGAGCCCGCGGGATGGCTGTGGGAACGGCCAAAGCCCTGGGGGTTCCGGCCTGTGGTGCAGGGAACCCCGGCAGGGCCGGGTCCCGGGCATCCCAGTTCCCAGGGGACCCTGCGGGAACGACGACGTTGTGGGCAGGTCCTCACAAAGGGCATGGCCCAGTTTCTGGGCATAGGTGACATGGAGCATCGCCAGCCGAAGACCAGGCACCACCCGCTAGACACGAGTCAGGAACTGAGCTCACATTTTACACTGGAAGCTACTGTCTCCATCATAGTCAAGGGAAGGCCAGGAGTGGTCATGGACCCCACAGCCCTTTTCAATGGCTCAGGGCGACGTCCTTCCATGTGGTCCGGGCCATTATCTCCTCACCCTGTCCCCTAGTCCACATAGCTGGAGGAATCCATCCAGGTGGCATCTCCAGCCCCAAGCTGCTGGCCCTTCCATGCGAGCTCTTCAGGGTCTCCCTTACTCTCCAAGGCGGCCCGCCTAGGGCCTCTGGAAACCCCTGGCCATCTCAAGCTGGGTTTTTTGTTTTGTTTTTATAAACAGGATCTTGCTGTGTTGCCCAGGCTGGAGTGCAGTGGTGCAATCATAGCTCACTTCAGCCTCCACCTCCTGGACTCAAGCGATCCTCCCACCTTAGTCTCCTGAGTAGATGGGACTACAAGTGTGCACCACCATGCCCGGCTAATTTTTTTTAATTTTTTAACTTTTTTTTTTTTTGTAGAGATAGGGTCTCACTGTGTTTCCCAGGTTGGTCTTGAACTCCTGGCCCCAAGTGATCCTCCTGTCTTGGCTTCCCAAAGTGCTGGGATTACAGGCATGAGCCACCATGTCCAAGCCGGTCTGTGTCTTTAACCTCCTCTAATCCAACAGTCTTCTTCATCCTTCTGGGTCTTTGCAGAGTTCCTCTCCCCCTGACCCCCGCCATTTTCCTGGTGGTTCTCACTTTTCCCACTTAGGTAGGGAAACGTTCCATGACCACCCCATCCCACACTGGGGACCTCGAGCCCCTCCTCCACAGCACCCTTCACAGTTGTATTTAAATGACTCTGTCTTCCATCCACCTACTGTGGGGTCTCTGAGCCCAGGGCTGGGTCATTTCTCCTGGGCCTAGTGTGGCACTAAGCATGCTGAGTGCTAGCCTGCACAGAGGCCAGGCCCGGGTGGGCCCCAGGACACAGCTGTCAGTGGCTGTCTTGCCATGGAGTGGATGAATCAGCAGGGCTGGGATCCTCTCCCATTTTACAGGAGGAGGCTGGGGAGAGGAGCCCACCAGCCCGTCCACCTCTGCAGCCTGGCATCTGAGGCCCTCATGGCATCCCTGCTGGTCTGCCTTCCTCTGCAGCCCTTCCACCCTGTGGAGCCCTCACTACTGCACCCTATTCCTTCTCACCCCAGTGCCTCTGCATAAGCAGTGCTGCCTGTGGCCACCACAGGGCCCTAGGTACGGGCAGAGAGTAGTATGCCCCACACAGCATGCTGTTCTCCCTGTACCCCCAGGGGCTAGTTAGCACTCTGGGTGTCCTGGACCCTGGGGCCTCCCTCAGCAAATTGTGGAGGGTGGCCTGGCATGAATCCAGACAGGTCTGGGAAGGGACATGGCAAGACAGCCCCTGGAAGCTGTGTCCCCAGGTCCACCAGGGTCTGGCCCCTGCAGGTCAGTGCACGTGTGCATGTGGGGGTGGGGGGGGGATTGAGGGGACTGCTAATACTGTCCTCAAGCAGCTGCTGAGGAGAAGGCTGGGTCCCTCCAGTCATGTTCATCAGCTCAGTCACTCCCTGCAGCCCGGCTCTCTGGAAGGTGCAGGAGGAGGTGAGAGTTGGGCACTCTGTCAACCCCTCAGACTTCCCCATTCCTGCTGAGTCACCCGTCCTCTGGGACCTCCAGCAGCTGGCTCTACTGATCCCTAGAGCCTCATTAGCCATTCTCTCCCTCCCCCCAGTCATGAAAACACTGCCAACAAGAGAGCCCTGGGTTCTTTTCCCCAGCCCTGCTGGAGACGGGCTGTGTGACCCAGGGGCTCTGCCCTCTCTGAGCCGAGTCTTCACCTGTGAAATGAAGAGATCTCTGATGTCCCCAGGAGGGGTGACAGGGAGGCCTGGACGGTGGAAAAGGTGCAGGAGAGAGTCCAGATTTGCAGAAAGAGCTGTTAGTTTTGTGATCTCTGCCTGGAGGTTTATGGACAGGCTGGAAGAGAAGCTGAGCCTTTGCAATGAGTCCAGATTAGGGCTTGTTCCTGCAGGGGCTACAGATGTGGGGGCTGGCACTTGTGGCAGAGGGTCCCAAAGTCATGGGCATAGAGAAGACAGGTTGGCAGAAGCAAGGGCAGAATGGGAGCGGGGTCCTGGGGACCCTGAGGACTGCAGAGGTGTCTGTGAGGGGTGGACATGCAGGCGTGTCAGCACAACCCTGAGCCCGAGCTTAAGTGCAGGGATGGCCATGCAGCAGGTGGTGGGGACCCTGGCTTGAGCTTCATCGGTAGCGGGGCTAGGGTGGACACCGGGGACTGGCGGAGAGGAGATGGGGTGGGGGCTGGCCAAAGCAGTGTGTCCCTCAGGGAGCGTGGCAGAGCGGGGCGCGCACACAGGTCTGCTCTCCAGTTCCTCTGGGAAGTTCCTCAAATGCAGCCAGCCCCAGCTGCCCCTGGCACAGAGGAGCCGACTGAGGCTCCAGTGCAGGGCCTGCTCCTTCCCCTCCTGTTTCCGTGTGCCCTGGGCCAGGGGCCAGGCACGGTGGATGGAGAGGCTGGCTGTGCCTGTGGGAAGCCACCCGCTCCCAGGGCTGTCCCTGGGCCCAGGCTGTAGCTCTGTGCATTCAGGCTGGGTGGGCGACTAGCCACCTTGCCACTCAGTAATGCATTCACAGTGGGGGGTCAGAGGAAACCCCAGGCTCCTCTGCTTAGCTTGGCCGGGGGTCCCGATGGGGCAGTCTCTCCGAGTGACTTGTCATCCCTTTGGTGCTCTATGGCTATTAAATAAAACTTGGCAGCCACCTTGGCTGGAGGTTTTATGTCCCAGAGCCCAAGGGCAGTTGGGAGCCAGGGGAGCGCTCAGACGGCAGGGCCAGGCGAGCTGTGTGTGTGAGAGGGGGCTATGGGGGCCTCTGAGAGCTGCTGCAGGGACCCGGCAGGACGGGGGTGGAGGCAGAGTGTGACTATAGCTTCATGGTCATCAGGGTGGATGTAGAGATGCAGGCAGAGTCCTTGAAGCTGGCTCAGGGGTCTGTGTGGGGAGCGGGCACACCCACCAGGGGCCTGAGGGTAAGCAAGGCAGGCAGCAGGGTCTTGGAGCTGCCTCCCAAAGGTTGTGGGGAGCCCCAGGAAGAGCAAGGAACAGGAGCAGCCGGCAGGTACGGTTGATCTGCCCTGAGGTCCCGGATACACTAGTCGGGACAGGAAGGCTCATCTTGGAGCTGGTCCTGGAGGGGCCATGTGGGTCACGGCCCCTGGCCCTCTGCTCAGACCAGAGCACAGGACACTTGTCCATCCTTTGCTGCTACTGTGCTGCTTGCTCTGGGAGCAGCTGCTGCTGGGCCTTTGGAGGAGGAGGGAGGTTGGCCTGGCTGGGGCCCAGCCCCTGTGCCCAGCCTCTTAGAAGGGGGTGATGGTCCTTTTAGGCCCCAGGAGTGCAGGCTGCATAGTGGGGCCTCTGTACACATAAGCTGGCAGGTCTGGCTGGGGCTTTGCTCAGGACACTGGGTACTGGGTTCTGGGTTCACAGGCCTCATGAAAACACCTAGCCTCAGTTTCCTCATCTGTCAGGACCAGCAGCTGGCTGGGAGGGTGTGTGTTACCATGGCAGCGGCCAGCTTAGTCTACTTTAGGAGACCTTGCCTCCCAGACACCTGTGCTGACCTCTTCTTTGAGAGCTCAGAGAGGAGATGACTTGTTCCAGGTCTTACTGCAGGGTCTGGGGCTTCCTGTGGGGACTCAGGCACACCTTGTCCCTGAATACCCCTGCCTTGCCCACTAGGCCCTGGAACTGTGCCCCGGCCTCCTATGGCACTGGCTAGCCAGATCTCTGGGAACTGTCCCAGGGCAGGTGGCTCTGCAGGAGGCCAAATGATTACCCAGCAATGGCCTTGCCTGATGTGGGTAATGAGCTCATTAGCTGGTGATGACCTTGTTTGTCTGTTCCTGGCATCAACAGCCTCAGCTCTCCCTGCAAGGAATGTCTAGCCTGGGGTGGGTCTGACCAGTCTGTGCCACAGGCCCCAGAATCCCAGTCTGCATTGCACGGGGTATTGGGCCTGCCAGCATCTACCTGTATGTGCCTGAGGGCCCAGACTCAGCCCCCGGGGGGAAAACTCCGAGCTCCTGATGGACCCCTCCCAATTGCACAACCTGAGCAGGTAAGCCCTGACCCACTCTGGGCCTCACTCTCACCACAGCTGGTGACAAAGATTCTCTGCTTGGTCAAACTTTATTGAGGCTCCTGAGCCTTCTCCTAGGTACATCTGAGCACTTCCTTATAAACTCTAGTTTTCGCAAGAATCCTGCAAAGTCAGTTTAGCGAGAAGCCCCCCATCCTTGACATCTGATTGGGTTCCCCCTTGTCCCCCAGGTGCGGTCTGACCATCCTGGCTGGCCTTCAGCAAGAATCCTGTTACGGGAGTTTAGCCAGAATCCCTGGCTGCTGATGTTTCCTCTTAGTCACTTTCCACGCGCTGCCCCCCACCCTGCTCCTTGACTGTCAGATCCCACTTGCCCATGCTGTCTTCCAGGCTGAGCCCAATCTCTTACCCACTGCAGAATCTCATGGCCATGGTCCCTCATACCTAGTGACATGGTCCTGAATACTCTTCCCTACAGAGCTTTAGCAAGTGTCATTTTTCTTATTCTTTTTTTTTTTTTTGAGATGGAGTCTCACTCTGTCACCCAGGCTGGAGTGCAGTGGCGCCATCTCGGCTCACTGCAACCTCCGACTCCCTGGTTCAAGCGATTCTCCCGTCTCAGCCTCCGGAGTAGCTGGGATTATACATACCCACCACCATGCCCAGCTAGTGTCATTTTTCATTGAATTATTTTTTTTAACAGTGGGGACTAAAGAGGGTCCGCAAGCAGGGCTGCTGCTGGGCACCATGGAGGGCCGCCTGGCGAGACATGCCCCAACATACAGGGGTCCTTGGGGGCTCCCCTTCCCCTGCCAGCTGGGCTGGGGTCTCTTGTGTCAGGATTGTCCTCACCACCACTTGGGGATGGACCTCCACTGTCATCTCAGGGAAGGGGCCAGGGAGGGGAGTGTACATGCTGAGCAGGCCTGCCTGAGGCCTCTACTATCCCAATGCAGCCCCCAGTATTTAGACCTGCCGCCACTGACCTGCTCCCTCTTGCCCATCATTCCAGGAACTTCCTGCTCCACGCCTGCGCACATCCTGTCCCGAGGCCAGCTCCCCCTGCTCAGCCTCAGGACACAGCCACCCACCCTCCCAGGAGCACCTTCCCTGCCCCTGTGGCTTCCTGCTGGCACTCTCTGCACTGGGTGCTTCCTCCTGGTGTGTGGGGCCCTAGTCTCTGTCTCCTGTCGGATTTGACTTCTACCAGAGCAGGGACCTCCCTGAGTCCTCATGGCCCAGAAAAGTGCCCAGCATGCAGTAGGCACATCATAAATACCTGTCTACTATCATGTGGTGAAGTGAGTGAAGACATCTCACTAAAGATGACATTAAAGAATAGGGCATAGGGCTTGGCATTCAGTAGGCACACAGTACATGATGGCTTTGTTATTTCCAGCCTGGGGTTGTGTTCATGCCTCAGTTTCCCACCTGGCCTGACAGGAGGGGCTCAGCTGCTGGGCTGGCTGTGTCTCTGTGCCCCTTGCCCAGAAATGCCTGAGGAGGGGCAGGGTCCTCATCCCAGCCACATCCTAGGGGTTCCCAGCCCTCCGACCTTGAGGAGCCGTGGGAGGCGAAGGCTGCAGCCACCCTGCAGCACTGCAAACACAGGCTGGGGTGGGAAGGGGGGTACAGAGGGTGTGCACAAGGAGCAGGGGGCAGGGAGAGGGTGTGCACATGGAACCGGGGGAGGGAGAGGGTGTGCACATAAAATGGGGGGAGGGAGAGTGTGCACATGAGGTGAGGCAGGGAGAGGGTGTGCACATGAGGTGAGGCAGGGAGAGGGTGTGCACATGAGGTGGGGGAGGGAGAGGGTGTGCACATGAGGTGGGGGAGGGAGAGGGTGTGCACATGGGGTGGGAAAGGAGGGAGAGGGTGTGCACATGGGGTGGGAAAGGAGGGAGAGGGTGTGCACATGAGGTGGGGGAGGGAGAGGGTGTGCACATGGGGTGGGAAAGGAGGGAGAGGGTGTGCACATGAGGTGGGGGAGGGAGAGGGTGTGCACATGAGGTGGGGGAGGGAGAGGGTGTGCACATGAGGTGGGGTAGGGAGAGGGTGCGCACATGGGTGGGGGAGGGGGAGGGTGTGCACATGGGGTGGGGGAGGGGGAGGGTGTGCACATGGGACCGGGGGAAGGAGAGGGTGTGCACCTGAGGTGAGGGAGGGAGAGGGTGTGCACCTGAGGTGGGGGAGGGAGAGGGTGTGCACATGGGGTGGGGGAAGGAGAGGGTGTGCACATGAGGTGGGAATGGAGGGAGAGGGTGTGCACATGCGGAGGGGGAGGGGGAGGGTGTGCACATGGGTTGGAGGAGGGAGAGGGTATGCACATAGGACCAGGGGAGGGAGAGGGTGTACACATGAGGTGGGAAGGGGTGTGCAGAAGAGGCGGGGGGGGGGGAGGGAGAGGGTGTACACATGGGGTGGGAAGGGGTGTGCACAAGAGGCGGGGGGCAGGGAGCGGGTGTGCACATGGGGTGGGGGAGGGAGAGGGTGTGCACATGGGGTGGGGGAGGGAGAGGGTGTGCACATGGGGTGGGGGAGGGAGAGGGTGTGCACATGGGGTGGGGGGGTGCCAGGATGTGGCTGCACCTGGACCCTTACCACTCCCACCCACCCCATGGAACCCCCTCTGAGCCCTTACGCCTTGGCAGGTGGGGTGAGGAGCTTCAGTACAGGTCTCTACCCAAGATTTGCACCAAGTCATGTCAGTCACTGGTGCACATCCTTGTAACTGACACCCACATCAAGGTCTTTCCTCTACATCTTCCTGTCTCAAGATGAGAACGCTTGATGGTGGTTCTCTTATGTTACGTGTTTACTGGAGTGTGTGATAACACATGAAATAGTATGTAACATCTACGTCAGCCAAAAGCATAAGGACTGCCTGTCTACCCAACCAGCATTTATCCCCGTATCAGCACAATGCTTCACTCCCTTCTCTCCAGACAGGCCTGATTTGTATGTTTCTCTGGCTTTTTATAGATGTTTTTCTAAGTATGTGGTATCTTGAAACGCATAGTTTGGCTTTGATTGTCTGTAAGTGTTATAAATAAAAATGGTATACTGTACTTTTAAAAAATTCTTCTAGATTAATATACTTAAGTAAAAAATGGTATTCTGTGTACTGGCTGGGCTCCGTGGCTCACGCCTATAATCCCAACACTTTGGGAGGCTGAAGTGGGCAGATTACTTGCGGCCAGGAGTTAGAGACTAGCCTGGCCAACATGGTGAAACCCTGTGTCTACTAAAAATACAAAAATTAGCCAGATGTGGTGGTGCACACCTGTAATCCCAGCTACACAGGAGGCAGGGACAGGAGAATCACTTGAACTTGGGAGGCGGAAGTTGCAGTGAGCCGAGATTGAGCCACTGCACTCCAGCCTGGGCGACAGAGCAACACTCTGTCTCAAAAAAAAAAAAAAGTATTCTGTGTATGGCTTGCACACACACACGCACACACACATACACACAGACACACACACACCCCTTGCTGAATTTTTTTTTTTTTGAGACAGAGTCTTGCTCTGTCGCCCAGGCTGGAGTGCAGTGGCATGATCTCGGCTCACTGCAAGCTCTGCCTCCCGGGTTCACACCATTCTCCTGCCTCAGCCCTGAGTAGCTGGGACTACAGGCACCCGCCACCATGCCCGGCTCATTTTTTTGTATTTTTTTAGTAGAGACGGGATTTCACCGTGTTAGCCAGGATGGTCTCGATCTCCTGACCTTGTGATCTGCCTGCCTCAGCCTCCCAAAGTGCTGGGATTGCAGGCTTGAGCCACCGCGCCTGGCCTCTTGCTGAATTTTTTATTGGATTTGCATTAAATCTGTGGAACAATTTGGGGAGAATCGACAACTTTATAATACTGAATCTTCCAATCCACAAAGAGTAGATTATATATTATCTCTCTTATTTAGATTTTTTAAATGTCTTTCAATCAAGTTTTATAATTTTTCAATACAAGTCTTGCATAGTTTTTGTTAGATTCTTCAGTTACCTTAGTTCCTGTTGTTATTGCAAATGGTAAATGTAACGGCCTGGGACTGGCCATTTAAACCCAACATTACTTCTAAGCTTCATCCATTCTGTTATGCAGCTGTAGTTGATTCAATCTCATCACTGTATAAGAAGATTCCAACTAATGGCCGGGCGCGGTGGCCCACGCCTGTAATCCCAGCACTTTGGGAGGCCGAGGTGGGCGGATCACCTGAGGTTCGGAGTTCAAGATCAGCCTGACAAACATGGAGAAACCCCGTCTCTACTAAAAATACAAAATTAGCCAGGTGTGATGGCACATGCCTGTAATCCCAGATGCTCAGGAAGCTGAGGCAGGAGAATGGCTTGAACCCTGGAGGTGGAGGTTGCTGTAAACTGAGATTGTGCCATTGCACTCCAGCGTGGGCAACAAGAGCGAAACTCCATCTCAAAAAAAATAAAAGAAAAGAAGATTCCAACTAATTTATTCATTCTCCTGTTAGTGGACATTTGAATCAGTCTGGATTTTCTTTTTTTCTATTACTGTGTTTCTATGGCCTTTTTTTTTTTTTTTTTTGAGACAGAGTCTTGCTCTGTCATCCAGGCTGCAGTGCAGTGGCGCAATCTTGGCTCACTGCAAGCTCCACCTCCCAGGTTCACGCCATTCTCCTGCCTCAACCTCCCGAGTAGCTGGGACTACAGGCGCCCGCCACCACGCCCAGCTAATTTTTTGTATTTTTAGTAGGGACGGGGTTTCATCGTGTTCGCCAGTATGGTCTTGATCTCCTGACCTCGTGATCTGCCCGCCTCAGCCTCCCAGAGCGCTGGGATTACAGGCGGGAGCCACCGCGCCTGGCTCTATGGAATTTTTGCACCTGCCTCTTGGGGCTCGTATGCAAGAGTCCCTCAAAAGAATATTTTGAGGCCAGGCACGGTGGCTCACACCTATAATCCCAGCACTTTGGGAGGCCGACGCGGGCGGATCACGAGGTCAGGAGTTTGAGACTAGCCTGACCAACATGGTGAAACCCCGTCTCTACTACAAATACAAAAATTAGCCAGGCAAGGTGGTGAGCACCTGTAATCTCAGCTACTCAGGAGACTGAGGAAGGAGAATCACTTGAACCTGGAAGGTGGAGCTTGCAGTGAGTGGAGATCTTGCCACTGCACTCCAGCCTGGGCAACAAGAGCAAAACTCTTTCTCAAAAAAAAAAAAAAAAAGGAAATACCCAAAGTGTGTTTTTCTCGCTAAGAACCAGTAATTCCTTTTCTTGATTTCTGTGTTGTTTTTGAGACCCTATTTTATTTAGTTCTCCTCTGATCTTTATTTTTTTATTTTTTTTATTTTTTTGAGACGGAGTCTCGCTCTGTCACCCAGGCTGGAGTGCAGTGGCGCGATCTCGGCTCACTGCAAGCTCCGCCTCCCGGGTTCACGCCATTCTCCTGCCTCAGCCTCTCCGAGTAGCTGGGACTACAGGCGCCCGCCACCATGCCCGGCTAACTTTTTTGTATTTTTAGTAGAGACGGGGTTTCACTGTGGTCTCGATCTCCTGACCTCGTGATCCGCCCGCCTCGGCCTCCCAAAGTGCTGGGATTACAAGCGTGAGCCACCGCGCCCAGCTGCTATTATTTTTTTCATGGACTAATTTTGGTTTTGCTTTGTTCTTGCTTTTCTAGTTCTTTAAGGTGCATCATCAGTTTATTAATTTGTAATCTTTCTACTTTTTGATGTAGGTATTTATTGCTACAAACTTCCCTCACAGCACTGATTTTGCTGAATCCAAAAGCTTTTGGTATATGGTGTTTCCATTTTCATTTGTTTGAAAACATTTTCGGATTTTCATTTTAATTTCTTCATTGAATCAGTGCTCATTCAGGAGGGTGGGGTTTGATTTTCATGTATGTGTATAGGTTCTGTAGTTTGCCTTGATATCCATTTCTAGTTTTATTTCTCTGTTGTCTGATAATTGGAATGACATGATTGTGATTTCTTAAAATTTGTAGGTAGGGACAGCTTTTGTGGACTAACAAAGGATCTGTTTTGAAAAATGTTTCATGTGCTGATGAAAAAAAGTATATTAATTTATCTAAAAATAGCACACACAGAAACTCAAATAATATATATTTTGCAAAATAACCATAGTCTTCAAAACAAACAAAAAAACAAAAAAGAGACTGCGTAGCCATGTTTGACATTTTTGCAAAAGAGAGGACACTTGAGTCCTCCTGTCTCCTTCTGCATTCCAACTATCTCAAAATCTTGTTAGGTTGAAATACACAAACAATACCCAGCCTCCCTCAAATAGGTCTGTGTAAAGGGTTTGGTTTCTCTTGGAGATGAAAGCACTGGGTCCTATGGAAAGTATGTCCCTCCCAGCGTGCCCTGGCCATCACCCCAGTTGCCACTCCAGCAGGATCTGGGCATCCCAGGCACTTCTGTTCTGAGCAACTCTCCCCAACAGAGTTCCTAGGAGAAGAGCAGGAGGACGCTCAGATGCGAATCCCAAAGCTGTCACCTCCTGAGCCAGCTGCTGGGCCAGGAATCCTGCTCCCCTGCCGAGACCTCTTTGCTGGGCCAGAACCAGGTCTTGGACAGAGTCTGGATGGCTCTTGGGGCTCCGGGCCAGGGAGAGAAGGGGACACTACAATGCATGGACCATACAGTCCTCCAGCCCAGCAGCCTCAAGCCTCAGCAGGAATCTTCAGCGATCCACAGGTGGATCTGCAGCCATTGTGTGCGCCTGTTCTTCCCGCGCGCCTCTCCCTCCAGTACCTATTGTGTGCACTGCCTGCTCCCCACCAAGGCATTGCCAGCAGGTGCCTTGTGTGCATACCTGGCCGTGCCAATCCCTTAAGGTCGCCCTTCCCGCGAAGATCCTTGACTTGCACCATCTTTGCACGTGCACCCACTCACACAGATTGGAAAGATGCGTTGCCTGTCAACAGGGGAAACTGCTCGCATAGCCTTTGGCCAAGTTGGCAGCTAAGGTGGATGCTCAGAGCCCAGCTCTCAAGAGTTGAAGCATCCAACGGTTCCCCAATGCTCCCAGGAGCAGTTACCTGGGCACTCTCTGTCTGTCACCCCTGTCCTGGCCCCGGGGGCCAAGGGCCTGCCAGTAGGGCTCAGCTACCTGGAGCCTGCTCATCCCATCCCCCAGTTTACTTTGTTTGTGGGATGCCCCTGTTGCCACTGCCCCTGGATGGAATGGCAGGGCCATCCTACAAGTACTCAGACACTTGGCATCAGTGCTGTGTCAAAACAACTCCAAGGGTTTTCCGTGATCCTGCAAGCCCTGTGTTCCTTGCTGGCGATCCTGCCTTCAATCTGAATGCACAGGTACCACAGCAAGCCGGTGCTGTGTGCTCCCAATTCCAGGATGTCTTGCAACTCAGCCAGTGCACTGAGCACAAGGACTCTGTGGGGCCCAGGAGCAGGGAGTCACCCCTTTGGGGCCCACAACATCCAGCTGTGCCCCAGACTCCTGTCCAGAGAAGATCGTGTTGAGGGCCCTCAAGGAGAGCAGGGCAGGGATGCCTGAGCAGGACAAGGACCCCAGAGTCCAAGGATGTGATGATCAGAGAAGGGTCCCCGAGGTCACTGGGGATGCGCGGTCTGCATTTAGGCCCCTGTGGGACAACGGAGGCCTCTCTCCCTTCGTGCCCAGGCCTGGGCCTCTGCAGAGAGACCTCCATGCCCAGAGGTCAGAAGTCGGATATAACCAGAGATCTCAGAACTCCTGGATGAGCTCGTGCACCAAATGAAATGCCATCGTGAGCTCCTACAGTTCCATGGGAGGCTTCCTGTCACTAAAGAGGAAGGGGTCAGCCTCATCCCACTGTCGGCTGCCCCTCAGGTCCTCAAAGACAGTGAGTGAGGACAGGCCTCAAGCTGTCTCTTGGGGTCTCGCCCAGTGTGAAAAGGCAGCAGATGCAGCATCAGGGCAGACACTTGCCCCCAGGAATGGCTTCCCCACATCCCAGGCCTCTAGGCCCCACAGACACAAGTTTCCTCTGCTGCCACTCAGGCAAGGGGAGCCTCTGATGCTGCCACCTCCCTTACAGCTGGGATCCGGGGTCACTGCTGAAGACCTGGACCTTGAGAAGGAGGTGGCACTCCAGTGCAAAAGTGCACTGCGGGGTGAGACCAAGGCCATCTGGGACTGCAGACCCTCACGGCCTTCCCACACTTTGTCCTCACTTGCAACAGGGACTTCTTGTCTGCCTGTTGTACGTAAAGCACCCAGTATGGATGTACAGCAGGAGAGACACAAGTCCCAAGACTATGCGGCTGTCTTTCTGGGCTCTCTCATCCGTCCCACTGACCTATGTGTCTAGTTTTATGCTAGGACCATGCTGTTTTGGTTACCATGCACTTGTCAAAAATTTTGTCGTTCTTATTTGCAGTGAAATGGGATGCCTCTAGTTTTGTTGTTTTTGCTGAGGATGACTTTGGCTCTTTGAGCTCTTTTTTGGTTTCATATGAGTTTTACGATTTTCCAGTTCTGTGAGTGATGACATTGGTATTTTGGTAGGGGTTGTATTGAATCTCTAGACTGCTCCGGGCAGTGTGGTCATTTTAATGCTATGAATTCCTTCCACGAGCATGAAATGACTGTCCATTTCTTTCCATCCTCTTAAACATTTTCATCAGTGTTTTGTAGTTTTCCTTGTAGAAATCATTCACCTCTTTGGTAAAATTTCCTCTGTGGCATATCATTTTTCATTTTGTTGCTACTGTAAATAGGATTGCCTTCTTAATTTCTTTCCTAGACCACTATTGGTGTATAAAATGCTGCTGATTTTTGTATGTTGATTTTGTATCCTGCAAATGACGTATTAATTTTTTATCAAGTCTAGAGTTTTCTGGTGGAGCCTTTACATGTTTCTAAATCCAAGATCACATCTTCATTAGACAAGGATAATTTGATGTCCTCTTTTCCAGTGTGGGTGGCTTTTATTTTCTCTTGCATGTTTGTGTGATGTCTAATAAAAGTGGTGAGAACGGGCATCCTCATCTTGTTACTGTTTACAAAGGAAATGCTTTTCACTTTTCCCCATTCTGTAGTAGGTTAGCTATGGCTTTGTCGTATACAGCTTTTATTATTTCTAGGTTTTTTTTTTTTTTTTTTTTGAGATGGATTCTGGCTCTTGTCACCCAGGCTGTAGTACAATGGTGCAATCTCGGCTCACAGCAAACTCTGCCTCCCAGGTTCAAGTGATTCTTCTGCCTCAGCCTCCCGAGTAGCTGGGAGGTGCCCGCCATCACGTCCGGCTAATTTTTGTACTTTTGGTAGAGATGGGGTTTCACCATGTTGGCCAGGCTGGTCTCAAACTCCTGACCTCAGGTGATCCACCCACCTCAGCCTCCCAAAGTGCTGGGATTACACGCATGAGCCACTGGGCCTAGTTTGTTTGTTCCTTTTTTGAAGACATGGTCTCACTCTGTTTTTCATGCTGGCGTGCAGTGACACCATCATAGCTGTAGCTTTGAACTCATGGGCTCAAGCCACCTCAGCCTTTCAAGTAGCTGGGACTACAGATGCATCTCACCAGAGCTGGCTAATTTTTATTTTTATTTTTTTGTAGAGATCTATGTTCCTCAGGTTGGTCTTGAACTGCTGACCTCAAGTGATCCTCCCAGCTCAGCCTCCCAAAAGCACTGGGTTGACAAGCAACAGCCACCGCCTGGCCGAGTCACATTTTAACATCACATCCTCACTGCTGGGCTCAAGTTTTGGCAGTGACTGAAAACCCTAAGGGAGAGTTTCTGGTCAGGCCCGGCCCAGTCTGTGGATAGGAGGGGAATGGAAAAATGGCCTGTGGATGGTTCTTTTGGAGAACTGGCCAGACAAGCACTGAGATGCCGTTTCCTGGAATACAGGGCCGTGCGATGTCCAGCCCAGCTGCCAGGTCCGGGAACCTCGGCACCATCTAGTTTGGGAGCTTATTCAGAAGTGGCCTCATTTGCCCAAAGCAGCTGGTCTCCCTTCCAATCTGGTCCCATTTGAGAGATGCAACTGGGCCCTGTCTTCCAGGAAACCATTTCAGTGCGTGTCTGTCTTTGTCCTCGCGCTGGCTGGCCTCTCTGAACCGTGAGAACCTGGGTTATGCAAGGCTCTGCCTGTCAGCTGAGCATCATGAAGCAGCTCTCTTCTGTTCCAGTGAGGCCAACCAGGCTCCAACACCCCTGCCCCGGGTCTGACCATTCTCCCCCTCACCCAGAAGTGACCTCCAACCCGATCCTGCTCCCTGTCTTCTGGCAGCTGCTCTGGGGAAGGGCATTTTGGCCTCAAGGGCTGAGCGTGTCGTTTTCTGTTTTCTGTTTATGTTTCCAGAGCTGTTAGGGACAGCCCATGCATTAGTCCATGTACTGCTTCTTTGGAAGGCAACTGGGGATAAAAGTTCTTGTGAGATTTGTGTATGAAATCTGCCTTCACTACATGGATAGGACCAGCATGCTTCCACTGCACAACTCTGCAATCTTACTACATTTATTTATTTTTATTTTTTATTTTATTTAATTTTTTTGAGACGGAGTCTCACTCTGTTGCCCAGGCTGAAGTGCAGTGGCTCAATCTCGGCTCGCTGCACCCTCCACCTCCTGAGTTCAAGCAATTCTCCTGTCTGAGCCTCCTGAGTAGCTGGGACTACAGACACATGCCATAATACCCAGCTAATTTTTGTATTTTTAGTAGAGACGGGGTTTCACCATAGTAGTCAGGCTGGTCTCGAACTCCTGACTTCAGGTGATACACCCACCTCAGCCTCCCAAAGTGCTAGGATTACCGGCAACGTTTATTTATTTACAGACAGGGTCTTGCTCTGTCGCCCATGCTGGAGTGCAGTGGTGCCATCTCAACTCACTGCAGCCTCTGCCTCCGGGGTTCAAAGGATTCTCATGCCTCAGCCTCCCAAGTAACTGGGACTAGAGCCATGCGCCACCACGCAGGGCTAATTTTTTTTTTTTTTTTTTTTTTGTAGAGACAAGATTTTGCCATGTTGGCCAGACTGGTCTCAAACTCCTGACCTCCGGTGATCTGCCTGCCTCATCCTCTCAGAGTACTAGGATTACAGCTCTGAACCACCATGCCTGGCCTTTCAGTACATTTAAATGATGCGGTGGTTCATGCTTGTAATCCCAGCACTTTGGGAGGCCAAGGCAGGAGATCACCTGAGGTCAGAAGTTCGACATCAGCCTGGCCAACATAGTGTTTTGGTTGTTTTTGTTTTTCAAATTGGGGGGGACAGGGGACCTGACTCTGTCCCATAAGACTCCAATGCCATTTACAATAAATACAGACAACAAAGGGTGATGGGCAAAAACATCATGGGGATATTGTGATATAAAAATCCACATGCTCAGAAACTCTATAGGTCATGTGACCGGCTTCCACAAAAATTAAACTGCAAGAATCGAGTTAAACCCATCGATTTAAAAAAGAAGATTTAAGAGACACATCAGCCAATTATATATGGACCTATGTGAGTCCTGATCCAAACATAAAAACAGACAGTAAATAAAACAAAAATATTTATAAGACTGTTGGAAATTTAAATACTCATTGAATAAGGTATGATTTAAGGAATGATTATCAATTATTTTAAGGACTGATAATGGTATTATGATTATATTTTTAAAAGAATCCTTCTCTTTCCAAGATAATAAAATATTTATGGATGAAATCATATGATGTCCGGAATCTGCTTCAAAATAATAAGAGGGGAGGATGGGTATCACGGAGTTACAACTGGCTGTGAGTTGATAAATGGTGATGAGCCTGATGAGCGTATTCAGCTGAAATATCAATCCATCTACTTTTGTATGTCTACAATTTCCTATAATGAGATGGAACACTGTAAACACCAATGAATCCTGCCTATTCAAACAAAAAAGCAGTTGAAGTTTCAGACTGAATGTTACCCATACCTGTGCTAATCTTGGATTTGTTCTCCATGGTGGTCATGGCAGGGGCAGATGCCGAAGGTGCTGCAGATGGGCAGGTGCCTTTCTTCCCTTTAACACCATTAGTCACCGTTACCCCTCCGACCATTCCAGCTAAAAGGTCATCACTGCTCTTGGTCTAGAAGCAACAGAAAATACAAACAAATTTACTAGATCAAGCAAGATTAGATATTTTGAGACTCAACAAAGCTCATGACTTTTATACTGAGTTCAAGAGCCCTATCACCAAAACTTTCTGACAGGTAGTAAGCAGCACACCATACTACGCTACAGAAACAAAACTTCTTGCCGGGCGTGGTGGCTCACGCCTGTAATCCCAGCACTTTGGGAGGCCGAGGCGGGTGGATCACGAGGTCAGGAGATCGAGACCACGGTGAAACCCCGTCTCTACTAAAAATACAAAAAATTAGCCGGGCGCGGTAGCAGGCGCCTGTAGTCCCAGCTACTCTGGAGGCTGAGGCAGGAGAATGGTGTGAACCCGGGAGGCGGAGCTTGCAGTGAGCCGAGATTGCGCCACTGCACTCCAGGCTGGGGGACAGAGCGAGACTCCGTCTCAAAAAAAAAAAAAAAAAAAAAAAAAAAAAAAAAAAAAAAAAACTTCTTTACAGGTTTATAAACAATCATGTACTTCTTCTTTTTTTTTGTTTTTGAGATGGAGTCTGGCTCTGTTGCCCAGGCTGGAGTGCAGTGGCACGACCTCGGCTCACTGCAACCTCTGCCTCCCCGGTTCATGCAATTCTTCTGCCTCAGCCTCCCAAGTAGCTGGGATTACAGACACGCACCACCACACTCAGCTAATTTTTGTATTTTTTTTAGTGGAGACGGGGTTTCACCATATTGGCCAGGCTGGTCTCGAACTCCTGACCTTGTGATCCGGCTGCCTCGGCCTCCCAAAGTGCTAGGATTACAGGCGTGAGCCACTGCGCTTGGCCAAATCACGTTAAAACAATAAAATCATACATGTAATCAAAGACTTCATGGAAGCCTGCGATGTGTCCACACATGCCAGATTCAGATGATGGGAGACAGCACATGAGCTATCTTGGGAAAATCCTATAATGCCACAGGAAGTGCCATCTTGCAATTTCTAGAAAGAAATATTGAGAGTCAAATAATCTTCATTGCTCTAAAGTGATTCCATGATGGGGCCAGTATCTAAAAGAATTTATTCTGGGCCAGATGTGGTGGCTCACGCTTGTAATCCCAGCACTTTGGGAGGCCGAGGTGGGTGAATCACGAGGTCAGGAGATCGAGACCACGGTGAAACCCCGTCTCTACTAAAAATACAAAAAAAATTAGCCGGGCGTGGTGGCGGGCGCCTGTAGTCCCAGCTACTCGGAGAGGTTGAGGCAGGAGAATGGCATGAACCTGGGAGGCAGAGCCTGCAGTGAGCCGAGATTGCGCCACTGCACTCCAGCCTGGGCGACAGAGCGAGACTCCGTCTCAAAAAAAAAAAACAAAAAAAAACGACTCCCAATATTGTCCTTTTTTTCTTATTTCTGTTCCCTTACTGAGCTGAGCAGTTTGCGTAACACCACACACAGGTTAGTCATGTGATTTAAATATGTATACGATAGTAATTTTGATACTATCACTTAAGTCATTTGAAGTATCAGATGCACTGTGTGTCAAGTCAGTTATAGAGAACTACTGCTTCAGAGAAATCACATCTGAGGAGGAAACACCGCAGATACACCCCCTAAAAGTTCACCTTTGAACCAGAAATTTTGATACAAACTTCGCTTTAACTACAACTGTAATTGTAATTATTACACTTATTCTCCACTCACTAGGTACTGTACTTGACACTCACGTTATTTGGTTGGCTACCAACAGGCACCAGTGATAAAGCTTTCCTATGGCACAACATTCACTTTCTTACTGAAAATGTCAAGAAAACCCCTACACACCTGCAACCATTAGGAAGCATTCTCCAGCTATCTAAAAAGCCACACTGAGTCGGCTAAGCGACTCTGTGTGGTGTGCACTAAATCAAAGGAGAAAAGGTGTTTTTATGGAGGAAAAAAATACTGGATCAGCCATTTATTCATAGAAACAATTTTACCCACAATACTTGTCCTTTCACTATATACCCTTCTATATTGGTTTGGTTATTTTATAACATACTTGTATATTGTAATGGCTGTTTTTTGTTTGTTTGTTTTTTTTGAGACAGAGTCTCATTCTGTGGCCCAGGCCCAGGACAGCAGTGGCGAGACCTCGGTTCACTGCACCCTCCGCCTCCTAAGCAATTCTCCTGCCTCGGCCTCCCGAGCCGCTGCGATCACAAGCGTGTGCCACCACGCCCGGCTAATTTTTATATTTTTTGTAGAGACGGGGTTTCACTATGTTGGCCAGGCTGGTATCAAACTCCTGACCTCAGGTGATCCGCCCGCCTCGGCCTCCCAAACTACAGAGATTACAGGCGTGAGCCAGGGCGCTCGGCCTTACTATGTCTGGTTTTTGTTTTTTTGAGACGGAGCCTGGCTCTGTCGCCCAGGCTGGAGTACAGTGGCGCGAACTCGGCTCACTGCAACCTGATGCAACTAACCACGTCTCAAGAAGGACGTTCCGTCGGCCTGGGGCGCCGGCCGCAGCAGAAGCAGCACCAGCAGCAGGCCTGGGGTCCACCGCCCGTTGGCCCCTACTCCTCCGCGCTGCGCCCTCCGGGCCACTGAACAACGCTGTCCCCGCCCCAGGAAAGGGACCCGGGCGATGGGGCGGCAGCCCCAGCCTCTCCCGGAGCGCCGGAAAGGCAAGCACGAGGGTCGCACCCGGCCTGTCTGCACACAGACAAGCCGCAAGCGGGGTCCCAGAACCAGCTGAACCCCAACACCAAGGGACGCAGGCCCGTGGGTCTCGGCCGCGAAGCCTGCGGGTTGTCCCAGGAGCCCCGAAGCCCAGAACGAGGACGGCACGGGAAGGGAAAGGCGCAGGCGCGGGACACACTGGAGGGGCCTAGGAGCAGGGAAGGCGCAGGCGCTGGGCCTGCCGGGGTCTGCGGGAACGCCCGGGCGATGTCGCGCGGGCGGCGCTGAGGCGATAAACCAACCGGCCAGCGAACACTGCGGGAACCCGGCCGTAACTCTTACCGCGCGGCACCGTATCGCTCCCTCGCAATCTCCTGGTTGGGGATGGGCGGTGAGTTCACCCGGTGGCTCAGCCGAGACCCGTTGAGTCCGGCCTCAGGGAAGCAGCCAACCCCGCGGCGCCGCTTACCGGGCCCGCCCTGCCTCCCTCGCGGCACCCGCCCCTTGGCCAGCCCCTTCGGGCCCAGCAGGGCTGCGGCCGTCTGCGCAGGCGCCGTGGAGGCCCCGCCTACATTCCTTCACTGCGCAGGCGCCGCTGTCCCCCACCACCGCCCCCTCCCCTTACTCCGTCTCCAGCTGGCGTCCGTCTCGGCACTGGGTCGCGCAGGCGCCCTGCCACTTGGCCAGTCAAGAAAAAAAGTAGCCGGCCAGCCGGTGCGCATGCGTCAGGTCTTGGGCTGGAGCCTGGCAAGGCGGATCCCTTCAGAGGCCCCACTGGGCCCCCCGGAATGATGCTCAGAGTCCGCTACTCCCAGAGGTTCTCCTCAACGTGTTTACCGTGTGCCAAGGACTGTGCTATGCATGAGCCCGACAGTGGTGAGGATCGCTTCTCGGCCTTTTGGCTAAGATCAAGTGCAGACAGTGGTGAGGAAAACACAAAGCCCTGTCCTCCTGGCACTCCCGGTACATAAGGGAACAGACAAAAAAATAAGCGAGCAACATATATATATATATATGTATATATACACACACACATATATACATATATATGTATGTATATATATAATATTAAAGAAATTCTGGTGGAGTTTGAGTTCCATCGGCCCCCATCTGGGCCACCCTGCCGCCTTAGCGGCTGCTCCTCCCCAGAACGCTGATGCCTAAGAAGAACCGGATTGCCATTTATGAACTCATTTTTTAAAGAGGAAGTCACGGTGGTCAAGAAGGATGTCCACATGCCTAAGCACCTGGAGCTGGCAGACAAGAATGTGCCCAGCCGGGCGCGGTGGCTCACGCCTGTAATCCCAGCACTTTGGGAGGCCGAGGCGGGCGGATCACGAGGTCAGGAGTTCAAGACCAGCCTGGCCAAGATGGTGAAACCCCGTGTCTACTAAAAATACAAAAATATTAGCCGGGCACGGTGGCAGACACCTGTAATCCCAACTAGTCAGGAGGCCGAGGCAGGAGAATTGCTTGAACCCAGGGGGCGGAGGTTGCAGTGAGCCGAGATCGCGCCCCTGCACTCCAGCCTGGGTGACAGAGTGAGACTCATCTCAAAAAAAAAAAAAATGTGCCCAACCTTCACGTCATGTGGTCCCGAGGCTACTACGTGAAGGAACAGTTTGCCTGGAGACATTTCTACTGGTACCTTACCAATGAGGGTATCCAGTATCTCCGTGATTACCTTCATCTGCCCCTGGAGATTGTGCCTCCCACCCTACGCCGCAGCCGTCCAGGGACTGGCAGGCCTGGGTCTAAAGTTCTGGAGGGTGAGCGACCTGCAAGACTCACAAGAGGGGAGGCCGACAGAGATACCTACAGAGGGAGTGCTGTGCGCCCTGGTGCCGACAAGAAAGCCCAGGCTGGGGCTGGGTCAGCAACCGAATTCCAGTTTAGAGGCGGATTTGGTCGTGGACGCCGTCAGCCACCTCAGTAAAATTGGAGAAGATTATTTTGCATCGAATAAACTTACAGCCAAAAAGACTTAAAAAAAAAAAAAAGAAAAAAGAAAAAAATTGTGTTATGTCGCAAATGAACCCGTTGCAATGATCATACAGGTTTTTTCCTTTGATAGTTTGTACTACTTTAAGAGTTTTTTCTTTTATTACATCATCTTAGTTTCCTAGGAAAACCCCAACTTGGTCGTGATACATGTTTAATCCATTGCTGGATTATTTGCTAATATTTTATTTAGCATTTTTGCATATATGTCCATAAGAAGTTAGTCTATACTTTTGCCTCCTTGTACTATTTATGTCTGGTTTGGTTTTAAGCCTATACTAAATTCACAATGAGTTGGGAAGAATTCCATTTGCTTCTTTTTCTCAAAGATTATGTAGGCTGGGCACTGTGGCTTACGCTTGTAAAACTAGCACTTTGGGAGGCCGAGATGGGTGGACTACCTGAGGTCGGGAGTTCAAGAACAGCCTGGCCAGCATGGTGAAATCCCATCTCTATTAAAATACAAAAAATTAGCCGAGCGCACCTGTAATCCCAGCTACTCTGGAGGCTGAGGCAGGAGAATCGCTTGAACCTGGGAGGCGGAGGTTGCACTGAGCGGAGATCACGCCACTGCACTCCAGTCTGGGCTACAAAGCCAGACTTCCCTCAAAAATAAATAAATTAATTAATTTTAAAAAATTATGTAGAAGATAAAAACTTTTTAATGTTTGCTGTTTATAAAATCATCTGGGCCAGGTGCTTTTCTTTGGTTTTGTCTTTTTGTGAGATTTCTGAGGGGATGGGATACAGATTTTAAAATAAACATTCAATTCCTTTAATGGTTCTAGATCTAGACAAACTTTTCTGTTTCTCCCTACTTCATTTTTATGCAGTTATATTTTTCTTTTGAGACAGAATTTCTCTGTTGCAGTCACGCGATCTTGGCTCACTGCAACCTCCGCCTCCCAGGTTCAAGTGATTCTCCCGCCTCAGCCTCCCACGTAGCTGGGGTTACAAGCATGTGCCACCACGCCCAGCTAATTTTTGTATTTTTAGTAGAGTTGGGGTTTTACTATGTTGGCCAGGCTGGTCTCGAACTCCTGAGGTCAGGTGATCTGCCCACCACGGCCTCCCAAAGTGCTGGGATTACAAGCATTAGCCACCCCACCTGGCCTGAAGTTATATTTTTCTATAAAACTGCCTGTTTTGATATTTTAAAAAATCACTGGCATAACGTGGTTTATGTAATGTCCTTATGATTTTTGTCTTAATATTATTTATTTATTTATTTATTTATTTATTTTATATATTTATTTAGAGATGGAGTCTTACTCTATTGCCCAGGCTGGAGTGCAGTGGCCTGATCTTGGCTCACTGCGACCTCCGCCTCTGAGGTTCAAGCGATTCTCCTGCCTCAGCCTCCTGAGTAGATGGGATTATAGGCACCCACCACCACCCCCAGCTATTTTTGTGTGTGTTTTTTTTTTGTTGTTGTTGTTGTTGTTTCTTTTTGTGAGACAAAGTTTTGCTGTTGTTGCCCAGGCTGGAGTACAATGGTGCAATCTCGGCTCAGCACTACCTCCATCTCCCGGGTTCAAGCAGTTCTCCTGCCTCAGCCTCCTGAGTGGCTGGGATTACAGGCATGTGCCACTATACCAGGCTAATTTTATATTTTTAGTAGAGATGGGGTTTCTCCATGTTGGTCACGCTGTTCTCGAACTCCTGACCTCAGGTGATCCGCCCGCCTCAGTCTCCCAAAGTGCTGGGATTATAAGGGTGAGCCACGGCACCTGGCCATTTTCGTATTTTTAGTAGAGACGGAGTTTCACCATGTTGGCCACGCTGGTCTCAAACTCCTGACCTCAAGTGATCTGCCAGTCTTGGCCTCCCAAAGTGCTAGGATTACAGGCGAGAGCCACCGCACCCAGCCTAGCCACCACGCCTGGCCCATTTATTTCTAAATAGACAATACATTTGTATATTTCAAAATTCAGAAGGCACCATCTCCACCCCGTCCCTATTCCTGTAGTTTCTCAGATGCAACCAAACAGATTCAGTTTCTTGGTATCTTTCTAGAGGTAGTTTATGAATATAAACAAATATCCAAATAAACAAATGTTCTTTTGCTTTTTTTATACAAATGTTACTTTATTGTACCTATTGATCTGTTCTTTTCTCTTTCTTTCTTTTTATCATTTTATTTTATTTTTTGAGACAAGGTCTTGCTCTGTGGCCTAAGCTGGAGTATAGTTGTGCAATCTGGGCTCACTGCAGCCTTGACCTCCCAGGCTCAAGCGATCCTCCCACCTCAGCCTCCCAAATAGCTGGGACTACAGGGATATGCCACCAAGCCCGGCTAACTTTTTTTATGTATTGTAAAGGCAGAGTTTCACCGTGTTGCCCAGGCTGGTCTCAAACTCTTGGCCTCCCGTGATCTGCACAGGTAGGCCTCCCAAAGTGCTGGGATTACAGGCATGAGCCACCACGCCCAGCCTCCACCTCTTACAGTGGACCTGATATTAGAATGCCCACTTCCTATGATGAAAAGGAACTGAATGAGTGTGGAATCTCTAGGACCGCGCTGGCATATAATGGGCCCTTGTGGTTTAGTTTAGTAGCAAATTAAAAGGTGCCCATTCCTCAAAACCTTCTATAGACATCTTTCAGGAAACTGCCATGGATAAATATCTGCAAATCAAAGCAAAACTTTAGGGACAAACTACATCAGTCTTCACCTGTGAATTTTGCATCTATGATGCAAATGACACCCCCTCTAAGGTGTTACTCTTCTGCAGTGCACTACCTGTGCAACTGTCCTCAGCAAAGATAGAGTAATCTGCAGTAACTGAGTGGTGGCTGCCCCCTTTACAGAGGCATAAATTCTCAACTTGCCACGGTCTGCACCATTCCACTTTGTGCTGTGCCTGGTCCATTTTACTCACTGATATTACCCAACCTCTGAAGGTGTTTAAGTTTGACCATTGACCTCTCATTTCATAGTGAACATCAGAGAGGTGAAAGGATTCACCCGAGATCACTCAGCAAGTGTGCAGTGTCAGCAAGTTAGCAGTAAGTCAAAACTAGGCCTTAAGGCTCTTGTCACTTCAGAGCAGGACTCTTACTGCCATGCAGCTACCTCTCTCACCAGGTGGTCCAAGGCATTTGGTTGTCTCTGGCTTTGGTGGTTGTGGGGAGGGGTGGATCAGAGATGCCCTGGGCCACGTTGGCTCTAGGCCACATGCAAGCAAACGAAACTGAATTGCCTCTGCAGCTGCAGAAGACTAATTTCTATATTGATATTTGGAAAAACTAACAGCTGGAAAACACCAAACTCATTTTTAAAAATACGATCATATTAAATGACGTTACATGCATCATTTATATATTGCTCGCAGTGCCAGTATCCTCAAATATGCTTTTAATTTTGGTAGATATCTTGCTAGGGGAAGCACATTTCTAAGTTATCCAGATATAGGGCCCTCTTTCCTTCTCTTTCTGTCCACATGCAACCAGATGCTTTGTGGAGTTAAAGTTGACATTTATTTAAATGCCTCTTGGTGTCTGGTTTTTTCACCTTTAATTTAAGGTTTTCTATCTGGGATGTAAAAGAATCACTTGGAGGGATTTTTCAAAATACCAATGGCCAGGCCACTATCCAGTCAATCAGAAGCAAAATCTCCTTGGATGGGACCTAGAAGTCTTTACAGTTTTCCAGCATTTTAATGAACATCCCTGATTAAGACCCACTGGGTCTTAAGAGTGTGGCATATGCATTATTCAAGTTCCTAGAGGCTCTCTAAAACAAACAAAAAATCTGCTTTATTCTCTGCCTGGTGTTGATGGGTCAGTCTCTTTAGCCATTAGTCTGATCCTAGAAATTTATGGTCATAATTTGATGAGCAACGTTGGGAATGGCTTCTTCTTCTTTTTTTTTTTTTTGTTTTGAGACAGAGTCTCACTCTGTCAACCAGGCTGGAGTGTAGTGGTGCGATCTCTGCTCACTGCAACCTCCACCCCAATACTTTCATTTTTAAATATTATTTATGGCATCCAGATTTGCATAAGACGGACTGGGTCAATGGCCATGCCCTTTATAAATCAATATTCTTAAGTTCTGCAAATTCAGTTTCCTAAAGAGCCAAATCACATCCTACTCATCAGCAAGGCGGGTAGACATCATTTTCACAATCACTTCTAATTTTCCACCATTGTAAAAAAAAACATATGCAATCAATTTCTTATTATAAAATAAACAATTTACTTTTCCAGGACCCACTGCCTCCCCGATCCCTTTTTTTTTTCAAACGACCTTGAACCCTTTGTCATGAGTCAGTTGCCAAGAGAAGCCTGTTTGTTGGTTTCAGAGCAGTTCATGCAGACACAGATCACTTCCTCTGAGAATTCATTTGCTTCCCCAGGATGGAATCTGGCTAGGCCCCTGACCTTGCTGGTCACATGGGCCGGGGCATCCATCAGTCATACCCTGGACTCCTATCTGTGTCTAAACACCACACCTCACCCCCAACTGCACGGCAGCCACTTGCATAGCACTCTGGGAGGGCTCTGGGCATGAGCAGCGAGGACTCCATCAGTAGCTCCCCCAAATAAGCCCTGCTAATGAGGGTGGCTTGAGAAGCAGCTTTGATGTGCTCCTAGATCCAGTTGCAAAACAGAACTAAAGTTAAGGCCTCTGCACAGCACTGTGTTCTAACTTTGAAGTATTCTTACTCTAGTGTCCTGTGTGGTGGTATTGGAATTGTCCATTGCTAAGACTCAGAGGAGAAAAGCACTTAGCATCGCAGGACTTGGAGCACTGGTGCTGAGGCAACCCTTCATTCATTCGTTGGATGTGTGTTAAGGCCCAGGCCCAGGGCAGGGGTCGGGGATTCTCCTCTCACACAGCACGTGGGTGGCAGGACCAACACCGGGTCTGATCTCCCAGCTGGGGGCACAGGCTGCTAACCCCAGGCCTGGAATCTGTCAGATGCCCTTCCTGTGCTGACTTTACTTAGACAGGCCTCCTGACCTTCCCGCAAAGATCATGTGTGATTTGCAGGGGTTCTGGCCGCTTGAAAGGTTCCTGAGAAAGTACATGCAATGAGGACAGAGCTTGCCGAGGGAGGACAGGCATGCAGAAGGCTCTGTGTGCAGCCCCAGACCTGGGCACCTTCGTCACCATCCTCACCCCACCTCTGGGTGTGCAGATAGGGAGCAGGTCTCCTGTGTTATGGCCCAAGCAGGGCTGTCAGGACACTGAGAACATTCCCTCCTCCCGCAGGAGAGAGCGGTCCAAGGTGCCCTACATCATGTGCCAGGGCGTGGAGGAGATCAAGCACCGAGGGATGGAGGAGGTGGGCATCTACCACGTGTCTGGAGTGGCCGCAGACATCCAGGCACTGAAGGCAGCCTTCAACGTCAGTGAGTGTCGGCCTGCGCTGGGCGGGATGGAGGTGTGGGCAGTGGTGTCCGCGATGAGATCTCAGAGTGCTCCATGGTCCAGGCATGTCACATCCTTCTCTCTGTCTTTTCTTCATTTACTGTGTTATTATTTTTAAAAAAGAGAAAACAAGAGTTGTACAAACAGCTTCTATAGAAGTCAGTTTTTACACCATCGTACCCACTCATGCCACTTGGTGGGGTGGACCAGGGGCTTCTGTGGGGCCTTGGCCTTCCTGCCTTGGGGGTGGACAGGAGGTGGAAGCCCAGGACTTGGTGCGGTCTGTCCACTGCCTTGTGTGAGGATGCAGCGGGCAGAGGGCACTGATGAAATTCAGCTCAGGCCGGGGCTGCAGCATCTCCGCCTCCATCTCACCAACCCTCACAGGCTTTGAAGGACCCGGACCTGCCTCAAATGCCAGGGGAGGGCACTGAGACCCCAGAGGGTCCTTTCCAGTATCTTCGAAGCAATGGGATTTTGTGCCTGCAGACCCTTCTTTGCAGCACACACCACCCACCCTGACCAGGATCCCTAGAATGCCCAGCATCCCTGGGAGGGCCCTGTGGTAGTTTCAGCTCCCTCTGGGGGCCCAGAATGGAGCTGGCCTGTGGTGAGGATGTAAGCACCAATGGCCAGGTGGGTCCAAAGGAAGACACAGGTTCAAACACTGAAACCAATCAGATTCTCCCATGGCCTTCCTGCTATCAGAAGACAATGGTGCAGGGGTGGTTGCTATGCACAGGGCAGAGCCACCCAATCCCCACGCAGGCACTGTGTCCTGCCACACTGGCCTCCTCCTGGCCATCACATCAGGCCAAGCAGGGGAGAGGAATGGGAATGCCCACGCACCCCCATCAACTCTGCAGACACAGAACCACGTGCAGCTCTTGGGAGGAGTCAGATGAGCTGCTCAAAGCCTGGGAGGTACCCGCACAGTGGTCAGCGTGGCAGGGACGGTGCTTTAGCCAAGGCAGGGATAGCAGGTGACTCACGCGGGATCCTCAAGGAGGCTGCTGCATTTCCGTGCTCTTCCCAGATAACAAGGATGTGTCGGTGGTGATGAGCGAGATGGACGTGAACGCCATCGCGGGCACGCTGAAGCTGTACTTCCATGAGCTGCCTGAGCCCCTCTTCACTGACGAGTTCTACCCCAACTTCGCGGAGGGCATCGGTGAGCACTGGAGGCCTTGGCCTCATGGGAGACGTCTCCTCCATGTGCACTGCTGCCCTTGGAGGCTGTGAAAAATGAGGTGTGGGAACCTGAGCTGTGCTTCCTCTGCCATGGTCGGCATTTTAATCCAACCTCAAAAAGCAGGGGACCAGAACCGAGCCTGTCCTGGAAGGCCTTGCCCATCCCCAGAGGGCTCCCCATCCGCATTTCTCAAGGAGGCCAAGTGGGTGAAATAGTCAGCACTGCTGTACTGTGGGGTCCTAAAGTCTGCTGTCCTTCCTGCAGACCAGGGCTGAACACTGGTGCCCAGGTGCTCTAGCCACGGGTCCTGGTCCAGCCAAGCATGGTTTCAAACATGACCTGACCCTTAGTCAACCTGGAGGCTGATGTCTAGAGTGGGCGCTGGCGCCTGCAGCACCTGTAGCCTCTGCATCACCCTTAGGGCAGGTCTTTCTCCCAGGCCCATGCACAGAGGACCTGCTCTCCCAGCCTCCAGGTGCCCCTGTGGTGTCCAGACGACGAGCGGGTCTCTGCATACTTGGTGGGGCTGGGACCCTCCCACTTCCCACCTCCTTGTGTCCCTCACTCCCCTGTTTCATTCCATGCTGAGCCTCCCCTGCCTTGGGCTCCCCTGGGGAGGGGGTGGTGGCAGGAGTTGTCCAAGGGCAGCTCTGCCCATGAGCAGCTGCTCTAGCGGCTCCTCCTGCTGCTGTTTGCCGGGTGCTGCTGACCCCTGCGAGGTAGAGAAAGGCGTTCAGGTGGTTCACACCCCACACAGGTGCCCCTCACAGGGTCCTCACTGGTGGCCAGCGCTGTGTGTGTGACGATGATGCCAAGCCTAAACTGCGCAAGCACTCATGTCCCGGGCGCTCCATGTGACCACCTTGGGAGAGGTCTCTGGCTTGTTGTAACCTGGAGGAGTAACCCACCGCCTCCTGCAGCTCTTTCAGACCCAGTTGCAAAGAAGAGCTGCATGCTGTTCTGCTGCTGTCCCTGCCGGAGGCCAACCTGCTCCCCTTCCTTTTCCTTCTAGACCACCTGGAAAGGTAGCCCAGCTCTCTTGTGGCAGCCCAGGATTCCAGGTCTCCAGGCCGTGGGGTGCCCCTCTGCTCCCACCAGACCCCCCGCACCAAGGACCCTTTCCCCCGACCTCTGTCTGCAGTAACTCACTGCTTCTAAGGACTAGCACCACTGCCACCCCCGCCCCTGCCTCTCCTCTTTGCCACCCTCCTCCCTCTGCACTGTGGCCTTAACAAAGAGCTCAGAGCTTTGGCCATGGCCAGCAGTGCACTTGGATCCCCCTCTTCCCTCCCAATGACATCATGAAGACCTCCCCACCAGCCCAGAGCTGGCCCCTTGTCCTGGGCCACTGGGACCCAGAAGTACCAGGGCTGGAGTCAGCTTGCAGCACAGACAGGGTCAAGGTCACTCCCTCCCTGAGGACTCCAGCACAGCACAGCCCCTCCGCCTCTCTCCTGGTGGTGGCGTTGAAATAGCACCCTCTGCTTCAGTCCTCTACATGGTGGCAGAGAAGGAGGCAGTCAATAAGATGTCCCTGCACAACCTCGCCACTGTCTTTGGCCCCACGCTGCTCCAGCCCTCCAAGAAGGAGAGCAAGCTCCCTGCCAACCCCAGCCAGCCCATCACCATGACCGACAGCTGGTCCTTGGAGGTCATGTCCCAGGTATGGGAAGACAGTCTCGAGCCCATGCCACCCCAGCCTGACAGAGGTGGCCTCTGCCTGCCCCACCCCCAGTCCTGCCCATCTTCCTACTTGCATCGTATGTGGTGGTGGCTGAGATTCAGAGACAGGGACTTGCCTAGGTCTGCATGGATGGGAGTGATAGGGGGTGCCCAGGCCACCTCCTGGTCCTGCTGGTGCACCTTACTGGGGGCTTAAAACCACCCCAAGTGTTTGGGTGTGGTGGCTCATGCCTGTAATCCCAGCACTTTGGGAGGTCGAGGCAGGACAACCGAACCCAGGTGTTTGAGACCAGTCTGGGCAATGTAGCAAACCCCGTCTCTAAAAAAAATACAAAGAAAAATTAGCCAGACATTGTGGCACACATCTGTAATCCTAGGTATCTGGGAGGCTGACACAGGAGGATTGCTTGAGCCCAGGAGTTAGAGGCTGCAGTGATCCATGATGGAGCCGCTGTACTCCAGCCTGGGGGACAGAGCAAGGCCCTGTGCATCTCTAAAATAAACAACCCCCCCCACCCAACAAGTCATGCCTTGTCAGGACCCCACCCCACCCCCGTCTCACTGTAAGGCGTTCATGACACCAGCAGGGGTTTCTAGCACCTGAGGTGGACTTGGAGGCTTGGGCCCCAAAGACCTCCCCACCAGCAGCTGTGAGCCCCTCTCTGAGCCACTCTCCTCCTTCCCGCTCTGCCCGGGCAGGTCCAGGTGCTGCTGTACTTCCTGCGGCTGGAGGCCATCCCTGACCTGGACAGCAAGAGACAGAGTATCCTGTTCTCCACCGATGTCTAAAGTCCCAGTCCATCTCCTGGAGGCGGACAGATGGCCTGGAAAACTCTGGCTAATCAAGGCCACCTGTAGAGTGGGAATCAAGATTTTCTGAGGCATCCTTGGGACGTCCCCAAGTGTCAGGCCATCTGCCAAGAGACGGCGGCCCAAAGCAGAAGGACAGCTGGCCTGGGCAGATCCTGCCCAGGTCTGAGAGCCCCAGGCTGGCCTCAGACTGTGGGTTTTTTATGTGGCCACCCGAGGGCGCCCCAAGCCAGTTCATCTCCGAGGCCAGGCCTGGCCCTGGGAGACAGGGTGAAAGGAGTGGTTTTTATGAACTTACAGAGTGTAAAAGATTTCTACTGGATCACTTGTCAAGATGCGCCCTCTCTGGGGAGAAGGGAACATGACCGGATTCCCTCACTGTTGTATCTGGAATAAACGCTGCTGCTTCATCCTGTGGGGCCATGGCCTGTGTGGATGGGGCCTCTTCCATTTCCCTGACTTAGAAACCACACTCCACTTAGAACAGGGTTGGAGAGGCTTAGTCAGCACTGGGGAGCGTTTGGACTCCATTCTTGCCTTTCTTCTTTTTCTTTCCAGAAGGATTTTTGTGCAGAAATGGGTCTTTTGTTGCCACGTTTGTCCTCCTTGGAAGGCAGCTCCAGGAGGCCTGTGAAATGTCGGGGGACAGGACCCCCAGGGAAGGAATCCCAGGCTACGCACTTCAGGGTTCGTTCTCCAGGGAGAGCGACCTCGTCCCCCGCTCCTGACCGCCCTTCCGGCCCATGCTCTCCTGTTTGGCTTCCACAGGCCTGGACTTCTCTGGCTTCTCTGCCTACACACTCCCTGCCCCAAGTGTCCCTGCCCCTGCCCCAGCACAGGTGACTTCATTTCTGTCCTCTCAGCTCAGTGGACTCGCTCAACTTTTGTAAAAGTCTACACCTGGTGGTAGCAGCTTGCTGATGACTTGTTTTAAAACTTTCATCCTAAATAACCTTTTGATACTTGAATATTTTTAAGTTTTATATGTAGTTTCTAATTTTTTTTCCTAACAGATTCAGATACCTAATAAGATGCTGGAATGTAATCCCTGGACAATCCGTGTCCTGGCAGCATTTGGTCTTCCTCGAAGCGCCTGGCTTCACTGTTCTCAGGAGGGGGTTCTGGTCTCTGGGGAACAGCATACGTGGAGGGTTAGGAAGGGGCAAGGCCTAGAGATGGGAGACTCCCTCCCGGAGCAGGTGGAGGCACAGGACCATTTGCTACCCCATCTGCCAGCACCTGCGGGGGAGGCCAGGCATTCTTTGTAAACCCTCCTGACCACCTGGCTAAAGAAAACAGAAGCATGGAGGCTGCCAAGTGTTTTCAAGAAATAACCCTGTGAACATTGCATCACTTTTGTAGAATGAGGGGCTTGGGGCAGGCAGAGGAGAGAAGGGAGAGCAAACTGAGAGCCAAGTTTCCAGATGGTCCTGCAGGAGGAGAGGATGCAGCTGCCCAGAGGGAGGCAGGATCACATTTAAGGAAGTGTGTGGGGTCCCTGGATGACACCAGCACCCACTGTGACTCTGGCGACGCTCCCAAGGTGGGAGGAGTGGGTGCCCCTGTGTGTCAGTGGGCAGCTCCTGCTGAGCCCGCAGCTCACTGGGGAGCCTGACAGCGGGGCCATGCGCCTGACACTCCTCTCTGCTTGTGGACCTGGCGAGGCAGGGAGCAGAAAACAGAGCCACTTGAAGGCTTTCTGTCTGCCTCTGTGTGCAATGTGGATTTAGTTGTGCTTTTTTCTTGCTGGGAGAGCACAGCCACCATTTACAAGCAGTGTCACCCTTGTGGGTAGCGAGGACAGAACAGAACTGCTCTCTGTACCTATCTGGGCCCGGTGGGCTCCCCTGTCCTGGCTTCCATCTCTGTCTCAGCGACCATCCAGCCCTGCGCAGGAACACATGTTGCTTAGAAAAGCCAAATCCAGCCCTTGTCTTGGTCTCCTCTGGTCTCATGATGTGCATCTGTTACCTTGAAACTGGAAACCAGTCTATGAATCTCTGGCCATTTTTTTTTCCCTCTGCAACCTCCTTCCTCATACGACTTTTTATTTATGTAGGTTGTGTGCTGTCTAATGATGGGATGACCACACTTTTCCATGTTCTAAAAGTGCTCCTCTCCTGCAGGGCCCCAGGGCTGATGGTTGCTTTGGGTCTACAGCTACGTCTTACCCGCCTCCTGGCTCGAAAGCCTGTGTGGTGGCAAAGCTGGTCTGGGGCTGGGGAATGTGGCGTTCTCCAGGAGGGGGACCCGGCTCTCCTTCTGCAATTCAGGCAAAGGCCTAGATGCCAGTGTGGCCTCCCACAAGGCATGGCTTCCAGACTCCCCGACCAGAAGTGATGCTTTTTTGCCTCAGGCCCTGGGTTTGAAGCAGCCTGGCTTTCTCTCGGTAAGTGGCTGGTGTCTTAGCAGCTGCAATCTGAGCTCAGCCACCTACACACCCCCGTGGGGGAAAGAACTGCCGACACTTTCATTAAAAAGTTTCCTGAGACGACTTTCGTGCATGTTGATTCCATGATGAGCGCCGCTGGGAAGAAGCCCTGAGCCGGTGGGGTGGGGCTGGAAGCGGCAGGTGCAGTGATGGGGCTGGGTGCCCAGGAGGCCTCAGTGCTCAATCAGGCCACAGTGGCCAAGCCCAGGCTGCAGGGAAGGCCGGCCTGGGAGGTGTGGGTGAGCACAGGCAGGCGCCAGCTGGGCAGTGTGAGGATGCTGGAGCAGCATCCGTAACTCCACTGAGTGGGGTAGTCTGGTTGGGGCAGGGACCGCTGTTGCTTTGGCAGAGAGAGATGATCCCCACTGGGGAGAGGCTGTTGTGACTCTGCAGGTGGGACAGGGACAGATGGCTGCCAGCGTGACCCGGCTGGTCTTCCTTTGCTGTGCTGAGTCCTGGGACATGGAGGATTCCCGCCACACACAGCCTGGTCCCGGGTTCTTACCTGTGGCCACCGCTCTGGCACGAGCCCCTCAGTCTTCGGTGGTGTCTGCCTGGTCTGGGATTTGGTGTTGCTGCTGAGTCCAGCCTTTCCACCACCTCCGCATGGGCCTTGGGTGTTGTCAGCTGCCTCCCGCCTTGGCTTCAGTAGCTCACCCAGCTTACAGGGGAGCTGCCCTGGGCTGGAGATGGGCACGCACTCTGGGTCCTACTTGAAGGAATGCAGCTTGTGGAGACCCGGCCACATCCACTGGGCCACAGGTTGCCCTCGGCAATGCCCACATCAGCCGTCAGCCTGAGCCTCCCCAGGAGAGCAAGGCTCACATGACAAAGGCTGCCCGTGGCCTTTGTCAATGAGGTGGCTGAGCCCAGCCAGGACTTTTCTCGGACTCCCGGGATGTGGCTCTGCTTGTGAGCGGCCTGGTCAGCTCTCTCGGGGTGAGAGGGGCTTGTCACAGGGGCCCCTGCCTGCGGTGTGACCCTTCCCAGCTTCTCTCAGCAGCCCTGCCGGCAGAGTGTCACTGCCACCATGATCATTTCCCTGACACTGGGAGGGTGTGGGGATGTCCTGGGTAGAGACAGGGCCCGTGGCAGCAGCAGGCTCAGGGGCGCCCTGCACTGGTGGGCTGGGGACCTAGTGGAGACCACACCAAGGGCTGGACAAGGGGACGAGCCTCCACCCTGGCCTCTCCTCAGGCCTCAGCAGCACCTCCCACAGGCAGAAGGGTTGACACTGTGTTCTGCCCTCACTGCATGAGCTACGAGTGCCACGTTCTGTTTTGTCCAATCTGGTGTCTGCAGGGCAGGAAAGGGCTGCCGCTGGCCCATTTCTGAGTGTTCAGCACCTAAGGGTGACAGCACTGTCTGTCCCTACCCTCCGGATCCTGTTTGAAAATCAAACCCATGCTCACAGGCCGATTTGTTTTTTCTTTCAGAGACAGGGTCCCACTTTGTCACCCAAGCTGGAGTGCAGTGGTGCAATTATAGCTCAATGCAGCCTCCAATCCCCGGACTCAAGGGACCCTCCTGCCTCAGCCTGCCAAGTAGCTTGGACTATAGCTGTGTGCCATTGCACTTGTTTTATTCTTATTTTGTAGACATGGGGTCTGGCTATGTTGTCCAGGCTATTCTCAAAATTCCCGGCCTCAAGCAATCCTCCCGCCTCGGCCTCTCAAAGGTTGGGATTACAGGTGTGAGGCAAGGCACCCAGCTCAGCCACAGAGCCCTGTTGCATCTCTCTTACTAGGAGCAAGAGCTGACTGTCCCCTCATCCCCATTCCAGAGTGTTGGGGCTGTGTTCAGCCGAGGCCGGGCCATTGGCATGGCCCAGGGAGCGGGATCATTCACTGCTGCCCCAAATCTGAGGTCATTCCACCTCGACAAGACTTCCTCATCCAATCCCTTTACTTGACAGCTGGGGAAACCAATGCGCACAGAGCACCCCCAGCTCACTCGGGTCTCAGAGCTGATCCATGAGCAGAGGCGGAGATCCTCGGATCTTGTCCTCCAGCCTCCCCGTAAGCTTGCTCCCTTTCTGCTCAAAGAGATGGGGCTGGACCTTGACTGGCAGCCCTGGCCTGGACATGACTGTGCTCGTGCAGGTATTCAGGCCGAGATGCCCCGGCATCATATTTTTTTCTGTTTTTGAGATGGTGTCTCACTCTATCGCCCAAGCTGGAGAGCAGTGGCATGAAATTGGCTGACTGCAACCTCTGCCTCCTGGTTAAAGTGATTCTTCTGCCTCAGCCTTCCAAATAGCTGGGACTACAGGCTTGTACAACCACGCCTGACTAATTTTTGTATTTTTACTAGAGACGGGGTTTCCCCATGTTGGCCAGGCTCGTGTCGAACTCCTGACCTCAGGTGATCCACCTGCCTTGGCCTCCCAAAGTGCTAGGATTACAGGTGTGAGCCACTGCATCATTTAAATGTAGTGAGAGACCGGGTGCGGTGGCTCATGCCTGTAATCCCAGTACTTTGAGAGGACGAGGCTGTCAGATCGCCTAAGGTCAGGAGTTCGAGACCAGCCTGGATAACGTGGTGAAACTGTGTCTCTACGAAAAAATAGAAAAAAAATTATCCCTGCGTGGTGGTGTGTACCTGTAGTCCCAGTTACTCAGGAGGCTGAGGCATTAGAATCGCTTAAACCTCGGAGGCGGAGGCTGCAGGGAGCTGAGATGGCGCCACTGCACTCCAGCCTGGGTGACAGAGCAAAACCTTGTCTCTAAATAATTAAATAAATAAATATGGCCAAGCACGGTGCCTTAGGCCTGTAATCCCAACACTTTGGGGGCCAAGGCAGGTGGTCCCTGAGGTCAGGAGTCTGAGACCAGCCTGGCCAAGACGGTGAAACACTGTCTCTACTAAAAATACAAAAGTTAGCCAGGCGTGGTGGCAGGCACCTGTAATCCCAGCTACTCGGGACACTGAGGCAGGAAAACCACTTGAACCTGGAAGGCAGAGGTTGCAGTGAGCTGAGATTGCACCACTGCACTCTAGCCTGGGCAATGGAGCAAGACTCCATCTCAAATAAATTAATAAATACAGAGCAAGATTCTGTCTCAAACAAATAAATAAATGTACACCTGTAATCCTAGCACTTTGGGAGGCTAAGACAGGTCGATCACCTGAGGTCAGGAGTTCGAGACCAGCCTGACCAATATAGGGAAACCCCATCTGAAATACTAAAAATACAAAAATTAGCTGGGAGTTGTGACATGTGCCTGTAGTCCCAGCTACTCGGGAGGCTGAGACAGGAGAATTACTTGAACCCAGGATGTGGAGGTTGCAGTCAGCCGAGATCTCGCCACTGCACTTCAGCCTGGGTGACAGAGTGAGATTCTGTCTCAAAAGGAATAAATAAATAAAATACAAAATAAAAAAATAAATGTAGTAAGATTGCAGAGTCGTGCTGCGGAAGCGTGCTGGTCCTATCCATGTAGTGAAGGCTGATTTCATACACAAATGTCACAAGAACTTTTTTTTGTTTTGTTTTCTTTTATTTTGAGACAGAGTCTTGCTCTGTCACCCAGGCTGGAGTGCAGTGGTGCGATCTCGGCTCACTGCAAGCTCTGCCTTCTGGGTTTATGCCATTCTCCTGTCTCAGCTTCCCAAGTAGCTGGGACTACAGGCGCCTGCCACCACACCCAGCTATTTTTTTTGTATTTTTAGTAGAGATGGGGTTTCACCATGTTATCCAGGATAGTCTCGATCTCCTGACCTCGTGATCCACCCGCCTCAGCCTCCCAAAGTGCTGGAATTACAGGCGTGAGCCACCGTGCCTGGCCACAAGAACTTTTATACCCACCCCTGAAAGAAAGCCCTGATTGCCTTCTGAAGAAGCAGTACATGGACTAACACGTGGGCTATCCCAGACAGCTCTGGAAAAATAAACAGAAAACAGAAAATGACACGCTAAGCCCTTGAGGCCAAAATGCCCTTCCCCAGAGCAGCTGCCAGAAGACAGGGAGCAGGATCGGGTTGGAGGTCACTTCTGGGTGAGGGGGAGAACGGTCAGGCCCGGGGCAGGGGTGTTGGAGCCTGGTTGGCCTCACTGGAACAGAAGAGAGCTGCTTCATGATGCTCAGCTGACAGGCTGAGCCTTGCATAACCGAAGTTCTCACGGTACAGAGAGGCCAGCCAGTGCGGGGACAAAGACACACACGCAGTGAAATGGTTTCCCGGAAGACAGGGCCCAGTTGCATCTCTCAAATGGGACCAGATTGGAAGGGAGACCAGCTGCTTCGGGCAAATGAGGCCACTTCTGAATGAGCTCCCAAACTAGATGGTGCCGAGGGCCGTGGACCTGGCAGCTGGGCTGGACATGGCATAGCCCTGTATTCCAGGAAACGGCATCTCAGTGCTCGTCTGGCCAGTTCTCCAAAAGAACCATCCACAGGCCATTTTTCCATTCCCCTCCTATGCACAGACTGGGCCGGGCCTGACCAGAAACTCTCCCTTGGGGTTTTCCGTCACTGCCAAAACTTGAGCCCAGCAGTGAGGATGTGATGTTAAAATGTGACTCTGGGCCAGGCAGTGGCTCATGCTTGTCGACCCAGTGCTTTTGGGAGGCTGAGCTGGGAGGATCAATTGAGATCAACAGTTCAAGGCCAACCTGAGGGACATAGATCTCTACAAACAAATAAAAACTAGCCAGCTCTGGTGACATGTACTGCTAGTCTCAGCTGCTCAGAAGGCTGAAGTGGCTTCAGCCCAGGAGTTTAAAGCTGCAGCTATGATCGTGCCACCGTATTCCAACACGAAAGACACAGCGAGACCATGTCTTGAAAAAAGGAACAAATAAACTAGGTATAGAAGAAACATACCTGAAAATGGCAGGGCTGGGTGCAGTGGCTCACGAGTGTAATCCCAGCACTTTGGGAAGCTGAGGTGGGTGGATCACCGGATGTCAGGAGTTCGAGACCAGCCTGGCCAACGTGGTGAAACCCCATCTCTACTAAAAGTACGAAAATTAGCCAGGCGTGGTGGCATGCACCAGGTATCCCAGCTACTCGGGAGGCTGAGGCAGGAGAATCGCTTGAACCCAGGAGGCGGAGGTAGCAGTGAGCCAAGATCACATCATTGCACTCCAGCCTGGGCGGCAAGAGCAAGACTCTGTCTCAAAAAAACACAAACAAACAAAACAACGTACCTGAAAATAATAAAAGCTGATACGACAAAGCCATAGCTAACCTACTACAGAATGGGGAAAAGTTGAAAGCATTTCCTCTGTAAACAGGAACAAGATGAGGATGCCCGTTCTCACCACTCCTAGTCGACATCACACAATCAGGCAAGAGAAGACAATAAAAGGCATCCACACTGGAAAAGAGGACGTCGAATTCTTCTTGTCTGATGAAGATGTGATCTTGGATCTAGAAACATGTAAAGGCTCCACCAGAAAACCCCTAGACCTGATAAATAAATTAATACAGTCATTTGCAGAATACAGAATCAACAACAACAACCACAAAATCAGCAGCATTTCTATACACCAATAATGGTCTGGTTGGGAAAGAAATTAAGAAGGCAATCCCATTTACAATAGCAACAACATGGAAAGATGTATACCACAGAAGAAATTTCCCAAGGAAGTGAAAGATTTCTACAAGGAAAACTACAAAACACTGATGAAAATGTTTAAGAGGACAGAAAGAAATGGACAATCATTTCATCTCATGGAAGGAATTCATAGCATTAAAATGACCATACTGCCCGAAGCAGTCTAGAGATTCAATACAACCCCTACCAAAATACCAATGTCATCACTCACAGAATTGGAAAGTCCTACAATTCATAAAAAAGAACCAAAAAAGAGCTCAAAGACCAAAAGTCATGCTCAGCAAAAACAACAATACTAGAGGCATCCCATTTCACTGCAAATTAGAACTACAAAATTTTTGACAAGTGCATAGTAACCAAAATAGTATAATCCTAGCATAAAACTAGACACTTAGATCAATGGGACAGATGAGATAACCCAGAAAGACAGACACATGTTCACAGCCAATTGATCTTTGACAGAGCCGATAGAAACACACACTGGGGAAAGGACACTGTCTTCAATGAATGGTACTAGGAGGGCTGGATGGCCACATGAAGAAGAATGAAACTGGACCCTTATCTCTCTGTGTATAGAAAAATCACTTCGAGATAGATTCAAGACTTAAATGTGAATGTTAAGATACGAAACTACAAAAATCTTGGAAGGAAACCTAGAGAAAACTCTTCTGGATCTCACTCTAAGCAAGGAATTTATGACGGGCTCAAAAGCCCCACATGGAGAAGGATGAGCTGGAGGATGGCCCACTGGACCTGTGTCCAGCAGAACTCCTGACAGCACATGAGGGAGCCTTAGAGGCCAGGTTCCTCCTTGCTGTGCCCACGCGGGAAGTGGGGTTGCTAGGGTCAGAAGCCGGGCCAGACTTGCATGTGAAGCCGCCTTGTTTGCAGTGGCACTGGATCCCCGACTTGCAATTGCAGGCGTCGGCTTAAATGTTCCCCCAGGGGTGTGATAGAAAGTACAGACAAAAGTGCCACCCAACAGAGTTGCTCCCCGTGCCAGGTCCTGTGGTCACCATGGAAGTGTGCTGCCTTGGGGGCCCCCTGGTGTTCAGGCCCCACCCCCCCATGCCCTATTACCATTGGGCCTTTCTCTTTAAAGGGTTTCTTCTGACGGAATGCAGACCTGGGCCCACCTCTGTACTCTCAATTTCCATGGGTGTGGCTGGAGGGCTAGAACTGGCTCCAGAAGTGCCAGGCCTTGGGCTTCTCATGCCCACATCCATGCTTGCAGCTAGGAAGGGGGCCGGAATCAGCGAGGTGACCTGGGCTGAGTCCCAGGAGTGGGAAGAGGTGGCAGGAAGGGGATCTGAGGAGGAGAACAGGGAGCCTGATGGTCTGCGCTTCCTCCCAGACACAGGAGCTGTAGAGGGGACCTCTGCAGCAGATGTTAGGGGGGCCACTGGGCCCAGGCAGTCTTGGGACTTGTGTCTCTCCTGCTGTGCATCCATACTGGGTGCTTTAGAGACAGCAGGCAGACCAGAAGCCCCTGTTGCAAGTGAGGACAAAGCGTGGGAAGGCCGTGAGGCTCTGCAGTCCCAGATGGCCTTGGGCTCGCCCCGCAGTACACTGTTGATGCTCTCGAACACCGCCTCCTTCTCCCGGTCCAGGTCTTCAGCAGTGACCCGGAACCCCAGCTCTAAGGGAGGTGGCAGCATCAGGGGCTCCCCTCGCCTGCGTGGCCGCAGGGGAAACTTGCGTCTACGGGGGCTAGAGGCCTGGGATCTGGGGGAGCCATTCCTGGGGGCGAGTGTCTGCCCTGGTGCTATATCTGCTGCCTTTTCATACCGGGTGTGACCCGAAGAGACAGCCTGAGGCCTGTCCTCACTCGCTGTCTTTGAGGACCTGATGGTCAGCTGGCAGTGGGATGAGGCTGACCCCCTCCTCCGCTTTAGCCACGGGAAGCCTCCCGTGGAGCTGTAGGAGCTCGAGATCGCATTGCGTTTTGTGCACGAGCTCGTCCAGGAGGTCTGGGATGTCTCATTATATCTGACTTCTGACCTCTGGGCATGGAGGTCTCTCTGCACAGGCCCAGGCCTGGGCACAATGGGAGAGAGGCCTCCATTGTCCCGCAGGGGCCTAAATGCAGAGCGTGCATCCGCGGTGACCTCGGGGACTCTTCTCTGATAATCAGGACTCTCTTGGACTCTAGGTTCCTTGTCCTGCTCAGGCATCCCTGCCCCACTCTCCTTGAGGGCCCTCAACACTATCTTCCCTGGACACAAGTGTGGGGACGGCCGGGTGTTGTGGGCCCCAAAGGGGTGACTTCCTGCTCCTGGGCCCCACAGAGAGTCCTTGTGCTCAGTGCAGTGGCTGAGCTGGAGGATGCCCTGGAACTCGGAGCACACAGCACTGGCTTGCTGTGGTACCTGTGCCATGAAATTGAAGGCAGGATCACCAGGAAGGAACACAGAGCCCGCAGGATCACGGAAAACCTTCTTACAGTTGTCTTGACAGCACTGATGCCAAGTGTCTGGGTGCTTGTAGGATGGCCTGCCACTCAGTCCAGGGGCAGGAGCAACGGGGAGATCCCACAAGCAAAGTGAACTGGGGGATGGGCTGAACGGGCTCCAGGCAACTGAGCCCTACTGGCAGGTCCTCGGCCTGGGCCCGGACAGGAATGAGGGGCACAGAGTGCCCAAGCAACCGCTCCTGGGAGCAGTGGAGAACCGTCGTTTTTGAACTCTCGAGAGCTGGGCTCTGAGCGTCCACGTTGAGCTGCCAATTCGGCCAACCGCTAAGCCAGCAGTTTCTTCTGTTGCCGGGCAACGCGCCTTTTAAACCTGAGGGAGTGGCTGCGCGTGCAAAGAACCGGCGCGAGTGAAGGAGCGACCTTAACGGATTAGCGCGGCAAGTTTGCCGGGCAACGCATGTTTTAAAGCTGAGGCAGTGGGTGCGCGTGCACAGAATGGCGCGAGTGACAGATCGACCTTAATGGATTAATTATCGCTGCAAGGTACCTGTGCAAGATACCTGCTGGCAATGGTGGTCGGCGGACGTGGAGGGGGTGGGGGGCATGGAAGAGGTACTGGAAGGAGGGACCCGGGCCCAAAGGTTGCGGGAGGAACAGGTGCCCACAATGGCTGCAGATCTGCCCGTGGATCACTGAAGATTCCTGCTCTCCTGCTGAGGTGGAGACCGCAGTGAGCTGAGATCGCACCATTGCACTCTAGCCTGGGCAACAAGAGCAAAACTCCGTCTCAAAACAAAAAAAAGAAAAAGAAAAAAAAGAGGCCCGGCGTGGTGGCTTATGCCTATAATCCTAGCATTTTAGGAGGTGGGGGTGGGCGGATCAGGAGATCAGGAGTTGGAGAACAGCCTGACCAACATAGTGAAACCCCGTCTCTAGTAAAAATACAAATTTAGTCAGACATGGTGGCACGCGCCTGTAGTACCAGCTACTCCAGCGGCTGAGACGGGAGAATCACTTGAACCCGGGGGCGAGGCAGGGATTGTGATGCGTCGAGATAGCGCCACTGCACTCCAGCCTGGGCAACAGAGCCAGACTCTGTCTTTTTTTTTTGAGACGGAGTCTCCCTCTGTCGCCCAGGCTGGATTCCAGTGGCCTGATCTCGGCTCACCGCAAGCTCCGCCTACCGGGTTCACGCCAGTAGGCGGAGCTTGCAGTGACCTGAGATCTCGCCACCGCACCCGGCTAATTTTTTGTATTTTTAGTAGAGACGGGGTTTCACAGTGTTTGCCAGGATGGTCTCGATCTCCTGACCTCGTGATCAGCCCGCCTCGGCCTCCCAAAGTGCTGGGATTAAAGGCGTGAGGCACTGCGCCCGGCGGAGACTCTGTCAAAAAAAAAAGGCCGGCGAGGGGGCACTTTGGGAGGTGGAGGCGGGCGGATCACGAGGTCAGGAGTTGGAGACCAGCCCAGCCAACATAGCGAAATCCCGTCTGTACTAAAATTACAAAAAATTAGCCGGACGTGGTGGCGGGCGCCTGTAGTCCCAGCTACTCCGGAGGCTGAGGCAGGAGAATGGCGTGAACTTGGGAGGCAGACCTTGCAGTGACCTGAGATTTCACCACTGCACTCCAGCCTGGGTGACAGTGCGAACCTCCGTCTCAAAAAAAAATTAAAAAAAAAAATAATAATAAATAAAATAAAACAGAGAGAGAGAGACAGAGAGAAAAAGGTTTATTAATTTAATGCACTTTTTTGCCTGTGTTCTTCAATTTGCTTAGGAAACACCCACACTTGAGAGCTGGGACTGTGGCCCTGATTGTGGACATGAAATGTATGGTTTCTTGCAAAAAACAGACACTGAATAATTACGATTTAGTTGAGCTAGAAATCCATTTGGTTTCTTCCATATTTTTCCAAAATTTTCATCCTTTTTTTTTTTTTTTTGAGATGGAGTTTCGCTCTTGTCTCCCAGGCTGGAGTGCAATGGCGCGATCTCGGCACCTGCTGGCAATGGAGGGAGGCGGGGGGACGCCCTGCGGGGTAAGTACTGGAAGGAGAGGCGCGCGCACAAAAGGCATGGGAAGACCTGGCGCGCACAATGGCTGCAGATCCGCCAGTGGATCACTGAAGATGCCTGTTCTCCTGCTGAGGCGGGGATTGCAGTGAGCTGAGATCGCACCATGGCACTGCAACCTGGGCAACAAGAGCGAAACTTCGTCACACACACACACACACACACACACACAGACACACACACACACAAGAAAGAAAGAAAAAATAGTGGCCAGGAGTGGGGGCTCACGCATCCCAGCACTTTGGGAGGTCGGGGCGGGCGGATCAGGAGATCAGGAGTTGGAGACCAGCCTGGCCAACATAGTGAAACCCCGTCTCTAGTAAAAATACAAATTTAGTCAGACATGGTGGCACGCACCTGTGGTACTGGCTACTCAGGCGGCTGAGACAGGAGAATCACTTGAACCCTGGGGCGGTGCAGGGATTGTGATGCGCCGAGATCACGCTACTGCACTCCAGCCTGGACAACAGAGCCAGATTCTGTCTTCTTTTTTTTTTTTTTTTTTTTTGAGACGGAGTCTCCCTCTGTCGCCCAGGCTGGATTCCAGTGGCCTGATCTCGGCTCACCGCAAGCTCCGCCTACCAGGTTCAAGCCATTCTCCTGCCTCAGCCTCTGGAGTAGCTGGGACTACAGGCGCCCGCCACCACACCCGGCTAATTTTTTGTGTGATCAGCCTGCCTCGGCCTACCAAAGTGCTGGGATTACAGGCGTGAGCCATCGCTCCTGGCCTCCTGCTTCTTTCTTCCCTGTGCCCAACCATTTGTTCCCACTCAGACGTGTTTGATTGGGGGTAGCAGCTCTTTTCTTCATGGATTGGAGTGTCTGAGACACAGGCAGAATTATTCCTCGATGTTGTTTCAGTTGGTGCTAGCTATTGGGGCTCGTTCCCCACCTTGCCTTGCTGGCAGGTTCTGCCTCCTCTCTGATTCTCACTTGTGCCGCGACAGGTGGGCTTTAAGCTCAGCCGTGAGCCTGGTAGCCGTAGCCTTGACTCATTTCTCCTTCCCCAGCTCTTTCCTCTCAGGATCCTGCTCTTTTCCTGAAAGAGAATCTCGAGGATATATCAGCTCGAGGTCTTCCCGAAGCCAGGTCCAAGGTGAGTGGCTGCGTGTTCTTCCTTCTTTATGAAGAGGGTTGGCACATTCCCTCCCCAGTCCTGGATCGTCAGCCTTCCACAGACCTTCACCCGGGTACCTGCTGGCCGGTTCTCAGGAAGCTGTGGGCAGTGGGAACAGCTCCAGCTGAAGAATCCAGATGTTGCCCGAGGTGTGCCCTCGAGATGTACTCTATCGAATGTCTCGTCCAGTCCAATTCAGCTGGGGATCTCTCTGCCCAGTGCTGTGCTGGGAGCTCAGAGGAGTGGTTTTAGTGGAACCTGAGAGAGTAGGTGACGGCTCACATGGAGTCGCTTTGCCTATCCACGTGCTGGCCAGGGGTTGGTGCAGGATGTTTGCACGGTTGGTTTACTGGGATGGAATCAGACAGGGGCACGTGGAGCAGCTCAGGAAGGGCTGGATTGCAGCATTGGGTTAAGAGTGGCGGTAGGGGACACATCCCTGTGTGCTTTCCTCCGTACCCGGCCCCTGGCATGGGGCCTTCATGGAGAGTCCTGGAGATTTAGAGAATCCGGGGGCTCAGCAAGGAATTGGCCCTGGGCACTTCTGCAGCCAAGTGGGACCCAGATCCCTCCTTTTACAGACTGTGGACTCTGTTCCTCATTTTGTTTTTCTATCGCAACCACCTCACCCCATGGTTGTATTTAGAAGGGTGCAGTTGACAAAAAGAGCACAGTAGAGTGAAAGATCTGGAGGGATAAGGGGTCTTTGGTTTTTTTTTTCTTTTTTTTTTTTTAGCATTTTGTGATTTTGTCAGTCTGCCACTCAAAAGAGGTGACGGCAGATTATAGCCAGCTAGAAACAGCTGCAAAACGTGTATTGTGAGCTGTGCCTCACTTCTGTAGTGTGTCACAATGCTTTATAGTCCTCAAGAAACTTGACAGTCAAATGCAATGCATGTTCCTTGCTTAGGGGATAGATCCAAAAAATTGATAAAGGGCAGTTTGGGACAAGAGGAAATTTGAAAATGGGCTGTATCTTAGGTCATATTGCATCAATAGGAAATTTATTGTGTGTGATAATACTACTGTGATTGTGTAAGAGAATATCCACAGGAGAGACAAGCTGAAGACTGTAGAGTGAGACATCATGATATCTGCAACTTACCTTCAAATGGTTCAGCAAAAAAAAATGTGTGTGCATGTATGTATGTCTGTATGTGTCTGTGCAGCTCCCTCTAGGTGGTAGGGCCCTTGTGCCTGTGTTATTCCTATTCCTAAAATATTAGCTCGTTAGCTCTTTGAATAAACAGTTGACCCTCCTGAGTACAGGTCACCTTTGGCATTTTCTCTTGACAGTCTCATTCACACTCACAGTTCAAGTTGTTCTGTCTCCTGGGACATCTTGTGTGGTCTGTTCTGACTTCTCTGCTAGTGTCATTACCACATCAGCATCTGATTCCAATGCGTACTGTCTGGGTTTTTTATTCCTTTCCCTGCAGAATGATGACACATTGGACGTGGACTTCTCCCAGTGGCCAGAAATACCCATCAAAAAGGCCTGTGCGGGCCTCAGACCCTACCCTACTCTTGCTGGCTGATGCTCCCCACACTGAAGCCATGAAGCCTCTGACAGCTTCACTGGCCAGCACCATATTCTGATACCTCTGGAGATATTTTTTTGTTTTTCTTTCTTTTTCTTTTTCCTTTTTTTTTTTGAGACGGAGTCTCGCTCTGTCACCCAGGCTGGAGTGCAGTGGCACAATCATAGCTCACTGCAGCCTTCAACTCCTGGGCTCAAGCAAATCCCCCAACTCGGCCTCCTGAGTAGTTGGAGAACCAAGGTGTGTGCCCCCACACCCGGCTTGGAGCCTTGTTTCAGCCCATTTTCTCCTTCCCTCGGCTATCGTCATCCTTCATGCCTGCATGCCTCAGTTAGGGGTGTGTTCTCAGCGTTTGTTCTCATCTCTGCCTCCTCATCTGAAATCCAGTGTTTTGGGGGGTAAGGTTTTATTGAGGTGTAATTTATATACAGCACAATTGTGCAATTTTAAGTATACAATTTGATGAGGTTGAGCAAACGTATACAGTTGTGTAACCAGCACCACAATCATGATACGGGACATTTCCATGACCCAGAAATGTCCTCATGCCCCTGTGCATTCAGTCCTCTCCCCTCTCCCCTTGGTAACCACTATAGTTTTGCTATAGATTTTCCTCTTTAAGGATTTCATACGGAATTTATACTATGTGGTCTTTTGTCTCTGCTTTATTTCGCTTAGCATATGCTTTTGAGTTTATCCATGTTGTTGTGTGAATCAGTAGTTTGTTCCTTTTGATTGGTGAGTAATATTCCATTTGTATTAGTCTGCTAGGGCTGCCATACAAAGTATGGCAGGAGGGCTTAAACGACAGAAATGTATTTTCTCACGGTTCCAGAGGCAAGAAGTCTGAGATCAAGGTGTCAGCAGGGTTGATTTCTTCTGAGGCCTCTCCTTGGCTTGTAGATGGCCACCTTTTCCCCGCATCTTCACGTGGTCTTACCTCCTCTATGTCTGTGTACAAATTTCCTCTTCTTATGAGGACACCAGTTATATTGGATCAGGGCCCACTGTATTGAATTCATTTTAACTGAATTACTTCTTTAAAGAACCTCTCTCCAGGCCAGGTGCTGTGGCTCACGCCTGTAATCCCAGCATTTTGGGAGGCTGAGGTGGGTGGATCACTTGAGGTCAGGAGTTCAAGACCAGCCTGGCCAATATGATGAAACTCTGTCTCTACTAAAAATACAAAAATTTAGCTGGGCGTAGTGGTGCATGCCTGTAGTCCTAGCTACTTGGGAGGCTGAGGCAGGAGAATTCTTGGACCCAGGAGGCAGAGGTTGCAGTGAGCTGAGATTGCAACGCTGTACTCCAGCCTGGGTGACAGACTGAGACCATGTCTCAAAAAAAAAAAAAAAACCTCTCTCGGAGTTACCGAGGGTTGAGACATAGGAATTTGAGGTGAGGGGTATACAGTTCATCCCATTACTCCATTGGATGGATATTCCACAGTTTGCTTATCCATTCATCAGCTGATGGACACTTAAGTTACTCATAGGCTTTTGCTATTACAAATCAACCCGCTATAAGTATTTGAGTACACGTACGGCTGTGCATTTTAATTTCTCTTGCATAAATACCTAGGTGTGAAATTGCTGAGCCATATAGTAAATATATGTTTATCAATTTTATTGATCTTTTCAAAAAACAATTTTTTTGCTCTGTTGATTTTTCTCTATTTTCTGTTTTCCATTTCATAGATTTCTGATCCTTATTATCTCCTTGGTGTCTTAAGATTGAAACTTACTTTACTTACTTTAGTGTCTTAAGATTGAAACATAGATATTGATTTGATACCTTTTTTTCCTCATATAGCATTCAGCGCTGTAAATTTCTAAGCACTGCCTCATCTATATCCTACAACTTTTGTTATGTTACATTTTCACTTTTATTCAGCTCAAAATAGCTTCTGATTTCCCTAGTGATTTATTCTTCAGTCATATGTTATTTCAGAATGTGTTGTTTCATTTCCTAATATTGAGGGCATTTTCCAGATAATTTTCTATTATGGATTTCTGATTTAATTCTATTGTCGTCAAAGAATGAATTTTGTATGATTTAAAGTCTTTCAAACCTACCAAGATTTATTTTATTTCCCAGAGTGTGGTTTATCTTGGTAAATGTTCCACATGCCCTTGAAAAAATATGTATTCTGCCTTTGTTGGTTACAGTGTTATGTAAATATCAGTTAAGTCAAGTTGAATGATGGTGTTTTTTAATTGTTCTGTCAGTTTTTGCATTATGTATTTTGAAGCTCTTTTAGTAGATACATTTATATTTAGGATTGCTATGAGTTCTTAATGAATTAACTGTTTTATCATTATATTCTCTTTATCTCTGATAGTCCTCTCTCTGAAATCTACTTTGCTATTATTATAGGCACTTCAGCTTTTTTTTTAAATTAGTATTTGTAGGTTTTATCTTTTTCTATCCTTTCACTTTTAACCTATCTTTGTATGTAAAGTGGGTTTCTGGAGCTTGCTTTTTTAATTCAGTTTGACAATCTCCACGTTTTAATTGGCATGTTTAAACTATTCGCATTTAGTGTAATTATTAATATGGTTGGATTTACATGTCCTGTTTTTTTTTTTTTTTTGACAGAGTTTCACTCTTGTCACCCAGGCTGGAGTGCAGTGGCGAGATCTTGGCTCACTGCAACCTCCACCTCCTGGGTTCAAGCAATTCTCCTGACCTCAGGTGACCTGCCGCCTTGGCCTCCCAAGTGCTGGGATTATAGTTGTGAGCCACCCCACCTGGCCTTGCTGTTAGTTTTCTATGTCTTATGTCTTTTTTGTTTCTCGTTTCCTCCCTTAATGACTTCTTTTGAGGTAAACACATACTGTTCTAATATACTCTTAATTCCTCTGATTTCATTAATATTTTTCACCTTTTAGTTATTTGATTGGATGCTGGACATTGTGAATTTTACTTGGTTGAGTAGGTTTTTGGAATTCCGTGTTTCTGAGATTTGTTCTGGGATGCAGTGAAATTACTTGGCATCTATTTGATCCTTTCAAGGATCAAAGCAAGTCTGGAGTTGGGTGGTGGCCAGGATGCCCAGACCCAAGGGGAGCAGGCAGGAAGTATTGGAAGGCAGTCAGGTGAGGACTGCAGGTAGGCTCTCTTGGTCCCTTGGGGCACAGAACTTGCTGATATAGACAAGGTTTCCTTCCTTAGAGTGTAATAACGGTTTCTAGTCTGGGTTCGGATCCTTTTGCATTAGTGAGCTTTGAATAGAGTTGATGGGATTTTTGTACTATTAATATTCTCTCAAATTTTTAAGTTTGAAATTCTTGGCCCCAGGAAGCATAGCCTCTCTCCCAGGACTTAGAGCCTGATACAACAGCCACGTACAGCCCCTGGGTCCCACCTCAAGTTGCCAGGGTCCAGTGGTGTCTATTCAGACCTGCTTTCCCGGTCTAGAAGGTGGTGTGAGAATGCATGCCAATTCCCAGCCCCCTCCCTGCCCCTGGTCCCCAAATTCAGTCATGGTCAGTGTCTACAGCACAACCTTCTGGCATGGGAGAAGGTCACCTGAGGTTAACCCTTTACTTGTAGGGTCCTTAATCAATCTCTGGCTGCTTTGGAACCATGGACACAGAATCAGTCCTGGGTGAGTGAGAACCTATATGTCATTTCAGGAATCGGTGAGTTTCAAGGATGTGGCTGTGGACTTCACCCAGGAGGAGTGGGGTCAACTAGACTCCCCTCAGAGGGCCTTGTACCGGGATGTGATGTTGGAGAACCACCAGAACCTTCTTGCCCTAGGTAAGATCCCCCCAGCCCCAGGCTGGGCGTCTGCTGTCAGCCTTCTTCTGCATGGTAGATATTAAGGAGGATCCCTTCAGTGCCGGCCCTGGTGTTAGATATGTCATGGGGTGGGAAGCAAGGCCTGCGCCTTGGGGCACTCATGGCCAGGGGCCTCAACCACGCCAGAAGTCCCCAGGGGACAGCGTGGGAGCTGGTAGCATCCTTGCTTGGTGTTTCCCCTGGTCCTGGGATGGGTGCAGGGAGAGAAGAGAAGAAGGTGAGACACTGGAGCCCAGCTGGCTCTGGAACGGTCCTTGAGCAATGAAGTAAGGACGTCAGCACACGTGGGGTCTTCAGAGTATACACTGGGATTTGGGTTCCAATCTGAGACCGTCACCGCTTTTGGCCCAGAGGACCTCCTGTTCCCAGAGAGGGTGTCCACTTCACAGGCATGGTCCTTGTTAGGGGGTGGCCTGTAAGGTCGACTGGGCCTGGAGAGCCGCAGCATGCCCAGCCCACTTTCTCTCCACGAGCAGGACCTCCAGTGCACAAGCCAGATGTGATCTCTCATCTGGAACGAGGCAAGGAGCCATGGAGCATGCAGAGGGAAGTCCCTGGAGGGCCCTGTCCAGGTGAGCAGAGGCACAGGTGGAAGGGTGCCAGCCCCAGCACCACTGGCAGCACCTCCTCCTATGGCCCCTATTTTCCTCCCTCAGTTTGCCCCGGCTCCATCTCCCCTTCTCAGGTCCCCCGCCAGACCCTCCCGCCCGCCTCCCTTCAGCACATACTGAGCACTGCCTGTGTGATGAGACCTATTCTGGGATACAACAGGGAACAAATCTGGCCACTGGGACCAAATGGCCACTTGCTGATGGGGGTGGGGAGGCAGGAATAGAAATATTGAGCCAGTGGTGTTGGCTAGGCAGCCGGGGGTGTGGGATTCGGGGCAGGGGGCCACCAGGGGAGGGGCAGCTGGCATTGATCAGTGTCAGGTTCAGGGCAATCATCAGCATCAGGGCCAGCGTCAGCATCAGCGTCAGGGCCATCATCAGCGTCAGGGTCAGAGTCAGCATCAGCATCAGGGTCAGCATCAGCGTCAGGGTCGGGGCCAGCGTCAGGGTCAGGGTCAATGTCAGTGAGGGCTTCCAGGCTGTGGCCAAGATGGCAGCCCTCCATGAGGGAAAGGGGACTGGGATGGGTCTCGAGCAGAAGGCAGTCTGTTTTTCTTCTCCAACATTTTTTTTGTAGACTTCTCTTCTGAGTTGGTTGATGAATAAGTGAATTAAATTATTTCGGCTTAATTTATTGGACAGTGACTGCTGAGCATGTTAGGTGTCTAGAAAGCTTGAGAAACACCTTTCTGTGGGAAAGGCAGCCAATAAGCTGTGGAGCACAGAACACGGGGGTCGGGGAAGGCGGCCCCTCCTCCATCCCCCTCCGCTGCCACACACCACCCAGCCCCAACCTGCAACAGTGGCTGCAGCCCAAGCTTTCTGGTCTGTATTTCTCACCCCAGCCTCTGATGCTTGCTTTGTCCTCTTTAACAAAATTACAGGTTTCAAAAAATTCCTGTTTTTGTTTGATTCGTAGATGAATATACTGAAAATGAGGCTGAAAGGTTATTGAAATCCTGCATAATCTTTCCACCTAGAGATAACTGTTCTCTAATAACTGACCATGTCACTGATTCCTCTGGGCCCTTCCTCTGTGTGCAGATAGACTTTTCTAAAGCTACACGTGGCCAGGCGTGATGGCTCACACCTGTAATCCCAACACTTTGGGAGGCCAAGGCAGGCAGATCACCTGAGGTCAGGAGTTCGAGACCAGCCTGACCAAACATAGAGAAACCTCGTCTCTACTAAAATTACAAAATTAGCCGGGCATGGTGGCGCATGCCTGTAATCCCAGCTATTTGGGAGGCTAAGGCAGGAGAATCGCTTGAACCTGGGAGGTAGAGGTTGTGGTGAGCTGAGATCACGCTATTGCACTCCAGCCTGGGTAACAAGAGTAAAACTCCATCTCAAAAAAAAAAAAAAAATTAGCTGGGCGCGGTGGTGGGCACCTGTCATCCCAGCTACTCTGGAGGCTTAGGCAGGAGAATTGCTTGAACCCGGGAGGCAGAGGTTGCAGTGAGCCATGATTGCACCATTGCACTCCAGCCTGTGTGACAGAGCTAAACTCCATCTCAAAAAAATAAATAAATAAAGCCTTATGCACCCTCGGAAGCACAGCACTCACGCCGGAGTCTGGCTACCGCACTGACCATGGCATAGTGAGCGTCCTCGCGTGATGTTTACTGATTGCACAGTATCCCTTAGATGAATGTGCTCTGCTGTGTTGTTGGCCCTATTGCTGCCAAAACAACTTTTTTCTGGCCTGGGCCTCTTCTCTCTGCTCTGTGCACCTTCCCTGGACTCTTACCTCTCACTTGGTGTGCACGTGGTCTACACTATAGTGACAGCAGCTGAGCTGCAGCCCTGTGTCATTGACCATCTCGTGGGCCTCTGCTTGCGTGTCTAAAGCCAGACTTGGAACTGGCCCTTCCTCCTCCCGTCCCTGTCTTTGTAAAAGCTTCCACCATCCACCCAGGCTTGGGTGTTTGCTGAGGTCTCATCCTCTCCCCCATTTCCTCTCTTGCCACCTTCAGTCAACAGCTAGGGCCATCAGTTTTAGCACCTAAATGGCTCTCAGATCTGCTGCTTCCTGTTCATTTTCATAGCCTTGGTTCCAGTCTGAAGTTGCCATTTTTCACCTGAGTTATTCAGATGGCCGCCCTAACTGGCCTCCCTAACTGCTCACTCCAACCTCCTTACACACCACCAAAGCCACCTTCAAGACAAACCATTATGCCAGGCACAGGGACTCACACATCTAATCCCAGCAGTTTGGGAGGCCAAGGCGGGAGGATCGCTTGAGCCCAGGAGTTGGAGGCTGCAGTGAGCCATGATTGCACCCCTGCACTGCAGCCTGGACAACACAGCGAGACTCTGTCCCCACCCTCTGCTTCCCCCACCCCCCACCAAGACACCATATGATCACGTCAGCCTCTGTGCAAAAGGCCTTTCTTCCCCAGCTGCCCTCTGAGTCAGGCATCTGGTCACCTCAAACCCATCCACCTTGCCAGGGTCACTTCTCAGCCTTCCTGCCTCTGCATGTCTTGTCTTCATCTTACTGTCTCACCTCTGAGCTTCTGCACATGCTGTTCGCTCTCCACCTGGCTACCTGCCATGTGTGCCTTGGCCAGTTCCACTTGCCCTGCTCTTCTGGATGGGTTGGGGCCACAGGCAGCACCACCATGCCGCTCTGCCCACTGCGCTAGACTGCTCCCTTTTAAGCCTGGGGAGGACAGAATTAGAAATAAAATCTCCTGCCGGCTCAGAAAACCTTGCTATAGAGATAGAAAAGAAAGAAAGCCTTCTTATTGAATAAGTGTTTAACCAGATGTGGCGTGCAGGAGAGAAAGAAACCTCCCCCTTTGACAGGGGAGACAGATCCAACCCAGCACACAGGGCAGCTGTCTTCACCTAAAGGAAGAGTACAGCTTTTTGGGTTTTTTGTTTGTTTGTTTGTTTTTTGAGACAGGGTCTCCCTCTGTTGCCCAGGCTGGGGTGCGGTTGCATGATCATAGCTCGAAGCCTCAACCTCCCTAGGCTCAGGTGATCCTCCCACCTCAGCCTCCTGAGTAGCTGGGACTACAGACAGGTACCATCATTCCCGGCTAATTTTGTATTTTTTGTAGAGGGGTCTCACTGTGTTGCCCAGGCTGGTCTTGGTCTGGGCTCAAGTGATCCGCCCACCTTGACCTCCCAAAGTGCTGGGATTACAGGCATGAGCCGCCGCGCCCAGCCTCTTGTGTCTTTTTGGCAAGCAGGAAGTTACATCTTGGACTCGACTCTTGGACTAGGCTCATTTTGCTTCTGAAAAGGTTTGCATGGGCCTTGAGACAGAGAAAGCATTTGCAATTCCCAGTGTTCTAAAGGGAAGCGCTGGGGTGTGGGGGGCCCTTTTTTCCTTTTGGCACCACAGACAATTTTTAATTCATTTATTAGTCCTAGCTACTCGGGAGGCTGAGGCCGGAGAATGGCGTGAACCCGGGAGGCGGAGCTTGCAGTGAGCCGAGATCGCGCCACTGCACTCCGGCCTGGGCGACAGAGCGAGATTCGGTCTCAAAACAAACAAAGAAAAAACATGTATTTGTCCTGTGTATTGCGAGCACCTGCCATGGTATTGACACAGAGCAGTCGGTCAGCCGACGTGTCTGTGAATGAATGGAATCCTCATCACCAGCTCCCAAGCTTGCCCCTTTCTCAGCCCCCTTGGTGCTTGTAGCTGCTCCTTCGGGGATTCCCTTGGCTTCTCCGCCTCTCCCGGTCTTCGCTCTCTGGTGGCTCCTTCCGTGTTCTTCCTCTCCCTTCTTCCCGCTCTTGCTTGCCCATCTCATCCTGGGCTCTCCCTTCTCTCTGCCTGCGCCTTCCAGCCTTGGCCCTCGTGGCCTCTCCTCTCTTTTCTGGGTGTATCTGCATCTCCAGGTCAATTCTCAAATCTGAATTCTAGGCCAGATTTCCGCTTGCTGACAGAAAATAATTTTCAATATCTTACAGAACGGGAGCTGAAGGCGGTGCCCTCTCAACAGCAGGGCATTTGCAAAGAAGAAGCGGCCCAGGAGCCCATCATGGAGCGGCCCCTGGGCGGGGCTCAGGCGTGGGGGCGCCAGGCAGGTGCTCTGCAGAGGAGTCAGGCTGCGCCCTGGGCGCCCGCACCTGCCATGGTCTGGGAAGTCCCTGCAGAGGAATTCCCCCTCAGGTGTCCCCTCTTCGCCCAGCAACGTGTTCCCGAGGGCGGACCCTTGCTGGACACACGCAAGAACGACCAGGCCACGGAGGGCAGAACCAAGTCCCCCGCGAGACTGTGTGCAGGGGAAAACGCCTCCACGCCAAGTGAGCCAGAAAAGTTCCCCCAGGCGCGCCGGCAGCGCGGGGCGGGCGCCGGGGAGGGCGAGTTCGCGTGCGGGGAGTGCGGGAAGGCGTTCCGCCAGAGCTCCTCCCTCACGCTGCACCGGCGCTGGCACAGCGGGAGAAGGCTTACAAGTGCGATGAATGCGGCAAGGCCTTCACCTGGAGCACCAACCTTCTGGAGCATCGGCGCATCCACACCGGCGAGAAGCCGTTCTTCTGCGGCGAGTGCGGGAAGGCCTTCAGCTGCCACTCGTCCCTCAACGTGCACCAGCGCATCCACACGGGCGAGCGGCCCTACAAGTGCAGCGCCTGCGAGAAGGCCTTCAGCTGCAGCTCGCTGCTCAGCATGCACCTGCGGGTGCACACTGGCGAGAAGCCCTACCGGTGCGGCGAGTGCGGCAAGGCCTTCAACCAGCGCACACACCTCACACGCCACCACCGCATCCTCACGGGCGAGAAGCCCTACCAGTGCGGCTCCTGCGGCAAGGCCTTCACCTGCCACTCGTCCCTCACCGTGCACGAGAAGATCCACAGCGGGGACAAGCCCTTCAAGTGCAGCGACTGCGAGAAGGCCTTCAACAGCCGCTCGCGCCTCACCCTCCACCAGGGGACGCACACGGGCGAGAAGCCCTTCAAGCGCGCCGACTGCGGGAAGGGCTTCAGCTGCCACGCGTACCTGCTCGTGCACAGGCGCATCCACAGCGGCGAGAAGCCCTTCAAGTGCAGTGAGTGCGGCAAAACCTTCAGCTCCCACGTCTACCTCATCGTGCACCGGCGCATCCACACAGGCGAGAAGCCCTTCGACTGCAGCCAGTGTTGGAAGGCCTTCAGCTGCCACTCGTCCCTCATCGTGCACCAGCTCATCGACACCGGTGAGAAGCCCTACAAGTGCAGCGAGCGCGGCAGAGCCTTCAGCCAGAACCACTGTCTCATTAAACATTAGAAAATCCACTCCGGGGAGAAGTCGTTTAAGTGTGAGGCATGTGGGGAGATGTTCAACTGGAGCTCGCACCTCACTGAGCACCAGAGGCTGCACAGCCAGGGGAAGCCCTTGGCCATCCAGTTCAACAAACATTGCTCAGCACCTACTACGTGCCTGGCAGCCTGCTGGGTGCAGGGGATGCTGGACTGAGGGACGTGGACCCCATCGACGTGCTGGACGTGGCAAAGCTCTTGTGCGTGGGTCCCCCCCGAGCTGGCAGGAATTTCTCCCTGGGGAGCAAACCTCGAAACTAGCATGATGTGCTTTGGTGTCAGTAGCCGCTTTCTGAGCTACACAACAAGGAAAGCACCCTGATCCTCCCTGGCTCCTAGATCCAGACCACCTTCCTCCAGGTGTGGGAGCCTTGCCTTATCACCCCAATCAGGTCTGCATGCCAGGGTGCCTCCTCTAGTTAAAGTCAGTCACCTCCCCAGAAGGGCCACACTCCAGGAGGAGAGTTGAGAGTCATTTGAGGTAGTCTTGCCACCTGTTTTCCTTGATGGGCCTGGAAGTTGTTGACAAGGGGAAAGATCTTTCTTGCCAATAAAAAGAAGGGTTATCGTTGGGTGCCATGGCTCACACCTATAATCTTAACACTGTGGGAGGCCAAGGCAAGGGGATCACTTGAGCCCAGGAGTCTAGGACCAGTCTGGACAACATGGTGAGACCTCGTCTCTACAAAAAATGCAAAAATTAGCCAGATGTGGCGGCATGTCCCTGTGGTCCCAGCTACTCAGGAGGCCGAGGTGGGAGGATCATTTGAGCCTAGGAGGTCAAGGCTGCAGTGAGCCATGATTCACAGCACTGCACTGCAGCCTGGGTGACAAAGCAAGACCCTATGTGAAATGAAAAGGAGGTATATCAACTGTCGTATCCTCGGACGGGCTCCTGACATGGCTTTAATCAGGAGTTTCCTCCATAAACTATGATTTTCAGAATAATAAAACAAGAATTATGACTAGCATTACTTTCCAGTGAACATTATTATGTTGCTAGAGAGGAGAATAATCTTGGGTGGTGGGCATTGGGAAAAAGTGAATTTCCTGGCCTTACCTCATGTAAATAGCTCTACTGCAGAGCTGTGTGTTAGTGACAGTGCAGTCAGGGGCGTTCCCACAGCTGTCACAGCACGGCCCAGCATCGTTGTAGCCAGATCCTAACATGCCAACATCACCTCTTGCCATTTAGCCCCTAGTGAGAAATGGGGAGCTAGCAGGCAGGTGCCCAGTGCATTCAGGGAAGATGGGCACAGCATCAGGATGTATGTGTCTGGAAGCTCCTCTTCACTGACTGGGGCTGGGCAGGGCCACCCTGGGCTGGTGAGGCTGCCCTGCAGGGCTTCTCACTACATAGCAGCAGTCACCAGCCCAGGTCACAGAAGAAGCCCCTCCCAGCACCCACTGGAGAGGGGAAGCTGAAGCCCAGGGAGACGGGCTCCATGGTGGTCCTACATGGAGCTGTTGTACAAACAGCTGATTTCTATTTTTAAACACAATTTAATTAAAACTAGAGCTATATGCTAATTTTTAGAATAATAAAGAAGGAATCTAGTGTTGATTTTTTAAGGCATAAATATTCTAACGAAGTGGTATGATAGTAAATATAATTTTCTTCACTTCTAGTTTGACTTTCAAAGCACAATCATAATGAAGATCATTTTTGCAAAACTTATTCAGCTGTCTCCAGGCCTCTGTAAGTTTTTGCATGTAAATGGCTAAGGATTACCTCTTGTGCCACCACTTCTTGTCCATTTTCTGCAGTTAACAGTACCAACTCACTTCACTCTCATTTGTCAGTCTATGATTCTAACAAAGTTCTCAACACATTTTCATGAACTTGATGAAATTCTGCATTTTTCCAGATATTTAAAATTTCAATTTGCAATGACTTGGCCATGTATTTCCAGATATTTACAATATCTGATCATCTGCAAAAGGCTAATCTACAAATGTGTAATGCAAGAAAGACTATTTGAATAGGGACGAATATTGTAAGTAGTAGGTTCATTAGTGAATTACTTCATGATTGTTTCCATACCATGAAAGATGAGCTCTGACTGTTCTTATTTTGATCTAGCCTGAATAACCTAAACTTGAGGAAATTTACTGCTGGGAGTGAATGCAGGTGGGCCTGAGCTCTGAGCAAGGGAAAAGGTTTCTCTGAAGTGGGGTGGAGCCATGCTGTGTGAGGCTGGAAAGAAGAACTGCTCTGCAGGGCACATTGGTCTGAGAATCAAGAACACAGGAGTTAGTGTGCCATATAGGGAACTCTGTTGAGAGTTTAATAGTGGAATGATTTTTCCTTAGGCAATGGGAACGTCAGGTTTGGTGAGTGTTAATAATTCCTTTCCTTCACACATTTTTGTTTATTTTAAATAAAGTTTCTGCATGGTCCACATTTGGGGAAGTGCAGCGTTCTAAAGAATGGACAGCTCTGCAAGACTGCAAAAGACACTCAAGAGAGGAATCATTAGGTGAAAGCCATCCCCTGCCATCCCCAGGGAAAGTGGGAGGAAGCTGGATATCTCACTACCAATTTTATTTGAAGGACAAGATAGCTGGCATCTGAGCTGCTGATTGACTGTACTTTTTAAAATAAAGATATTCTGGAATATTCTTCTTCAGTGACGTTTTAGAATCCAAAAGACATTTTACCAAAAGCAGTAGAGGTGGTCCTGAACAATTTTATGCAGACTAAAATTTTGTAAACCAAATCACAGATGTCAATTTCATGCATGACGATTGCAGTGTTATTTTATCTTAATGTTTTTCTGCTCTTTAATTATTTGCCTTTTATTTTCTTTTGCTGAATAAATCTTTTTAGCTAAGTGGCATCCAAACTCTTTTAGTTATAAACAAACATTTTAATCTACCCAAAGTGATGTTATTTAAAATAACCCTTTCATAACCTTTTGGTAAAGCCAAGAAATCTTTATAACAGGAATGAAACACTTTATTTGATCTATTTTGTAGTTTGGATGCCAAAATATCAGGTTTGTATACATAATCACTTTGTTCAAAGGCCTTTAATGGACCTAAAGCTAAAAGTTAAGCTCCCTTGTCTAAATTTGACCTATTTATTAGGTTGGTGCAAAAGTAATTGCAGTTTTTGCCATTAAAGGTAATCGCAATATATTAATATTATAAATAAAAGTAGTGGGATTAATATCAACATAAATATTAATTCCCCTACTTCCCTGTAGATATCCCCATTCAACTATATCAGTGTTCTGATGTACCCAAATTTGCTGTGCCCACTATTCTGTTCCTTCAGCCAGTGCTATCCTTCTTGTGTTCTCTGGAACACATCCTATTCTTCCTTCTAGGTTCATTTTCATCTCAGCCCTTTCCCTCAAGATGCTAATTGTAACAATTTTCACTCCAGGCTAGGGTTTCCCTCCTTTCATTTCACATGGCAGCTATCATCTGGCCCTCAGCTATGCCACTTTGACGCGCTTTTAGGCAATTGTTGTTTATATCACTAATTAAGTTACTCACTCCACAAATATTTATGGAGACCCCCACTATGTACCAGGCACTGTGTCAGGGCTGAAGGTAGAGTGGTAAACAAAATCATTTGCCCTTGTGGAATTTGCAGCCTAGTTGAGGAGATTATCATTACGTAACGTCAGCTCTCCTCCCTACACGCCTCCCATCTCACAAATATCTGTATGATAACAATTTTTATAGATTCAGTGAAGGAGTGCACAGGACTCTAGAAGAAAGTCTAATGAGGGATTCAGCCTTAGAGAGACAGGACATGTCCCGTCTGCTTCCAGGTTCTGGTAAAGTGGTATGTAAGCTGAGAATCAATGATAGATTGGAGTCTGGCAAATCAGAGGGCTGGGAAAGCTATGGAAGGTAAAAAAGAATGGTGTGGCCAAAGGCCCCAAGGCAGGCAGGAGCCACACTGATTGCAGTATTAGGAAGAGGATTGTAAACTCCTTGACAGCATAGACCATGCCTTAGATCCCTTTGTACCCCACTAAGTCCTAATGGGAACGTGATTACCATTAACATAGTAATGTTGGTAAATTACACAGCATTTCTTGATCTGAGAATTAGTATATAATTTTCTATTTCAGCTATTTTTTCAACCCTGGGAATAAGAAGACATGTGACAACTTTTCTAAACTCATCCTTTCATCTCTTGACCAGCCTCTGTTCAGTTTAAAGCATAGCAATAGAATTTCACAAGAAGCCACACCCAAAGTAATTAACTTATCGTGGGAAATCCTAACTATAGTATATAAATAGATTTTATTTAACAGCTATGAAAGAAAAGGTACAACATTGAAAATGGTTGCCAAATAAGTTATTTCCATTTTTTATTCACTAAACTTTAACAGCATTGCTTTAGAAGGCAATGGGAAAAAATATTTCTGTGATTACTTTCATTACTTTCAACAAAACACTTGACACCCAATTTTATTGCTAAAAAAATGTCCTCTAGAGTGACAAAAGTATCTCTCCTCAGAGTCCCTGGGAATGTTTCTGTTATTGTGGAGGGAACAGGGGATCTGAGGACAAGGTGTGATGCACCAGGGAGACTGGGTGGTCACGGAAAACACACACACACACGCACAACCAAAAGCCACAGCCACCAAAATAACCAGCATCATTTTGGAAGATCCATCTGCCCAGTGGGAGGTAGAATTCCCCATGTTGACCTGTGACCTGTTCCCTGAGACAGGGAAGGCCAAGAAGGTCCTGGGTGGGAAGGCAGGAGGACAGTATTTCACCATCTTGCTGTTTCCTAGCCTCGAGTTGGGCATATGAGTTGAGAACTGGGAAAATTTGGGGAGTCACCATCACGGACACATGAACACCTGTACTCCAGCAGATCTCCCGTGCGGAAAGGGGCCAGGGCTCCTGGCTCTCTGAAGTGTACAGGTGGGCCCCCAGAGCCCTAGTTCATCCTGTTTGTACCAGATGTTCTACTGATAGTGATTATGCTAGTTATTAGGAAAGAGATTCCATGGCCAGACAGAGTGGCTCACGCCTGTAATCCCAGCACTTTGGGAGGCCAAGATGGGTGGATCACAAGGTCAAGAGTTCGAGACCAGCCTGGCCAACATAGTGAAATCCTGTCTCTACTGAAAATACAAAAATATTAGGCAGGCATGGTGGCAGGCACCTGCAGTCCCAGCTACTTTGGAGGCTGAGACAGGAGAATCACTTGAACCCAGGAGGGCGGAGGTTGCAGTGAGCCGAGAGTGTGCCACTGCACTCCAGCCTAGGTAACAGAGTGAGAAACCATCTCAAAAAAAAAAAAAGAAAAAAGAAAGAAAAAGAAAAGAAAAGAAAAGAAAGAAAAGAGAAGAGAATCCAGCTTATTTGTGAATATTTCCCAAGGCCATCTATAGGACTGGTAGCATTCAAGACAGAAAACCATGAGGTACCAAAGTACTACTCACTGCAGGCTTACTGTCATAGGAGTTTGTTTGTGTTTGGAAGAGATCACTTGGAGGCTTTTACATTGAGTTAGTGCAGAAAAATAAATCATGCCCAGCTTTACAATCAGAATTCTCACTTAGTCACTCATATTGCACTGGACTTCCTGACATCTTTCTTAAACCTTTTGATAACTGCTCTGGGCACTTCAGCGAGAATCTTTCACTATCTCAAAGCAAGTCATCATTTTCTCATGCCAACATCAGTGCAGTTCAATGCACGAAGTCTTTTTGATTTCTTTGTGCCTTCTCAGAAATAATTTCTAATTCAAGTGGAAAACTTTAAATGGGTCTCATAGATGATTTTACTCATGGAGAGGGATGCCTTTAATGGATCCAAGCAATATCTTTCTCTCAAGGCCTGGGAGTTCTGAGAAGCTCAAGAAGGCATCAGGGGTCACAACCCTGGGAGGGCGATAGTGAGTGGGCTATGAAGTCCTCCTTCCCTTTGGTCCTCTTTGGTTCTTCCCCTGCCCTTAACCAATTCATCCAGTGCATTAGCAAGTCCTGTTGATTCTATCTGTAAAAACATGTCTCACCTCTATCCACTCTTCCACCTAAGTTTGGGTCACGATCATCTCTTGCCTGGACTGTTATATCAGCTTTTGTCTCTTTATGGCCACTCTTGTCCACCTACAGCCCATTTTCCAGAGTAGCAAGTACTTCCTAAATGCATGCTGGAGTGTAATCCCCGACTTCATACCTGGGAGGATTTTTCATTTCATTTTGAATAAACTCCAAGGCCACAATTTACTATCGACATGCTCTGTTCCCTACCTCTCTCTTTAACCTTATTTTGTGTCCCTCTCCCCATTGTCAGCAAGCTCTAGCCTCATTGGTCTTCTTTCCCTTCCTTGCACGTGCTAAACTCTTCCAGCACTTTGGCGCAGGCTGTTCCTTCTGCCTGGAACACTGTTCCCCATCTCTCTGCGTGGCTGACTGCTTTCATTTTTGAATCTTAGCTTAAATGTTTGCACCTTACAGAAGGCTTTCCTGACACTGTCTTTAATACAATTCCAACCTGCTTTACAGATTTTGTTTGTCTGTTCACATCTATTTTTGGTTTGCCTCCTCATTAGAATGGAAGTTCCATGAGGGCAGCAACATATCTATGTCGTTTATCTTTATCTTTTTTTTTTTGAGACAGGGCCTCACTGTGTTGCTCAGTGGTGTGATCTCGGCTCACTGCAACCTCTGCCTCCCAGGCTCAAGCGATCCTCCCACCTCAGCCTCCTGAGTAGCTGGGACTACAGGCACAGGTCACCATGTCTGGATAATTTTTGTATTTTTTGTAGAGATCGAGTTTCACCATGTGGCCCAGGCTAGTTTCAAACTCCTGGGCTCAAGTGATCTGCCCACCTTGGCCTTCCAAAGTGCTGGGATAATAGGCATGAGCCACTGTGCCCAGCCTGTTATTTACTTTATATTTCTAGCACCTAGCACAAGGCCTCACATCATAGGCCTCTCATTAATGTTCCTTAAATGACTCTGTGAAAAATTAAACAAATGATGCAGAATTCTTCACTGCTACAGGTTTTCCATATGTAAGCAGGACATCAGATACTTACCTCTGAGAAATCCTGCAAGGACTTCCCTACCTAAAGGTATCTATCCCTTCACATCTATTAGGGTTCTGCTATCCCTTTTACATCACTGGGAATACTTCTCCATCAGAATTACTTCTTTTCTAAGGCATTGCTTCTGGAAGGTCACTGTTAGAAAGCAAAATAATCTCCAAAGAGTCATGATCTTACGGGAGTTCCATTAGCTTCCTCTATTTATTTATTAGTGCAGGTGAAGATAATTTGGTGAGTTAGCTAGCTCCTCCCCTTGGAAAACCCAGGGCGTGCAGGCCAAGAATGTACCTGCAGGACAGGGAAGATCCATGAGAGGGGGCAGAAGAACAGGACTTCAGGGCCAGGGTGGCATGAGACTTCGGCCCAGGGAGAGTTTGGTAGGGATTAAGATACTGAAAAGGGAGCCCAAACTTCTCCAGATGCACATTTTGCCTTTGGAACAGGCCTATTCATAAATCCACTCATCTGTGATCAGAATGTGACTAGGAAGTTCGCCTTGATAATTTGAATTGGCTTTAGCTTCAATCTGCTTCTGCAGAGAGGATTCCCAAGGCCAGGGAACCCTGAGGCAATTTCTTCTGGGAAGATGAAGAACCAACACATACTTAGCCTTACCCTTAGCCTAACTATCCTCCACAGTCCTTTCTCAATGACTGGCAATGTCAGAAAAGATGGGGCAAAGGGAATTTTCACCTCTTTGGATTGGAAAATGAGGTTTCAAAAGCAAGAGTCCTCATCAATTACTTTTTGGCTTCTTTTAAATATTCATTGACCTCAGCCACTTTTATCAGTGCTAACCTATTCTGTTTCTAGATAAACCTGCCCTCTTCTATTGCTTTTCATCTCAGGAACCCAAGAAGAAATAATCTCATAAGAACCAAACTAAAGGAGTTAGAAGTGGAAAGGTAGGGGACTCAGGAAGGGAAAATTCTAACAAAGATTTGGCATGATGAGCTTGCACACTTGTAACTAACTGAAGTTATTTAAAGCCTGATTAGAATATGTTTACTCAAAGATATTAATTTTGTGGAGGGCCAGGGTGAGCCTAGATGAAGAATTAAATGTCAAGGACTTCAGTCTTTGACACTCTACTTGAGGACACTCAATTGCATACCTCAGGCATGAGGTCTCCCACCAGTAAAGCTGTTCTTAAGTTCTCTCTGTAATGGGCCTCAGCCCTAACATTTCAGGTGCACAGAGGATTCGACAGCTTTGACTTCATGTATATTAAATCTGCTGTAGTGCCTTTAATGAGTCACACTCTTGCTTACCATAGACCAGATGATACTTGCAGGATACTTGCAAGATAACTCTTGATGCATAAGGTCTGGTACAGAGCCTGAGGGGATTTCCACTCTCTCATTTATGCCATCGGGCCCTGCTGAAACCTGGAGAATTGGCTCCTGGGCTTATCCCAGGGATACCATTTCTTGTTTTTCCACTCTGAAAATCTATCCATTTGGTACTTGATTTTGCCTTGCTAGGCCTGGAACAGCTGAAACCCTCCCTGGACCATGGGACTCGAGCAACGGCCCAGGAAGCGGAGCTGTGGTAGCCCAGCTGCAGCATGAATGTCCAGGTTTACAGAGATCTGCCCGTACCTCAGCTGTGGTGTGGAGGTCTGCGGCAGAAAAGCGTGTGGCCCATCTCTAGCACACCCACAAAAGTTCACAAAGTTCTGCCAAGGAAACCTAAGGAAACCTTGACCTTGCTCTGACTAGAATGTTACTCTAAGTATGTAGATGGTGATCAATGGACTGCGGTGCCTTTAAGAAATGTGTATAGCTGGCAACCTGGAACAAGGCGTATTCATGACTTAATACCCTGAACTGCCCAGTTTCACCTGCTCCACTCTGTGCTTTGTTTGCTTGATGCTTCAAGTCACCATCCTCACTGCCCATCAGTGCCCTCATCTTGCCCTTTTGCCCTAATGCCCCATCCTGGATCTTCTGCATTTGAGCTGTTTCCTTCCTGAATATAATTTTGTCTTTTTTCTTGCCTCTGCATTCAATATAGCTCTTGGGATAACACTCAATCTAATTCTACCTCATTTGCCGCATGTTATCAATTCCCTTTTAGTAAATTATCTTTAAGCTAATTGTATATTTCATTACTTTATTTTCCATTTTACTTTTTAAGCAGGAAGAAGTGGTAACAGTTGCAGGGGTAGCTAAAAGTATAATTGATGTCATAAACTTTAGAATTAATGGAAAGAGATACTCTTCATTCTAATATAAGCTTATGAGGAAAGATTGAGAGGCTTAAAAAATTCCCTAAACCTACTCTCATGTAATTTTTTTTTTTTTAGATGGAGTCTCACTCATTCTTGCCCAGGCTGGAGTGCGGTGGCCTGATCTCAGCTGACTGCAACCTCTGCCTCCCAGGTCCAATCAATTCTCGTGCCTCAGGCTCCTATGTAGCTGGGATTACAGGTGCAAGCCGCCATGCCCAGCTAGTTTTTGTATTTTTAGTAGAGATGCCGTTTTGCCATGTTGGCCAGGCTGGTCTCGAACTCCTGACCTCAGGTGATTCACCCATGTTGGCCTCCCAAAGTGCTGGGATTACAGGCATGAGCCACCACCCCCAGCCTACTCTACTGTAACTTAGAAAAAGCCCATACTCAAATTATCATCTTTCCCTTCAGGATAATGGTGAGCTCTGTCCCAGTGACAACTCAGGAGAATTGCTGGGGCATTGATATTACTGTGTAGAATGAGTCAGGCACTAAATGAGGAACATTAATGTGTGGTGTTGAACCTAGGAAGCAACCTGGATTTTTGTAATTTGTATAAACTCTGCATAATACAGAAGAAGGAAAATCTGGGTAGAGAGGTCTGCCTAAAAAAGGGCTTCTCAATATAGAAACGTAAGGTTGAACCTAAGAAAATCCGTATAAAGTACTGGTCCTTGCCATGAAACCCACAGAGGAAGATTCAACTAAGAATCCATAATCATCATTAGAATGTGAAATATACTAGATGTGCTTTATGAAGGCTGAAAAATTAAATAATTTCCAAAAAGTAGGACTTTCATATGTTAAGGTTAATGTGCAAGTCTTCATAGCAAAAAAATATTTTTCATGTCCCCACTGAATGGCAAATATGGGGCTAAGCTCTGGGTACACAAAGGTGCATAAGACATAGTCTCTGCCTTCAATGAACTCACATTTCCGGGAAAAAGACAGACACATAAGCAAATGATGACAATATATAAGGTGAAGGGTGCTTTGGGAGGTGTAAGAAGGAATGACAAATTCTAGTTGGGAATTAAAAGGGACTCTAAGGAGGACATGACAGTGAAGCTAAATTTTGGAGGATGCATAAAAGTTAATCATGTGTACAAAATTGATGAGCACTATTCCAAGCAAAGAGAACAGAGGCACAGAAGCACGAAAGAGAAATGCTTGAAGAAATGCAATAATTTGGAACGGCAAGAGTGCAGAGCACATGCGGGACTGGTAGAAGTGGAGTAGAAGGTGAGGATGGAAAGGGTCCAAGTCATGAAGGACATTGTTGTTCTCACAAAGGAATCTAAATATTATCCCTCAGATGATGGGATTCACTAGTCAGGGGAGTGATACTCCCAGACACATTTTGGAAACATCACTAAGAAGAGAATTGATTGAATGAGAGCAAGACTAAAGGCATGAAAACTAGAAGAATATTGTAATAGTCAAGGTTAGAGATGATAGGGACCTGAACTAAGTAGTAGAAAAGAAAATATTAGGAAAGCTTTAAAGAAATGAACCAACAACTTGAAGATTGATTAGACATGGGATGTGAGAAACAAGGAAGAGTCTAGAATGGCATTTTCACCCACTTTATTCCTTGATGTAATTCTGCACCCCCATTTCTTTCAATCTTTTATTAATTTGTCCAGTTAACATGTATTGAGGATCTATTCTGTGCCAGGTATCATACTAAATACTGAGGAGACAAATGCCACAGCAAACATCTAACGGGCACCTGCTTCATGTCATGCACTGTTCTAGACTCTGGGAAAATAACAGTGGATAAAACAGGCAAAACCATTAAAACAAGCAAAAAAGGGAGTGTCTATATTGTCTGCTGCTGTAACACAATACTGCAGACTGGGTAATTTACAAACAATACAAGTTTATTTGGCTTGTGGTTCTGGAGGCTAACCAGCCCAAGAGCATGGTGCTGACATCTGGTGGGGGTTCTCCCATGGTGAGAAAATGTATTCCAGGAACAGAGAAAAAATGGGGGCTGAACTCAGCCTTTTATTAGGAGCCAGCTCCTGAGATAACTAACCCACTCTCCTAATAACAGCATTAATAATCCTTTGGTGAGGGTGGAGCCATGATGGCCTAATCATTTCTTTTTTTTTTTTTTTTTGAGACAGAGTCTCACTCTCACCCAGGCTGGAGTGCAATGGCACGGTCTGGGCTCACTGCAACCTCTGTCTCCTGGGTTCAAGCGATTCTCCCTCCTCAGTCTCCCCAAGTAGCTGGGACTACAGGTGTGTGCCACCACACCCAGCTAATTTTTGTATTTTTAGTAGAGACAGTGTTTCACTATGTTGGCCAGGCTGGTCTCGAATTCCTGACCTGATGATCCGCCCACCTCAGCCTCCCAAAGTGCTGGGATTACAGGCGTGAGCCACCGCACTCAGCCTCTAATCATCTCTTAATACTGTTACAAGAGCATTCGAGTTTCCAACACATGAAATTTGGAGGACACATTCAAACTATAGCAAGGAGGAACAAAATTTTCCATTAACCAACTTGGTGGGCATCAGGGAAGACAGTCTCTAAAGCAGCTACTTTGAAATGACTAAACCATGGGAGTATTTTATAGGGTTAGGAGAAGAAGTCAGTCTGAGAACAGGTAGCAGAAATTCTGACAACAGAAACCAGAGCAAACTTTTGGGCATTCTAGTAGTCAAGTTCTGGAAAAACAGGATCATGGTGAAATTGGTGGGCATGAACAATAACAAAAGGACTCCTGCAGTTTCTCTGAGAAAGGTACGTGTGGTTATTTCTTAGAAACTCAATCTTAACTTAGGGCTGATTGGAATAGAAAAATCAGTATCAGACCAGGGAAATTGAAGACAATTCCAAAAAAAAAAAATACAGGCTTTCAAATTTTTGCCCTCATGCAGTTTACATGAAATGAAGAGACAGAAGAAAAACAAAATAAGTAAATTATATAGTTTATTAGAAAGTGATGAGTGCTATGGAGAGAACTATAAAGTAGAGAATAAGAATAGGAAACATGGGGTGTGTGTGTGTGTGTGTTCACACACTTGTGTGTTATTTTAAGTGGGATGGTCAGGGAAGCACTCACTTAGACATTGACCAATGCAAATAAGAAATGCCTACTCTCAAGAAACTCAGTGTCCTGGAGGAGTCAGACAGTGCGCACCACATGAGAGTTTCCAAGACAGGGAATGCATAGGACGGTATGGGAGAGTGTGCACTGGGTACCTCACCCCAGTAGGGAGTGGAGAGTGGTTCAGGAAGCCATCTCAGATTGAGGTGGCACTTTAGCAAGAACCTGAAGTTGAGGCAGAGGTAAGCAAATTGAGTAAGACAAAAGATACGAAGGGTTTTGTAACAGCAAGGAGCATCATATACCAAGGCACAAAGGTCTCATGGTTTGGACCATTCAGGGAGCTTCCAGTAGTTTAACATAACTGGAGAGCAGGGTGTGTGTGGAGGGATAACAGTGATGAAAAGGAAGGGCTGAGTCATGCATGCACCTTGAACATTACAACAAGGACTCTGGATTTCAGAGTGAAGGCAATGTGTATGTGCATTTGGGTGTGTGTGTGTGTGTGTGTGTGCAAGCGTGTGTGTGATCACTGAAAGGATTTTAAGCAAACAAATACTGGATTTGTTTTTAGAAAGCTTAGGCTGGAGGTCATGTCGAAGATGGATAAGAGGAGACTACGGTGGAAAAGAATACTATAAGGAGCCTAGGGAGACCAATTTGAGGTTATTAGTAAATTCAGGCAAGAAACAAGGAATACCGGGCCGGGCGCGGTGGCTCACGCCTGTAATCCCAGCACTTTGGGAGGCCGAGGCGGGCGGATCACGAGGTGAGGAGATCCAGACCATCCTGGCTAACATGGTGAAACTCCGTCTCTACTAAAAAAAATACAAAAAAATTAGCCGGGCGAGGTGGCAGGCGCCTGTAGTCCCAGCTATGCGGGAGGCTGAGGCAGGAGAATGGCGTGAACCCCGGGGGGCGGAGCCTGCAGTGAGCGGAGATCGCGCCACTGCACTCCAGCCTGGGTGAAAGCCAGACTCCGTCTCAAAAAAAAAAAAAAAAGAAAAAGAAACAAGGAATACCTGAAGAAGTTGGGGGCCGTGGTAATAGAGAGGTAATAGAAGCACGTTCAGGAGCTATTTAGGTGGTTCCTGTTGATGGCTCAAACTCTCTGGCCAGCAACCCATTTCCTCATCCATTCCATTCTCTCCGTTTCCTGTGGTTAGAATCCCAGACAAACACTTCCACTTCAAAAGCTCAGCCTACGTGAATCAATCTGCCTATCTTTGGTGGTATTACTCAAGCGGCTGCTCAGGAACCAGCAGTCTCCTCTGGCCTTTGATACAAATCATCCCACTGAGCCTCTGCTGTGTGCTAGGCATTGTGCAGAATATACAAACATGAGTAAGATGTAGCACTCGCCATGAGCAATTTGAGTGGAAAGGAAGACAGACAGGCCCATTGATAAAGTCCATAAAGTATATTATGGCAAGGGCACTGAGTCATGGAAAGTGGATGCTCAATAAAGTGTTTGATTCCTTGAACTCACAAAGAATTAAACACAAGCTGCTGGAATATAAAGAAGGGATGCTAAACTCTGCCAGGGGAGCTGGGGAAGGCTTCACAGAGTGACGTTTGAACTGGGTCTTGAAGGATGAATATGTGGTTTGCCAGGAAGTGCACAGACAGCATTCGATTAAGATGAACTAGTAATGGCAATAGGTACATGCATAGTCAGCCGTGAAATTATTTTTCTTTCTTGAAATCTAGCTTAGGTCCACAGCTATATTCTGTTACCTAAATTCAGCCTGATTAGGCAGGAAGGAAATGATTTCATTCTGAAGGCAGAGACATAAACAATCACAGAAAACCAAAAATATAAATGCTATTTATTTCTAGTTCTTCTGTTAATGTATAATTAACATTTAGAGTAAAAATCTCAAGCTAATTCTAATATTTGAAACAATTGACAAAAGGGACTTTTGAGGGTCTAAGAAAGGCCTGGATCTTCTGTAAGCATCTGAGGAACAGGGTTTTAAGAGTTAAACCAAGAATTCCCAGTTCCATTTCTGTGTACATCAGCCACCATGTCGCTCCTCAATGAGTCAAAAGTATTGCAACAGACACTAAATGTAAGTAGCCCTGAAATGGTGCCATTTGAAATCATAAAAAGGTTTTCAAGCAATGTGAATATGTGATCTTGGTCCAGGCTAGCAGATAACATAAAGGAGCTGAGGATGACCGAAGGAAGCTTCGTTTCCATAGCTGTAAGCTCCCCCATCAATTACTCTCTTTAGCTTCTTATCACATTTCAAATATGACACAGATTTGAAACCGACTGCGCATATCTGAGAAAGCAGTGAAAACCCGCCAGAGGCTAACATTAAAATTTGGTTAACACTGAATGAATTTATAGAAGCTTCTCTCTGACTCAACCAGTGAAAGATTTGCATTTGCTAAAGAGGTAATGTGAGAATTGGGTTTGTAGTAAGAATGTTAATACCTGGCTCCCCAGCTGCAGACATTCAACTAGAGATGAATCACTGTGGCCTCATGGCAAGAAGACAGCTAGGGGCTCTACAATCAAGGGCCCAGTAAGTATGTATGCCTACTATTGGCTTTGCCTTTCCCTAGTTACAGAGGGAATGTAGAAATAAGTCTAAGATATATTTCCAAGTGAGCCCCCACAAACAAAATACAATTAAGTATATCCTTGTTTGGACTGTCTGCCTCAGGCAGAAAGATTCCTCTCTTTCTGCCAGTGTCACCAGCAGGGAACTCCCCAGAGAGCAGGGCTTAACCTGGCCCTGGAGAGACAGGAAAGGAGTTGGGAAAGGGGTGGTGTGCGGAGGCACTCCCACTGGTGGAGGAATGGAGACTGGCCAGGGTAGGCAGTGGGGCAGAGATGAGAATGGCCCTGTGCAGAAAGGAGGTGGCTCTATCCAGGAGGAGGGTGACTTGGAGGGCAGGAGTGTGAACAAGTAGGAATGGAGCCAAATTCTGAAGGTCTTCAAAGCTGCCTGAAGGGAGACTTGACCTGGAAGGCAACAGGAGCCATTGCATGTTCTTGAACATGGCTTCAAAATGGAAAATCACTTATGTGCTCAGAAGATGTATCTGCCAGCGTGGCTCAGCATGGATCACATATGGGAGACAGCAATGTGGAGATGGTAGCAGTTTTCCAAGTTGTTTCAGTCATTCAATCCCAGTTGTCCATGTGGCAACAATGGGAATGGGGAGGAAAGGAAATTACTTTATCATGTTTTATTATCCAAACATCATTCCTTGAGGAAAACACTGGGGTTGGGAGGAGTTTGGAGAAAATTGGTGTCCCCTAAGGAATCTAGGACAAGAGCTACACAAGTTTACCCACTGAACAATGGGAGAAGCTGCCATGATTCTCCAGCGTTCCATAACCCATATGGGCAGTCACATCATTTGAAAATGGCTGGCTTTGTATTCCTGTCAGTGGAGGGCTAGACAGGCAGCCACGTGATCTTTCAACTGGAGTATGGAAGCCTGCATGTGGAAATGCAGACTTTCCAAGCCAGGGAAGAAAATGCAAATGCAGAGGGAACTGAGACAGTCGGCATTTCTGTGACAGAGGTCACCAACTCCGGCACAGGCTCTGCTCTTATCTGGGAGCCAGGGTCACAGTGCTGCCTCGGATGGCATTTGGAGAACACAGATGGAAAAGATAAAATCTCCTGAGCCATTTCTCAATTCTCCACACATTTACATTTCTTTTGACATAGCCTATGAGATTCTAGGCTTGTCTGATTATCTTCTTAAAAGAGTTTCTTAACATTTTACCTCTTTTTCTCCTATGGTCTCTTCGCTCATCCGTTGGATTAGTACCAAGTTAGAAAAGCAAATTTCTACACTTCATTCTTATTTGTATGCATCTCATATTTTATTTATCCATGAATATTCATGGATAAATCCTATATTATAGTAGCATGAGAATCTTCATCAGATTTGAAAATAACCTAATTTCCACAATGCTCAATAACCAGTTTCCTTTGTCAAATGTAATATTAAACTATTAACAGCAAAGGGCTTATGCCATTCATAATTAAAAATCAAGAGAAGGCCATTTTAGCATGTCTACTAAAAATCATTGAATCATTGTTGGTGACCAAAGTCCAACTTAGTTTACTGGACTTAATTTTTTCAATAAAACCTTCTAACTGTGAAACTAAGGAACATAGATGAGTTATAATGCTCTGAACAGAATTCATTGATTTGGTTCACAAACATGAGTGTCTCCTCTATTCTGAGCAGAATGCTTGGTGTTGGTGACCCTAGTTTCAAAGGAAGAGGTGAACCTCCTCTTGTCCAGCGCTGAGGTCACCATCTTTGCTCTGGATTTTATTTCCTCCCCTCTTCTCTAGGACCTCACATTTTTAAGCATTAGTTGATTAAATCATTCATTCAGTCATTCAACAACATTTCTGAGACTATGGATAGCCCTATTCTAGATCTAGAAGTAAAGGGGTGAAAAGACAAGCCTGGCCTGATGTGCTAGGTGGAGCTTGCCATCTAGAGGGAGAAGATGGCCCCCTTCCTGTTCATCTCTTGCCTCTGCATGCCATGGGCTACCTCCTAGGTCATAACACAACCCAGGCCTTCCCATATTAACAGCAAAATTCATTAATTCATTGCAGCCCTCCTTTGACACCTGCTCCTCTTTTGCAGCTTTTACTCCATGACACTGTGTTCTCCTGCTTCTTATTAGTCTTTTTGGTGGATTCCTCTTCTTTATGGTTTTTTTTTTTTTTTTTTTTTTGAGACAGGGTCTCATTCTGTCACCCAGGCTAGAGTGCAGAGGCATGATCTTGGCTCCCTACAGCCTCAACTTCCTAGGCTCAAGCTATCCTTCCATCTCATCCTCTCAAGGTAGCTGGGATGCACACACCACCATGCCTGTCTAATTTTGTATTTTTCTGTAAAGATGTCTTGCGATGTTGCCCCCAGGCTGGTATCCAATTCCTGGCCTGAAGTGATCCTCCTGCCTTTGCCTTCCAAAATGCAGGGATTACAGGTGTGAGCCATCATATCCAGCCTATGTACTGCTTAAGTACCGTTTTCTTAAAAGCCACAAAGTTCAATCCTCAGCCTTTTCTCTTTTGGATTTGTACATAATCCCAAGTGCTGGGATGCGTGAGCCACCACGCCTAGCCACTACTTTTTCTTTTATTTCTGTGTGTGTGTGTGTGTGTGTGTGTGACTAAGTTTCGCTCTTGTTGCCCAGGTTGGAGTGCAATGGTGTGATCTCAGCTCACTGCAATCCCTGCCTCAGCAGGAGAGCAGGAATCTTTAGTGATCCACTGGCGGATCTGCAGCCATTGCGCGCGCCAGGTCTTCCCATGCCTTTTGTGCGCGCGCCTCTCCTTCCGGTACCTATCCCGCGAGCGTCCCCCAGCCTCCCGCCGTTGCCAGTAGGTGCTGAGATCGCGCCATTGCACTCCAGCCTGGGGGACAAGAGCGAAACTCCATCTCAAAAAAAAAAGGATGAAAATTTTGGAAAAATGTGGAAGAAACCAAATGGATTTCTAGCTCAACAAAATCGTAATTATTCAGTGTCTGTTTTTTGCAAGAAACCATATATTTCATGTCCACAATCAGGGCCACAGTCCCAGCTCTCAAGTGTGGGTGTTTCCTAAGCAAATTGAAGAACACAGGCATAAAAGTGCATTACATTAATAAACCTTTTTCTCTCTGTCTCTCTCTCTTTTTTATTTTTTTATTTATTCATTTTTTTTTTTTTTTGAGACGGAGGTTTGCACTGTCACTCAGGCTGCAGTGCAGTGGCGAGATCTCAGGTCACTGCAAGCTCCGCCTCCCGAGTTCACGCCATTCTCCTGCCTCGGCCTCCGGAGTAGCTGGGACTACAGGCGCCCGCCACCACGTCCGGCTAATTTTTTGTAGTTTTAGTAGAGACGGGGTTTCGCTATGTTGGCCAGGCTGGTCTCCAACTCCTGACCTAGTGATCCGCCCGCCTCAGCCTCCCGAAGTGCCGCCGCGCCCGGCCTTTTTTCTGAAGACAGTCTCGGCCGGGCGTGGTGGCTCACGCCTTTAATCCCAGCACTTTGGTAGGCCGAGGCAGGCTGATCACCAGGTCAGGAGATCGAGACCATCCTGGCTAACACGGTGAAACCCCGTCTCTACTAAAAATACAAAATATTAGACGGGTGTGGTGGTGGGCGCCTGTAGTCCCAGCTACTCTGGAGGCTGAAGCAGGAGAATGGCGTGACCTCGGGAGGCGGAGCTTGCAGTGACCTGAGATCTCGCCACTGCACTCCAGTCTGGGTGACAGTGCCAACCTCCGTCTCAAAAAATTAAAAAAAAGAATAAAAAAACGAAAAAGAGAGAGAGACAGAGAGAAAACGGTTTATTAATTTAATGCACTTTTATGCCTGTGTTCTTCAATTTGCTTAGGAAACACCCACACTTGAGAGCTGGGACTGTGGCCCTGATTGTGGACATGAAATATATGGTTTCTTGCCAAAAAGAGACACTGAATAATTACGATTTAGTTGAGCTAGAAATCCATTTGGTTTCTTTCATATTTCCCCAAAATTTTCATCCTTTTTTTTTTTTTTTTTTTTTGACATGGAGTTTCGCTCGTGTCCCCCAGGCTGGAGTGCAATGGCGCGATCTCAGCACCTGCTGCCAATGGCGGGAGGCTGGGGACGCTCCCGGGATAGGTACTGGAAAGAGAGCGCGCGCACAAAAGGCGTGGGAAGACCTGGCGCGCACAATGGCTACAGATCCCCCAGTGGATCGCTGAAGACCCGCGCCCGGCCATTTTTTTAAAGACAGAGTCTCCATCGGGCGCGGTGGCTCACGCCTTTAATCCCAGCACTTTGGTAGGCCGAGGCGGGCTGACCACGAGGTCAGGAGATCGAGAACATCCTGGCTAACACGGTGAAACCCCGTCTCTACTAAAAATACAAAATATTAGCCCGGTGTGGTGGCGGGCGCCTGTAGTCCCAGCTACTCCAGAGGCTGAGGCAGGAGAATGGCGTGAACCTGGTAGGCGGAGCTTGTGCCGAGCCGAGACCAGGCCACTGGAATCCAGCCTGGGCGACAGTGGGAGACTCCGTCTCAAAAAAAAAAAAAAAAAAAAGAAAGACAGAGTCTGGCTGTGTTGCCCAGGCTGGAGGGCAGTGGCGCAGTCTCGGCTCATCACAATCCCTGCCCCGCCCCCGGGTTCAAGTGATTCTCCTCTCTCAGCCGCCCGAGTAGCTGGTACTACAGGCGCGTGCCACCATGTCTGACTAAATTTGTATTTTTACTAGAGACAGGATTTCACTATGTTGGTCAGGCTGCTCTCCAACTCCTGATCTCCTGATCCGCCCGCCCCGAGCTCCCAAAGTGCTGGGATGCGTGAGCCCCTACACCTAGCCACTATTTTTTCTTTCTTTCGTGTGTGTGTGTGTGTGTGTGTGACGAAGTTTCGCTCTTGTTGCCGAGGTTGGAGTGCCATGGTGCGATCTCAGCTCACTGCAATCCCCGCCTCAGCAGGAGAACAGGCATCTTCAGTGATCCACTGGCGAATCTGCAGCCATTGTGCGCGCCAGGTCTTCCCATGCCTTTTGTGCGCGCGCTCTCTTTCCAGTACCTATCCCGGGAGCGTCCCCAGCTTCCCGCCATTGGCAGCAGGTGCTGAGATCGCGCCAATGCACTCCAGCCTGGGGGACAAGAGCGAAACTCCATCTCAAAAAAAAAAAAAAGGATGAAAATTTTGGAAAAATATGGAAGAAACCAAATGGATTTCTAGCTCAACTAAATTGTAATTATTGAGTGTCTATTTTTTGCAAGGAACCATATATTTCACGTCCACAATCAGGGCCACAGTCCCAGCTCTCAAGTGTGGGTGTTTCCTAAGCAAACTGAAGAACACAGGCATAAAAGTGCATTAAATTAATAAACCGTTTTCTCTCTGTCTCTCTCTCTGCCTTTTTTATTTCATTTATTTTTTTTTTATTTTTTGAGACGGGGGTTCGCACTGTCACCCAGGCTGGAGTGCAGTGGCGAGATCTCGGGTCACTGCAAGTTCCGCCTCCCGAGCTCACGCCATTCTCCTGCCTCAGCCTCCGGAGTAGCTGGGAGTACAGGCCAGGCTGGTCTCCAACTCCTGATCTCGTGATCCGTCCGCCCCGACCTTCCAAAGTGCTAGGATTATAGGCATAGGACACCACGCCGGGTCTCTTTTTTTTCTTTTCCTTTTTTTTTATTTTGAGACGGAGTTTTGCTCTTGTTGCCCAGGCTGGAGTGCAATGGTGCGATCTCAGCTCACTGCAATCTCCACCTCAGCAGGACAGCAGGAATCTTCAGTGATCCATGGACAGATCTGCAGCCATTGTGGGCACCTGTTCTTCCCGCGACCTTTGTGCCTGGGTCTCTCCTTCCACTACCTCTTGCATGCCCCCCCCGCCACCTCCGCCGGCCACCATTGCCAGCAGGTATCTTGCACAGGTACCTTGCAGCGCTGATTAATCCGTTAAGGTCGCTCTGTCACTCGCGCCATTCTGTGCACGCGCACCTACTGCCTCAGCTTTAAAAGATGCGTTGCCCGGCAAACTTGCCGCGCTGATCTGTTAAGGTCGCTCTGTCACTCGCGCCGGTTCTTTGCACGCGCAGCCACTCCCTCAGGTTTAAAAGGCACGTTGCCCGGCAACAGAAGCAACTGCTGGCTTAGCGGTTGGCCGAATTGGCAGCTCGACGTGGACGCTCAGAGCCCAGCTCTCGAGAGTTCAAAAACGACGGTTCCCCACTGCTCCCAGGAGCGGTTACCTGGGCACTCTGTGCCCCTCATTCCTGTCCGGGCCCAGGCCGAGGACCTGCCAGTAGGGCTCAGTTGCCTGGAGCCCGTTGAGCCCATCCCGCAGTTCACTTTTCTTGTGGGATCTCCCCGTTGCTCCTGCCCCTGGACTGAGTGGCAGGCCATCCTACAAGCACCCAGACACTTGGCATCAGTGCTGTGAAGACAACTGTAAGAAGCCTTTCCGTGATCCTGCAAGCAGTGTGTTCCTTCCTGGTGATCCTGACTTCAATTTCATGGCACAGGTACCACAGCAAGCCAGTGCTGTGTGCTCCGAGTTCCAGGGCATCCTCCAGCTCAGCCACTGCACTGAGCACAAGGACTCTCTGTGGGGCCCAGGAGCAGGAAGTCACCCCTTCGGGGCCCACAACACCCGGCCGTCCCCACACTTGTGTCCAGGGAAGATAGTGTTGAGGGCCCTCAAGGAGAGCGGGGCAGGGATGCCTGAGCAGGACAAGGACCCTAGAGTCCAAGAGAGTCCTGATTATCAGAGAAGAGTCCCCGAGGTCACCGCGGATGCACGCTCTGCATTTAGGCCCCTGCGGGACAATGGAGGCCTCTCTCCCTTTGTGCCCAGGCCTGGGCCTGTGCAGAGAGACCTCCATGCCCAGAGGTCAGAAGTCAGATATAATGAGAGATCCCAGACCTCCTGGACGAGCTCGTGCACAAAACGCAATGCGATCTCCAGCTCCTACAGCTCCACGGGAGGCTTCCCGTGGCTAAAGCGGAGGAGGGGGTCAGCCGCATCCCACTGCCAGCTGACCATCAGGTCCTCAAAGACAGCGAGTGAGGACAGGCCTCAGGCTGTCTCTTCGGGTCACACCCGGTATGAAAAGGCAGCAGATATAGCACCAGGGCAGACACTCGCCCCCAGGAATGGCTCCCCCAGATCCCAGGCCTCTAGCCCCCGTAGACGCAAGTTTCCCCTGCGGCCACGCAGGCGAGGGGAGCCCCTGATGCTGCCGCCTCCCTTAGAGCTGGGGTTCCGGGTCACTGCTGAAGACCTGGACCGGGAGAAGGAGGCTGCGTTCGAGAGCATCAACAGTGTACTGCGGGGCGAGCCCAAGGCCATCTGGGACTGCAGAGCCTCACGGCCTTCCCACGCTTTGTCCTCACTTGCAACAGGGGCTTCTGGTCTGCCTGCTGTCTCTAAAGCACCCAGTATGGATGCACAGCAGGAGAGACACAAGTCCCAAGACTGCCTGGGCCCAGTGGCCCCCCTAACATCTGCTGCAGAGGTCCCCTCTACAGCTCCTGTGTCTGGGAGGAAGCGCAGACCATCAGGCTCCCTGTTCTCCTCCTCAGATCCCCTTCCTGCCACCTCTTCCCACTCCTGGGACTCAGCCCAGGTCACCTCGCTGATTCCGGCCCCCTTCCTAGCTGCAAGCATGGATGTGGGCATGAGAAGCCCAAGGCCTGGCACTTCTGGAGCCAGTTCTAGCCCTCCAGCCACACCCATGGAAATTGAGAGTACAGAGGTGGGCCCAGGTCTGCATTCCGTCAGAAGAAACCCTTTAAAGAGAAAGGCCCAATGGTAATAGGGCACGGCAGGGGGTGGGGTGGGTCCTGAACACCAGGGGGCCCCCAAGGCAGCACACTTCCATGGTGACCACAGGACCTGGCATGGGGAGCAACTCTGTTGGGTGGCACTTTTGTCTTTACTTTCTATCACACCCCCGGGGGACCATTTAAGCCGACGCCCGCAATTGCAAGTCGGGGATCCAGTGCCACTGCAAACAAGGCAGGCTTCACGTGCAAGTCTGGCCCGCCTTCTGACCCTAGCAACCCCACTTCCCGCGTGGGCACAGCAAGGAGGAACCTGGCCTCTAAGGCTCCCTCATGCGCTGTCAGGAGTTCTGCTGGACACAGGTTCAGTGGGCCATCCTGCAGATCATCCTTCTCCATGTGGGGCTTTTGAGCCCATCATAAATTCCTTGCTTAGAGCGAGATCCAGAAGAGTTTTCTCTAGGTTTCCTTCCAAGATTTTTGTAGTTTCGTATCTTAACATTCACATTTAAGTCTTGAATCTGTCTCGAAGTGATTTGTCTATATGCTGAGAGATAAGGGTCTAGTTTCATTCTTCTGCATGTGGCCATCCAACCCTCCTAGTACCATTCATTGAAGAGGGTGTCCTTTCCCCAGTGTGTGTTTCTGTCGGCTCTGTGAAAGATCAATTGGCTGTGAATATGTGTCTGTCTTTCTGGGTTCTCTCATCTGTCCCATTGATCTAAGTGTCTAGTTTTATGCTAGGATTATACTATTTTGGTTACTATGCACTTGTCAAAATTTTATAGTTCTAATTTGCAGTGAAATGGGATGCCTCTAGTTTTGTTGGTTTTGCTGAGCATGACTTTGGGTCTTTGAGCTCTTTTTTGGTTCTTTTTTATGAATTGTAGGACTTTCCATTTCTGTGAGTGATGACATTGGTATTTTGGTAGGGGTTGTATTGAATCTCTAGACTGCTTCGGGCAGTGTGGTCATTTTAATGCTATGAATTCCTTCCATGAGCATGAAATGATTGTCCATTTCTTTCTGTCCTCTTAAACATTTTCATCAGTGTTTTGTAGTTTTCCTTGTAGAAATCTTTCACTTCCTTGGGAAATTTCTTCTGTGGTATACATCTTTCCATGTTGCTGCTATTGTAAATGGGATTGCCTTCTTAATTTCTTTCCCAACCAGACCATTATTGGTGTATAGAAATGCTGCTGATTTTGTGGTTGTTGTTGTTGATTCTGTATTCTGCAAATGACTGTATTAATTTATTTATCAGGTCTAGGGGTTTTCTGGTGGAGCCTTTACATGTTTCTAGATCCAAGATCACATCTTCATCAGACAAGAAGAATTCGACGTCCTCTTTTCCAGTGTGGATGCCTTTTATTGTCTTCTCTTGCCTGATTGTGTGATGTCGACTAGGAGTGGTGAGAACGGGCATCCTCGTCTTGTTCCTGTTTACAGAGGAAATGCTTTCAACTTTTCCCCATTCTGTAGTAGGTTAGCTATGGCTTTGTCGTATCAGCTTTTATTATTTTCAGGTGTGTTGTTTTGTTTGTTTGTGCTTTTTGAGACAGAGTCTCGCTCTTGCCACCCAGGCTGGAGTGCAATGATGTGATCTTGGCTCACTGCTACCTCCGCCTCCTGGATTCAAGCGATTCTCCTGCCTCAGCCTCCTGAGTAGCTAGGACACCTGGCGCATGCCACCACGCCTGGCTAATTTTCGTACTTTTAGTAGAGATGGGGTTTCACCACATTGGCCAGGCTGGTCTCGAACTCCTGACATCCGATGATCCACCCACCTCAGCTTCCCAGAGTGCTGGGATTACACTCATGAGCCACTGCACCCAGCCCTGCCATTTTCAGGTATGTTTCTTCTATACCTAGTTTATTTGTTCCTTGTTTCAAGACATGGTCTCGCTGTGTCTTTCGTGTTGGAATACAGTGGCACGATCATAGCTGCAGCTTTGAACTCCTGGGCTGAAGCCACTTCAGCCTTCTGAGCAGCTGAGACTAGCAGTGCATGTCACCAGAGCTGACTAGTTTTTATTTGTTTGTAGAGATCTATGTTCCTCAGGTTGGCCTTGAACTGTTGATCTCAATTGATCCTCCCAGCTCAGCCTCCCAAAAGCACTGGGTGGACAAGCATGAGCCACTGCCTGGCACAGAGTCACATTTTAACATCACATCCTCACTGCTGGGCTCAAGTTTTGGCAGTGACTGAAAACCCTAAGGGAGAGTTTCTGGTCAGGCCCGGCCCAGTCTGTGCATAGGAGGGGAATGGAAAAATGGCCTGTGGATGGTTCTTTTGGAGAACTGGCCAGACGAGCACTGAGATGCCGTTTCCTGGAATACAGGGCCGTGTGATGTCCAGCCCAGCTGCCAGGTCCAGGGCCCTCAGCACCATCTAGTTTGGGAGCTCATTCAGAAGTGGCCTCATTTGCCCAAAGCAGCTGGTCTCCCTTCCAATCTGGTCCCATTTGAGAGATGCAACTGGGCCCTGTCTTCCAGGAAACCATTTCAATGCGTGTGTGTCTTTGTCCCCGCGCTGGCTGGCCTCTCTGTACCGTGAGAACTTGGGTTATGCAAGGCTCAGCCTGTCAGCTGAGCATCATGAAGCAGCTCTCTTCTGTTCCAGTGAGGCCAACCAGGCTCCAAAACCCCTGCCCCGGGCCTGACCGTTCTCCCCCTCACCCAGAAGTGACCTCCAACCCGATCCTGCTCCCTGTCTTCTGGCGGCTGCTCTGGGGAAGGGCATTTTGGCCTCAAGGGCTTAGCGTGTCATTTTCTGTTTTGTTTATTTTTCCAGAGCTGTCTGGGATAGCCCATGTGTTAGTCCATGTACTGCTTCTTCAGGAGGCAATCAGGGCTTTCTTTCAGGGGTGGGTATAAAAGTTCTTGTGGCCAGGCGCGGTGGCTCATGCCTGTAATCTCAGCACTTGGGAGGCTGAGGCGGGTGGATGACGAGGTCAGGAGATCGAGACTATCCTGGCTAACATGGTGAAACCCCATCTCTACTAAAAATACAAAAAAATTAGCTGGGTGTGGTGGCGGGCGCCTGTAGTCCCAGCTACTGGGGAGGCTGAGGCAGGAGAATGGCATAAAACCCAGGAGGCAGAGCTTGCAGTGAGCCGAGATCGCACCACTGCACTCCAGCCTGGGTGACAGAGCAAGATTCCGTCTCAAAAAAAAAAAAAGAAAACAAAACAAAAAAAAGTTCTTGTGACATTTGTGTATGAAATCAGCCTTCACTACATGGATAGGACCAGCACGCTTCCGCAGCACGACTCTGCAATCTTACTACATTTATTTTTTTATTTTGTATTTTATTTATTTATTCCTTTTGAGACAGAGTCTCACTCTGTCACCCAGGCTGAAATGCAGTGGCGAGATCTCAGCTGACTGCAACCTCCACCTTCTGGGTTCAAATAAGTCTCCTGTCTCAGCATCCCGAGTAGCTGGGACTACAGGCACATGTCACAACTCCCAGCTAATTTTTGTATTTTTAGTATTTTAGATGGGGTTTCGCTATATTGGTCAGGCTGGTCTCGAACTCCTGACCTCAGGTGATCGACCTGTCTTAGCCTCCCAATGTGCTAGGATTACAGGTGTACATTTATTTATTTGTTTGAGACAGAATCTTGCTCTGTATTTATTAATTAATTTATTTGAGATGGAGTCTTGCTCCATTGCCCAGGCTAGAGTGCAGTGGTGCAATCTCAGCTCACTGCAACCTCTGCCTTCCAGGTTCAAGTGGTTCTCCTGCCACAGTGTCCCAAGTAGCTGGGATTACAGGTGCCTGCCACCACGCCTGGCTAATTTTTGTATTTTTAGTAGAGACAGTGTTTCACCGTCTTGGCCAGGCTGGTCTCGGACTCCTGACCTCAGGGACCACCTGCCTTGGCCCCCAAAGTGTTGGGATTACAGGCCTAAGGCACCGTGCTTGGCCGTATTTATTTATTTAATTATTTAGACACAAGGTTTTGCTCTGTCACCCAGGCTGGAGTGCAGTGGCGCCATCTCAGCTCCCTGCAGCCTCCGCGTCCGAGGTTTAAGCGATTCTAATGCCTCAGCCTCCTGAGTAACTGGACTACAGGTACGCACCACCACGCAGGGATAATTTTTTCTATTTTTTTGTAGAGACACTGTTTCACCACGTTGGCCGGGCTGGTCTCGAACTCCTGACCTTAGGTGATCTGACAGCCTCATCCTCTCAAACTACTGGGATTATAGGCATGAGCCACCGCACCCGGCCTCTCACTACATTTAAATGATGCAGTGGCTCACACCTGTAATCCTAGCACTTTGGGAGGCCAAGGCAGGTGGATCACCTGAGGTCAGGAGTTCGACACAAGCCTGGCCAACATGGGGAAACCCCGTCTCTAGTAAAAATACAAAAATTAGTCAGGCGTGGTTGTACAAGCCTGTAGTCCCAGCTATTTGGAAGGCTGAGGCAGAAGAATCACTTTAACCAGGAGGCAGAGGTTGCAGTGAGCCAATTTCATGCCACTGCTCTCCAGCTTGGGTGAGAGAGTGAGACACCGTCTCAAAAAAAGAAAAAAATATGATGCCGGGGCATCTCGGCCTGAATACCTGCACGAGCACAGTCATGTCCAGGCCAGGGCTGCCGGTCGAGGTCCAGCACCATCTCTTTCAGCAGAAAGGGAGCAAGCTTGCGGGGCGGCTGGGGGACAAGATCCCAGGATCTCAGCCTCTGCTCATGGATCAGCTCTGAGACCCGAGTGAGCTGGGGGTGCTCTGTGTGCATTGGTTTCCCAGCTGTCAAGTAAAGGGACTGGATGAGGAAGTCTTGTCGAGGTGGAATGACCTCAGATTTGGGGCAGCAGTGAATGATCCCGCTCCCTGGGCCATGCCAGTGGCCCGGCCTCAGCTGAACACAGCCCCAACACTCTGGAATGCGGATGAGGGGGCAGTCAGCTCTTGCTCCTAGTAACAGAGATGCAATAGGGCTCTGTGGCTGAGCTGGGTGCCTTGCCTCACACCTGTAATCCCAACCTTTGAGAGGCCGAGGCAGGAGGATTGCTTGAGGCCGGGAATTTTGAGAATAGCCTGGACAACATAGCCAGACCCCATGTCTACAAAATAAGAATAAAACAGGTGCAATGGCACACAGCTATAGTCCAAGCTACTTGGCAGGCTGAGGCAGGAGGGTCCCTTGAGTCCGGGGATTGGAGGCTGCATTGAGCTATAATCGCACCACTGCACTCCAGCTTGGGTGACAAAGTGGGACCCTGTCTCTGAAAGAAAAAACAAATCGGCCTGTGAGCATGGGTTTGATTTTCAAACAGGATCCGGAGGGTAGGGACAGACAGTGCTGTCACCCTTAGGTGCTGAACACTCAGAAATGGGCCAGCGGCAGCCCTTTCCTGCCCTGCAGACACCAGATTGGGCAGGACAGCACGTGGCACTGGTAGCTCTTGCAGTGAGGGCAGAACCCAGTGTCAACCCTTCTGCCTGTGGGAGGGGCTGCTGAGGCCTGCGGAGAGGCCAGGGTGGAGGCTCGTCCCCTTGTGCAGCCCTTGGTGTGGTCTCCACCAAGTCCCCAGCCCACCAGTGCAGTGCGCCCCTGAGCCTGCTGGTGCCACGGGCCCTGTCTCTACCCAGGACGTCCCCACACCCTCGCAGTGTCAGGGAAATTATCATGGTGGTGGTGACACTCCTCAGGCAGGGCTGCTGAGAGAAGCTGAGAAGGGTCACACCGCAGGCAGGGGCCCGTGTGACAAGCCCCTCTCACCCTAAGAGGGCTGACCAGGCCACTCACAAGCAGAGCCACATCCTGGGAGTCCGAGAAAGGTCCTGGCTGGGCTCAGCCACCTCATTGACAAAGGCCACCGGCAGCCTTTGTCGTGTGAGCCTTGCTCTCCTGGGGAGGCTCAGGCTGATGGCTGATGTGAGCATTGCCGAGGGTAACCTGTGGCCCAGTGGATGTGGCCAGGTCTCCTCAAGCTGCATTCCTTCAAGTAGGACCAGGGTTCGTGCCCATCTCCAGCCCAGGGCAGCTCCCCTGTAAGCTGGGTGAGCCACTGAAGCCAAAGCGGGAGGCAGCTGACAACACCCACGGCCCATGCAGAGGTGGTGGAAAGGCTGGACTCAGCAGCAACACCAAATCCCGGACCAGGCAGAAACCACCCAAGACTGAGGGGCTCGTGCCAGAGCGGTGGCCACAGGTAAGAACCCGGGACCAGGCTGTGTGTGGTGGGAATCCTCCATGTCCCAGGGCTCAGCACAGCAAAGGAAGACCAGCCAGGTCACCCTGGTGGCCATCTGTCCCTGTCCCACCTGCACAGTCAGAACAGCCTCTCCCCAGTGGGGATCCTCTCTCTCTGCCAAAGCAACAGCGGTCCCTGCCCCAACCAGACTACCCCACTCAGTGGAGTTAGGGATGCTGCTCCAGCATCCTAACACTGCCCAGCTGGCACCTGCCTATGCTCACCCACACCTCCCAGGCCGGCCTTCCCTGCAGCCTGGGCTTGGCCACCGTGGCCTGATTGAGCACTGAGGCCTCCTGGGCACCCAGCCCCATCACTGCACCTGCCGCTTCCAGCCACACCCCACAGGCTCAGGGCTTCTTCCCAGCGGCGCTCATCATGAAATCAACATGCACGCAAGTCGTCTCAGAAAACTTTTTAATGAAAGTGTCGGCAGTTCTTTCCCCCACGGGGGTGTGTAGGTGGCTGAGCTCAGATTGCATCTGCTAAGACACTAGCCACTTACCGAGAGAAAGCCAGGCTGCTTCAAACCCAGGGCCCGAGGCAAAAAAGCATCACTTCTGGTCGGGGAGTCTGGAAGCCATGCCTTGTGGGAGGTCACACTGGCATCTAGGCCTTTGCCTGCATTGCAGAAGGAGAGCCGGGTCCCCCTCCTGGAGAACGCCACGTTCCCCAGCCCCGCACCGGCTTTGCCACCACATGGGTTTTCGAGCCAGGAGGCGGGTAAGACGTAGCTGTAGACCCAAAGCAACCATCAGGCCTGGGGCCCTGCGGGAGAGGAGCACTTTTAGAACATGGAAAAGTGTGGTCAGCCCATCATTAGACAGCACACATCCTACATAAATAAAAAGTCGTATGGGGAAGGAGGTTGGAGAGGGAAAAAAAATTGGCCAGACATTGATAGACTGGTTTCCAGTTTCAAGGTAACAGATGCACATCACGAGACCAGAGGAGACCGAGACAAGGGCTGGATTTGGCTTTTCTAAGCAACATGTGTTCCTGCGCAGGGCTGGATGGTCGCTGAGACAGAGATGGAAGCCAGGACAGGGGAGCCCACTGGGCCCAGATAGGTACAGAGAGCAGAGGCTCCTGTTCTGTCCTCACCACTCACTAGGGTGACACTGCTTGTAAATGGTGGCTGTGCTCTCCCAGCAAGAAAAAAGCACAACTAAATCCACACTGCACACAGACGCAGACAGAAAACCTTCAAGTGGTTCTGTTTTCTGCTCCCTGCCTCGCCAGGTCCACAAGCAGAGAGGAGTGTCAGGCGCATGGCCCCGCTGTCAGGCTCCCCAGCGAGCTGCGGGCTCAGCAGGAGCTGCCCACTGACACACAGGGGCACCCACTCCTCCCACCTTGGGAGCGTCACCAGAGTCACACTGGGTGCTGGTGTCATCCAGGGACCCTACACACTTCCTTAAATGTGATCCTGCTTCCCTCTGGGCAGCTGCATCCTCTCCTCCTGCAGGACCGTCTGGAAACTTGGCTCTCAGTTTGCTCTCCCTTCTCTCCTCTGCCTGCCCCAAGCTCTTCTTTCTACAAAAGTGATGCAGTGTTCATGGGGTTATTTCTTGAAAATACTTGGCGGCCTCCATGCTTCTGTTTCCTTTAGCCAGGTGGTCAGGAGGGTTTACAAAGAATGCCTGGGCTCCCCAGCAGGTGCCGGCAGATGGGGTAGCAAATGGTCCTGTGCCTCCACCTGCTCTGGGAGGGAGTCTCCCATCTCTAGGCCTGGCCCCTTCCTAACCCTCCACGTATCCTGTTCTCCAGAGACCAGAACCCACTCCTGAGAACAGCGAAGCCAGGCGCTTAGAGGAAGACCAAATGCTGCCAGGACACAGATTGTCCAGGGAATACATTCTAGCATCTTATTAGGTATCTGAATCTGTTAGGAAAAAAAAATTAGAAACTACGTGTAAAACTTAAAAATATTCAATATCAAAAGGTTATTTAGGATGAAAGTTTTAAAACAAGTCATCAGCAAGCTGCTACCACCAGGTGGAGACTTTTACAAAAGTTGAGGGAGTCCACTGAGCTGAGAGGACAGAAATGAAGTCACCTGTGCTGGGGCAGGGGCAGGGACACTTGGAGCAGGGATTGTGTGGGCAGAGAAGCCAGAGAAGTCTAGGCCTGTGGAAGCCAAACAGGAGAGCGTGGGCCGGAAGGGCGGTCAGGATGGGGGGACGAGGTCGCTCTCCCTGGAGAATGAACCCTGAAATACATAGCCTGGGATTCCCTCCCTGGGGGTCCTGTCCCCCGACATTTCACAGGCCTCCTGGAGCTGCCTTCCAAGGAGGGCAAACGTGGCAACAAAAGACCCATTTCTGCACAAAAATCCTTCTGGAAATAAAAAGAAGAAAGGCAAGAATGGAGTCCAAACGCTCCCCAGTGCTGACTAAGCCTCTCCAACCCTGTTCTAAGTGGAGTGTGGTTTCTAAGTCAGGGAAATGGAAGAGGCCCCACCCACACAGTGGACCCCCACAGGATGAAGCAGCAGCATTTATTCCAGATACAACAGTGAGGGAATCCGGTCACCTTCCCTTCTCCCCAGAGAGGGCGCATCTCGACAAGTGATCCAGTAGAAATCTTTTAAACTCTGTAAGTTAAGTTCATAAAAACCACTCCCTTCACCCTGTCTCCCAGGGCCAGGCCTGGCCTCGGAGATGCACTGGCTTGGGGCGCCCTCGGGTGGCCACATAAAAAACCCACAGTCTGAGGCCAGCCTGGGGCTCTCAGACCTGGGCAGGATCTGCCCAGGCCAGCTGTCCTTCTGCTTTGGGCCGCTGTCTCTTGGCAGATGGCCTGACACTTGGGGACGTCCCAAGGATGCCTCAGAAAATCTTGATTCCCACTCTACAGATGGCCTTGATTAGCCAGAGTTTTCCAGGCCGTCTGTCTGCCTCCAGGGGATGGACTGGGACCTTTAGACATCAGTGGAGAACAGGATACTCTGTCTCTTGCTGTCCAGGGCAGGGATGGCCTCCAGCCGCAGGAAGTACAGCAGCACCTGGACCTGCCCTCGCAGAGTGGGGAGGAGGAGCGTGGCTCAGAGAGGGGCTCACAGCTGCTGGTGGGGAGGTCTTTGGGGCCCAAGCCCCCAAGTCCACCTCAGGTGCTAGAAACCCCTGCTGGTGTCATGAACCCCTTACAGTGAGACAGGGTGGGGTGGGGTCCTGACAAGGCATGACTTGTTGGGTGGGGGGGGGTTGTTTATTTTAGAGATGCACAGGGCCTTGCTCTGTACCCCAGGCTGGAGTACAGCGGCTGCATCATGGATCACTGCAGCCTCTAACTCCTGGGCTCAAGCAATCCTCCTGTGTCAGCCTCCCAGATACCTAGGATTACAGGTGTGTGCCACAATGCCTGGCTAATTTTTCTTTGTATTTTTTCTAGAGACGGGGTTTGCTACATTGCCCAGACTGGTCTCAAACACCTGGGTTCGGTTGTCCTGCCTCGGCCTCCCAAAGTGCTGGGATTACAGGCATGAGCCACCAAACCCAAACACTTGGGGTGGTTTTAAGCCCCCAGCAAGGTGCACCAGCAGGACCAGGAGGTGGCGTGGGCACCCCCTATCACTCCCATCCATGCAGACCTAGGCAAGTCACTCTCTCTGAATCTCAGCCACCACCACATATGATGCAAGTAGGAAGATGGGCAGGACTGGGGGTGGGGCAGGCAGAGGCCACCTCTGTCAGGCTGGGGTGGCATGGGCTCGAGACTGTCTTCCCATACCTGAGACATGACCTCCAAGGGCCAGCTGTCGGTCATGGTGATGGGCTGGCTGGGGTTGGCAGGGAGCTTGCTCTCCTTCTTGGAGGGCCAGAGCAGCGTGGGGCCAAAGACAGTGGTGAGGTTGTGCAGGGACATCTTATTGACTGCCTCCTTCTCTGCCACCCTGTAGAGGACTGAAGCAGAGGGTGCTGTTTCAACGCCACCACTAGGAGAGAGGAAGAGGGGCTGGGCCGTGCTGGAGTCCTCAGGGAGGGAGTGACCTCGACCCTGGCTGTGCTGCAAGCTGACTCCAGCCCTGGTACTTCTGGGTCCCAGTGGCCCAGGACAAGGGGCCAACTCTGAGCTGGTGGGGGGATCTCCTCTATGATGTGACTGGGAGGGAAGAGGGGGGTTCAAGTGCTCTGCTGGCCATGGCCAAAGCTCTGAGCTCTTTTTTAAGGCCACAGTGCAGAGGGAGGAGGGTGGCAAAGAGGAGAGGCGGGGGCGGGGTGGCAGTGGCACTAGTCGCCAGAGGCAGTGAGTGATTGCAGACAGGGGTCAGGGGAAAAGGTCCTCGGTGTTGGGGGTCTGGTGGGAGCCGAGGGGCACCCCGCGGGCTGGGGACCTGGAGCCCCAGGCAGCCACGGGAGAGCTGGGCTACCTTTTCAGGTGGTCCAGAAGGAAAAGGAAGGTGAGCAGGTTGGCCTCCGGCAGGGACAGCAGCAGGTTGAGCATGCAGCTCTTCTTTGCAACTGGGTCTGAAAGAGCTGCAGGAGGCGGTGGGTTACTCCTTGGGGTCACAACGAGCCAGAGACCTCTCCGGAGGTGGTCACATGGAGCGCCCGGGACATGAGTCCTTGTGCAGTTTAGGCTTGTCATCATCGTCACACACACAGCGCTGGCCACCAGTGAGGACCCTGTGAGGGGCACCTGTGTGGGGTGTGAACCACCTGAACGCCTTTTCTCTACCTCGCAGGGGTCAGCAGCACCCGGTGAACAGCAGCAGGAGGAGCCACTAGAGCAGCTGCTCATGGGCAGAGCTGCCCTTGGGCAACTCCTGCCACCACCCCCTCCCCAGGGGAGCCCAAGGCAGGGGAGGCTCGGCATGGAATGAAACAGGGGAGTGAGGGACACAAGGAGGTGGGAAGTGGGAGGGTCCCAGCCCCACCAACTACGCAGAGACCCCCTTGTTGTCCTGGACACCACAGGGGCACCTGGAGGCTGGGAGAGCAGGTCCTCTGTGCATGGGCCTGGGAGGCAGACCTGCCCTAAGGGTGATGCGGAGGCTACAGGTGCTGCAGGCGCCAGTGCCCACTCTAGACATCAGCCTCCAGGTTGACTAAGGGTCAGGTCATGTTTGAAACCATGCTTGGCTGGACCAGGACCCGTGGCTACAGCACCTGGGCACCAGTGTTCAGCCCTGGTGTGCAGGAAGGACAGCAGATTTTAGGACCCCACAGCATGGCAGTGCTGACCATTTCACCCACTTGGCCTCCTTGAGAAATGCGGATGGGGAGCCCTCTGGGGATGGGCGAGGCCTTCAGGACAGGCTCGGTTCTGGTCCCCTGCTTTCTGAGGTTGGGTTAAAATGCCGACCATGGCAGAGGGGGCACAGCTCGGGTTCCCACACCTCACTTTTCACAGCCTCCAAGGGCAGCAGTGCACGTGGAGGAGACGTCTCCCATGAGGCCAAGGCCTCCAGTGCCCACCGATGCCCTCCGCGAAGTTGGGGTAGAACTCGTCAGTGAAGAGGGGCTCGGGCAGCTCATGGAAGTACAGCTTCAGCGTGCCCGTGATGGCGTTCACGTCCATCTCGCTCATCATCACCGACACATCCTTGTTATCTGGGAAGAGCACGGAAATGCAGCAGCCTCCTTGAGGATCCCGAGTGAGTCACCCGCCATCCCTGCCTTGGCTAAAGCACCGTCCCTGCCACACTGACACTGTCCCAGTGTCATGGCAACTAGAACAAGAGCTTCAAAGGAGGACCAAAGGACCACTCTACTGTTTGTGTTGTTGTTGATGGCTCTGTGTAACCTCTCCCAATTTCCATGTATTCCTGTTTGTGCTTTACAGCTGTCACTGCCACTGCTAGCTCACTGATCGTTTCTTCTAGCTTGTTCTGGTGAGCTCCTTTTTCCATGTCCTGTCCTTTTGGAGCCTCTCCAATATCAATGGTGAACATCACTATTTTTGGAGTCATGGTAGACATCCGGTTACTAAAACAAAATTTGTATGTTCCATCATGTGAGCAGCAAATGTGTATTTCCCACTGGATTCTCAGTCTCCTTTGTAAATCTCTTTATTATCTGGTCCTGTAATCACGTCCAGGAAGTCACCTTCTGCCACCTCAGAGATGAGGCCCATCTTGGTGCCCAAGGTGACCCCTCAAAGAAGCACTCCTCAGCATGCGGGTCAAAGCTAACAAAGTAGCCTGAGACCGTGGCCAGGAGAGTGGCCAGGAGCACCAGCAGTTCAGCAAAGGTCACCACGATAGGGCTGGGGCTGAAGCCAGGACCTGGACTGCAGCCTCCAGAGGCGCCCCCACTGCCACCCCACTGGAATTTTAAACAGTAGGAAAAACGGGCTGGGCGCGGTGGCTCACGCCTGTAATCCCAGCACTTTGGGAGGCTGAGGTGGGTGGATCACGAGGTCAGGAGTTCAAGACCCCTGGTTAAGATGGTGAAACCCCATCTCTACTAAAAATAAAAAATAAAAAGCCAGGTGCGGTGGCAGGCACCTGTAATCCCAGCTACTCAGGAGGCTGAGGCAGGAGAATTGCTTGAACTCCGGGGGGCGGAGATTGCAGTGAGCCAAGATAGCGCCACGGCACTCCAGCCTGGGCGACAGAGTGAGATTCCATCTCAAAATAAATAAACTAAAAAAAAAAAACAGTAGGAAAAACAATGTCAAATGTCTCTTTTTTTTTTTTTTTTTTTTTTTTTGGAGACAGAGTCTGGCTCTGTCACCCAGGCTGGAGTGCAATGGTGCAATCTTGGCTCATTGCAACCTCCACCTTCCAGTTTCAAGCAATTCTCCTGCCTCAGCCTCCCAAGTAGCTGGGATTACAGACATGCTCCACCATGCCTGGCTAATTTTTTGTATTTAATAGAGACAGGGTTTCACCATGTTGGTCAGGCTGGTCTCGAACTGCTGACCTCATGTGATCTTCCTGCCTTGGCCTCCCGAAGTGCTGGGATTACAGGCATGGGCCACCACACCCGGCCATGTCTAAATTTTTATATTGAAACTTTGAAATTAATTTGGATATACCAAGTGACATAAAACATTATTAAAATTAGCTTTATCAGGTTCCTTCTTCTCTCTCAATGTGGACACTAGATATTTAGCCTAGATAGACAATATTTAATCTAGATAGACAATACATGTCTCACTTCATATTTTTATTGGATGGCACTGATCTAGAAGATAACAGAAAAATATCTTCAGGACATCAAATTAGGAAAAGATGCCATAAATGTCAATTAAGAAGCAATAACCATAAAGGGAAAGACTAATATATTTGACCACATTTCAAGTGTTGGTGTCAAAAAGACAGCATTAAGAGACTAAAAAGGCAAGCCACAAACAGAGAAAATGTATTTGTAGCACCCATGATTCTCAATACAGAACTTCAACAAGCTAATAAACAGGCAACCAATCCAATAGAAAAACACGTTCAACAGAGTCTCCCAGACACCCAGACGCATCCCGCAGCACGTGGTGTCGGAATGAACGAACGAATGTATGGCAGGGAAGAGTGTTTAGGCGCACACTAAATCGGGGAGCTAATTCCCCCATCCTGGGGATACCTTTGGAACTTTTAAAGTAAATGATATTATATGAAATATCTAGAGTCACTCATAAAAACAAAAGGTAAGATAGGGACTGCTAGAGGCTGGAGGGATGGGGAAATGCAGAGTTGTTTCATGTGTGTGAAGATGTTCTGGAGACTGGTTTCATGCAGTGTGAATATACTTTTGTGTACTTAAAAATACCTAAGATGGGGAGGCCGAGGCGGGCGGATCACAAGTCAGGAGTTCGAGACCAGCCTGGCCAATATGGCGAAACCCCATCTCTACAAAAATACAAAAATATTAGCTGGGCCTGGTGGTGCACACCTGTAATCCCAGCTGCTCGGGAGGCTGAGGCAGGAGAATTGCTTGAACCCAGGAGGCAGAGGTTGCAGTGAATGGAGATCGCACCATTGCACTCCAGCCTGGGTGACAGAGACAGACTCTGTCTCAAAAAAAAAAAAAAAAAAAAAAAATGCCTAAGATGGTAAGTTTTATATTATGTGTATTTTGCAACAATTAAATATTTTAAAAACCTCTAAAGTCACCATGTTACTTAGAATGCGAAAGAGCTATTCTGTCTATATTATTATGTTGGTGATATCAGCCACATTGGCCAGAATGTTCTTTCATATAGAAAACCTCCAGTTTTCTGAGACAGACAGAGAGTTTGGATTCTGGACATCTGTTTTTAAGTGGGAGAGGTTTCTGACTCCTTACAAAATTTCTTTTAGGGAATGATTGTCCAAGATGAGATCCAATCATATGTCTGTTACCTCCTGGGTCTGCCACTTGGCTGTGAGTCCTTTTCAGGCCGTGTGCAGGGGCGGTTCCAGTGACCAGGCAGGAGCTGAGAAGCCCCAGGCAGGTGAGTTGAGCACTGGAAAGGGGTGGGGTGTGAAATAAGATCCTGAGAAGTGGGAGCGGGGTGAGGTGGATGGGCAAGAAGAACAAGATCTACTCCAGCAGGGTGGTACCACAGGGACACTTGCCTGGAGAAGGAATAGGATGCTGTTGCCTGGAGTCGGCAGAAGGCCCAGAGCAAGTGGGGAGCAAGAGGGCACCCAGAGTGCTCCTGACCAGACCAAGCAGCATGCAGGCCGTGGTGGGACGCCCGAGGGAGCAGGTGACCCCAGACGAGGGTCATCAGGACCAGATCCTGTGGGGACTGCATGACCAGAACAAGCTGTGTGGAGGCCACGGTGGGACGCCCGAGGGAGCAAGCGACCCCAGATGAGGGTCATCAGGACCAGATCCTGTGGGGACTGCGTGACCAGAACAAGGCGTGTGGAGGCCACGGTGGGACGCCCGAGGGAGCAGGCGACACCTCAGACGAGGGTCATCAGGACCAGATCTTGTGAGAAATGCACTTCCATTATGAACCCTCAAACTCTATGTGCAGCATCATACGAATGCCCTCTGCAAGGATGAGGGGCCTGGCAGGATGGAGGAAAGGCCGGAAAGGGGAGTTCCCCCACGGAAAAAAGGAGAGAGTCCTGGGGTCTGTGGAATGAGGGGTGTGAGTCCCAGTGAAGGAGAAGACGCCTTCTCACACCCCACCTTCTTTCAGAGACTTTAGGAGCCATGTCTTTGGAGGGGGCCTTGCCCACATCACATCAGATGTATTAAATATACTAAAATGCATCCACATCCCAGGAAACATTTTCACTGTAGAAATGAGAGGCTGAATATCTTTTTCTAATTTTGCTTCTGAAATATAACTATTTTGCAGGATTGCTACATTTTGGTTTTCTTGGTATTTTGGTTTCTTTCTAATAAGCTAGAGGTTTTTACTCAGGTTTCTGATCTTCTCTCAGACCTTCTGAAAGCTCAGGGGTAGGAGCCTCCGGGCCATGGCGCTCCCCTGACGAAGCAGCCCTGCCCTCCACTCTCATCACTGGGCACACTCCATGGGCCTGTCACATCAGCTCCCCCTAGGCTACTGGGCCTTAGATGGAGCTTCAGACCTACGCACAAAGCCACCTCCCAGCTCCCCTCCCTGGACAACCCACAGGTACCTCACTCACCGGGTGGAAAGCCAGGCTCACCCTGCATCTTCTTCCCCAACCTCTGCTACTCCAGAAGGTCCTGTGTCTCAGCCAAAGGTGCCAGTCATCCCCTCTCCCTGTTAGAAGCCCAGGAGTCATCCCCAGGGTCTCTCCCTTACTCCACACACACAGGGAAGCACGACTCCTGTTGGTTCCTTCACATTCCTCTCACCTGATCCACCTGTTCCCACCTCAGCGAAAGACTGCATGTCTGTATCTCTATTCACACCATTTCGCCTTCTAAGCAGCACCCAATCCGCCTCTCTCTCCATCCTCACTCCGGAAGCCTCAGCAGGGCTGTGCTATCTCCTGCCTGGATTGGTCTGATGGGCTTCCCAACTACTCTCTTTCCCTATCCGCTCCACCCCTGCTAGCTAGAGCTTTGCTAGGAGGCCAATTAGATTACATCAGTCTCCACACAAGGTCTTTCAGTGGCCCTCACAGCTCCTGAGCTTAAATCAATCAGCACATATGGCCGCCCCTTTAGTTCTGGCTCTGGTTCCTGCCTAGATTGACCCCATACTCCCCTCCACCTCTCCACCCACATCTCTATTTCTTTATGTAAATTATTATTATTATCATTATTTGAGACGGATTCTCACTCTGTCACCAGGCTGGAGTGCAGTGGCGCAATCTCGGCTCACTGCAACCTCCACCTCCCGGGTTCAAGCGATTCTCCTGCCTCAGCCTCCCCTAGAAGCTGGGACTACAGATGCACGCCACCACACCCAGCTAATTTTTGTATTTTTAGTAGAGACGGGGTTTCACCATGTTGCCAGGATGGTCTCGATCTCTTGACCTTATGATCTGCCTGCCTTGACATCCCAAAGTGTTGGGATTACAGGCGTGAGCCACCGCACTCAGCCTATATAAATTATTTTTTAATTTTTATTTATTATTATTATTATTATTATTATTGTCTGTTTTTTTGAGACGGAGTCTCGCTCTGTCACCCAGGCTGGAGTGCAGTGGCGCGATCTCAGCTCACTGCAAGCTCTGCCTCCCGGGTTCACGCCATTCTCCTGCCTCAGCCTCTCCGAGTAGCTGGGACTACAGGCACCCGCCACCACGTCTGGCTAATTTTTTGTGTTTTTAGTAGAGACAGGGTTTCACTGTGGTCTCGATCTCCTGACCTCTTGATCCGCCTGTCTCGACCTCCCAAAGTGCTGGGATTACAAGCGTGAGCCACTGCGCCCGGCCTATTATTATTATTTTTTGAGATGGAATCTCGTTCTGTCACCAGGCTGGAGTGCAGTGGCGCAGTCTTGGCTCACTGCAACCTCCACCTCCAGGGTTCAAGCGATTCTGCTGCCTCAGCCTCCTGAGTAGCTGGGACTACAGGCACGTGCCACCACACCTGGCTAATTTTTTGTATTTTTAGTAGACACAGGGTTTCACCGTGTTAGCCAGAATGGTCTCGATCTCATGACCTCGTGATCCACCTGCCTTGGCCTCCCAAAGTGCTGGGATTACAGGCATGAGCCATCAGGCCCGGCCTATAAATTATTTTTAAGAGGGGTCGCACTGTGTCACTCAGGTTGGATTGCAGTGGTGTGATCACAGCTCACTGCAGCCTTGAACTCCTGCCTGCCTCAGCCTGTGGAGTAGCTGGCAGTATAGGCACGCACTACAACTGGCTTTTTTTTCTGTACAGACAGGGCCTCACTATGTTGCCCAGGCTGATCTCCAACTCCTGGCCTCTAGCAATCCTCTCGCCTCAGCCTCAGCCTCCCAAAGTGTTAGGATTACAGGTGTGAGCCACTGCACCCAGCCATATATAAAAAAATTCTTTGCTTCTCACTTTTGATTAGTGTAAAAAGCCTAGACTGGGTAGAAGTTCTGAATGTAAATCCGTGCTCTGTGACACTGGATGTTCACTTTTCTGAACTTGTTTTTTCATCTGAAAAAATGGAAATACAACCTGTCACCCTCCGACAGTTTTTTAAGAATGGAAGATTTGTTTAAAGCTTGTAGCTCAGAGTAGATCTACAATAAATAATGGCCATCATTACTCTATTAGTCATTACCCAATGATTATGAGCCTTCACTTGTTCTCTCCAGGTAAAATAAGTTAATTTCAGCCATGTATTTCCTTACTCCCCACTCCCCATGCCTCTCCTCTCTGCTGTCATCTCACATCACACAGCAGCTCAGTGATGGTGCTGGCCAATCTTGAGTGTATATTCACATCTGTGTCCTTAGCACTCCATGGCACTAGCTCTACAGCCACCTCTGTGGCCTGGCATAAAAGATTCGTAAGACAAGGTGGGTGAAAAGATGTGGCCCCAGAGGCATAACTAATCCAGAAAAAGGCCACTGGGAGTGCTTCTGGACCTACCAGGTACACGCTGACGTCTACCTGGATTCTCCCTTGTAGGATTTTTCACATGGTTCTTACCTAGTATATTCAAAAAGGCATTTTCTCTAAATAGTCTTGTCTTCTTGCCTTTTTAAACCAGCTTGGTCAGAATGGACAGCTGGGCATTATTAGGCCCTTGGGACCAAGGAGATGACTGACATGAAATTGCTGGTGAAGATGGAACTGACCTAAGAGGATTAGAAAAACTTTGTCTAGTAGAAAGTGGCTATTGTTTTAGTAGCTTTAAAACTTGCCAAACTGGGCCGGGCGCGGTGGCTCACGCTTGTAATCCCAGCACTTTGGGAGGCCGAGGCGGGCGGATCACGAGGTCAGGAGATCGAGACCACGGTGAAACCCCGTCTCTACTAAAAATACAAAAAATTAGCCAGGCATGGTGGCGGGCGCCTGTAGTCCCAGCTACTCGGAGAGGCTGAGGCAGGAGAATGGCGTGAACCTGGGAGGCGGAGCTTGCAGTGAGCCGAGATCGCGCCACTGCACTCCAGCCTGGGCGACAGAGCGAGACTCCGTCTCAAAAAAAAAAAAAAACTTGCCAAACTCAAATGAACAGGGTATTAGACTTACATTGTTTGATCATTACACAATGCGTACGTATATCAAAACATCAAACCGGGCCTCATTAAGTATATACAATTATAATGTTTTAATTACATAATTTTAAAAATTCAGTATCTTCCAATTAGTTTGGAGAACTGAGTGACATAAAAACTTAAAAATTGAAGGACAAATTTTAACACAAATTTTCACTTAATTGGCATATGGGATTTAAAAGTGAGTACCATAACTTAGTAAGCAGGAAAATGAATTTTTCCTACATGTTACTGTGAGGTATTGTTTCCACCATTTTGACCATTAAAGAACAGTGAAATAAACTCATCTTAGAGCCACACATTCAAAGTCTTACAACAATAAAGTATTGAATCAAGTTTTCCAACTTAATAAACCATATTTAAACACATTTTTCACATGAAAAATAAATTATATACTTTCCTGATTTAATATATTAAAGGCAAATTCATCGACAACAAGACCTTTAGAAAGCAACAACATTCTAGCCAGGCGTGGCGGCTCACACCTGTAATTCCAGCACTTTGGGAGGCTGAGGCGGGGGGATCACGAGGTCAGGAGATCAAGACCATCCTGGCTAACACGATGAAACCCCATCTCTACTAAAAATACACACACAAAAATTAGCTGGGCGTGGCGGCACGCGCCTGTAGTCCCAGCTACTAGGGAGGCTGAGGCAGGAGAATCACTTGAACCTGGGAGGCGGAGGTTGCAATGAGCCAAGACTGTGCCACTGCACTCCAGCCTGGGCCACAGAGCGAGACTCTGTCTCAGAAAAAAAAAAAAAAAAGCAACAACATTCTGAGAGTGTTGACATAGTACTATGTTTCAGACATGAAATGTAATTCAATAAATGCTGCCAACATTTTTCAAAGAATCTCAAGTGTAAATTTAAAAAATCTCAATTCTAGAGGAAATAACTCATGTGCATGTTTCTAAATGCAAAGTAAGTCATTGCCAAGGAAATAATGACCAGGAAGCAATAACCAAAAAAAGAGATTTCCTTTTCTTTTCTTTTTTTTTGAGATGGAATCTCACCCTGTGGCCCAGGCTGGAGTGCAGTGGCACGATCTTGGCTCATTGCAAGCTCCGCCTCCCGGGTTCATGACATTCTCCTGCCTCAGCCTCCTGAGTAGCTGGGACTATAGGCGCCTGCCACTGCGCCCCGCTAATTTTTTTGTATTTTTAATGGAGACGGGGTGTCACCGTGTTAGCCAGGATTGTCTCGATCTCCTGACCTCGTGATCCGCCTGCCTCAGCCTCCCAAAGTGTTGGGATTACAGGCGTGAGCCACTGCGCCCGGCTGGGATTTTTTTTCTTTTTAGGATTATTTTAAGAATTTCTCCCTAGCTTAGCTAATTATTTTCAAATCCCAAATACTATATTCTCAAAGATCACACTATCACCTACTAAATCACACAGCAAGCTACATGGTGTGAAAAGAAATAAATCTCGGGACTCCTGAATCACTAACCCAAAGGCAAGTCAAGCTGGGAACTGCATCAGGCAACCCGCTCCCAGTTTATTCCTAAAGAAGATAAAAGACAAAGAGGTTACATACCTTCCCCCTCACCATTTGCCCACAAGGAATTTCCTTGTGGGCAAAGGATGGACAGAACACAATGTCATCTCTCTCCTCACCTGAGACAAATGCACATCTCATTGCTGCTTCTGCTCTATCGCTTCACTAAGCCAGACTAAGGCATAAGTGAAGATTCCTCTCTTCTCCTCTCACATATAAATTGTGTATTCAGAAAAAGGCTAATCAGAGACTCAAAAGAATGCAACCACTTGTCTTATCTACTTAGGACCTGGAAGCCCCCTCCCATGCTTTGAGTTATCCCGCCTTTCTGGACAAGATCAATGGACAGCTTACACATATTGATTGATGGCTCACATCTCCCTAAAATGTATAAAAGCAAGCTGTACCCAACCACCTTAGGCACATGTCCTCAAAACTTCCTGAGGGTGTGTCACATCCATAACCTTGGCAAAGTAAAATTTCCAAATTTATTGAGACCCACCTCAGACATTTTGGGTTCACAATGGAACAGAGAGTGGCCCTCAGCTTCCTGCTGGACAGAGCTGACTCGAGTCTTCTTTGGTGATCCCAGGGGGTTCTCATCACACCCCCTCTGGTGTAAAAGCACGCGGCCATTTGGTATCTTTGGCGCACACAAGTGCGTGTTTGCTTTACAGCACAGCATTAAGAAGTCTAAATAAAAAAGTTTTCTTGACAATCTAAAACAAAGGGCCCACGAATCCAGCAACTAACTACTCACTAAATATGTTGAATGCAAAGCGTTAAGTAAAACGAGGATCTATTTAGGGTATTGCTTAGAGTGGAAGTCAGGGGACCTCAGTTCTGGCACCAAAATCGATCCCTCATTTGGAGGGTGATATTGGGGAGGAAGGGCAGGAAACAAGAGAGCTGTTCGGTAATAGAGTAAGGGAAAGAGGGTAAATATCCTATGGAGGCAAATTTAAGCAAATGACAAGTAACTAAAAGTGTGTTCTGTGGCACAGGGTGGGATCACCCCTGGCTTTGTTTGGCCATTTCTGTAGACTGGCCAAATCTCGGTAAATTCTGGCAATGATACTTTATTTAGCTCTTAAAATTTACCATCATCGAATGCATGACTACAGTGGCATGATCTAGAACTCGAATAGAGTGAATCTAGTACAGGCGGAAATCTGGAAATGCCCCTAGAATATCTCAAAATTAGGTTTCAGAAATGCTAGGATCTCTGAAAAGTGGTTTTCAAATACGTAATTGTGATCGGGTTTTTTGATGTACTTTCCCTCGTACATTTTTTGTCCTGGGAGTAGGGGGTTTGGAGGTAGAGGCTGCTTTGCTACGTTGACTAATGAATATGGTAAAAGTACAGGTGCTAAAAATACGTTCTCTAATTAATTATGCTCCTATGTAAGTGAAAAGGAAATTTGAAAATTTTAGTGGACAACTACTTCTTCTGAAACTTTTAAGGTTAGATTTCTTTATTAGTTTCTCTTTGATATTCATTTCTTCCTGATAGCATGCCTCCCCTCCCCCACCTCCTCGTGGTTCTATAGCTAGAGCAGCAGTACTAGAAAAAATAGTCTATTCTATTTTTAATGTACAGAATCCTACTTCCAATTTTATAGAAAACTAAATTAAAAATGTGCTTCACCAAAGCATTCGCACTCCAGGGCTCATCATTTAGGTCTAATTCTTCTGTAACTGTGTCATTAAATTTATACCACTTTTCTTTTCCACGTCCCCCAGAACCCAGAGATCAGATGAACATGATGAGGTTAAAAACAAACATCTTATCCCCAGCATTTATCTCTATGCATTGTCTACAAATAAAGCAGCTACCATTTTAAACATCTAAGAAAAATGTGGCAACAATTATTTCAATTTATAAAATAAACTTTTCAAATTGAAGGGGTAAAACCAGTTACATCAAGCTTTAAAAATTCAGAATGAAATGAGGTCAAAGAACAAAGCCAGCTTGTCCGGCACCACAAAGGTGAGTGTGGATGATAAGGGAGCAGAGAGGGCAGGGGAGAGGCTGCTGGCCGGTGGATGAGCGATCACCGCCTCCAGAGATCCTCCCCACCTGTCCTTCATGAAGGAAAAGCAGGGGCTTGTGTGTGCTGCTCATTGTATATGATGACACTAAGTGCATAGGTTTCCGTGAGGGCACTTTTTTTTTTTTCCCGGGACTCTCCACCTTCCTGGATCTACACTTTGCCCATCTTCACCAATTTCCAAAGAAGAATTCTGCCAAGCCATTCCCAAAACTGTTAAGGCTCCACGTTCAGCATCCAGGGAAACTATGCTTTAGCCAAAAGACCATATTAATGTGGATTAATAACAGCAGGACCCAATGAAATCAGAAACAGATAAGAAGCTGCGATTTCCTAGTTTAATCCCAGAATAATTACCTCTTCAATTTAATTACAAAATCTCAGAAAGGCCAAGTCTGGGAAAGCCTCAGCAGCCCCTGGTTTGAGCATTAAACATTTTTCTTCACAGCAATGACAAGGCTGCCCTCTAGAAACGAGGGCTCCTGTAAAGAGATCCGCCTGCGCGGGAGCAGCAGCTGCTTCAGACAAGGGCTCCTCGGAACACTGGGGCCACAGCCCTTCACATGGTGAATGAAACGGGAGAACAGAAGAAGAAAGAATTGAGTGAGGAAATAGTTTTTAAAAATTTCGGGAAGAGAAAAAGTTACCCTTTTTGTTCATCATATTTACTGGAGGATCTAATCTCCCAGTCAAATCCAAATCTCATTAGGTCAATTACCAAGACACCAGGTCAAAGCTTAATGTAGGTCCTTTCCACTGAAACGGAATTCACAGACACAAGCAAATACATAGAAAGGTAAATCTAACAACCAATAACATCCAGCTTGCTACAAAGTACTTGTCTAATTTTCTTTTATGTTTTTTCCCTGTAATTTAAAACTGACTCATCTGATAGAAACTTAATGTTGGTGACTGGAGTCTAGTGAATCAGCTGGGTTGAGCCACAGGGTGTGGGAGAGGAGTTGGGAAATCTGATTTTGGCTTGCTACTCATCACAGTGATTCCCAGGAAAGTTACAGTACCTCAGATTTCTTGTCTGTAAAATGAGAGAATATTGCCTGGATATCCCACAAGCTGATCATTTCAAGGGAAGGTTAAAAAATAAGGCAATATACAGACTTAAGAAATATGTTTTTGAGGACAGATGCTTTATAACAGCGGTTGACAAACTATACCAGTGGGCCCACTGCAGCCTGCCATCAGCTCTCGTAGATAAAGTCTTGTTAAAGCACAACCATGCCCATTTGTTTACTATTGTCTGTGGCTGCTTTTGCACAACAGCAGCAGCAAAACTGAGTAACAGAGACCATATGGCCCACAAAGCCTAAAGTTCAGTTTTTTTTTTTTTTTTAGACGGAGTCTTGCTCTGTCGCCCAGGCTGGAGTGCAGTGACACGATCTCAGCTCACTGCAACCTCTGCCTCCCGGGTTCAAGCGATTCTCCTGCCTCAGCCTCCTGAGTAGTTTAGACTACAGGTGTGCACCACCATACCTGGCTAATTTTTTGTATTTGTAGTAGAGATGGGGTTTCACCATGTTGGCCAGGATGGTCTCGATCTCTTGACCTCATGATCCACCTGCTTTGGCCTCCCAAAGTGCTGGGATTACAGGCATGAGCCAACGTGCCCAGCCAAAGCCTAAAATATTTACTATCTAGTTCTTTATTTTAAAAAAAAACACTCGCCAACCCTGATCTATAATGTAACTTTGAACTTGATAAATAAATATGTAAAGGTGGTTTTAATGAATTATTTTACTATTTCTACTGCATGTATCTTCATCTTTCTTCTAGATGGTCATGACCCCAAATCTCCTTCCTGGTTATAAAGTGACAAGGTAGAAAGATTCCTTTTGGTTTTGAGAGGTTTTTTTTGTTTTTTTTTGTTTTTTGAGATGGAGTCTTGCTTTGTCGCCCAGGCTGGAGTGCAAGTGGCACGATATTTGCAACCTCTGCCTCTCAGGTTCAAGCAGTTCTCCTGCCTCAGCCTCCTGAGTAGCTTGGATTACAGGTGCCTGCCACCACACCTAGCTAGTTTTTTTTTTTTTTGTTTTGTTTTTTTGTATTTTTAGTAGAGATGGGATTTCACCACATTGACCAGGCTGGTCTCGAGCTCCTGACCTCATCATCCACCCACCTCGGCCTCCCAAAGTGCTGGGATTGCAGGCGTGAGCCACCGCACCCAGCTGGTTTTGTGGCTTTCTTACTACAGTTCCCTGAAGAGACAATACAATGCTCATTGCATTTTAGGGGTCTCCTCCCCAGAACTGATCTGTGAAGTGCATTTATTGGAATGGCAAAGCTTCCTTTAATTACAGTGGATGTGAATACTGAAAACACCCACATACATAGAGTCGAATGTGAGGAAGAATAATTGTCAAGTGCACTTCAACATCTTTGAGGCTTCCAGGCCCCAAAGGAGCCACGCGAGTTCCCCTGCTCCCTGCCTGGCTTGTTCCCCTGTTGGCTAAACCAGTGTCCCCCATCAATCCTCAACCGCACGTGTCTCTATCCCCTGCCAGCCCATTAAACAAACAAGCCAACCACATCCTCCCACAGGCACCAGAGGCCACCACACCCCCTTGTTCCTACAAAGCCTGCCTCCACGCCCCTCTGCTTCACTCTGTTCCTGAGTGCACCCCCCGTGTGGCCCTGCCTGGTGTGTGGCATCCTCTTCCCCAGGCCGTGAGTAGATGTAACTCATAAACTGCTGTTGATCACATCTGTCCAGCACAAGGTGTCAAATGTTCAGCTACCTGGTGCCATTTAGGGTGGGGCATTCTTCCTTCACCAACATGGTGAACAATGATGATAGAATGGGGTGCAGCTGGGAGCCACCAACAGCCAGGCTATGGGTAAATTATTTCTAAGAAAGGATGTTGGCAAAGCACCACAGTATTCACTAAAGTTAATCCCTTCCACTGCACAGATCAACTTACTTTTTACATGAAGTTTGTTTCATTGAGAAAAGCAGTGGGTTCATGAGCACCAAAGAGATTCTTCCCTATGCTATATCCTGTGCAGCAGGCCAACCTCTCACAGATAATCAGAGTCGATTTTCCCTGCAGGTTGTGACTTTTTTCTCTTCTGGATGGTTTCTTGGCACCAGTGCTAAAAGTGATCAAGCAGCAGCCGTAGCTGAAAGTTCAGTGAGATTCTTAAGCCCACCGATGGAAGTAATTTCCTTCTGGAAGCAAGGACTTCTTAACATGTAGAGCTTGAAATTGCAGGGACCAGAGCATAAATTTCAAGTGAGTCACAGTCATGAAGAAGGTGGCACCATCTCTATTTTCCATCCCTTACACCAAGTGAAAACACAGCGGTGTTACATACCAATAATTGATTTAAGGTGTATACTCTGCCCTGGAAAATAGTAATGGTAAATTAAAAATGGGTGAAGATTTTTTGCTACTGGTCCCACTGAGATGTCATTGAGAGGAAGAGTCTATTTCCCCTCCTCCTGAATCTGGGTCAGGTCTGGGACTCGTGTGCTACAGAAGTGATACCCCATGAGGCTGGGTGCAGTGGCTCATGCCTGTAATCCTAGCACTTTGGGAGGCCAAGGCAGGTGGGTCCCTTGAGTCCGGGAGTTCAAGATCAGCCTGGGCAAAGTGGTAAAACCCCATCTCTACAAAAAAATACAAAAATTAGCCGGATGCAGTGGCAGGCACCTGCAGTCCTACCTAATCAGGAGGCTGAGGTGGGAGGAGCACCTGAGCCCAGGAGGTTGAAGCTGCAGTGAGCTATGATTGTGCCCCTGCGCTCCAGCCTGGATGGCAGACTGGGAGGCTGTCTCAAAAAATTAAAAATAAATAAATAAATAAAAGAGTGGATGAGATAACAAAAATGTATTATACACCATGGAACATTATGCAGCCATAGAAGAAAGTCACATCCTTGGCAGCAACGTAGATGGAGCTGCAGGCCATGATCATAAGCGAACTAAGGCTCGAACAGAAAACCAAATGCTGTACGTTCTCACTTATAAGTGGGAGCTAAACTATGGATATACCCGAACATAAAGGGAACAACAGACACCAGGAATGACTACCAGACCCCCCCCAAAAAAAGGGAGGGGAAGAGTGTGCTGAAGACCCACCCTGTGGGGTCCTCTGCTCACTGCCTGGGTCATGAGGTTGTTGGGACCCCAAGCCTCAGTGTCATGTGATCAATAGATGTAACTAACCTGCATGTGCACCCTTTAAACGAGAATAGTAAGAGTAAAGAGCAGTGAAAGAAAAAGTCAAGATTAGAAGCGAAGAAAATAAATGACAAAACACAATCTATAGTTATCCAAACAATCCATGACTGTCACAACACAGAACGAGGACCCAATGGGCAGAATGAGGCAGCCAAATACTCAACCCAACATGGTATGTAGGGAACACATTTTTCAAAACACCAAAAAGACACAATGGGAGAGAGTCTAGTCCAATCAATGATTTTGAGAAAACTGAATATTCACGTGCAAAATACTGAAATAAGACCTTTGCATTGCACGATACACAAAATCATCACAAACTGCAAAGGTCCTATAAGAAAACATAGGTTGGGCGTATGTTTTAGGAAACTTGTATCCACGCACACAGGCTGCAAAAGGTGAAAAGTAATCATAACACTAAAGGAAAAATTAGGGGAAATATGCCCACAGACAATGCAATGGCTTGGCTATATATGTGTGTGTGTGTGTGTGTGTTTTGTGGGGGTGGAGGTTTGATACAAAAATTACTGCTAACATATGGAAATATAAACAATGACACCAGTGACACTTTAGAAGTTCTACAGGGGGAATGAACCAGTGAAACAAACAAACAAAATGCATCCTAAAGACTGGGAGAGAATTACGGAAAGTCCTACCTCAGAAAGAGGTTGTTATCTAACACCCGCAATAAACTGACTCTACTAAGTGAAAAACAACAAAAACAACAACAAATACCCAAGCTAAGAGGATCTGAATACACATGTGTGTAAAGAAGACAGGAAACTGACTCACAGGTGACAGTTTCTCAGTATCACCAATCCTCACAAAAAAGTGAATCAAAACCATACTCAGGTACCATATAATTCCAGTTAAAATGAATATTACAAAAAGCAAAGATCAAAATTGTTGAAGGTGATGGCTGGTGTAGAATTGCAGGAAGGAAAACTCTTGTACGCTCTTTGTGGGAATGTAAATTAGTACACACACTATGCAAAACTGTTGGAGGTTCCTTAAAAAAGTAAAAGGTCAAAGTACAACTGCCACTCCAGGTAGCAATCCCACCACTGGATACACATTTAGAGGAAACAAAATCCCTGCATTGAAGAGGTATCTGCCTTCCCATGTGTCCTGAAGCACTAGTCACAACAGCCAAGATATGGAATCAACCCAACTGTCCATCCACAGATGAAGAGATAAAGGAACTGGATATATACACGATGGAATGCACTTCAGCCTTCAGCCGTAACAGTCCAGAAAATCATGTGATCTGCAGCCACTTGGAGAAACCTTGAAGACAATTAGGTGAAATGAAATGAGCCTGCTAGAGAGAGACCCACAGTGCATGACATTAGGCAAATGGAATCCAAAGAACACTGTTTCCTAGAAGCAGAACTTTCAATAGGGGTTACTAGAAGCTGGAGAGAGGAGGGGGCCTGGGCAGGGATTGGTAATGGGTGCAGAGTGACACTCAGAGGAGAGGAATCCATTCTGATGTTCTATTCCACAGCAGGGTGACCAGGGTCAATAACCTCTGAAGGAATTTTTCAAAGTCAGCTGGAAAGGATGGTTCTGAATGTTCTCTCCACAGGGAAACAATAATGATGGAAGGTCACAGAGATGCCAGATTTGATCATGATGCTATGTATTTATCAAAATGTCCCTTGCACCCTCTGTTTATATACATACACTCTATAGTAATGAAACTGCCATCAAATGTTGGTAGTATTCATTCTAACTGGAGTGAGATAGAATCTGAGTGTGGTTTTCATTTATGTTTTGGTATCAGCCATGTTGATAATCTTATCTTTTACCTGTGCATCAACCTCATGTTTTCAGGTCCTCTGCCCACTTTTACACATCAAATTCAAAACAAATTAACAGGCCGGGGGTAGTGGCTCACTCCTGTAATCCCAGCACTTTGGGAGGCCGAGGCGGGTGGATCATCTGAGGTCGGGAGTTCGTGATCAGCTTGACCAACATGGGGAAACCCCGTCTCTACTAAAAATACAAAATTAGCCAGGCATGGTGGCACATGCCTGTAATCCCAGCTACTCAGGAAGGCTGAGGCAGGAGAATCGCTTGAACCCAGGAGGCGGAGGTTGCGGTCAGCCGAGATCGCACCACTGTACTCCCACCTGGGCGACAAGAGCGAAATACAATCTCAAAAAAAAAGAAAAAAAAAAAAGATTCACAATGGAGACCGGACCTGGTGGTTCCATGCCTGTAATCCTAGCATTTTGGGAGACCAAGATGGGAGGACTGCTTGAACCCAGGAGTTCAAGACCAGCCTGGGCAACACAGCAAGATCCTGTCTCTGTTAAAACAAACAAACAAACAAACAAACAAAAACAGCCTAGGCAACATAGGGAGACCCTGCCTCTACAAACAATAAAAAATAAAAAATTAGCAGCCGGGTGTGGTGGCTCACGCCTGTAATCCCAGCACTTTGGGAGGCTGAGGCGGGCGGATCATGAGGTCAGGAGATGAAAACCATCCTGGCTAACACGGTGAAATCCTGTCTCTACTAAAAATACAAAAAATTAGCCGGGCGTGGTGGCGGGCGCCTGTAGTCCTAGCTACTCGGGGAGGCTGAGGCAGAAGAATTGCGTGAACCCGGGAGGCGGAGCTTGCAGTGAGCCGAGATCGCACCACTGCACTCCAGCCTCCTGGGCGACAGAGCGAGACTCCGTCTCAAAAAAAAAAAAGCCAGGGCTGGGCATGGTGTCTCATGCCTGTAATCCTAGCACTTTGTGAGGTCAAGGTGGGTGGGTCACTTGACATCAAGAGTTCGAGACCAGCCTGGCCAACATGGTGAAACCCTGTCTCTATTAAAAATACAAAAATTAGCCAGGCATGTTGGTGCATGCCTCTAATCCCAGCTACTCGGGAGGCTGAGGCAGGAGAATTGCTTGAACCTGGGAGGCAGAGGTTACAGTGAGCTGAGATCACGCCACTGCTCTCCAGGCTGGGTGACAGAGTGAGACTCCTTCTAAAAAATAAATAAATAAAAAATGAAAGTGATAAATTGGCAGCTGGCACCAGGGAGAGGCCAGTTCCTGATGGGTCACACCTGTTTCACTAAAGTGTTAATTGAATGCAGGCACCAAGGAGAAGCAACTTCCCGGCCATGTGCATTAAGAAACAATGGAAGAGTATGACCTTCTGGGACGGAAGAAATCTTCAGATGGGCATGCGTACAGTTTCCTAAACACACTGCATGTGCTCACCTCCCAAGGGTAAGGAGGACACTGTGCATGTAGGCAGCCCACCCTAGGGGAAGAATCGTGGGAAAGGGGTCGGTCTATAAAGTCCTAGAATCAAGGTTAAACATCGCACTTGACCTTTATGTGCCTGCTTAGGTCTCTTCCAAGAATACTTTGCTTTCTTTCCTGTTCTAAAGCTTTTTAAAATAAACTTTCACTCCTGCTCCAAAACTTGCCTCGGTCTCTTTTTCTGCCTTACGCCCCTCAGTTGAATTCTTTTTTTTTTTTTTGGGATGGAGTCTTGCTCTGTTGCCCAGGCTGGAGTGCAGTGGCACAATCTTGGCTCACTGCAAGCTCCACCTCCCGGGTTCCTGCCATTCTCCTGCCTCAGCCTCTCGTGTAGCTGGGACGACAGGCGCCCGCCACCACGCCCAGCTAATTTTTTTTGTATTTTTAGTAAAGACGGGGTTTCACCGTGTTAGCCAGGATGGTCTTGATCTCCTGACCTTGTGGTCTGCCCCCCTCAGCCTCCCAAAGTTCTGGGATTACAGGTGTGAGCCACCGCGCCCGGCCAGTCGAATTCTTTCTTCTGAGGGGCAAGAATTGAGGTTGCCGCAGACCCGTACAGATTCGCTGCCACTAACTCAGACACCTTCCACTGCTAACACTGTGACTTTGTTATTGTGTTTATTTGGAGGTTAAGTATGGTTTAAGGAGATGTGTGTGGGTACCAGGTTGACAAGGGGTGGACTTGTGATGGTTAATTCTGTATGTCAACTTGTCTGGGCCACTGGATGCACACATATCTGGTTACACATTATTTCTGGGCATGTGTGTGAGGGTGTTTTCAGAAGAAATTAGCATTTAAATTGGTGGTGCAAGCAGCCATGCCTATATTTCTGGGGTAGCTTCCCCATAGCTTGCAGGAGCCACAGCGGGCAATAAGAGCCCCATCCTCCAAATACTGGGGATCTGTGATCTGATTGATGATGGCTGCTTCAGACTGTGGAAGTGCAGACGAAGAGGCAGGCAGCCACTCTTGCCATCTCCACCACCATGTTTGCAACATCCCTCCTCAACACTCACCTCCTCCCAGGAGACATACCTTCCAGGAGGTGTTTATGGATCAGCACCTTTTCCTGCCTGCATTTTTCTTTTTCCCTTCTTGGAAGCCACTTATGTAGGACTAGGACATTCAAAAGCAACCATAAACCAGGCACAGTGGCTCACGCCTGTAATCTCAACACTTTGGGAGGCTGAGGCAGGAGGATTTCTTGAGCCCAGGAGTTTGAGACCAGCCTGGGCAACACAGCAAGACAAAAAATTTAAAAATTAGCCAGGCATGGTGGTGTGTGTCTGTAATCCCAGTTACCAGGGAGGCTGAGGCCGAAGGATGGCTTGAGCCCAGGAGTTCCAGGCTGCAAGTGAGCTATAATTGTGCCACTGCACCCCAGCCTGGGTGACTTTCTTTCCACTCTTAGGATATCCTCCTTCCCATCCCTTATAACATTGCTGCCATTCATTCCAGCTATCCATAAGCTATAATTACTGAATACATGTTGATATAATTATTTTGAATAACCTGTCATCTGTTAAACTAAAAATAAGAACAATACAAGATTCTGGCCAGGTGCAGTGGCTCATGCCTGTAATTCCAGCACTTTGGGAGGCGAGGCAGGCAGATCACCTGAGGTTGGGAGTTCAAGACCAGCCTGACCAACATGGAGTAACCCCGACTCTAATAAAAATACAAAATTAACTGGACGTGGTGGCACATGCCTGTAATCCCAGCTACTCAGGAGGCTGAGGCAGGAGAATCACCTGAACCCAGCAGGCAGATGTGGTGAGCCACGATCGTGCCATTGCACTCCAGCCTGGGCAACAAGAGTGAAACTCCGTTCCCCACCCCCCACCTAAAAAACAAGATTCTATTTTATCTTCATTTATTTCTTATCTAACGCACTTCTTTTTTTTTATTATTAGATCCAAATTTCCTATATCATTTTCCCCCATTTTTGAGGCAGGGTCTCTCTCTGTTACCCAGGCCAGACTGCAGTACAATCACAGCTCACTGCAGCCTCGGCCTCCTGAGTAGCTGGGACTGCAGATGTGCACCACCATGCCGGCAAATTTTTAAACTTTTTGTTAGAGACAGGGTCTGGCTATATTGCCCAGGCTGGTCTCCAACTCTTGGGCTCAAACGATCCTCCTACTTTGGCCTCTCAAAGTGCTGGGATTATAGGCATGAGCCATGCACCTGACCTTTCTTTCTTTCTTTCTTTCTTTCTTTCTTTCTTTCTTTCTTTCTTTCTTTCTTTTTCTTTCTTTCTTTCTTCTTTTTTGAGACAGAGTCTCCTTCTGTCACCCAGGCTGGAGTGCAGTGGCATGATCTCGGTTCATTACATCCTCCACCTCCCAGGTTCAAGCAATTCTCCTGCCTCATCCTTCTGTGTAGCTGAGATTACAGGCATGCGCCACCACACCAAGCTAATTTTTGTATTTTGAGTAGAGACGGGGTTTCTCCATGTTGGCCAGGCTGATCTCCAACTCCTAACCTCAGGTGATCCACCCACCTTGGCCTCCCAAAGTGCTGGGATTACAGGCATGAGCCACTGCTGCCAGCCCTGATCTTTCATTCTGTTGTGTTTTTGACTTCTTTTTTTTTTTTTTTTTTTTTGAGACGGAGTCTTGCTCTGTCCCCCAGGCTGGAGTGCAGTGGCGCCATCTCGGCTCACTGCAAGCTCCGCCTCCCGGGTTCACACCATTCTCCTGCCTCAGCCTCCCAAGTAGCTTGGACTACAGGCACCCGCCAACACGCCCAGCTAATTTTTTGTATTTTTAGTAGAGACGGGGTTTCGCCGTGTTAGCCAGGATGGTCTCGATCTCCTGACCTCGTGATCCGCCCACCTCGGCCTCCCAAAGTGCTGGGATTACAGGCTTGAGCCACCGCGCCCAGCCGTTTTTGACTTCTTATATTTTATTTTTGTTTTCTGAGATGGAGTCTTACTCTGTTGCCCAGGCTGGAGTGCAGTGGCATAATCCCAGCTTACTGCAACCTCCATCTCCCAGGTTCAAGCAATTCCCCTGCTTCAGCCTCCTGAGTAGCTGGGATTACAGGTGCATGACACCACATCCAGCTAATTTTTGTATTTTTAGTAGAGATGGGTTTTCACCACGTTGCCCAGGCTGGTCTTGAACTGCTGACCTCAAGTGATCCACCCACCTCGGCCTCCCAAAGTGTTGAGATTACAGTCTTGAGTCACTATACCTGGCTGACTTCTCGCATTTTCTTTCTTTCTTTTCTTTCCTTTCTTTCCTTTCCTTTTTTCCTTTCTTTTTTTTTGGTGGTGTCTCACTCTGTCACCCAGACTTGAGGGCAGTGGCACAATCTCAGCTCACTGCAACCTCCACCTCCTGGGTCCAAGCAGTCCTCCCATCTCAGCCTCCTGAATAGCTGGAATTACAGGTTCATGCCACCACACCTGGCCAATTTTTGTATTTTTTAGTAGAGATGGGGTTTTGCCATCTGGTCTTGAACTGGGCTGGTCTTGAACTCCTGACTTCAAGTGATCCACCGCCTCAGCCTCCCAAAGTGCTGGGATTACAGGCATAAGCCACTGTGCCCGGCCTTCACATATTCTTTAGATTCTTTCTCAGAGTGTCTATCCCTGTTTCCATTTTCTGTCTGTAATCTCATGTTGTCCACTTTTTCCATTAGAGCCCTTAGCATATTAATCATAGTTGTATTCCATTTCTTGGTCTGATAATTCCAACATCTCTGCCATATTTGAGTCTGGCTCTGATGCTTGCTGTCTCTGCAAACTGCATTTTTTGGTTTTTATTATGCCTTGAAATTTTTTGTTGCAAGCTGGACATGCTGTACGGGGTACGTGATAAATGGGCTTTCTGTGTGAAATTTTTGTTTGTTTGTTTGTTTTTGTTTTTTGAGACAGAGTCTCACTTTGTCACCCAGGCCGGAGTGCGGTGCCGCAATCTCCGCTCACTGCAGCCTCTACCTCCTGGCCTCAAGCAATTCTCTGCCTCACCCTCCCAAGTAGCTGGGATTACAGGCACCCACTACCACGCCTGGCTAATTTTTGTATTTTTAGTAGATGGGGTTTCACCATCTTGGCCAGGCTGGTCTTGAACTCCTGACCTCGTGATCCACCCACCTCGGCCTCCCAAAGTGCTGAGATTACAGGCGTGAGCCACCGCGCCTGGCCTGTGTGAGGTTTTATGTTGCTCTGGTTAGGGGTTGGGCCATGTGTGCTGTTTGTTCTAACTGTAAGTGTCAGAGGCATAAACTTCCTCTGATGTCTTAGTTTTTGTCTCCCTGTTGTCTTTAGGGTTTCCTAGACATTTCTCAAATAAGTTCTGAGACGGGCCATTCTTTCACTTGTATCCCCTGTTATTATACAGGAGCCCTGTTGATGTGGCAGGAAGATGTGGGGAAGAGGAGCTGGAGCAGGCTGGGATTGGGTATGTTGCCTTCCTCCCTGGGGTTGGGTATGTTGGCATCTGGTAAAATCACAGTTGGCCTGGCTCTGGTGAAATTTTTTTTTTTTTTTTTTTTAGGGCAGGCCTTGTAAAGAAAGACATATTTCTTTTTTTTTTTCCTTTTAGGCAGCATCTCGCTGTGTCACCTAGATTGGAGTTCAGTGATGCCATCATAGCTCACTGCAGCCTCGACCTCCGGGATTCCAGCAGTCCTCCTGCCTCAGCCTCCCAAGTAGCTGGGACTACAGGAGCACACCACCAAGCCCGGCTAAATTTTTTTGTTTTACTTTTTATAGAGACAGGGTCTCACTATGTTGCCCAGGCTGTAGAGGATGCCTGAATGAGTTTTATTATTTTATTTTTTCTTTTTTGAGACAGAGTCTCCCTCTGTCACCCAGGCTGGAGTGCAATGGCGTGATCTCTGCTCACTGCAACCTCCGCCTCCCGGGTTCAAGCCATTCTCCTGCCTCAGCCTCCCAAGTAGCTGGGACTACAGGCACGTGCCACCACGTTCAGCTGATTTTTGTATTTTTAGTAGAGAAGGGGTTTCACCATGTTAGCCAGGCTGGTCTCGAACTCCTGATCTCAAGTAATCCGCCCATCTGGGCCTCCCAAAGTGCTGGGATTATAGGCATGAGCCACCGTGCCCAGCCCTGGGTGCCTTTTAAATCAGACTCTACTCACCCAGGAAGAGCCAGCCACAGGCCCCGCCCCAGTTGCCCACCCCACCCCTCAGCCATGCCCCTTTCCATTGTGACAGGGGCAGCATGGCCACTGAGCCAGGGTGCAGTGGCAGCAGCTGTGTAGTTGGGGGTGGCGACATGAGCCGTGCCAGCTACCCTCCCACCTGGTCCCTGGGATTTCAGTTTACGTCACATCCCCCGCAGTGCCACGGGTCTGTGGGCGTCCAGATCGACCAGCAGAGGCAGATCCTGGACTTGGACCTGGGCCTGCAGTTCCTACAGCAGCAGTACTCGGAGTTGCTGGCTAAGCTCCACGAGAACATCGAGCACCTGAAGTGGGAGAACAAGGGTGAGCCCAGACACAGGGCCCTAGGCCTGCCCTGCCTCCCCAAGCACCTGAATACGGTGGCAGCCCGCAGAGCAGAAACACAGCGCATGAACTCCAGCACCTGCCTGGGCTCAGGGAGGACACAGGGCAGCAAGCTCACGCTAGGTCCTGCCATGCTGAGCTCCTCCCCTGCCCCAGGATGGAGACCCGCCTAGGCCCTGGGCGGTGCCCTCCTTGTCTGCCTGTCCCACCGGGGCAGCGTCATTTCAAACGCTGACCCCGCCAGCCCTCCCCTCTCCTGGCAGGGTCAGGTACACCTCTGTTAAAAACTTTGTAGAAGGAAAACATGCCCAGTGCCAGTGCACAGCTCAGTGAATTTCCTCCAACTAAACGCCCCAGATCAGGAGCAGGCATGACCCCGGCTTCGCCTGTGCCCACACTGTCCTCGGGCTGGGCCTTCCTAACTGCACCCTTAGCAGCTCCTCACCCCCACTGCCCACCAGAGCAGAAAGAGGGCCCGCCAGGATGTGACTCTGCTCCTCCCTCCCTGCTTCAGCAGAGGCTCCAGCAAGGGCACCAGTGCCTGCAGCCTCATTCCCTCCCTGCTCCCTGGTGCTGCCTTACCTGGGTGCTAAGTATTCCATCACCAGGCATCTGTTATGTCAGGACCCCCCTTCCCCATGTCTTCTTGAGCCTCTCCCCAGTCCCTGATGCCCACAGGGTCATGACACTGACCGCATTTGCTCATCCATGGCCAGGGGCTCCCGGAGCTCACCCCTGTACCGCTGGGGCCCGGGTCCTGCCTGGCTCCATGGGCGTCCTGTAGTCATCTCAGATGGGAGGATGAGGCTGATGTGCTGGGTGGGCTCTGCCTAGGGAACAGGCAGGGTCATTCCTGCCCTCACATGCCCACAGCAAAGATGTAGTGGAGAGCAGGACCCATAGGGCAGGGCCCAGTCAGCCAGTGGCGAGCCAGGACTCTCGGGGTTCAGCAGCGGGCAGTGGACAGCCCAAGCTTCTTCTCTCAGAATGGCTGTGGCTTCACAAGTGATGAGAAGAGCATGTGCTTGATTTCAGATCTCCATTGCAAGCTCATAATGAATGAGTCACAGGAGAAAGGTGAGACTTGGGCCCTTTCGTGCCTGATGGGAAGCTCCTGCCACCCTGGGGAGCCCCTCCAGACTGTCCTTGCCCACCTGGCTGCACTGGCTCCTGTATGCCAACCCAGTGGGGACAGGTTCTGAGGGACCTGGACAGATGCCGCTGCCCCTAGCCATGGCTGGATGATGTTATGCAGCCAAGCACAGCATGTGCTGCTCTCAGGAAGCCCAAGGGCTGTGGTCAGTGCAGTGGTGATGGTGGGCACAAGGTGCTTCCCAGAACTTCCCTTCTCTGAGCAGAGCTCCTGAAATGGGAGGGGACTCTGGGACAGCCCCTGCCCTGCTGGGTCTTTGCCTCAGATTGCTGCTGTGGCTGGGCCTAGGATCTCCAGCCTTGTGGCTCTGAGTCCTGATACCCTGGGAGAGGGGCTCTGGGCACACCCCATCCAGGGATTCCTTCCTGCCATCTCAGCAACAACTGCGGGGACGGGGGTAGGGAAAGTAACCAGAGTCCTGCTTCCCTGCCACTTGTCCAAGGCACTTCCCTATCCCAATGGTGGCCCCCACCCAGCCCAGGATTCTGGTTGAGTTCTTGAGCTCACTCTATTACCTTTGGGGCCAGGGCTGACATCAGGAGGACATCTGACTGGTGAATGGGGCCAGCCTGGGAACGTCCCAGCTGGGGCAGTGTCCAGGGTTCTCCCTTTTAGGGAGACATGGAGAATGGGGTTGAGTGAAGGCCCTTCCCTAGCTGCTGTGGCAACTCCAGTGAGCTGTTCTGGGCAAAGTGCGGCCCTGCAGTGCCGGGGCCCCTGACAGGACACGAGAAGAGGCCACGCTCTCCCTCCAGACCTGCTGCTCCATGGGTCCCAAGCCCTCCCGCTTTCTGGATGGCCCCCCAGGAAACAACCTTTCTGGGGCCTCTGCTCCCTTGGGCGCGCGCTGGGTCTGGGGCTGCCTCAGTGGAGTGTGGATAGAGCAGGGAGGACACAGGCCTGCAGGCGGACGGCGGGCTCCTCCCTCAGGCAGGTGTGCGGGTGGCAACTTCCAGTCTGTCAAGTCCACCTCGAATTCAATGGTGTCAGGTGAGCAGGCTGATGTCCTCCATGTGCTCACAGGGGCGAGTGCCCCCACAGGGACCCCAGCCTGGGTGGTCACTAGGGGTGCTGACCAGGGAGCTGAAAGTCCTCTGCTGGGCCAACCTCAAGGATTTGGGGGTGAATGGGCAGCTGAAGGGAGCCTTGCAAGCTGAAACCACCAGGAGGGGCCTACAGTGGGGTGGGCAGGACTGGGGGCCAGTCACAGGGACTGTCAACACAGGGCAGCAAGGCCTCACGGCAGGCACCCCAAGCCAGCACAGTAAGCGGTCAGGAGGGGCCTCTCTGGGTGGCCTTCTAGGGAGAAGGATGTACCCTGGCTGCCTGGCAGAGGCCCTGGTTGGCCCACGTCCCCCTCCACAAGCAGGATACAGGAGGGATGGCGCTGCCCACAGAGCCCTGGGCTCACGGCATCTTCTGCAGAGTGAGTGGGGAGTGGAGAGCCTCTTCTCCCGACTCTGCCTCCACTCGAGACCGGGCATCTTCCTCAGCCCCAACCCTGGCCCCTACCGTTCCTGTGATGGGCCCAGGCGTGCGATGGGCCTTGTCCTTGCAGAGGAAACCCATGCAGGCTTAGTCCCAGGCCTCGCATGAAGTTTTATTTTACCCAAAACGGAGCCAGCTTCCACTATATTGACTGTTCTAGAATGTTCACAGGCACCACCCATGGGCTTCACCCTCAGAACCTCATTTATTCCTCCCAGAACCCTCCAAGGCAGGCTTCCCTTTACAGAGGAGGGAACTGAGGCAGGGGCAGGGGCTTCTTGGGCACACACAGCTGATCCTGAAAGACTTGGGCAGCGGCTGTTGTTGCCTGCAATGACTAGCCCTGTTGGGTCTGACCTGCAGCCAACTCTCAAGGCAAGGACCGGCCCCAGCCGGTTCCTTCAAGAAACAAGACTCTAAAGCTGACTACCCCAGAAGGCAGACCTTGAAGAGGAGCCGCTACTTCACAACAGCAAGCTGGACAAAGTTCCTGGGGTGCAAGGGCGGTCCAAGTAAGGCTTGCCTGCACCCTAAGGGCCCCAGGACCACATTTACTAGGTTCCCACCCTGCAGTCAGCCAACTGCTGTGCCCCTTGCTCTAGGATCCTGTCTCCAGGGCTCATGAAAGCAATGGCCACTCTCTGTCCCTTGGGTGGGCACTGTCTTCTTCCCCTCCCCTGGGGTCCTGCAGATTACCTGTGCTGACCTGAGCCCACAAGAGGTGGCAGCAACAGCCCCTAAACCACTTTCTCAGAGAAAAGAAAACAAAGGAATCTTTTTACCAAGAAAAGTGAGTTGTGTTCCTGGGCCTGATTAGAATGGAGCTGGTCAGTGCCTGCTGCCCCTGGCCACAGCCTGCCTTTGGAGGGCACTAGGCTAGCAGGACCAGGCTCTGGTGCTCCCCAAGTTTCCGGGCTGCCCTGGGACATTGCAGAGTGCACATTTTGAGCAGTGCAACCAGCAGGACAGGCTCCTGCATCTCTGCACGTCCTGAGACCAGCCCTGAAGCAAGAAACCCCACTGGGTATAGGGTCATGACCAAGGGCAGTCTGGCAGCTAGCTGGTCACCCACTGAAGCACATCTGACCCTCAGGGCACCTTCAGAGGGTAGGAAGGGACAGGCTCCAGTCCAAGACCCCCATCTGGCACCCACAGCACTCTGGTCAGTGGGAGAAGGGAGCCAGGCCCTGTCCCCCACACCGGCCTGGGCACTGCCTGGGGATGTATGCTGCGTGGATGCTCAGACCCACCTGGGCAGGTGATTTCTGGCTACTGTAATGACTTTCAGAGACGGGGAAGCAGAGGCCTCTAACGCAGGGGCTGCCTGTTGGGTGGGCAGCCAGCACAGGGACAGGCAGATGATGGCATATTCCCCGATGAACCTGTCCCCACACCTGCGAAAGCCCATACTTCAGCAATGCGAGTGGTCATCCACCAGCTGTGGAATATCAACCTCCTGCAGGCCCAAGAGGTGAGGCCCTGGGTGGTGGGGGTGGCCCTGGGCAGCCTGGCACCACCGCAGGCACCACCACACCCCTGCCCCTGCCTTTCAGCTGCAGCACCTCAAGTCTCTCCTGGAAGGGAGGCAGAGTCCCCAGGCAGCCCCAGAGGAGGCTGCATCCAGCTCTCCCAAGTGAGTCCCCTGGTGCACCCCTGCCCCATCCCCAGAGGCCTGTCTGGGGCTCACTGCTTCTCTTCCTTCACCCAGGAACCAGGAAGGCATGAAGTTCCCCAGGGTCTTCACCAAGAGCCTCTCCAAGAAATGTTGAGTCCACTGGCATGGGGATAGTGGAGCAGCCCTGCAACCTGGGTGCCAGGGAGGGAGGAAGGGAGGGAGGGAGCACAGAAGCAGAGCAGGCCCTGGCCTCACTGGGCCCTGGTGGAGGGCCACACAGCCCCGACTCCCAGCACACTCCACTCCTGGGGATGCTCAAGGTGACAGTCCCTCTCCCACCCCCAGCCTGCTTCTGAGCCCCTTGCCTGTGGTAGCACCTGTCATCTTGCCTGCATTGAAGCCAACCCTGAAGAACACTTTTGTCTCTCAGCAAAAGAGGCTGCAGGCAATGCGGACCAAGCGCCTGCACCACTCAGGTCCTTTGAGAAACCTGCATCTGTGCCCACGGCTTTCCACTGCCAAGCCCACCAACCTCCAACTGGATTCTGGCTCTCTATAGCATTTCCTACTACTTTTAAGCCTGGCTAACTTCCAAAATAAATGACTCAAGATAAAGTATTGGATCTACAAACTGACAAAATAACAGCTAGTTTATTTTCTAGCTGTTATTTCGCTATTTGGCATTTACACAAAAGCACATGATGAAGTAACTAGCACCTTATCTGTTGAAGACTGAAAATAAAGCTTGTTTCTTTCCAAGTCGTGTGCTTGGATCCTCACTATCAGGTGCCCCTTCCCAGCCCCTGGTCCCTAGCCCAGCCCCTGCTATCTGCAGGGACCTGCCTGGGCAGCCAAGTCTTGCTCATCCCGGGATCTGGCAGCTGTCCTGGAAAAGAAGCGTTGCCAGAGCCGCGCCCACCCTCCCTGGAGGTGGGAGAGCTTTCCTGGTCCCCTGGCTGGGCCAGAGCTGCCTTCGAAACACAGGATCGCTCTGGGTCTCCTGCCCAGACTGCATGCTCCTGGGGGCAAGATGCCATCCTCTCCTGCCCTGACACAACACCGCGGATAGGGGGTCCAGCCAAGCTCACCTTCCTTCCTGGAGGGCCGTCTCCAGAGTGCTGTGGCCACACCTGCGCCACCCCTCCCACTACAGCAGCAGCTGCAGCTGCGTCCATTTTCTGGGGGTGGCCAGCTTAGTGCCCACCCTTACCTGGAAGCACAGTCTTCCCAGTCCTACGGCCCCACTTCCTTGGCATGAATCTCAGCCCCTTCCTACTTCAGGGAGCAGGAACTTTGCCAGGAAGCTGGGGGATCAACCAGGCCAAGGAATGGGATGGTGTGTCAGACAAGGGGAGCTAAGGTCCGGGGTGTCCAGGGCCAGACTGGACACTGCCAGCCCCAAGGCTGACAGCATCCTGACAGGACAGCAAGCCCAGATTCACGGAGAAGGGGACACAGTGATGAACAACTGACAAACACAGGAATAATAAATTTATTATAATCACAGATGGTGGGGTAGTGCACGTAAAAAGGGGGGAACCTCTTCTCACCAGAGGGCTGGTGGCCGGTGCCCAGAGTGGCAGGCAACATAGGGAGGCGCTCCCTGCATGGCCCCGGCCTGCTGCCAGGCCCACTCTCTCTGGGTGGCTCAGTGTGTGGTGCTCTGAGGACACGGGTCCTGAGGGCCTTGCTCTTCATCCTTCACAGTGGGGACACGGCCCTCATGCCAGCAGCACAGGCCCCAACGCCCCTGCTCCCTGGATGCCCCACGGTGCTCAGCAGGAATGCCATGAGGGCTGAGGCCCAGCTGGTGGCGGGGAGCTGGCAGCGCCTATGGGCCAGCCCTCCCTCCAAAAGGCAGCCTGTGCCCTGGACTTGGGGGCTTCCCCGGGGGGTGCCCCACCTGCCCAAAGCAGCATAGCCTGAACCCAAAACTGTGACCAGAGAATCCCATGTGTGTTTTAAGGGTTTCCTATGTCCTCTGTGTTCTCCTATAGGAACGAGTAGGGGTGTGTCTAGCACACACAAGACGCTCTAACAACACCCTGAGTGCACCCTCACACTGCTGAGATGGACCTGGACCGTGGACAGGCCATAGTGAGAGCAGCCCGAGGATCGCATCCCGCTCCTTGGAGGAAGTCACATGGAGGGCCTTCTCTAAGAAGTCGGCCAACACCCCCCAAGCAGCCCGCTCCACTGCGCCTATCCCAGTTCTGTACAGGTGTGGGATTTCGTTTGGCAGGTCCCCAAGGCAGAAGATAAAAGCAGGAAAGCTAACCTAACCCCAGGCTCTCTAAGGAAGCCAACACCTAGAAGTGCCTGACAGGAGGCATGTGTCCTTGGCCCCGATGAGGCTGCGGGCCATCCCTGCAGTCTTGGCTAGGCGGCTGAGAGGCAGGCCTGGTGGACACTCTGGGCCCAGGTGTTGAGCAAGGCAGTGACCGAGTGCTTGTCTGGGAGCTGCAGCAGCCTGGAGGTCATGCAGCGGTGCACCGACTGGAGGAAGGGGTTGGCGTCTGCAACAGAGCAGCGGGTGTGAACCTAAGGTGTCCAGCGCTGCGCTCGCTCCTGGCACACCCGGCAGTGCTTTGGGAAGGGGAGTCCCAGGCTCGGGCCAAAGCACCAGGAGGTGATATGTCCTGCACGCTGCCCGGCCTTCAGGCTCTCCTCCCAGAGCCTCATCGTCAGTGAAGAACTGAATCTGAACAGGATCTAGGGCTCTGCCTCTAACAACCTTGGGGACCCAGCCCAGCTCTGCTGTGTGCCAGCTCTGGGCTCAGGGAGACTACCCCCGCCACCGTGGTTCTCTCTAGAGCCACAACACCCAGACAGGGCCCTGTGTGCCCAAGCTACTGGTGGAACCCGTCAGCCCTGCCAAGGTAGTGGCCTCTGGGAAGCTAGTGGCCTCTGGGAAGAGCGGGGACTGTCCTTGAGCCATGCTTACTCACCCCTCACCCACTGAACACAACCACCCTGGAGAGCTGACCTGACACAAGTTGAAGAGGCGAAGGGACACAGTGGGAGCAGAGACCCTTTTCTCTCAGGCGACCACTGGAAAACCCGCTCCTATCCGTGCAGGAGGAGCCAGAAGAGGGGAGGGAGGGGCCTGAGCTGGGGAGGGGCAGGAGCGCACAGAGGCTGTCCCTGCTGCAATGGAAGCCTGGTTTTCCACAATGACCCCTGCTTGCCCTGGGTCCCCAGACAGCTCCTCTGGGTCTACCCACCGTACTGCCACTGCCGGTCGATCCACAGTGGGCTTTGGGCAGGATAGTCAGCGGGCACACTGAGCTCCAGTGGTGGCACACTCGGGAGGTCCTTGTCATCTGCAACACAGAAGGCTCTGTGACCTGGACAAGCCCCAGCCTGCCCTGCCTCACAGCCTTGCTCTGGAACAGGACTCTTCACACCCGAGGAGGTTCTGGTGAAGCTTGTGGCAAAGCCTGGAAGAGGTCTCTCTGACTCTCAGATTTCCAAACGTGAAGCCTGGAGTGCCCTGCATTGATGGGTGCCCAGAGGTCCTGCCTACCACCTCCCTAGGGCCCCAGGCAAGCAGAGCCACATCTGTGTTGGGGAGGTGAGAGTGTGCGGGCTCTGGCAGTGGGGACTGAGGCATGGCCAGGCTGTCTGGGGCCCGTGTGTGTGAGGATAGAGCAGACAGCCTGGCGGGGCATGAACACAGGGTGGGTTCTGGGCGCTGTGCCCTCTGGCTCGGACAGCAAAGCCCTGGGGCTGCGGTCAGGGCCTGCTTTCCCACGCCAGCCCCGGCCCTCTGGACACTCACCTAGCTTGCAGATCAGGTGGACAGTGCCATTGTTGCTGCAGTGAGAAGGGTCCAGGTTTACCAGGAACTTGGGGTCCAGCCTGGCCACCTCGCCCTGGAGCACACTGGGGATGCTCTGCCGCTCATCATCCTCAAGCCTGCGCTTCCGGGTGCACACCACTGGGGCCCTGGGGAGGCGGCATGGTGACCACACCGGGCACACTCGGCCCAGGGCTGGCCGCCCTCCACAAAGCCCAGCCCAGCTGGACATACGTGATGGGTGGGCCGTGAATGGCGGTCATGGCTGGAACGAATGTGCGGTACAGGGAATGGTTGAAGACAGGTGAGCGGATGTTGGCCAGGACGGCATCCAGGAGCGGCTGGCATAGGTACTGCTGTTTGGTCGGTGGCACCGGGGGCGGTGGGGGAGTGGGCTGGAGGCAGGATGGGCACGGTCAGCAGCCCGGGACCCGAGGGTTCCCCATTTAGGGGGCCTTCACACCCCTGGCCTGTCGTCACTCACAGTCAGATTCCCGAGGCCTCTCTCATAGCCTCCTCCATTGTGCAGACAATGTTGGCTGATCCTGGGAATGATCCCCCACCCCCACAGCCTATCCTCTCTACAGTCCCTGCCTCCTCTGAACCGGGTGGAGGAGGCACCCACGGGGGCCGTAGACAGAGGGTGACTTCCCTCATGTTCCCACCCAGCACAGCAGACCTGGCCTGGAAGCCTCGTGGGCAGGGTCCAAGATCAGGCCCAGCCCCCGCTCAGATGCCCTGACCTTGAAGGCCCCTCTCAGCGGCGCTCCCAGGAGCTCTTAGGGGAGCCCTGGTTCCCCTAGGGGTGTCTGGCATCCCACTCACCACCGCCATGTCATTCTTGAGTTTCTCCAGGGCGATCTCACACTTTTGCAAGGTCTTCAGGGGACACCTGCAGAGAGAGAGGACTTGGGCTGACCTCTGTGCTGAAAGAGTGGAAGACATGGCAGTTCTCAGGCTCAGGTCTGGGATCCCAACTACTGCCACTGGGCCTCGGCCATCAGAAACCTCTGCAGGAGCTCCTACCAGTTGATCAGCTGTTCCAAGACCCAGAGTTGAAGGCAGGCAGCCCTCAACCCCAGGAGCTGCTTGTCCCTGGTTGGCAGAGTGAGGCGATGGGTCAAGAGAAGGGACAGTGGCCAGGCCCCTGATCAGGCTGGGAATGCCTCATTCTCATGTAGGCCAGTCCCTGCCCCGCTCATCCCTATAACCCTAACAAAGGATCAACCCATGAAGGTCTGGAGGATCACCCAATAGTGACTGGCATTCTATCCAGACAAGCAGAACAGAGACCCTTCTAGACAGGGGTTGGGGGATAGCCTGAGTTGAGGTGAGAGGGAGGTATATGCCAATGCCCATGCAGTTTGGAGGCACTGCCCGAGCTCTGATCCTCATAGCAGCCTGTGGCCAGCGGCCCTGCCTTCCACCTGCTTCTCATCAGCACTATCCTGTTTCATTTTCATGACAGCACACATGGGCTATAAGTGGGGTAACTGAGATACAGTCGCCTGCCCATGGTCACCGGCAAGTCAGGGGCAGAACTCCAGGTCAGGCTCAGGCCCATCAGGGCCAGCTGATGGTCAGGCCACTGCAAGCTGGCCCCTGGCTGCTGGCTGGATGAGGTCTGGCTGTGATGGCCTAGCATGAGGGCCACAGCAGCAGCCAGGAGTAGGGCAAAGGCTGGGCACGGGCCAAGATGAAGCCTGGGCTTGAAGCCCCAGCACACACCAGAGTGGAGCCTTGGAGGCCTCTGGCCAGGGCCCAAAGAGCTGCCTGGTGCCTTTGTTAAACCCACATCATCACCAAGTACCCATCCATGGCTGGGCTATCCGTGCCCTTGTGGACCCTCCGTGGGCTGTGGGCAAAGCTCACCGCTTCGAGGGGTCTGTCAGAATGTCCAGAAGGCTCTTCATCTTACTCAGGTCCTTTTTTCTGTCTGGGAAAGGAGAGGGTACACTAAGACACAAGCCCGGCAGTGTCCCCAGGGTGCAGGCCCCTGCCCTGGCTGCAGCCTACCTTCGTTCTTGTCGATCTTGTTGATCATGCGGCGCAGGGGCTCAATGTACTTGGACAGCTGCTTCAGCTTGTCCAGGTACTGCTGCTCCTCAGCCTGGCTGGAGCCGGCTGGGCTCATGACAGAGCTGGGGTTCACTGCAGGACACAGGCGGGTGAGGCCACAGCCCTTGACCCTCAGGTGGGGAACTTGAGCTCTGAGGGCCCCAGAGCTCACACACCCAGTATGAGCTGAGGCCTCATAAAGGTGAGGGGTGACCTCAGCACCTCAACCTGCCAGGCTGAGTACAGGTCACACGACGGGCTGTGGACCCCAGGCCCAACTTACCAGGTGTGTTTAAAGGTCCAGGTGAGGGGACACTGAAGTTCTGTGGGGTCCGCGCCGTCACTGGGCTCTGGGAGGGCTGCGGTGAGGGGCTGGGCAGGAAGCTACTGGGGGACGGGGCAGGGCCAGAGCTGCAGCCAAGTGAGAGAAACATATAAGCCGGGGTCCAGGCAGGGCCGGCCTCGAGGGCCAGGCAGGGAGGGGCACCCCAGGCCAGGCCTACCTGACGTTGGAGTTGGGCTGTGAGCCAGGCTGGCCGGGCTGTGGGGACGGCTGGGGGGGAGGGGGCATCGACTGCGGGGTCTGCACCTGCTGGCCCGGTGACGGCGAGGACAGCATGGGGAGGCTGCTCTGGCTGACCTGGAAGTGGAGGGGCTCAGCCGGCGCACTGCCACACGCCCGCCCGCCTCCACACCACCTGCCCACCGCACGCATAGGCCCGTCCTCCCGCACAGCCTCACCACACACCTGTGTCTTCATCCAAATGCCACCTGGACATACACACAGGCACACTCCCCCAGCCTGGCACATAGCATGAGGTGACCAAGGGGCTGGCGGGGGGGGCGCCCAGGCAGGGCAGCCCTTGCTCCTTGGCCAGGGGCCCACAGGGACACAGGCTTTGAGGGCTGTGTAGTGGGAGTGTGAGGAAAACGGCAGTCTGGGAGGCAATACCCTCAGCTGGCACTAGCCTGGCCTTCCCTGACACACCTGCCTGTCCTGTGACACGCTCCTCTGTGGGTCGGTGAGGACCCTGCTCTGCTGACCAGTGGGACCGTCTTCCCACATGCTCCCACAAGCCCCCGCAGCCCCCAGGCTGACTGCACCAAGGACAAGCCCAGTGGCTATGGCCATCTGTTGTGGTTAACACATACAGCTGCAGGGCTGGTCCCAGGCTGTGTCCCACCTGGACCTGCTTAATTGGAGTGAGGTGGCCCAGGGAGCCACACACACACCCATGGTGGCACTGGCATCGGCCCACACCAGCACCCCTGGGAGAGGCGAGCTACTCAGTGTCAAAGACACCTGGGCCCAGAGCCTGGTTCTGCCATGCAGGTGTGCACCCGAGTCCTCTGAGGCCCTGTGTGTCTGCAGAGCAAGGCTGCTGCTCTGCTCCCCAGGCCTTGCTGGCCACCACACAAATAAGATCAATCACCCCAGTGTCTGCACCAGGGACACCACTGTCTTCATCCGTAAACTCTAGGGATGAAACCACACCACCCAGGCATCAGGGATAAGCATGTGTGAAACACCCACACCTTCCTGGGGTAGAGCACAGATGGCAGCTTTGATGGGGAGGACAGCTGCCTGCCAGCCCTGGGCGTCTGGCCTCCCCTAGAGGGACTCTCAGCAAAGAGGGATGCCTTGTCACACTGCGGGAACCCTGAAGGCCCTGCTAACTTCAGAGGCCCCCAAGGGCCCTGGTGACATTTCCCACACCCTAGTCAACCCCCTGCATGCTGAGCATCCCCTCACAGCCTGTCTAGGAGCCAGGCCCCCGGACCATCCATTTCTGTAGACCAACTCAGTGCTTCTCCTGGGGCACTCTGGCCATGAACGCCTGTCTGGGGCCACGACTCACACCACCCCCCAAGCACCTCCACCACAGTGCTGTGAGTACTGGGATAGGACAGCTGCATTCTAAGCTCCTTAAATTGGGGACCAGGCCCAGAGCCCACAAACAGAACGCTGCCCTCCTCACCACCCCACCAGGCAGCAGAGGGCAGGGTGGCACTGCCCTTTCAGCGCCACCTGGACCAAGCTCCTGGAGCAAAATGCTCTTTCTGTCCTGCCTGTTCCATAGGGTGTGCCTGACAGTGCTGCAAGGGATGCTGGGTGCAGGCCGCTCCTGAACCATATGTGCTGGGAGACCAGGGGTGGGGGGCTAAGGCACAGGGCGTGACCACAACAGGGCACTTCCAGCACGGCTGGGTCAGAGGTCCCTATCCAAAGCCACTGGCCCAGTGGGACATCAACCGATGGAATGGACTGTTCCCACTGTTTTGTGGTCAAGACACCTCTGCCTGGGAGAGGAGGGGCGGAGTGCAGGAGCCCCAGCTTCGGCCTGCCGGGCCTCATCCATCACTCTACCTAGTGGAGCAAAATGGCTCGTGGTGATTCTCGCAAAGGTTAGCAAGGTCAGAAACGGGGACTGATGTGACTTCATTTGCTAAATGCTGAGTTGAACAAGTACAGATATTTCTCCCACCAAAGTCCTGTGCATCCACGGTGCTGGGGTGCACAGAGCCCTAGCTGAAGGGGAGTGAGGGCATGTCCCAGACACCGGAACACATGTTCTAGACTCATCCAGGTGTCAACAAAATCCCAAGGCCAGAAAATTCCATACAGAGAACCACAGACGGCACCGAGGAGTGGGAAACAAAAACTCTGGGCCCCATGCTCAGCCCAACTCTGCCTTTCCTGACCCATGCCTGACTTGCTGCTACTCTCTATCTGCACCCAAGAAAGCTGTCTCACAAGGTCACCTCTCTTTCTGCTTGAAGGTCAGGGCCCCTCCCCCCGCCTCTCCCTGACTGCCTCTTCCAGAGAGGCGCCTGTGCCTGAGCAGCTGCCCCTTCTAGAAGATGGTCAGCTCTTTTCTGCAGCCTAAAGCTCAGCGCTTCTCTGAGGAGCAAGGCAGCTGCAGGCTGGGCAGAGGCCACCAAGCAGGGAAGGCCACCACACAGCCCTCATTGCCACTCAAGAGTTCTCATCTGCTCTCGAACCTCAGGAAGCCCAGCACCCACTTTGGCCCTGAAGCGACAATCTCACCAGCCACGCCTGTGGGGCCTCCAAGCACCCACCCAGAACTTAGGTCTATCTCAGCTCTTCAGCTGCCCCAGGCCAAGGCAGCTGGTGGCCAGCAGAGACCACAGGATGGGAGACAGGGAGATTTCTAGTGGGAAGAAAAACAAACGAAGGGCACCCTTTCATTTCCAAGAGCACGAGAGCAGGAAGCCAGGCCCTGTGCCCAGGTGTCAGTGGTGGACAGTCCAAGTCCAGCACCTGGGGTGAGAAGCAGCCCCCCAAAGACTCATCTGAAGACAGAACTGGCTCTAGGGAGGCAGCCAGAGAGGTTGGGTGCCGGTGTGTCACAGCTAGCAAAGGCCCCAGGACAAGAATGTCACACCTCCTAGGGAAGGAGCTTCTGAGTGCGCATCACCTGTCACCTGAGTGTCACAGGTTGGGAACAGGGAGCTCAGAGGGAAGTGACTTGCTCAAGGTCACCCTAGTGATGAAGGGAGCTCAGGCACGCTAAACATCAACATCCCAGCAACACCACCACCCCAGCAACAATGGCATGAACTGCATTTCTGGGAAAGGGACCCACACAGCAGCCTCGAGCTGAAGGCAGGTGGACACTGAGTGGGCCAGAGAGGAGGTGGGAGGGCAGAAAGGCTGGTCCAGGGAGCTCCATCCCACGGAGGAACCCTCAGGCAAGGCTGGCGGCACTGCATGCTCCCCACGCCCGCTCCCACATACTGGGAACCGTTCCTTGCTCCTGGCTCCGGCACTCAGTGTGTCCCCTGGAGGCACTCCCCAGGGTGCAGTGGAACACGGGTCTCATCCTGGCAGCTGGCAGCCAGCAGAGCCCAGAGGATGGGAGGCAGGGAGATTTCTAGTGGGAAGAAAAACTAATGAAGGGCACCCTTTCATTTCCAAGAGCACGAGAGCAGGAAGCCAGGCCCTGTGCCCAGGTGTCAGTGGTGGACAGTCCAAGTCCAGCACCTAGGATGAGAAGCAGCCCCTCAAAGACTCATCCAAAGACAGGCTCTAGGCTCTAGGGAGGCAGCCAGAGAGGCGAGAAAGAAACCTCCCAGTCCTTGGGCTCATGTCAGGTCTGGGATTGGAGCAGGGAACAGTGCCTCTCTAGTCAAAGGACAAGCCCCTAGCGAGGAAGACACTGCCTGCTTACATCTGCCAAGGGAGGATTGTGGCATGGGCCATGCCACCCCCTGGGCCCCTGTGCTGGGCACTGTGTCCAGAATGCACCAAGCACAGAATCCTGCTTGGACCTGGTAGCCTGAGTCTGTGAGGCATGCCCACCGTAACAGGAAGATGCAGCCATGAGCCATCAAGACAGAGGGAGGGAGCCTGGGCCCTGCCCTCTGGAGAAGAGCCCATGGGGCACGTACGTTCCCACTCTTTCAGCTCCACCTGTTTTCTTGGACCCAATTTGTTGCCACAAGGAAAGAACAAGAGCAGATGGGCAGTGTAGTCTCCAGACTGTGTCCTGCTGACTGCTGAGGGCAGGTGGCTGGAGGGACAGTGGCCACAGGATGGCCACCTGGACACACTGGAGACAGCAGGTTCTGGCTCCTGAGAGCTCAGATGGGACACAGTGGGGCAATTCCTGGTGAGGTCAACAGATTGTTCCTGAGATAAGCTCTCTTTTCTCAGAAGGGACTGGATTGAAAGATACTGACACAAAAGCAGCAGCACACCTCTGGAGCCGCCTGGTGTGGGCAGGTGAATGCCCTTGGTACAGGGGGCCCAGCATGCCTCATGTCCCCAAGACTGGCCCACAGCCAGGTGTGGGAGGCTGTACCAGGGAGCCTGGTACTGCAGCCCGATATAGAGGGCTGAGCTGGGGGAGGGCCCTCTGCAGGGAAGACCAGGACCAGAGAGGGCTGCAGAGCAGCTGCCTGGGCAGTAGGGAGGCTTCCACTCCAGGGTGTCCCTCTATTCGCTTTTCTCCCTCCCTTAACTCCTGCCAGTTTCCTTTCTTGCAGCTAACAAGCATGAACAAACCTGCTTTAAAAACACAGAACAAGGCTGGGCGCAGTGGTTCACGCCTGTAATCTCAACACTTTCGGAGACCGAGGCGGGTGGATCACCTAAGGTTAGGAGTTCAAGACCAATCTGGCCAACATGGTGAAACCCCATCTCTACTAAAAATACAAAAATCAGCCAGGTGTGGTGGCAGGCGCCTGTAGTCCCAGCTACTCGAGAGGCTGAGGCAGGAGAATCGCTTGAAGCTGGGAGGTGGAGGTTGCAGTGAGCCAAGAGTCCGCCATTGCACTCCTGCCCGGGGGACAAGCGCGAGACTCTGTCTCAAAAAAAGAAAAACAAACAAACAAACAAACAAATAGTAACAACGACAACAAAATAACAGAACAAAACCAGAACCTTGCCCCAGTTCTGTGCCTTCCTTCCTCTTTCCATAAATCTTGTGGCTTTTGTCTACTGCCAGGACAAGGAATACTTTCTAAATGCTGCCACATTTGTCCTCAGTGAACAACCCCAAAGGTTCAAGGGTGCGCCCCTCACTGCCAGCGTGAATGGGTGGAACCTGGTGACTAAATCTGTGTGCAGTTAGCCAGCATCTTCCCATGACAGCGCTCTCACCCCACACAGTGCGATGAGGACAAACCAGGATTCTCCATGGCATTTATTCCGAGGCACTAACTTTTTCGGCTTCATCATCTATTTCTCTATCCTTCCTCTGCTCCCCCTTACCTCCTTGCCTTTGGGGGTTGGAAGCTTCTAGAGACAGTGAGACCTATTAGCTGGCATAACTCAGGGCAGACTTAATCTAAGGGCCAGGGAAGGCTGGGGAGGGAAAGACTGAGTGGGTCTGGGAACTGGTGGGAAGGATGGAGGGAGGGGCTGCCTGTGAGAAGTCTAGGTGGAAACACCAGCAGCTGGGTGTGGGGAGTGGCCAGCCCACAACAGAGTATGGGCAAGCCAAAGCCCAGGACAGAGCCTGGTCTTGTGGGGGCATGGAGGGAGCCCATCCAGGAGTGCCCAGTAAACAAGGCGGAGGAGCCAGGCCATCAGCCCAGCAGGAAGGGGAGTGAGGAGTTTCCAGAAGAATCCTGCTGAGAGGCCAAGGCGTAAGGGTTTCACTTGAGCCCTCGATCTTGACTTGGTGGCTCCCTGGGGGCACTCTCAGTCTGTAAAAAGGGCTAAATGCTCAAACTATGACCTGCTGCAACAAGAAACAGTGAGGCTCTGTACACAAAGAGCTTAGCTCAAGGTCTGGCACGTATCTCACACTGAAAACATTGGGGACTTTTTATGTTTATAAAAATCAGTCCTGCATGCTGCTACTAAAGTCATTCCTCCACATACAGCAACCCAACCTGATTCTGTGAACCCAGTGGATACTGAGCCGGAGGCTATAGGAAAGGAGGAGAAGCAGTTTTAGCAGACAAGAGCACAGAACCCAAAGGGGTCTGGTCAAGGAGACACCAGCAGCATGTGAGCAGGTCGTGGAGCTCACAGCCTCCAGGCCATGGGGAACTGCACCCTGGCTTCTGCCCACACTGGCCTCCTTTCCACCACAGCTACACAACCTACTCCCTCACCCCAACTCGCGCTCCTCTGGAGAGCTCTTTCACCAAAGCCTTTCTACCAGCAGATTCCAGGCACTTCCTCCCGCTGTAATTCAACAACTACCAAAAAGGAAGTCCCTGCCAAAGAACCTAAGTTCCAGTCAGTAACTATGTGAATGGCACATCTGGGGTAACCCAGGGGCTTAGTATGCAGGGAGGGCAAAAGCTGAACATGCCCCAATGGGGGCCCAGGCCACTCTCTTGGCAGTGTGTGGTGTGTGGCACCGGGCTTGGGGCCACACGGACTAAGGGCCATCCTGGCTAAGCCTCCACTTCTTCCTCTGTAGAACAGAGCTGCAGAGACGCCACTGCACAAACCAGGGTGGTGGCAGTGCCTGCACCTGGGCGTTCAGGGATGGGCAGGGACCACTGTCTGCTAGGATTATGGAGGCATTTCCCCTAAAACAGAAACTGAATTGTAAAGTTATTTTGGCAAATTTGAGGTTTTCACAACAAACCCACTAAAATGGAAAGCCTGTATGATGAGAGAACTTCAGCATAATTTTATTCTCAGAATCTTAGCACAGTGCCTGGCACACAGAATGCATGTGGTAACTATTTGTTAAAAAAATGACTATGCCATGGAGTAATTCCAAATTTCATACAGTAAAAGAAGCCGGGAATTCATATCTCTGAAAAGCATAATGTACACAGAAGTCTACCTCTACCTAGAAAGGGGATGTGTGTTACAAGTTACACACTCTACACAGCAAACTCTACAACAGCATGGCCCAATACCACTTTGGCCACACTGGCCACGTTCTGGAGTCTGTGCTGTCCACTGCAGCAGCCACTAGCTTCCCTGTGGGCAAATGAGGGCTTAAAATTTATTTGGTGCGACTGAAGAACTGCATTTTTTCATTTTATTTAATTTTAGTTGACTTCTAGTTTTTTTCCATTTTTAAAATATATATATTTATATATATTTTTTCCATTAAAAAATATATAATTAATTGGAGATAGTATGTTGCTAAGTGAACCAGGCTGGTCTCAAACTCCTGGCCTCAAGTGATCCTCTCATCTCAGCCTCCCGAGGTGTTGGGATTATAGCCATGAGCCCCTGTGCTTGGCCTAATTTTAGTTAATTTAAATGTAAACAGCCACACATGCTTAGTGGCTACACTATTAGATAGCACAGCTCTAGAAAGCGAAACTTTTTCTTAGCTTCTGTTTTATTTTTACCATGAAAATGCGTACAGTATAACTATTTTAAGCTGAAAAGACCCAGATATTTATTCATATCCTCTCAAGAAGCACAAGCTGGGCTTGGCTTCATTAAAAAAAAAAAAAAAAAGGGGACTGTGGGTTTGGCACTCTGAAAGCCACCATAAAAGAAGTCACCGGTGATGATAATGACAGGTGCACTTTACAAAGGTGCTCAGAGGACGCCCCGAGCTCCCAGCCGTGCCCTGGGTGCTGCCCCGTAAATACCTGTGACATGGGCTGTCTGCCCAAAGGGATGGAGCTTGACGGGACGGCGGACACAGCGGTGGTGGGTGGGAACCGGGCTCTTATGTGCATCCCACCTTGGGCCAAGGCTTCCGTGATCATCTTTGAGGACAGAGGGACAACAGACAAGGTGATCGCAACAAAGAAACTCAGTGCCTGGGCAGGTGGAGAGGGCACCTGTAGCCTCTGCAAGAAGGAGCACCAGGGCGAGGAAACCTTGGGCAGCTCGGGGCAGCCTGGGAGGGGAGGCCACCCACATGTTCAAGCCCACAGCACCTCCAGGTCTGTCTGGGCATTGGGAATCTAGAAGATTTGCCAAGAATGCTGCTTCCAGACCTTTCTATTCTACTGGCTGCTCTCCTGCACTGGTGTCCTCAACACACTTCTGAACACACTTCGCTAACAGATCAGAATCCTACAGCCCACAGAACCATCAGAGCCAGACCTTGAGGGCCTGAGCTGGTGTTCTTGGAGACCAGCCTCCTGGGGACAGACGTCAAGAGTACACTCCACCAAAGCCTGTGATAAGAACACTCGACTCCCACTGAACCATGAGCTCAGTTAAGCCTGCTCACAGCATCCTTCCTTCTCAGTGGCACACCTCTTACAGCCCGAACCCAAATCATCCTCCTCTCCTCCTCCAGGCCTGAGGCTGATGGTCCTGGTATCTATCGAGGAACTGGTTTTCTTTCATAATAAAAATGGGCAAAGGTGAGCAAGAGAAGCCTGGGGGGACTGCTTGGCAGGCCTCCGCCCTGACGAGAAAGTTCACCTCCACAGGGATGCGAGTCAGGAACTCCAGCATGAGCCAGGACCATTCCCCTCATCAATGGACACTTCTTGAACTACAAAGGCAGCAGGGCAGCTGAGCACTGTTGTGGGCCCGGGCCCGACCACTCTTGCTCTGGGTTCTGGGTTGGGGGTAGAGCCCGAGTCTCATCCCTGGAGAGCAGGGCCTACAGGCACTTAGGACGGTAACAAACTAGAACAAAACACGCCAGGCTCAGAAAGAAAGGAGGACTGATCCACAGAAAAACAACACATCTCATGGTGGGAGGCTGTGCTCTGGGTCCCAAGCTCCAGGAGGTGCTGTCAGCCTTCGGTGCAGGCAGCGACGGGTGCCAGTAACAGGGCTTCAGCAGGAGAGTGGCTGCAGGGAGACCCGTGGCCTCACACACGGCCCACACTCACAATCATGGGCACACACAGGAGGCACTAGAAGCTGGGGTGACACGGCATAGCAGATGCCAACCAGAACCTCACTCATTCCTCCTGCAGCCAGAGCAACAAATGAACTAACTGGGGGTGAGAAACAAAGAAGCGATCCCAATGGGGTTAAGAGTCTATTTACCACTACCTGCGGCACTTCGGAGGAGCCCGTCTGAGAGTGCAGCAGTGCTCAACGGCACTCGTTCCACAAGGGAGAAAAGCCTGGAAGTAAGTCAGATGGTATGAGAGAAGCAAACTTTTTTCCAGGAAGAGAAAAACAAAAAAACACAAGGAATGCAAAGCTTAAGTCTAGTGTACTGCTGACTGATGTTCTTATAATGGAGAACTGATAGGGAAAGCCCAATTTCTTTCAACCCAAACACACCAGTTATGTTTACTGGATCAGATGAGCCAGGCAGCTATCAACATTTCACTACTTCCCAACACACATCTACCCAGAGAGGAATCCAAAAATCCTCTCCCCTACCCCCAGGTCTGACTCTCCCCACTGCGGTCACTGTGCAGAAGGGTCCAGCAAAAAGAGAGAAGGTCCTCCAGGGTGGCCAAGGCTTCAGTAGAGCAGCTGTGAATCAGCAATGCCACATACATGTTCATAATGGGAGTCTGTCTTGGATAATTCTTTGTGACTTGTAAATTAGAGTTAGGTTTTCACATACTAAAAGAATAGAAAGTTAAACAACAAAGGTATAGGGACTGTTTGAAAATGAGATGCATGGCCAGGCACAGTGGCTTACGCCTGTAATTCCAGCACTTTGGGAGGCCAAAGCAGGCACATGTCTTAAGGCCAGGAGTTCAAGACCAGCCTGGCCAACATGATGAAACCCCGTCTCTACTAAAAATACAAAACTAGCCAGGCATGGTGGCGCATGCCTGTAATCCCAGCTACTTGGGAGGCTGAGGCAGGAGAATCCCTTGAACCCAGGAGGAGGAGACTGCAGTGAGCCGAGACTGCACCATTGCACTCCAGCCTGGGTGACAGAGCAAGAGATTCTGTCTTAAAAAAAAAAAAAAAGAAAAAGAAAATGAGATGCATTCTGTCCTGTTTCTTGCTTTTTTAAAGAGACAAGAGTTTTGCTCTGTCTCCCAGGCTAGAGTGTAATGCTGTCATCACAGCTCACTGCAGCCTCAAACCCCTGGGCTTGCACGATCCTCCCACCTCAGCCTCCCGAGTAGCTGGGACTGCAGACATGTACCACTCCGCCCAGCTAACTTTTTATTTTTATTTTTTTGTACAGACAGGGTCTCGCTGTGTTGCCCAGGATAGTTTTGAACTCATCGTCTCAAGTGATCTTCTCACCTCGGCTTCCCAAAATGTTGGGATTACAGGCATGAGCCACTGTGCCTGGCATGTCTTGGTTTTATAGGGGAGAAAGAGAAGTCTGCTGTGTCCTGCTAAATCCCCTTGTGGGTGACATCGCCCTTCTCAGCTACATAAATAACACTGGAAAGAGAACCAGGTGTGCACAGCACAAGGCTGAGCAATTTTTCTAGAATACTCAGTCCCAGGCTACCCTTTACCACACCCAACACCACAGTACTGCAAGGGCCTGACAGGGCGCCTCTCTTTGGCTCTAAGATGGGCTTGAGAGACAGGGCATGGAGGGCTGCCTGCATGGGGGCCCCCAATCCCAGAATTTCATTCATGAACTCAGAGGCCTGTTTCTGCAGCATGCAGCAGCTCACACATACAAAGCTGCAGCACGTGGTCACCACGTCCTGATGTCCACTGTGTGAACAACACAAAAGGAGCTCCAATCTGCATCTCTGACCTCCTGGTTAGATGGCGGCTGATCAGATCTGAAGGCCCTCAAAGTGAACCATTAACTCACCTCCATCAGCTTCAGGAACAATCTAGGAACAATCTAGGACATCAAGATATGTGTCACTGGTAATAGCAAAAAATCGGAAATTATTACAAGGTCCAAGAACAAGATGGTAACTGAGGATGGCAGGAGACATTCACAGAGGGGTATGACAAAGAGTCCCTTGGCGTCGACCAGGGCTTCTAATTAAAGGAGGACATTTCATCCCATATTGATGTGGAAGATGCTGCACAAAAACCCCAGGATAGCATGGCCTTGACTATGGGAAAGAACCAGAAAGGACACCAGACCTTCTCTCTCATGGAATGGTTCTCTTCTGTTCCTCTCCACTTTCTGGGTTCTACAGTTACCACACATACTTTTAAAGTTTTTAGATCAGAGTACTGTAGCCTCACCTGGTCACTGTGCCAATTCAAGTTTCGAAAGAAGATCATGAATCCAGATGGCCCCTCAGAGGGCTTGCTGTGCCCAACCCTCCCCATCCCCCAGCAGAGGGCGCTGCTATTGGTGGAACAAGGTAGTGAGGGTGCCCAATTAGCCCCCAAGAAACTGCACTGCTTGCAACAAGGCAAGACCAAGCTCTGAGAGAAAACCAGCAGAATGCTGGTTACAGAATTTCAAGGTGCCACATCCGGACTGAGAAGCACCTCACAGATATGCCCTACCCACTGCTGGACTTTAAGAAACTACAAGCCTCCTCTGTCACTAGCACTTGGGAATCCCCTGCATGGCAGCACATGGTGCCACAGGGCAGGTGGGCAATGATCCTTAAAACACCAAACTCACTCAGCAACGAACCACAGTGGTAACCACTCTCCATCCTCCTTCCTGTGCCAGCCGGGCGGGGACGTCCACTTGAAACAAGGGGTGGAGAAACCGACAGGAAGACCAGTGGCCCAAGGACAGGCTCAGCATGGGCCATGAGCACACACAGCTGGCATCCTGCTTCTGGAAGGTGATGGGATGCCAGCGAGACTGCAAAGCAGACACTTCCTTGAGCTAGAAGCCTAACGAACATACCAGCTGGGCCTGCACCAGCTGAAAACGCTGGCTGTTCCATGGCTATTCACTTTCCAAATACCAAGAAATGGAAAGAAAAGGAAAGTTCGGCTGGGCACAGTGGCTCACGCCTGTAATCCCAGCACTATGGGAGGCTGAGGCAGGTGGATCACTTGAAGTCAGGAGCTTAAGACCAGCCTGGCCTATCTCTACTAAAAATACAAAAAAAAAAAAAAAAAAAATTAGCTGGGTGTAGTGGCGCATGCCTGTAGTCCCAGCTACTTGGGAGCAAAGGCAGGACAATCGCTTGAACCTGGGAGACACAGGTTGTAGTGAGCCAAGATTGCACCACTGCACTCCAGCCAATCTAGCCTAGGTGACAGAGCAAGACTGTGTCAAAAAAAAAAAAAAAGAAAGAAAGAAAGAAGAAAAAAGAGAAGAGAAGAGAAGTTCTAGGCTGGGCACGATGGCTCATGCCTGTAATCCCAGCACTTTGGGAGGCTGAGGCAGGTGAATCACTTGAGGTCAGGAGTTCGAACCAGCCTGGCCAACAAGGTGAAACCCTATCGCTACTAAAAATACAAAAATTAGCCAGGCATGGTGGTGCACGCCTGTAGTCCCAGCTACTCTGGAGGCCGAGGTGGGAGAATCATGTGAACCCTGGAGGTGGAGGCTGCAGTGAGGTGAGATTGAGCCACCGCACTCCAGCCTAGGCAACAGAGAAAGACTCTGTCTCAGGAATAAATAAATAAATAAATAAATAAGGCCAGGCGCGGTGGCTCACACCTGTAATCTCAGCATTTTGGGAGACCGAGGCAGGGGGATCACGGGGTCAGGAGATGGAGACCATCCTGGCTAACACGGTGAAATCCCGTCTCTACTAAAACACACACACATACACACACAAAATTAGCCGGGTGTGGTGGTGGGCGCCTGTAGTCCCAGCTACTCAGGAGGCTGAGGCAGGAGAATGGTGTGAACCCAGGAGGCGGAGCTTGCAGTGAGCCAAGATCGCACCACTGCACTCCAGCCTGGGCAACAGAGTGAGACTCCATCTCAAAAAAAAAAAAGAACTTTTAAAGATTGATTACATGCTGAAATAACACTTTTTTGTATTAAAATTTACATTTCATCATTTAATGTGGCTACTAGAAAACTTATAATTGCATATGTGGATTACATTATATTTCTTTTTTTTTTTTTTTTTTGAGATGGAGTCTCGCTCTGTCACCCAGGCTGGAGTGTAGTGGCACGATCTCGGCTCACTGCAAGCTCTGCCTCCTGGGTTCACGCCATTCTCCTGCCTCAGCCTCTCCGAGTAGCTGGGACTACAGGTGCCCGCCACCACGCCCGGCTAATTTTTTGTATTTTTAGTAGAGACGGGGTTTCACCGTGGTCTCGATCTCCTGACCTCATGATCCGCCCGCCTCGGCCTCCCAAAGTGCTGGGATTACAAGCGTGAGCCACCACGCCCGGCCAGATTACATTATATTTCTACTGGACAGCTATGGACTAGACTCAGAGACCCTCTTGCAGGATAGACCACTATCCCCTGCAAAATTGTTCTAATCTGGCTGTGACAAACCCCCCCCCCAAGTAGCGGAGAGGTTGAATAGGTCAAGGAGAGAAACTCCATCATCATCTCATCGAGGTGGCCACACTATGATTAAGGAAAATGAAGACTGTCATTTCTCCAGACTGGGTACTGAAAATTTAAGTTCTGCTGTCTGCTTCTAGAAGAGGACCCAGGGTCTCTCTAAGTGCACACACTGTGCCTGGCATTGAGCTGGCCTCAGACAATGTTGCCGAATTCATAGTGACTCCATCCTCCAGCCCTTGCTCTCTAATATCTGCCCTTGGTAGGAATCTAGTAAGTCAAGAGAAACTACATAAGCCTGGATGTGTCTCCCCCACTAGGATCTCCCCTGGCCTCCAGCCGCTTCCACCGACAGCTCAGTTGTGAGTGAGCTCCACTTACAAGCGGTTTTTACTTCGAGAGCCCCTCCTCCCCCCTTATTTACATCCTGCTCATCTTCCTTAATCCAATAGGATTTTGATTTAATTATGCAGTAATTTTAACTGAGGTTGTAAACAGATTACCCCAAGTAAAGATTACTTTAACTTAAGGGTTTTTAAAATTGATATAGGCAAATATTGCCACCTCATTCTAAATTAGGCCATGTATATTTTGGGTGTTGATAAGATTTGGGATTCCTGTAGCTATCTGCTTAGGAAAAATAAAAAGATTCAGGATTAGGGTTTTGCCCTCACCCCGCAAGCCTTAAGTACTCAGGTTCTATTGCACTGAGCCTTTTAAGGGTCTTTTGTTGAGTGAGGGTAGCTGAGGACAGCTTTGCCTTCCACTGGGTTTTTAGCTCCCTGGCTGAGCAGAGCCTGCCATCATGTTTTTGATGCTTTTGTCTTCCTCGGAACCTTTGTAGCTTCCATGGTTCCTGTTGCTTCAATCCAGAGTGGCCTCTAAGTTTCTTTTTTTTTTTTTTTTGGAGAGAGGATCTCACTTTGTGTCCCCCAGGCTGGAGTGTAGTGGTGTCATGGCTCACGGCAACCTCGACCTCTAGGCTCAAACGATCCTCCAGCCTCAGCCTCCAGAGTAGCTGGCATGGCAGGCGCATGCCACCACACCCGGCTAATTAAAAAAATTTTTTTGTAAAAACGAGGTCTATGTTCTGTGTTACCAAGGCTAATCTCGAACTCCTGGGCTCAAGGGGTCCTCAGTCTCTTTTTTTTTTTTTTTTTTAGATGGAGTCATGCCTGTTGCCAAGCTGGAGTGCAGTGGCACCATCTCAGCTCACTGCAACCTCCACCTCCCAGATTCAAGCGATTCCCCTGCCTCAGCCTCCTAAGTAACTGAGATTACAGGCTTGCACCATCATACCGGGCTAATTTTTTGTATTTTAATAGAGACGAGGTTTCACTATGTTGGCCAGGATGGCCTTGATCTGACCTCATGATCCGCCTCCCTCGACCTCCCAAAGCACTGGGATTACAGACATCAGCCACCGTGCCCAGCTGATCCTCAGCCTCTTAAAGTGCTGGGATTACAGGTGTGAGTGACTGCACCCGGCCTACCAGTTTCCGTCTTGTTAATTCCTATCCTAGCAGTCGTCCCTCACTGTTGCCTGGCCCACCAGAGGCCAGGCACCTGAAGCTGCCCTCAGCCAACAGCATAGGATGTCTTACGTGCCTCCCTCCAGTTCTTTTGGAAGTTAGATACCAGGAATCGTCCCCTGCCAGGGTAGGGAGAGATCGCTCATGTTTGCCTCCTTTTCTTAGGGGAGATCTTCGAGCTGAAGGCAGAGCTCAACAGTGACAAGAAGGAGAAGAAGAAGGAGGCAGTGAAGAAAGTGATCGCATCGATGACCGTGGGCAAAGATGTCAGGTGTGCAGGAGTAGGCCTGGTGGCAGCTGGAAGCTGGCTGACAGGGGAGGGTTTATAGCTTGGGTCCACTTCAGTCTCTCCTTTAGGGTGTCTAGGGACCCATGTCTCCCCTCATACAGCTCCCTTCATAAAACTTTCTTCCCAATAGAAGGTTTTGTTTACACAGGAATCACGAGCCCAGACACTGACAGGTCGGGAGGTGTTGGAGTGAGTTAACTGGAGTAGGTGGGAAAGGCAGCAGGCGATGGAGTGGGTGTGGCATGAACCCTCTCAGAAACTCCAGAGGATCACTACTGGCTGGGGAAGAGGACCCAGTGTGGCCAGGTCTTCTGGTTTTTAGAAAGAATGGGAAATCTGGGCCAGGCGCGGTGGCTCAAGCCTGTAATCCTAGCACTTTGGGAGGCCAGGCGGGCAGATCATGAGGTCAGGAGGTCAACACCAGCCTGGCCAATACGGTGAGATGTCTCATCTAAAAATACAAAAATTAGCCCAGCATGGTGGCGTGCACCTGTAATCTCAGCTACTCGGGTGACTGAGGCAGGAGAATTGCTTGAACCTGGGAGGCGGATGTTGCAGTCAGCCGATATTGCACCTCTGCACTCCAGCCTGGGTGACAGAGTGAGACTCCGTCTCAAAAAAAAAAAAAAAGGAAAAAAAAGGAAATCTGGATTTTTCATTTTAAATCTGCCTGTCTTAAGTGGCCAGTTGATATTAAACAAACACCGTGTGGTGCAAGTAAAACATATGTGCAGATTGGATTTCTCTAATTTGTCACCGGTGTGCAGCCTCTGTCACACCTGATGGCTAAAGCAGGTCGTGTGTAGAGTGGCTGCTGCACCTTGGCTCATGTTTCCCCTGTGGGAGTGCCCAGTGACCCAGATTGTCTTCCCATCTTTAAAAACCCATTCAAGGCCAGATGCGGTGGCTCACACCTATAATCCTAGCACTTTGAGAGGCCGAGGCGGGTGGATCACGAGGTCAGGAGTTCAAGACCAGCCTGGCCAACATGGTGAAACCCCATCTCTACAGGGGACTCCAGCCAGCTTGAGCTATGCGGATTCTGAGCGTGATCCCGGGTAGGCGTTTGCCCCGGTGGAACGCCTTGTCAGAGCAGTGCACGGCAGGCCCCCGCAGAGGATCAACGCAGTGGCTGAGCAACGGGAAGGAACTGGCGCTTGGAGTCCGGATATCTGGAACACGGTAGGACTGGTCTTGGGAACTTGCCCACTCCATTTGAGTGGAAGCGTTTCCTGATCACCCACGGCGTGCCTTTATCGGCACTTTGGTTTTGGTTTCGATTTTGACTTGAATTGCTTGACAGGACCAGTCTTGGGAACTTGTCTACTCCATTTGAGTGGAAGCGTGGCCTGATCACCCACGGTGTGCCTTTATCGGCACTTTGGTTTTGGTTTTGATTTTGACTTGGTTTAAATTGCTTGACGAATGGGCGTGCCTTTATCTGCACTTTGGTTTTGGTTTTGATTCCGATTTGGTGTGAATTCCTTGAACCCAGTAACCCACGGATGGCCCAAGTGCATTCAGTCTGTAGCGGCAACTGCTTTGCTGACAGAAGAAAGTAGAAAAGTAGCTTTTAGAGGAAACCTCATTGTGATCACACCTCACAAGTTCAGAAGTATCCTAAGTTAAAAAAAAAAAATGCAAACAGGTAGCTTAATAACTCAAAAATAAAGTATGGGGCTACTCCGTTAGAAAAAGATGATTTAACATAAACCCCTGAAAATTCCCTTAACCCAGCAGATTTCCCAACAGGGGATTTAAATCTTAATTACCATACAAAGGTCCGACCAGACCTAGGAGGAACTACCTTCAGGACAGGGTGACAGATAGTTCCTCCCAGGTGATTGAGGAAGAAAAACACAATGGGTATTCTGTAATTGAGGAAAACTCTTGTAGAAGCAGAGTTAGGAAAATTGCCTAGTAATTGGTCTGCTCAACTTTGCCACTCAGCCAAGCCTTGAAGTACTTACAGAACCAGGAAAAAAAAAAGCCATCTATACCAATTCTAAGTTAGTTTGGACTAAACAAGGTCTTATTAATAGCAAAGGATAATTGAAATCCCACACTTAGAAGGTTTTCAACAAAAGTAAAGTTGTTTTGCTAAAAGTTAACAGTGTAACATGTATGATAGTAACTTCTAATCTGTGGCCTTAGACGGTCTAGTCCACAGACCTGAAGAAGTTTGCTTTGGAAAAGAATGGTTATCATCTTCGAAAAAAAGAAAAAAGAAAAAAAGTGGGGGTGCAGAATTGATATAAAAGGGAATGTTATATGGAAAATTCTTGTCCTGAAATAAATTAACTAGTTGTTTAAAGAAAGGGATGTTTCCAATAAGTCAGAAAGTTGAGGCATGTCGAAGAATTGTCTGTGAAAGTCATGAAAAAAAGTGTTAGAAATTTATGCAAGAAATGTTGTATAATTTAAATTAATTAGTCCTCCTGAATGTAAAACTATTGAAGAAACAGTTTATGTGCAAGGTATATAAGGAAAGTAAAATATGCCTTTGGTAAAAGGATTATAAGGAAGCATAAGAATGTGGATTTTTACCTACATTAAAAGGTTACAAAAATTGTTTTGAAGGTTTAAGCAAGTTTGAAACATTAATTGTAAAGAAAATTCTGTGTGTAAACATATTGGCTAAAGTTAAAGGGGTATCATCCAGTTTTTCTGTGAACTGGACATTAAAATAAAAACACAACAGGTTTTTCTTAAAGCACTAACCTGCTCTTTGACAAAAATTATAAAAGGTTAAAAAAGTCTGTAAAAGTCTTATGGTCAGACATTAAAAATTGAATAAATATGTCTACAAAGTTTTATTAAAACTGTTTAACATTAATAACACTAATATAAAGGTGAAATCTAGCTTATGTGGTATAAACATACAGGAAGCATTGTCAAATATAAAATGGTGTTTGGCTTTCTTCGGTCTAAATGTTGTGCCCGAGCCAGTTAGAAAAACGCCACACTTTGAGATGAATTAAGAGTCCTTTATTAGCCGGCGACCGAGAGAAGGCTAACGCTCAAAATTCTCTCGGCCCCAAGGAAGGGGCTTGATTAACTTTTATATCTTGGTTTAGGAAGGGGAGGGGGGGTCTAGTTAAAACAATTTTACAGAAGTTAAGTAGTCAAAAAGTTAAAAGGATAAATGGTTACAGGAAAGTAAACAGTTCCAGGTGCAGGGGCTTTAAGACTATTACAAGGTGATAGACGCGGGGCTTTGGGCGTTATCAATCAGACGAATTCTTGGGGACTGCGGATATAGCTTGCACAGTATCGTATCAGTTAATTGCATTCTTGGATGTGCTGGGAGTCAGCTTGCACAAGTTAAGTCCTTGAGGAAGGGGCTGCCAGTGAAAGAGCCAAGATGGAGTTTGTCTGGTTCTCTTAGCTAAGGGAGAAACAAGGCCAGGTGGAGAAGGGAAAAACAAGGTCGGGCATTACATAAAAACTAATAAAAGTAGGTGCTAAAGGAAATTTCTCAGTAAGAAGTCACCAAGGACTATAAGTCCACTGCTGATGTCCCCACATTTAAAATAAAAGGTCCATTTCTTAAAAATCGTATACTTGGTTTATCTCCCACTTTCCTTTCCCTCAAAACTAAAAGTCTTTTAGCACATGTACCACCCCTAGAATTTCCGGTAAACCAGCACCAGCCTGAAGATCATGTTCTCATCAAAGGGTGGAAAGAAGGAAAACTCAAGCTGTATAAACATGTGGCTGCTGGGCCATTGCATGGTGGCTGTTGTGATGAGGTTCTGAATTTTTAATTGTATATATTTAAATGTATTTAACCATGATGAGGCACATATATGACTGAGAACCACACTAGATGGGACAGCTCCAGAGATCCAGAAATGAGGAAGACAAGACTCCCCTATCCTGGGGTTTTTTTTTTTTCAGAATCGTTTGCTGCTCTGATCCTAGCATACATTTAAGGTTACTTCCTGGGCATCGCACAAGGAAGTTACTTCCTGGGCATCTGCCAGTCACTGTGTGGGGCTGGGGATATGACCCTGAGGACAATATCCAGGTCCAGAGGGATTCCAGCAGGGGGCGTTCTTGCACCCAGTGGAAGAGCATGGCCCTGCACACCCTGTCTAGACAAGATCAGAGCGGCAGGAGCAGAGAGGTAGGGGCAACTCGCTGTCCTCAGGAGCTCACCCTCATCTCCAGGGACCCTGAATCATAAGCTGGGCAGGCTCCAGGATGAGTGTGGGGCTCAATAGGCTGGACAGGCTGCAAAGAAAACCTTTCCACACCTGCACTAGATCCCAGCCCAGGGGTGATCTAGAACTCATCCCTGGGGTGTGTTCATTAAAACATCCATGGGGCCTAACATGTCTTCCCCAGGACTGAGCTGTGGGATAAGAACAAATGAGGAAGAGACGGTCACTGCCCTGGCAGTAAACACCCATGGCCAGGGTTCCTCTATCCATCTGCGGGAAGACCCCAAGTTTATACTGAAGATGTTAAACCATCTCCAAAGTAAGTGGAAACTGAGGTGTTGTGGCTTCCACAGAAGAGTTGCAAGGATGACCTGGACTCTAGGGTCAGTCCCCACCCCTTTGCTGAGCTCACCCTGCACTGGAACTCGTGTCCCTCCCCACCTCCCCTGCTACTTGGGAGCGCTGCCACTGCCCTGTCCAAGAACTGGGGGGGCTACATCTAGTTGAAACATATTTCTGGGCCAGACAACCATTGGCCAACAGTGTCTACTGAAGGACCGTTCCCCAGGTGACTTCCAGAAGAGGTGAAAAATGAAACCTTATCTGTCCCAGCCCCAGGAAGATCAGGTCTGGGACCTCTCTGTGTCTGACCTGACCCTGAAGTCCATCCCTACTGACTCGTGTCCTGTCTGCTCTGTGTCAGAAAAGTGGGGACCTGATTCCTGTATTGCCCCTCTCACCAATTTCTGCTGGTGTCATTGCCATCATCACGCAAAGAGATGGGGAAGACATGGTACAATAAGGAAGCTACTTTCTCGAGGCACTTCGGATGATGTTCACACCATGCTCTCGGCAGACAGGAAGGCCAGGTCCTGCTCACTCCTACTCAGAAGGGGTCTCATATCCTGCCTGGGCCCCGGCGATGATGTTGAACTGATGCCTCTAACCTTGCAACCTTGAGCTTCTCCTCCAACAATGCCCCAACATCCTCATTTTTTTTCCTTCTGATCCTCTAAATCATGTTCCCCTTCAGGTCTAGCACGAGGCTGTCTCTTGCTCTCTCCCATGGAGCCCACTGGGCAGCTGTCCGTGAATTCTAAGAACCTCAATGTTGGTAACACTGATATTTTCCTTGAATCACACATAGCAGGGCCCCTGAAGCACCATGGGGAAACTATTCTCTAGAGAAGAAAGATGTCTAGGACAAGCTGGTCATGAGAAAATCACTTCTCGGGTGAACAAGTGACATTGCCAAATCAAACGGTTTCATTGTTCTGTTTTGTTCATTGAAAGATACTGACACATACAGGACAATCAATTTGTACTCAAAAGCAATGTATTTCCATAGAATGCATGCTCCGAAAGAAACCTCAAATCATCATGTGGTCCACTTTATTCATATTCATCATGACTTAAAGCAACTACCTTGGCTTTCTGTGCGTGAAGGTTTTCAGAAGCAAACAAAAACCTATTTCAACAGTAGCATCAACAGGGCATGATGGAGATTCTCCTGTCCCAGGGTTGAGTTTGTCTTTCCCCACCTTGTGAAGCTTGACCTACCCTTTATCCTCCTAGGAAGGAAGCCAAGAGGTCAGCCTGATGCTCAGTCCCTCAAGCAAACCTGTTGTACCCTTTGCATTTTACAGGGTTTCCCGAGCAGAGCACACAGAAACTATGACTAGGCTAAGTGAAGAGAGACTGAGTTTCCACATAAACATGGCATTTCCTATCTCTAGTAACATTATCTGAAGACAAATGTTAGATGTCATTAGCTTTTTCCTTCCCAGCTTCCTACCACAGCTGAGTGTCACGTGTGGCTGGGCCAGGGTCTAACTTCAGAGGAACAAGCCCTGCCCCACTCTGTATGCTAAAGATGGCTTGTGGAAGATGAACTGAGGCCTTTCCTAGAAAAGGCTGGTGAAGGAGAGAGGTGGCAGGAGTAAAGTATACAGATGAGTCAAGTGCTGTGAGGAATAGAAAGGCCAATCAAGAGGTGACATTTCTTATTAATGTCTTAAATGAAGCTGTTACTGTGTCTTTTTGTATTAACTTATTCTTTAGATGACTATTTCACATTGACTAGGTTCCCCTAGTTGGAAAACCAAGGCTCGGTCATCATTTCTTTCCGCCCCTCTCTGCCTGCCTTCCTTCACCACCAAAGATGGCTCAGCAGCAGCTCAGTCCCTGCTTGTCAACCACCGACCTCCATACACTCCTCCCCCAAGGCTCCTCGTGGGATTCCTAAGCAGCACCAGTGTGCTGACTGTCACTCTACTCATTTATTGAAAGAACGGTAGGCAAAATAATTATATTATATCTTTACTAATCCTTTGTTACAAGGACAAGTAAATAAAAAAAGCTCTTAAAATGCTGCATTTCCCTATTATTTAGAGATAGTGAGTGCTAACCCTGTGCTATTTCTCTTTCTGGTCTTCCCTTTCTTTACACTGTCTGTGCGTCCATTGAGTCAGTGGCTGTTCATGTTCACACCAGCCCCGGGCAGTGTGACGGTCCATCATGGGGGTCAACACATGGTGAGTGCTGAGCCTCACAACCCTAGCTATGCAGGAGGTCTCCGATGAGGGTGATGGGCGCCAGGCTAACAACAACGTTGTCCTCTGCATTCTGATGTGGCACTGGCCCTTGTCTGTCTCCTATAGATTGGAGCATTTCTGAGGCTCGAGGTGGTCATGTTATTAAATACAATACAATTATCTTCCTGATTTTCCCCTGCTTTGACCAAGTGCTGTGGAATGACCCCAGCTCTAACAGATGTTGATGTGCACTATTCTATGTGGTATCTTACACTTCTCAGAATCTGTGAGCTGACCAGAAACCTGTGGGCTTTCTATGTGTATTTCACAGTAATGCCCATGTTAATGCCTGCTGTTCCAGTATCTTTTGCTACCCTGGGTTATGTGACCACAGAGGCCCCCTTGGATGATGGGCAGTGTTTAGCATGCTTTATAGGCCATTACAGTTTCGGGTGTACACATAAGTGCTGGAACTCCCTGGTGTGGGGACACCTTATCTCATGCCTGAGTGACACAGTTGAGTAACACAGAGCATCAACATTGGGACCCATTTCTGGGTTCATGTTTGCCTCTTCCATTCAGGAGATCAAAATCTGGGTTCATTCTTTTCTGTACCCTCTCCATCCCATAATATCTAAGTGGGATATTCAACCGGCCTTCCGGTACAGCTGTGATGAGGGAGGAAAGAGGTGATTTATGTGAAGTGTATGGTGGTGGTGGGATTTTTTCTTCCTATTAGATGAATGACATGACTTGGGAGGCTGAGGTGAGAGGATCACTATAGGCCAGAATTCAAAAACAGTGACACTTATACTGTGTCGTGCATGTGGGTCCACATTTTCTGGGGGAAACACACACATTGACAAACACACTCACAATCACTACATATTAACTCACTACTAGTTACCTTCCAGCCCTTCTGCACACAAACCCACACCATCTAAATGATATGACTCCAACCTAGGGGACAGAATGAGACTCCGCCTCAAAGCAAACAAATATCTATATATTAGGTATATATTGTATATTTATATTTTATATATATATTTATATATTGTTGTGGGAAGTCAGGGACCCCAAACGGAGGGACCGGCTGAAGCCATGACAGAAGAACGTGGATTGTGAAGATTTTATGGACATTTATTAGTTCCCCAAATTAATACTTTTGTAATTTCTTATGCCTGTCTTTCCTGCAATCTCTAAACATAAATTGTAAAGATTTCATGGACACTTATCACTTCCCCAGTCAATACCCTTGTGATTTCCTATGCCTGTCTTTACTTTAGTCTCTTCATCTTGTCAGCCGAGGAGGATGTATGTCGCCTCAGGACTATGTGATAATTGCATTAACTGCACAAATTGTACAGCGTGTGTTTGAGCAATATGAAATCTGAGCACCTTGAAAAAAAGAACAGGATAACAGCAATGTTTAGGAAACAAGAGAAATAACCTTAAACTCTGACCGCCGGTGAGCCGGGCAGAACAGAGCCATATTTCTCTTCTTTCAAAAGCAAATGGGAGAAATATCACTGAATTCTTGGAGCTTTGGTGACAAAGCACTTGTTCTATATAGCCCAAGGGTAAATGCCAATACCAATTGAGAATGGAGCAGGGAAATTGAAAATAAATTTGAACCCTTCTACTGTTTCATATCCTGGCTCTTAGCAGCTGAGTGACCTTGGGCAAGAAATATAACCTTTCTGAGCCTTCATTTTCTCACCCTAAAATGGAGATAACATCAATATTGTCTCCATCACTCCCAAACCCCCTTACTGTTTGGTAAGAATTACATGAGATAAAATATGTAACTAGCACAGTAACTGGAACAAAATAAGGACTCAGTTAATATTAGCTCTTCTTTTTTTTTTTTTTTTATTATACTTTAGGGTTTTAGGGTACATGTGCACAATGTGCAGGTTTGTTACATATGTATCCATGTGCCATGTTGATTTCCTGCACCCATTAACTCGTCATTTAGCATTAGGTGTATCTCCTAATGCTGTCCCTCCCTCCTCCCCCCACCCCACAACAGTCCCCGGAGCGTGATGTTCCCCTTCCTGTGTCCATGAGTTCTCATTGTTCAATTCCCACCTATGAGTGAGAACATGCGGTGTTTGGTTTTTTGTCCTTGCGATAGTTTACTGAGAATGATGTTTTCCAGTTGCATCCATGTCCCTACAAAGGACATGAACTAATCATTTTTTATGGCTGCATAGTATTCCATGGTGTATATGTGCCACATTTTCTTAATCCAGTCTATCGTTGTTGGACATTTGGGTTGGTTCCAACTCTTTGCTATTGTGAATAGTGCCGCAATAAACATACGTGTGCATGTGTCTTTATAGCAGCATGATTTATAGTCCTTTGGGTATATACCCAGTAATGGGATGGCTGGGTCAAATGGTATTTCTAGTTCTAGATCCCTGAGGAATCGCCACACTGACTTCCACAATGGTTGAACTAGTTTACAGTCCCACCAACAGTGTAAAAGTGTTCCTATTTCTCCACATCCTCTCCAGCACCTGTTGTTTCCTGATTTTTTAATGATGGCCATTCTAACTGGTGTGAGATGGTATCTCACTGTGGTTTTGATTTGCATTTCTCTGATGGCCAGTGATGATGAGCATTTCTTCATGTGTTTTTTGGCTGCATAAATGTCTTCTTTTGAGAAGTGTCTGTTCATGTCCTCTGCCCACTTTTTGATGGGGTTGTTTGTTTTTTTCTTGTAAATTTGTTTGAGTTCATTGTAGATTCTGGATATTAGCCCTTTGTCAGATGAGTAGGTTGCAAAAATTTTCTCCCATTCTGTAGGTTGCCTGTTCACTCTGATGGTAGTTTCTTTTGCTGTGCAGAAGCTCTTTAGTTTAATGAGATCCCATTTGTCGATTTTGGCTTTTGTTGCCATTGCTTTTGGTGTTTTAGACATGAAATCCTTGCCCACGCCTATGTCCTGAATGGTATTGCCTAGGTTTTCTTGTAGGATTTTAATGGTTTTAGGTCTAACATATAAGTCTTTAATCCATCTTGAATTAATTTTTGTATAAGGTGTAAGGAAGGGATCCAGTTTCAGCTTTCTACATATGGCTAGCCAGTTTTCCCAGCACCATTTATTAAATAGGGAATCCTTTCCCCATTTCTTGTTTTTGTCAGGTTTGTCAAAGATCAGATAGTTGTAGATATGCGGCATCATTTCTGAGGGCTCTGTTCTGTTCCATTGATCTATGTCTCTGTTGTGGTACCAGTACCATGCTGTTTTGGTTACTGTAGCCTTGTAGTATAGTTTAAAGTCAGGTAGCGTGATGCCTCCAGCTTTGTTCTTTTGGCTTAGGATTGACTTGGCGATGCGGGCTCTTTTTTGGTTCCATATGAACTTTAAAGTAGTTTTTTCCAATTCTGTGAAGAAAGTCATTGGTAGCTTGATGGGGATGGCATTGAATCTATAAATTACCTTGGGCAGTATGGCCATTTTCACGATATTGATTCTTCCAACCCATGAGCATGGAATGTTCTTCCATTTGTTTGTATCCTCTTTTATTTCATTGAGCAGTGGTTTGTAGTTCTCCTTGAAGAGGTCCTTCACATCCCTTGTAAGTTGGATTCCTAGGTATTTGATTCTCTTTGAAGCAATTGTGAATGGGAGTTCACTCATGATTTGGCTCTCTGTTTGTCTGTGATTGGTGTACAAGAATGCTTGTGATTTTTGCACATTAATTTTGTATCCTGAGACTTTGCTGAAGTTGCTAATCAGCTTAAGGAGATTTTGGGCTGAGACAATGGGGTTTTCTAGATATACAATCATGTCATCTGCAAAGAGGGACAATTTGACTTCCTCTTTTCCTAATTGAATACCCTTTATTTCCTTCTCCTGCCTGATTGCTCTGGCCAGAACTTCCAGCACTATGTTGAATAGGAGTGGTGAGAGAGGGCAACCCTGTCTTGTGCCAGTTTTCAGAGGGAATGCTTCCAGTTTTTGCCCATTCAGTATGATATTGGCTGTGGGTTTGTCGTAGATAGCTCTTATTATTTTGAGATACGTCCCATCAATACCTAATTTATTGAGAGTTTTTAGCATGAAGGGTTGTTGAATTTTGTCAAAGGCCTTTTCTGCATCTATTGAGATAATCATGTGGTTTTTGTCTTTGGTTCTGTTTATATGCTGGATTACATTTATTGATTTGCGTATGTTGAACCAGCCTTGCATCCCAGGGATGAAGCCCACTTGATCATGGTGGATAAGCTTTTTGATGTGCTGCTGGATTCGGTTTGCCAGTATTTTATTGAGGATTTTTGCATCAATGTTCATCAAGGATATTGGTCTGAAATTCTCTTTTTTGGTTATGTCTCTGCCAGGTTTTGGTATCAGGACGATGCTGGCTTCGTAAAATGTGTTAGGGAGGATTCCCTCTTTTTCTATCGATTGGAATAGTTTCAGAAGGAATGGTACCAGTTCCTCCTTGTACCTCTGGTAGAATTCAGCTGTGAATCCATCAGGTCCTGGACTCTTTTTGGTTGGTAAGCTATTGATTATTGCCACAATTTCAGAACCTGTTATTGGTCTATTCAGAGATTCAACTTCTTCCTGGTTTAGTCTTGGGAGGATGTATTTGTTCAGGAATTTATCCATTTCTTCTAGATTTTCTAGTTTATTTGCATAGAGGTGTTTGTAGTATTCTCTGATGGTAGATTGTATTTCTGTGGGATCGGTGGTGATATCCCCTTTTTCGTTTTTTATTGCATCTATTTGATTCTTCTCTCTTTTCTTCTTTATTAATCTTGCTAGCGGTCCATCAATTTTGTTGATCTTTTCAAAAAACCAGCTCCTGGATTCATTAATTTTTTGAAGGGTTTTTTGTGTCTCTATTTACTTCAGTTCTGCTCTGATTTTAGTTATTTCTAGCCTTCTGCTAGCTTTTGAATGTGTTTGCTCTTGCTTTTCTAGTTCTTTTAATTGTGATGTTAGGGTGTCAATTTTGGATCTTTCCTGCTTTCTCTTGTGGGCATTTAGTGCTATAAATTTCCCTCTACACACTGCTTTGAACGTGTCCCAGAGATTCTGGTATGTTGTGTCTTTGTTCTCGTTGGTTTCAAAGAACATCTTTATTTCTGCCTTCATTTCATTATGTACCCAATAGTCATTCAGGAGCAGGTTGTTCAGTTTCCATGTAGTTGAGCGGTTTTGAGTGAGTTTCTTAATCCTGAGTTCTAGTTTGATTGCACTGTGGTCTGAGAGACAGTTTGTTATAATTTCTGTTCTTTTACATTTGCTGAGGAGAGCTTTACTTCCAACTATGTGGTCCATTTTAGAATAGGTGTGGTGTGGTGCTGAAAAAAATGTATATTCTGTTGACTTGGGGTGGAGAGTTCTGTAGATGTCTATTAGGTCTGCTTGGTGCAGAGCTGAGTTCAAGTCCTGGATATCCTTGTTAACTTTCTGTCTCGTTGATCTGTCTAATGTTGACAGTGGGGTGTTAAAATCTCCCATTATTATTGTGTGGGAGTTTAAGTCCCTTTGTAGGTCACTCAGGACTTGCTTTATGAATCTTGGTGCTCCTGTGTTGGGTGCATATATATTTAGGATAGTTAGCTCTTCTTGTTGAATTGATCCCTTTACCACTATGTAATGGCCTTCTTTGTCTCTTTTGATCTTTGTTGGTTTAAAGTCTATTTTATCAGAGACTAGGATTGCAACCCCTGCCTTTTTTTGTTTTCCAGTTGCTTGATAGATCTTCCTCCATCCCTTTGTTTTGAGTCTATGTGTGTCTCTGCACGTGAGATGGGTTTCCTGAATACAGCACACTGATGGGTCCTGACTCCTTATCCAGTTTGCCAGTCTGTGTCTTTTAATTGGAGCATTTAGCCCACTTACATTTAACGTTAATATTGTTATGTGTGAATCTGATCCTGTCATTATGATGTTAGTTGGTTATTTTGCTTGTTAGTTGCTATAGTTTCTTCCTAGCCTCGATGGTCTTTACAATTTGGCATGTTTTTGCAGTGGCTGGTACTGGTTGTTCCTTTCCATGTTTAGTGCTTCCTTCAGGAGCTCTTTTAGGGCAGGCCTGGTGGTGACAAAATCACTCAGCGTTTGCTTGTCTGTAAAGTATTTTATTTCTCCTTCACTTATGAAGCTTAGTTTGGCGGGATAGGAAATTCTGGGTTGAAAATTCTTTTCTTTAAGAATGTTGAATATCGGCCCCCACTCTCTTCTGGCTTGTAGAGTTTCTGCTGAGAGATCAGCTGTTAGTCTGATGGGCTTCCCTTTGTGGGTAACCCGACCTTTCTCTCTGGCTGCCCTTAACATTTTTTCCTTCATTTCAACTTTGGTGAATCTGACAATTATGTGTCTTGGAGTTGCCCTTCTCGAGAAGTATCTTTGTGGCATTCTCTGTATTTCCTGAATCTGAATGCTGGCCTGCCTTGCTAGATTGGGGAAGGTCTCCTGGATAATATCTTGCAGAGTGTTTTCCAACTTGGTTCCATTCTCCCCATCATTTTCAGGTACACCAATCAGACGTAGGTTTGGTCTTTTCACATAGTCCCAAATTTCTTGGAGGCTTTGTTCATTTCTTTTTATTCTTTTTTCTCTAAACTTCCCTTCTCTCTTCATTTCATTCATTTCATCTTCCATCAGCGATACCCTTTCTTCCAGTTGATCGCATCTGCTACTGAGGCTTCTGCAATCTTCACGTAGTTCTCGAAACTTGGCTTTCAGCTCCATCAGCTCCTTTAAGCCCTTCTCTCCATTGGTTATTCTAGTTATCCATTCTTCTAATTTTTTTCAAAGTTTTTAACTTCTTTGCTATTGTTTTGAATTTCCTCTCGTAGCTCAGAGTAGTTTGATCGTCTGAAGCCTTCTTCTCTCAACTCATCAAAGTCATCCTCCATCCAGCTTTGTTCCGTTGCTGGTGAGGAACTGCGTTCCTTTGGAGGAGGAGAGGTGCTCTGTTTTTTAGAGTTTCCAGTTTTTTTGCTCTGTTTTTTCCCCATCTTTGTGGTTTTATCTACCTTTTGTCTTTGATGATGGTGATGTACAGATGGGTTTTTGGTGTGGATGTCCTTTCTGTTTGTTAGTTTTCCTTCTACCAGACAGGACCCTCAGCTGCAGGTCTGTTGGAGTTTACTAGAGGTCCACTCCTGACCCTGTTTGGCTGGGTGTCAGCAGCGGTGGCTGCAGAACAGCGGATTTTCGTGAGACCACAAATTCAGCTGTCTGATAGTCCCTCTGAAAGTTTTGTCTCAGAGGAGTACCCGGTTGAATGAGGTGTCAGTCTGTCCCTACTGGGGGGGTGCCTTCCAGTTAGGCTGCTCAGGGGTGAGGGACCCACTTTAGGAGGCAGTCTGTCCGTTCTCAGATCTCCAGCTGCGTGCTGGGAGAACCACTACTCTCTTCAAAGCTGTCAGTCAGACAGGGACATTTAAGTCTGTGGAGGTTCTTGCTGAGTTTTTGTTTGTCTGTGCCCTGCCCCCAGAGGTGGAGCCTACAGAGGCAGGCAGGCCTCCTTGAGCTGTGGTGGGCTCCACCCAGTTCGAGCTTCCTGGCCGCTTTGTTTACCTAAGCAAGCCTGGGCAATGGCGGGCGCCCCTCCCCCAGCCTTGCTGTGGCCTTGCAGCTTGATCTCAGACTGCTGTGCTAGCAATCAGCGAGACTCCGTGGGCATAGGACCCTCCGAGCCAGGTGCGGGACACAATCTCCTAGTGTGCCGTTTTCCAGGCCCATTGGAAAAGCGCAGTATTAGGATGGGACTGACCCGATATTCCAGGTGCCGTCTGTTTCCCCTTTCTTTGACTAGGAAAGGGAACTCCCTGACCCCTTGAGCTTCCCGAGTGAGGCAATGCCTTGCCCTGCTTCGGCTCGCGCACAGTGCGCTTCACCAACTGTCCTGCACCCACTGTTAGGCACTCCCTAGTGAGATGAAACCGGTACCTCAAGCAGAAATGCAGAAATCACCCGTCTTCTGTGTCGCTGGGGCTGGGAGCTGGAGACCGGAGCTGTTCCTATTCGGCCATCTTGGCTCCACCAGATTCAATATTAGCTCTTCTTCCTCCACGAGCTCAGCTCCTTTCCTCTTCCTTATCCAGGAAATACAGCAATATATGCATTCACCTTAGAAGCTGGACCCAGCTCCTCAGATGCAGCAGATAGATTGGCCCAATCTGTAATGACCCAGGATGGGGCAGTTGTTCTCCTGCAGGGTGACTGAGAATGTGAGCCTCAGAATGAAATGTAAGAACACCAGGCTCCATGAGGACTGGCTGCAGCCACAAACTGCAGGTCACTGTTCACAGGTTCTCAGTAGGGAGAGAGGCTTGTGATTTTTTTTTCACCCAGATGGAAATATGCATTCATAAAATGATTTTAGCTGGGCGTGATGGCAGCCGTCCGTAACCCAGCTACTTGGAAAACGAATGCCGGAGAAGTCCTCGAACGTGGGGGCTGATGGGTTCATTGAGCCGAGATTCTGCCATCTTAAGCCAGCCTAGGGGAAAAGAACAAGACTACGTCTCAAAAAAAAAAAAAATATATATATATATATATACATATATATATCTAATTTACATATCTATATATCTATATATACTTACAGCGGTAATCTTCCAATCTCTCCTTTGCCTGCAATAGGAGAAAGGAAAACGCCATGAGGATCAGATCATGCTGGGCCCTGTTGGCACAGGTCTATTATTCACTTGGTGACAGTAGAAAACAACATGTCAAACAGTGATGAAGTCACTGGCCCCCCGAATGAAGCATAGATGATGCTTGTGGAAAAGGCAATGGGTTTTCATGGAATATTTAGCAAGTCCATCTTGGCTGGCAAACACAAGATTATTTTTCAAGAAGAAAAAGTTGCTACTGAGAAATATGCTCACTACCAGACAGTTTGTAAGTGATGCTCTCATTTTTGACTACCGTCATCCAATAGGACTCCGTTGGTCACAGACTCCAGTGACCGGTCGCTAGAGTCCATGATCAACTAAGACCTGATGGACGACGGCAATCAAATACGATATTCC